>NW_024429182.1:92462872-93062872 GCF_017639785.1 Mesocricetus auratus | reverse complement strand
GAGCTCATGGACTCTGGACCAATGGTTAGGGAACCTGCAAGGGATCGACCTAGGCTCTCTGCACATGGGTGACAGTATAGCTTGTTCTGTTTGTAAGGCTCCTAGCAGTGAGATCAGGATCTGTCCCTGGTGCTTAACTGGCTTTTGGGAACCTGATCTTGAATATCTGGATAACAAAGCTAGATAACCTTTCCCAGCCTTGATGCAAGGGAGGAGCTCGGTCCTGCCTCAACTTAATGTGCCATGCTATGTTCAAGCCCATGGGAGGCCTGCCCCTTTCGAATGGAAGAGGAGGAGAAGGAAGGGATGGAGAGGTGGGTAGACGGGAGGGGCCAGGGGATGTCAAGAGAGGAAGGAAGGGAAACTGTAGTCAGTATGCAAAATAAATGAAAAATGTTAATTAAATTTTAAAATGTAAAAGATAATTTGAGTGGGTGTGAAGGTCAAGTAAGTATGGAGGACAGAAGAAAGGCCATTTATTTGTCTGATTTCAAGCAAAGCACCGGGGCTGCTCCTTCAGCCTCAAACAGGGTTGTTCTGAGGAAGGAAGTGCAAGCTGAGGAGAAATGAAATTACTCCAGGAACACATGATGAGGCTCAAGCTGATTTTGTTTATTTATGTCCACATAACCCTGAAACATGCTGTCATTAAATGAATCCATTCTGGACTCACACTGACCTGAATTCAGATTCAGATTCATTAAACATTTATTTGGTGGTCATAAGTAAGCTGCCCATTCATCAACTATATCATATACAATAACAGAATCTAGCTCCACACTGAGATGATACACTACACCTGACTTGTAAGGATATTTGATAACTCAGGATTGAGAGTTGTTAGGTCTGTATGCATCAGTGAAGAGCATGCTCTATACAACACCACAGAGGAAAAGACATAATAAACCAAATACAAAAAGGATATGTTCCAGATATGGCTTATTAAAATTCAAACTTCCTACAAGATAAATGAGACCACAAACAAAATTAGAAGGCATCAGCCTGGAAGGTTATATTTCTAGTGTGGAAGGAAGGTTTGCTGTCTAGAATACTTACCATCATCTACATACTTATGCAAGAAAGAAAGCGGCTGGCTAGAAAAACAGACAACAGAAAGGACTGGGAAATTTCCAGTCAAGAAATCCTAAATAACCAATAAATGCATGGGAAATGTATATTAAAATAAGATAATTAATTATAGTCATAAAAGTATCAGTATGATAATGTAAAGTTGCATATAGTGTTTTAAAAAATAAGATTCTGCATAAAGTTGCTAAGAAGCTAAATTAGAACAATTTTGAGAACAATTTTACAACACTCTACTAAAGAAGAAATGTGTTTATCTTATAATCCACAATTCCACATAGAAATATGCTCTAGAGAAAGACATGAAGTTTTCACATCTCCATTCATATAGAAGATGTGTACAAAGTTGTCAATACTAGTATATATAGCAAAATAGACAGAAGCAATTTTAAATTATTTTAAAATACATATTTGGTATAATCATAGGCTATTAAAGTATATGATGATTAAACAGAATGATAAAAATCTGCTTACCTGTATAAGCAGAATTTAAAAACATAATTTCTGTGTATAATAGGTATTACTTCACATTAGGTATATAAAAGTAGCAACTAAGAAAAAGCATTAAAAATTCATAGTAATTATTCTAACATGAGAGAACAGAACATCATAAGGGATAAAAGAGACTTCAGTATCTGTAATTTTTATTATCTATATTAAAATAGCTCAAAGCACGTGGGATAAAATATTAACAACTGACAAGGCCTCCTGATACTTGTGCACATTCTTATTCTTTGTACTTTTATATGTTGGCCACTTCTAAGATAAAAATATGATTTTTTCAGTAAAATACGAAAAAAAAAACATACTAGAGAGAAGAGGACCAGTAATGAGAGTGCTGCAATATTCTAGAATAAGGCATGAGACATCAAAAAGGACACACTCCAGTGGACACAGAGTCTTAACGAGAAGACCTTGTCGGCTATTTTATTCCTATGATATGGTGTTACAGACAGTGTGGCTTTAACAACAGCATTTCTGTCTCACAGTTCTGGGGGGCTAAGAAGTCCAAAATCAAGGAGCCTGCTGAGGAGGCTCCCCAGTGTGTGGGAGAGGGACTCTGTTCCTGATTTAGAGTCAGCTGGTTGCCTTTTCAATGGATCCCACATAAGACATGAAGACATAGGGAGAGGCCGAGGGAGAGAGGGTCTTTGGGTTTCAGCTAAGCCTAATTATTTCCCAAAGTCCCATCTCCAAACATCACAGGAGGAGATGGTGCAGCATATGAATTGGGGGCACAGATGTACATTCCCCAACAGAGCGTAATAAGACATTAATCCATTTACTGTATTGTGCTTGGCATATAATGAATTCTTAATAATGTTTGCTGAATTCTGTGTCTAACATTAGTATTTTTCCCGCTTATAAGTCACCCAGGCAGTGTGAGTTCAGAGGAAAAGAGAAACTGGGAAGAACAATAAAAGTACCATCTATACCTCAGAGAAATCTTATTGTTTGTTGTTTTGAAACAGTCTCACTCTGCAGCCCAGGCTAGCCTTAAAGCAATCCCCCTGCTTCGGCCTTGCAAATGCTAGGATTACAGGTATGATCCACTATGTGTGGATGGGAAGTAGTTTCTTGATGACCTCAGCCAAATTCCAATAAAGGCAATCACGCCAAGAGCCTTCTTCTAAAAGCTGGGGAATCTTTGCAAGAATCCATGTCTTCTACAAGGAAAGCTTTTGGAGAAACACCCCATACAGGTCTGTGTCTTCAGACAATATTAGTATTATTAATATTAATAATACCTCTTCCATGCCTTTCCTGGAAAGAAACAAAACATTCTGTATGTTTAAGGGGTTCCTCAGCATCCTAACCCAGTCTCACAGGTATAGTACTAGGAGACTGTGACACCAGTATACAGGATAGTGTTAGTCACCGGTTAAATATGGGCAAAGATGGTGTTGATCCCATAATTCTATGGTTAGAGAGGGCAATTTTGTTGCAGAGGAAGAAGTGGATAACACACACAAGGTTAGCAAAACTAGACATGGCAGGGTATGGTAGTACACACTAGTAATCTCATATATTGAAGAAGCTGAGGCAGGAGGACAACACAGGTTATGTAGTGAGTTCCAGTACTATAAGTTGGGCAAGTTAGTGAGATCATACCTGGAGAACAAAAATTAAGGACTAGGAATATAACTCAGTGATAGCTTGCCTAGAGCATGTGTAAGCTCTAGATTCAATACACAGAGAGAGAGAGAGAGAGAGAGAGAGAGAGAGAGAGAGAGAGAGAGAGAGAGAGAGAGAGAGAGAGAGAGAGAGAGAGAGAAGATGGAGAATAGTTCCTTTTCAAATCGGTGGCCTCATTGCACATACATCCACTACCCCCATGGAGTAGATACTGACAGTGTCCAGTGGTTTATAGACTATTAAGGATCTCCACATTTAAGAGCTGGAAGGCCCAAGATGGCTGGGATGATTGAGACTAGGAGACAGGCTGGGTGTGGTGATTCCATGATCTTTCCACATTTCCATATGATAGTACCACCTGACCTTACAAGTTCTCTCTGTTCTCTGGATTTAAGTGAAGATAAATCCTCAACTACTGTGATGCTGCTAGTTCCAAAGGGGAATCTCATACTGACCTGGTAATCGTGGTTTGGTATTTCAGAGTTATTTGGGATTCTGAAAGAGGATTCAGTGTTGAGTGGCACCACCAAACCCAATGTTTTCTGATCTGTACTCTACAGTATAGATGGGTAATATGTGTTAGTGTTCACAGACCATGTAAAGTTAAAAAAAATGAGGCCCATCTGGAAACATGCTGATATCTGACAAACCTGCTCTATGGAAGATGGCTCAAAGTAACAGTCAGATTTCCAAACAGAGCTTCCCTTATCCTATTTTTCTATGCCAGTCTCAAAGCAACTGAGAGGTTCAATGTCCTCTTCTCTATAGGGTCTTCTTCTCTATGAGGGTCTCTGCAAACACCGGGGCTATCAGAGCAACAATCTGTGTCAGGCAAGAAGGAAATCCAGTTTAGCTCAACTCAGTAGCCAATATTGGTTAAAACTTCTAGAACCTGACACCAGGCAGTTTGTTGTAGGCATATTAAGTCCAGTACAATTTGGAAAAAAAGTTTTCTGGTATAACACAATCCCATGTGCACATGAGGCATGATTACCTAGAAACCCTTCTCAAACTACATGTCACTTCTTCCATGAAGATGGGTTCTGAAGACAGGCCACATGTGTTATCTTAAGGGTCTAGGGGAGGATCTGGTGTGATCTCAGTCATAGAGATAGCACAGAAGTTACCTAGGTTATTAACTTCCTTTGATCTGCTTGTAGGAGCCTGGGGGAGGCCCTGGCCATATAGTTAGCACAGAGGTATCTAAACTATTAACCACATCTGGTCCTGGTTATGGGGAGCTTGAGAGGACCCAGGTAGAGCCTAGCCCTACAGATAGTGCATGGATTACCTAGCCTATTAGTACTTTCATTCCCAGCCTTCCGGGCAGAAAACAGATGTATCTTTTCCTTTGAGATGACAACCCAGTATATTTAACATTCCTTGTTTCCCTAATGCTTTCTGTGAGCACGAGGACCTTTGTGCCCCCAACATTTCTCTTCCCATGCTACCACCCACAAACCTGGGAGGTCTGAAACATGCACTCAGAGAACTTCTATTAATATGATCTAGGGTCTGGGATACCAGCAAAGGAACTTTCTAAAAAACAAATCTACAGGTGCATCTTGTAAACTCAAAATATAGCAGGCTTCCAAGAACTCAGTCACTTCAATTTTAGATTTGTTGAATCTAAGAGGTCTAAGATTGATCTTTTGGGTCATTTCTGATATATAGCCAAAACTCTGTGGATTATCTCTTGAAGCCAAAAGCATTTTTCTCCAACTCTCTCCATAGCTGTCCATCTACAGTTCCTACCTCAAGCAATCATCATCCACTACCTAATAATTACACCAAACTGGGACCACCCACCAAAACCAAAGTCTCCTGAATAATTGTGCCTGTCGTCCATAGCTATGCTATTATACTTCTACACATGTGCTAAATTTCAGCTGAAATCCTTAGTGGTGACTAAGAGCAAGTACACTAAAGCCAAGCTATTTGAGTTTGTGTATTAACTTTATTTGTTAGCAGGTTATTTTATCTTGTGCCATGGGTTTTTCTTTTTTCTTTCTTTTATTTTTCTTTTGGCTTGGTTGTTTTGTTTTGTTTAAAAAAAAGGGGGGGATTCACACATACTTTAAAATCTTTTTGGTGGTGAGGGCTTGGCTCAATATATGCATGTGGGAAACACAATGGGACCATCACCACCGATGTAGAGATTTTCAGATTAAGAAGCTTCTTTTTCTGTGTTGCCATTGTATCAAGTACTGACCTCCGTTAGTGTAACTACCTTAGCACCTCTCCAACTGTGTATATCAATGAGTGCATGAGATTATAAACTCCTGGAGGGCAGAAGGTCTCCTTATATCCACTGCATCTTCCCCCATATGGCACAGGACCGGGAACAAGAGTTTCAGTCAGTTCTGCTATGGTGCTGGTTTTGAAATGCAAATTTATTGAAACACAGCTGACACAAAAAACTGAACAGTGAGTTTCATGCTTAGAAGTGATTCTGCAATTTTAGAAACTAAACACAAAGAACTTCACACAGATGATCCTGGCTAAGCAGGAAAACTCAGTATGTACCCTTCTTCAAGTATCTGTCAGCTACTTCATCTTACCACTATAGCTTTCAAGTGAATTCTGACAAGTCTTTCTACAAAACCCAAGTTGTTTTCCCAAGATAAAGTACTGTATTTATTGTAGTATCTGCATGCTTTCTAACCATATAAGGCCTAAAACAGTTCTGTCACTGTGTGTGTGTGTGTGTGTGTGTGTGTGTGTGTGTGTGTGTGTGTGTGTGTGTACATGTGGAGGCCAAAGGTTGACTTCCACAATTGTTTTCCATTTGTTTATGGAGTCAGGGTCTGTTGCTAAGCCTACAGCTACTCCGGGCTAGCTAACTTATTCAAGGGAGCTCCTATCTCTGTTTCCTAATTGCTGGAATTACTGGTAGACCACCACACCCACTTGACTTTTATGTGGGTGCTAAGGAGTCAAGCTCTAGTCTTCATGCTTATGTGGCAAGTACTTCATCCCATGAGCTATCTCCCTGATCTCCATTTCTACAATTTTCATCTGCGTCACTGATATTTCAGGGTGCTACATCCTTACTTCCATTTTTTGCCACTGGTTTTCACTATGATTTTTGTATAGTGAGGTAATTTTAAGGATGCCTCTTTACAGCAGAAAGAACTGGACCCAGTAGTCTTCTGGTTGACGGTGAATAACACTTTCTTTTCTCCATGGACACCTAACTCCTAAAACTGTAGTAACAAGGCTTTGGGGCTAGCAGATCTGCTACAGTTGAAAGTAATAAGTGTTCATCCATAGCCAACTGCATGTTAGACAATGTGAAGTTGTGAAGACAATGTGGCTAATGAGAAGCAATGCTTGTACTATGCTTCCACACTAGTGAGGAGAGGCAGAATAGTTATCACAATAGAGTGGGTAGATGCCATTATAGAATTACACAAGTCTTCTCCAACTACAAAGACCTCCCAGAGGAAGTGTTCCTCTTTCCCAAATATTTCAAAGGCTTTCCTTGCTTGTCCCCTTTCCTGCCACCTAACTGAACATGCTTAGTCTGTGAGCACTGGGCAAGAATACAGTACAGAGAAGAGTTAATATGGCACAGGTGGAATGGATAAGGGCCCTAAGGGATGCAGGTAGAACAGTCTCATAAAAGGCCCCAAGAGGCATTGGTCAAGATAAAGACAGACTTCCAGCACGCAGGGCTCAAAGCAACTCCCTAGTCAAGTCTTCTGTTGGTGGTTTTGTCTTCACTCAATACTGAAGCTTTTGCTGGGAGTTGGATGCTTGCAGGAACTCCATCTATTCATCCTGCCTCCTCCATCAGAGGTGTTTCTTCACACATTTAGTACTCTGGAATTTCTACCATTTCCTCCTTCAGTTGCCTTACCTCTGAGGCATTTCAGAAGTAAGACTCTAGTGGAACCCCCTTCTGGACTCAGAATGAGAGGATACCAAGGAAAGATTCTTTTTTGCTGTCATCATCATCTCTCTCTCTATTGCTCCCTACTCCCAACTTAACTTTCAAGATTACAACTTCAGCACCAAATCCGGAATAACGTAAGCACCAAATTTCTTCCTGTCATTCCAGGCTCCCAGCTTCAGTCCAGTTCCTACTTATGCCCCCATGTAGTTCCTCACTGTCTTCCTATTCTGCCTCCTCCTTACTTCCTAGGGTGTTGGTACCCCAAATATTAATTCAAGAAAATGATTAAGATCACTATATCTACCCCATTACAGAATCAAAATCATTGAGGCTCAAAGTCCCACCCAAAAGTATAATCAAGATGAGATAACCTGGTCACTCCACACAATTTTTCTCCCAAAATACATAGACCAAGACTGACTGTTCTTGGACTCTGAGGGAGAAAGCAGTTATCTCAGCTCTCTCTTCAGGTGACCTCACACTGGATGACTCTGACTGTACCAGCCACCACATCAGTCACCCACTTCCTTAACCCTTCCTTTCTACCCCTGCCTCTGCTCTCCCTACAATACTCGTGGATTACTAGGAACAAAGGATTCTCCCATCCTTGCTAGTGCCATGACCATAATTATCCATCCAACCCATCCCAAACAAAGATTATACTCTTGTAATACTCCAGGCCCTTTACCAGTCCATGGATGGGTTTGTGCCACTGTGACATCCTTCGAGTATCTCTTCCTGCCCTTCTCCTATCAGAAGCAATACCCCTATGAAACTCAAACTTCATCTTTATAGGATGGCACACAGTCCAACTCTACAGTCCAACTCCACCTTCCAATGCCCGGATTTCTTCATATTGACTGGCATTCCAGGGTTGAGAGATGGCCAGGCCTGGATGACACTGGTATTTGGGCCCATGTATCTGCTGGCCCTACTGGGCAATACAACACTTCTGACAGTGATCCAGATAGATTCTACACTGCACCAGCCCATGTTTCTACTCCTGGCTACACTGGCAGCTACTGACCTGGGCTTAGCCACATCTATAGCCCCTGGGTTACTGGCTGTGCTGTGGCTTGGGCCCCGACCTGTACAATATGCTGTTTGCCTCATCCAGATGTTCTTTGTACATGCACTGACTGCTGTGGAATCTGGTGTGCTTTTGGCCATGGCCTGTGATCGTGCTGTGGCAGTAGGGCGTCCACTACACTACCCTATCTTGGTTACTAAAGCCCGGGTGGGCTATGCAGTCTTGGCACTGACACTGAAAGCTGTGGCTATCGTGGTACCCTTCCCTCTGCTGGTGGCCCGATTTGAGTATTTCCACGCGAAGATCATACACCATGCTTATTGTGCACACATGGCAGTCGTAGAACTAGTGGTAGGTAACACACAGGTCAACAACTTGTATGGGCTGGCACTTTCATTGGCTGTGTCTGGTATAGATATTCTTGGCATTGCTGGATCTTATGGGCTCATTGCCCATGCTGTGCTTCGGCTACCTACCTGGGAGGCCCGTGCAAAGGCTTTTGGTACATGTAGCTCTCACATCTGTGTCATCCTAGCCTTCTATGTGCCTGGTCTCTTCTCCTACCTCACACACCGGTTTGGTCGTCATACTGTCCCAAAGTCGGTACATATCCTTTTGTCTAACATCTATTTGCTGCTGCCACCTGCCCTCAACCCCCTCATCTATGGGGTCCGCACCAAGCAGATCAGGGACCGATTCTTAGAAATGTTCAAATTCAGAAAAAAGCAGTTTTAATGGACAGTAGGACCTTGGGGTAAGCAGAATAAGGGAACTTGCTTGGAGCAAAACCTGGAGTCTGGGTGAATGGGTTATGTTGTCTTTGTCCTACATATGCATAGAACTGTGATGACCCAAAAGGTATTTGCTGCAAAGCCCTTGATGTGTATACCACTGGCACCTGTAGACTTTGGCCTAGCCAGCCATGTCTTGCTTGAAAAGAGGCAATGGCAAGGAAAATAAGGAGATGAAGGAACTAGTTGAGATCCTAAGATCTAGTCTATTTGTGAATCTCCCTTTCATATCTCCACCCCATCATTTCAACCCATCTCACTATGCTTCTTAAATGTATGAGGGTTTGTCTGGAGTTACAACCCTCTCTGTACCTGGAGCCTGACTCTATTTTCATCCTGTTCTCAAGGAATTATACAAACTTAGAGTCCACATTTTAAGAATATGAAAAATGTACCTCTAGTGCCAATTTAGTCAGAATATGGGATTTAAGACACTCCCAGTCAAATAATTCTCTTACTCTTGTATATAACCACTACTTCCTCTTCCATGAATTCCATCAAAGACCCCAAAGCAATACCTATACCTTCTTTGGGAATCAAGTATCCAACTTAAAAAAAAAAAAGCTGGTATCTAAAGGATCGAGTCATTATAATCACATGTCAGTCTACCCATTTGTGTACCCTCAGCCAGAAATGTACAATTTCCAAATAAAATCCCCATCAGAACCCCTATCTGTTCTGCTCATTGTCACTAGCAGCATGTGACACTGGTGTAATATGATGAAATGGAAATGTCTCATGCTGCTGCCACTGCCCAGAGGTAATAAACAGGAAGTGGCATCATGTTGCCCAATGGGGGAAATTCATTTTTAGCTAAGGCTGGATAATGGAAGGAATAATATATAACAGGCAGGGAGTCACAGCTTTTAGGTCAGAGAAAACTGCAGTCGTCAAGTCTTGGTGTTAGTCATGGAGAACCGAGGCAAGAACAAGCCAGCAGAGTTAGCTCAGAGAGCTGGATCAAGCACCATGGGACACCACCCAGGCAGATCCTGTAAGGACATTTGTCATTTCTAGGGCTAAATGGGGTCTCATTAGACCCCTATAAACCTCAAGAGGTACCTCAAAATGTCTGCATGATTTCAAATAAATTGCACTGACTCTGAATGGCTTTTAAGAGAGTATCTAGTCCAGTGGTTCTCAACCTTCCTAATGCTGCAATCCTTTAAAACAGCTCCTCATGCTGGGAGGACTATTAACCATAAAACTAATTCCATTGCTACTTCATAATTGTAACTTTACTGTTATGGATCAAAATCTAAATATTTTTGGAGATAGTGGCTTGTCGAGGGGGTCACAACCCACAGGTCAAGAACCATTTGTTCTAGTCAATCATGTATGAGTTTAGTTATTCCCAAAGCTTATCTTTATCATGAACTTCAAAGTTTAAAAGTCCTCCACGAAATGATTTGGTAGAAAACTAATGAAATACCAGTCCTAGAGCTGGAAGTGATGGCTCAGTGGGAAAAATCCTAGTCTGCAAGCATGACTTCATTCAGATTCCTAGCACCCACATAAAATCTAGGTACAAGTCTATAATTCCAGCACTGAGGAGGAGCAGAGAAGAGACAGGCAGATCCCTGGAGCTCCCTGGCCACTCAGTGAACTCCAGGTTCAGAGAGACTGTCCCAAAAGATAAGGTGGAGATGACATTTCTCTTTGATAAATATATTGAGAAAATGACTGAGATGTGAACAAACATGTATGGCAGTAGGATATTTATTACATTATTATAAGGAAATAAAAAGGAATTCCCATGTCACACATACATACACACACATACCATTTTCCCTCTGATACATGGGAAGGGAATGTTCATGAGCAATGAGTCTGTCACCATCCCACCATGGGGACAGCAATGAGTATATCACCATCACCTCACCAGAGACTGCTCTAAGGCACCTTCAGCTTCTAGCTGTGCAGTTCTCCCAAGGTTGTGGAAGAAACGGGCGTGGTCAGCGGCACAGGGGCCTAGGTCTCTCCCTACAAGGTTGCTTCTTCCAAAGCTGTGTGCAGAGAATGTTTTTCTTTCAAGTCAAAAATCTAACACATTTGTGTTTTGTTGACATTGCATACATACCTACCATGTGATATGTTCAGCAAGCTTTACCTGCACATTCTCATTCTTCATAATAACCTGAGAATTAACTATATACCCATAGCCCATCACCTATACTTTCAAAATAAATAATCTCTGTAGAAACATTTTTTTCTATAGCTTTGGCCAAAACCCTAGCCCCCAACCATTATGATCTTATTTTTAGCCTTTATTTCACTTAGTGTAAATATTCACATATTTAACCGAAAAGAATGTTTGATTATAGGATACCAGGACACCACCCGGAATCTCAACTGGGATATTCCTTAACATAGGAAATATTATTCCCTCCGTAAAAAGAAAATTTCTCAGCTCTAGTACATATTTATCCCAAAAAAGTTGAAGATAGAGTTTATACATGGCACACACCTTTAATCCCAGCACTCGAGAGACAGAGGCAAGTGGATCTCTCTGAGTTCGAGACCAGCCTGGTCTACATGAGCTAGTTCCAGGACAGCTCCAAAGCCACAGAGAAATCCTGTCTCGGGAAAAAAAGTGTTTATACAATTATCCCTCCTATAGCCTGAAACAAGAGAATATTAAGGATCTTTATCACCTTAAAGTCTTTACTGCCAATGTTATTCATGCAGATAATCTCACGTTCTCTACATAAGCCATTCTATTTACCCCCAGTCTCCATTCAGATCACTCTGATATCCTCAAGGTGATCAATGCCTCTTTCCAAAGACACTACAGAATGATGCTACATGGGAAGCAAATCCCAGCAAGATATGACCCAACAGCCCAACTCTTGGGCTCACCAACTCATCAGAACTCTGTTGCCATCTGTTTCCCTTCAGTGTCTCTCAGTCTCAGACTGAGCAAAAAGGAAAGACTTACTCAATGTTAGAATTTAGGGAGTCTAGTGATTCATGGGAATCAAAAAGCAAGAAAAAGGCAGAAAGTGTGGGCTTCCAGCTAAGTAGTTTATCAGACCCAATTTCCTCCCTGAATCCATATCCATAAACAAAAATTCCCAAATCTTCTGCCTCCTATTTGGCCAATAAGTCACCATTCCTACATTGATCTCATGCATCTCTTCGCATTCTGGACACCCCTTGTCATCTGCACACGCAGTTCTCTTTGCCTCTCAGTCAGCTCTTCTTCTATACTGCAGAGGTACAGAAGTACATGCTCTGTCCCCTCTACTGGTCTCTATCTGCCTCTTGTTCCACTTCAATGTTCCTTATCAAATTTCTTTTAGGAAGGAACAGAACTGCCAACTACACTACACTATATATCCTTTCCTTGTCATCCAAAATGAAAAGATGTGCTTAACCAGGTGTGATGCTGTATCTCTTCAATTGTAGCATGTAAGACAGAAGTACTACAAGTAAGAGACCAGCTTCAGTGACACAGTGACATGCTGGCTCAGGGAATGCAAACAGTGGCTCAGCAGTTAAATGCACTGGCTGCTCTTCCAGAGGGTTCAATTCCCAGTACCCACATGGAAGCTCACAAATGTCTCTAATTCCAGTTCAAGGAATCTGATGTCATCTTCTGGACCCCACTGGTACCAGGCATACACATGATGCACATATATACATGTAGGCAAAACATCAAAACACTAAAAATTAGACCCTTAAATATCAAAGATGGCATTGTATGAAGAGCTTCTTAAATCGACACAAAAAAAGAAGGAACTTGGGTTTTAGTTCTCTTAAGAAACCCAAGGTTTCTCACTTGGACTGTTATGGCTTCTCTAGCATCCTGCCCACTTCCTTCTCACTAAGCCACATATATTTCTCTCATTACACACAAAAGGAGCTATTATTCAATAGTAAGAGCTGGAACTCAACTTCTGTTACTAACTACTCACTGTGTGCTAGCTAATTAATTTTTCTGATCCTTTTCTTTAGTATAAAATGAAACAATAATACCTACTCCAGAAAAGAAGCTGGGCACAGAGGTGCACACCTGTAATCCCAGCATTCAGGAGTCTGAGGCAGGAGGACTGCTTTGAGTTCTGGCCAGCTTGCAGCTACATAATGAGTTCAGAGCCATTATGGATTACACAGTGAGGTCCTGTCTCAAAAAACAAACAAAAAGTAAAACAAGAGATTCCTAAAAGGATCCTCTAAGATAACATAGTATCTGACATGGGCCCTAGCACAGAAGAGTTCAACAAATATCTGACAATTTCTTTCCTGAAAACAGGACTAAGCCTACTATCACTCATTTGCTAAAAGATCTGCAGCTCTACATTTAGTTCTATGTGAAGAGATGTGCCTTCCCTTGAGTCCAACTATACGTCCTTTTGGAAAGTTTCCTTGATAACACTTTCCCATCACTGCAATATCCTTCTGTGTAGTAAGACATGTTATCAATTCAGCTGGCTCAGATGATAGCCAGCTTTGCAAGACAGAATTTTCCTCTAGATCATGCTGCAACAGAACACACCCTAGACATGAGACCTCCAGGGGACCTCAGAAGCAGGACTATGGGGCAGACAAGGTATGGAAGGGGAAAATGATTATTAAAAGTTCGGAAGTGATTTCTTTTGAAGTGATTCTTCTCCAGCAAAATACTGGGTGAGATCTCTGGACAAAAACACAAGAAAGAAGAGTAATAAGAAGTGAGAGAGGAAACTACTACACACAAATTGGTCTAGGGCAGGAATGGAGCATGAAGAAAATCTTCATGTTTACCTGGGTAACTCTGGCTTCCTGAAAATTCTTGCCGGTCACTAAGGGAACAAAAATCCCATTTAGACTTACTCTCCACGTTGCCATTGTTCAACCCAACACCTTCCTACATAAACCTGGTTTCTACAGCTTTTATAACCCACTCATTAATAACTGGTTTCAACCTAGTAGCTTTTAGAAGTTAGGATTTCCAGGCATACCCAGACAAATTAAATCAGAATCTCTGAGAATAGGAGACAAGTATCGGTAATTTTTAAATCTCCAGGTAATGTATAGGTTGAGAATCACTGGGGTTTTTATTGTTATTGTTCATATGCTTCTTTTTCAGTGTAAGTCTTCATGTCTACTTCCATATATTTCAGGACCCCAATGCAACTTCAAAGTAATCTACAACTAACCAGATGGCAGTTAAAAAGAGGAATGGTTTGGTTCTATCCCATTTCCTTAAAGAACTCAAACCAAGAACTACAGATAAGGAGAGACTGAGACAGAAAAAGTATGTTGCATTTTCCTCCCCCAAAGCAAGAGAACGGCCACTCCATGAAGCAAGATGACATAAGATTTTAAAAAAAGGGGGGGCGGTAAAAAGAGAAGAGGAGATGATCTTTGTGCTGTTCAAAGGTTTGGACAAGAACAGAAAGGAAAAATGAAATGGCAAAGGGTAATGGAAAGAAAGAAAAGGGAAAAGGAAATAAAAATTTGTAAATATTATGACCCACAGGCTGTAAGGAGGCTAATACAGTTACTGTCTTCTCTGTATCCAAGGCCCCATCACATAGCCAGACCTCTATGACCTCATGCCGGAGTAGGACACAGCCCAAGGTAAGGGGGGGCTTACCTCCCTAGGCAGCTTGGGGGTTACTGCAGCAGCCACTACCTTACCCAACCCCTCCCACTCCCCACCATGTTGGTCAGTAACCCCCACCTACTAACACTGGATGAAGCAGATGCTACTTGGGCCCTCATCAAGGATAAGGTAGGTAAAGTGAAAAGGCTAAAGAGGAAGTGGCAAACTGTGACCAGGCTGATTCTTAGGTGGTTTCTGTGTAGGAAGAGGTGGCATATCTAAGACAAAAGTAGCAGTAGCAACTGACATATAAAAGCCACAAAATAGACACCAGAATGAATGAATGAATGAATGATGGGTGAATGAACAATTAATTAAGGCAAACATCAAAATCCATGAGAGGAAAAAGATAAAAATGTATATTCCCAAATTTAAATTAGCATCTTAGAATAGAATCCATCAGACTTGAAGCAGCCTTAATGGCATTTTAACGCCCATTGTTTGGGAATATGCTCGCCTCTGTTTGGGAATATGCTCACCACAGGGGCAAGGGAGGCAGAAGCAAGAGAGCAAAGGGTTTTTCCCAAGATTAAGAGTAATTGGTTTCAATAGTGTCAATCTCAATCAACACTAGACCTGCTAAAATTACAGTGAACATAAATGAGGTCTTCCACTAGGAAAGAAAAGAGAAAACCCTCCTTTATATTATCTCAGTGAAGACATCAGGGCAAAGATGAACAGGATAAATTCAACAACTTCAAGCAGAACAGAGCACCTTGATTTCCTTCTTTCAATACTGCAGGCCAGCACTTTATGTTACAAAGTAAGAGCAGGGCAGCCTCAGGGGCTTGGGTAAATTCAGTGTAGGAGCACAGATATGTGGGATCTGGTGGATTAAAAAGTAGATCACTTAGAACTTTCTTGTGCCCTGGCTCTCTAGTATAAGAGAGTCAGAAGGCTCAGTCAATGAAACTTTGAATGGATGGATATCTTTAACAGCTAAGTTACTAACTACTAAAGAGGATTTTACAGGGTTCCCAGGCACTCTCAATAAACTGGACACCAAGTACACATACTCCAAACAAAAACAAGAAATAAAGGACAGAGCTAAGGAACTGCAAACCCTAAATGGATATTAGAACGATACAGAGATTAGGCTTCACATACAAACAACTATCTGTTGCAGCTAAGGTAGAATACACATGAGAGGTAACTGACCCCCACGAAGGACAGGCATTATAAAAGCCTTTCTCACTAATATTACCCATGTAACACATCACCTAGGCATGATCTTTGAAGATTCCTTTTTTCCACATCCATGAAGAGACTAAATTCTACTTCAACTTAACCATTATTTTAGTTCAGGAACTAAAATCATGTTTTGTTTGCATTATTGCAACAGTCTTTATGCCTATTAAAAGGTCAGTTCCCTTCTTCCTAGTTCCATCTTCTACCCAGAGCCTATAAGTGGTTTCTCATTGGCCTCAGGATCCAACAGTCACTTACGAAGGCATATACACACACGTTTCCAGAGCCTAATTCCTCTGTGCCTTTCCTCTTCCTACCTTAAATGCAAGCAGTATGAAATTGTGTTCCTAAATGTGCATGATTTGATGGTTCAGGGGCTTTCCCTGGCTGTCCCTTCTGCCAGGAATGACGACACCCTACCTACGAATTCCTCCAAAGCTCAAATATTGCCACCTAGCAAACGTCTTTGACCATCTTTCTATCAAAGACAAATGCTGTTAAATCACTTGTCTTTGTCACATTTTGCTATTATTTTACTTAGCTAACAACTGTTCACATGTTTGTCCCCATCCATTAGCCCAAGTTCCATTAGGATAAGGTCAAAGTCTCAGTCTTTCATGTATCCACATATCTACCACAATCTGGCACAAAATAAGACACTCAAGGTTTTGCTACAGAAGGGAACTAGGAGATTAAAAAGTCTGTGTATACTGTAGAAATGCATTTAAACAGTGAACAATGGTGGTAAGGTCAATTTAGACAACACAAGTTAACCTCTCAACTTAACTCAGCCCCTGACTTATAAACTGGCCACCTGCAGGTCATCGAGGAGCGTTTTGGGTCCAATGTAGTGGCAGTTCCTTTCCTGTCGGATGCAGCCTGCTATGATCTACTGGGCGTACTAGTGAAACAGTCCCGTCCAGCCCACACCCGCCTAACTTTGCCAGGCCGACAGGGCAGAAGGGCACTGAAATCAGTAGGGCTGCTACCAAATCTTCTAGAACAGGCAGGGTCTGAGGGTGTCTTTGCCCACTGCACTCGGGAATACTCACCAAATGGCCGAGCCGAGATAGCCTATGAAGAAATGAGAATGTTGGATGGACAGCCCTGCCGCATCCGCCTACATATGGGAGGCTTGCGCAAGAAGGTTGCCTTTCTGCTGCTACCACCAGGGCAGGTGAGCCTACAGCAGAATCTTCCCTGGCTCCGAAGCACCCACAGCATCTACGTCATCTACCAGGTCTTCTCCTGTACCTGGCTGCAGCTAGGGCTGTTACCTACAGCCCATGAGCCCCAGCTACTCCGGTTACAGCGGTCACTACCTATTGCTTTCTCCTGCCTCAAGTTTTCACTGCAGCCCAAGGGTGTGCTGGGACCACAGAAGTCTCTAGCCAAAGACCCACTACCCCAAGGAGCTAACTGGGTTAGACCTAGCCTTAGCATCTTATCAACTCTGGCCCCCACATCAGTACCTGCTGATACCCTTGAAGTTGCTGATGTATCTCAACCTGTCCCAGCCCCACCTACACCTCCTCCCCAAGAAGGGCCAGAAGGCAGACCCACCAGATTCGCCTATAAGGGTCGAAACCCCTTCCGGAGGGGCCCCTATATGCTTTCAGGTACTGCTAGGGGAAATGAAGATGAGGGATGGGAAAGACCATTGGAGGGAGAGGATAATGGAAATATAGCCCAGGAATGGGGTCAGGAGCCCAGAATGAAGGGACAGACTTGAAGGAGTTCAGGGAGGGTAAAATGGGAGCATGGCCCTGGTAAGGGTCTGTGGTGGGGGGTGTAGCACAGAGAATCAGAGGGAGGGGCTATGGAGGAAGATCAGGGCATGAGTCAAGCTGTGACTATCCCCAACCCTAGCAGAGAACTGGCTCTTCAGTCCCCGCAACCCTCCACCAGGAGCCCAGGGTGGGGGCCCCGGGGACCCCGACCGGCACTCCATGTCCCTGCCCCTGCTGCAGGGCCTGTCCTCGGAGTTCGACAGCGACGAATGAAGCTGAGGCAAGAGATGCAGGGGGCAAGGCCCCTAAGATCTGACATAGGGATACTGGTCCCCAATAAACATCAGCTGCTGCACCCCCAAACCACCCTGGGCCTATGTGCTTCTTCCTTCTAGGGTTCAGAAAAATGAAGAGTCTCCATTTTCCCCTGAGCATCAAGTCCTCTCACCTTCTAAGAGTAAAGTGAAACCCTATTATCGGTGTTATCACCAGAGAGAAAATCCCTCTGATGGTTCCCCAACTTAGATATAACCTTCACAGGGCCACAGCCCCATAGATAAAAAGGGTAGCAAAGAAGAATGAGCACAGAATAGAGATTTCCCTTTTATACATATTGCAACAAGTTCTCATAAAACATTCATCTGAAATAAATTAAAAAGTCCATTTGTCACTGCCTCCAAACATAAAAAGGAGCCCGTGTCTGGAATTCAGCCCAGGCCACAGAAGGCCCTGATTGTCCATTGAAGAAAATTAAGGATTGAGGGGCCCAAAGCCTGAGATGGAAGGGACAGATACCTCCTCTGAAGTATCCAACAAGAAAGGCGAGGTGACGGCATGGGCCTGGGAGATGGCAGCCAACTCCTTGAGAAACTCAGGGAAAATAACTGCACAGTAGACAGCATTCTTGACTCGCAGAGCCTCACCTTGGCGTTCAGAAGCCCCACCCCGGGGGAGCAGAACTGGAGTTGAAGCCCCTGGAGAGCCCCCACCTAGTCCAAGTCCTGTTCCTTCTCGCCCAGGTTGAAGAACCTGTGCTGCCTGCCGGGCCCTGGTTGGACTGTGTGCATGTCGCAGGAGTAACTCTCCCAAGGATGGTCTCCGGCTCCTCACTGAGAATAAACAGGGATATCAAGGTGCTGGGATCAGGAAACCTGCCCTAGTTTGGGAACAGATTCCCCAACCCACTTAGGTTCTTGAACTTCTCCCCTGGAGTTCTGGAAAAATGGAAGGACAAGATGGACAGGAACTGAATCTGAAGTTCATTTCTTGTCTCATCTCTAAAAATGACTGAAGATTTGAGAGAGGTGCTTTTCCTCATTCTCTCACCAAAATACTGCTTGCTCAGCCTTTCCCCTCTACCCAGTCTCCTCAGCTACTTTATTACCAGCTACAACTCCCTCCTTCTCCATGACCCCTCACCCTAAAGAATTCATTCTGACCACTGTTCTACCACCACCAAGATTGCTCTCATACATAATATGCCCTAACTTTGTATTTCCTATCACTCTCTAGAGCAGTAATCTCAATCTTCCTAATGCTGCAACCCTTTAAGAGTTCCTCATGTTGTGGTGACCCCAACCATAAAACTATTTCATTACTAGCCGGGTGGTGGTGGCGCACGCCTTTAATCCCAGCACTCGGGAGGCAGAGGCAGGCGGATCTCTGTGAGTTCGAGGCCAGGCTGGACCGACAGCCTCCAAAACAATACAGAGAAACCCTGTCTCGAAAAACCAAAAAAAAAAAAAAACTATTTCATTACTACTTCATAACTGTAATTTTGCTACTGTTATAAATTGTAATGTAAATATCTGATATGCGACCCCACACACAAAGGGGTCACAACCCACAGGTTGAGAACCATTGCTCTAGGACCATATACAGTTAAATACTTCTACTTTGCTTTAACTACCTAAAGCTAACCTACATCCTCTACTCTTTCAACTGTAGTTCACAAACTGCTCCATTTTTTGATACTTTACTGTCTGTCTAGGATCAATTTCCTTACACTATCATTTCATCACTCATCAGTAATTGCCCTACACTCACCGAGACCTCCCTCATACTGGGTATGCCCAGACAACTTCATATTTGCTTAGATGCAACTGAGCTATCTAAAATACTGTCCTCTGTCTAATTTTCTAGACTCTAGCCCCTACATCATGATAAATGTTTCTATTTACCACCGCTAATATTAGTTAGAGACAGCATACAAACTTATTAACCTTGCATTCAGAGCCCTTCACAACCAGGGTCTCATTCAGCAACTCTTCTCAAATTCTCTAAAGCCCACAAGCTTCTATACCAATACCTATCTTAACTGATTCCAATAGGTACCTTAATCTGTAGCTTCCTTTAGCCACAACTTATCACTCCTACTTATTTTATCCTTTCTAGCTTAGTTATCTCTACCTGGGAGAACCCTGAAAATACTATGTGATCTTCCCTGTAGTGACTTCCTATTCTACTATCATTAATTCAACATCAGTAATTTCTATCTCATACACTGAGCTATGAACTCAAGAACTTAAGACTGTCACATTTAATGTTTCCTTATCTAAACCACTACCAAATTTTGTCATATTTAATGCTTCTTTGTCTCCTCAACCACTGACCAAATTCTACAAAAACTTCCTTCCCATCTCTGCCCTATTAGGTGCTTCTTTTCTTTTCCATTATTCAAATTCAAACCTCCCTGGTCCTGATTGTTCCTGACTCCCTTTTCTTAACTCCAATTCACCTGCAATTACTCATCACATTCAGATCTTAAAAATCTCTCCTATCTTAGTGTCTGAAAGAAAAATCACAACTTCTGCCCAGTCTAACTTCCACTCTAAAAACCTTTTACTCTGGCCAAATCTTTCTAGCCATATCACCAACTGTTGCACAGCCTTATAAACCCCCTATTCTCATCACTTGAGGGCAAATGCCACATCAAGTTCTCACAATATCTCAACCCAAGAACTTCTTTCTCCTTCCTTGTCCCTAGACCATTACACAGTTTTTTTGTTGATATTGTCAATTAAGCTCTCAATTAATAAAACAACTCTATCCTCTGACTCAAAACCTGACAACACAAAGACTCCATTTTCAACAGCTCTTCAGTTTCTGTATATTAACTACCTTGTGCTAATGAGGTATCTAGAGAGAATAAGGAAGGGTAGACAATTATTCCTCACCTAGAGAATCAGAGCGGCGGGGCGCAGGTCCTGCTGTAGGACCCTCAGCCCAGTCCAGCTTGCCACGGGCAATGAGGTACTTCTTGGCTTTGGATAACAGAGCAGGGAAGTCCTCCTGGGAGGCTGCAAAGCTCTCAATCTTATTCTTCACAGAGCCCAGCACCTATGAAGCACAATTTTATCACGTTTCTGATGGTTTCACATTGACACAGGCCTTTCTATAATTCCACTGAACCTGCTCCCAATCCACCCAAGGTCACTCTAGCTGTGGGCCTGGCCCACCACTGAGCCTGGACGCACCCATGCATGCATGCATCGCACACCTGCAGCAGGGACTTGACACTGGGCTGGAAGACCATGTTGGTGTTGAGCAGGAAAGAGCGGAGCAGGGGCTGGGGATGACAGGCCAGCTGGGCCACCAGCCCCGTCAGCAGGAAGTTGACATAGACGGAGTTCTGCAGCATGTTCTCGAGTTTGGCAAAGAGCACAGCCATGAAGGGGCCTGGGAAAGGGGTGGGCAAAAGGATACAAGGCCTGAACACAAAGCACATCGCACACATTCCTCCCCCAAACAAGACCCCCACTAGATGAAAAGTATATGTAAGTATCTGAGTGTGTCAAATGATCTGTGACCACTTTCTCTGGACAATTAAGGTAATCCAGATACCAGCAATATAGATATTACAATTGAAGGGTCAGATCTTTGGTTCCATAGTCATAGATCTTACATCAGATTTCAGATGCGCCCTATGACCGCATAAGTTGAAAGCTCACTAACATTTAGTTTCCTTTTTATGGTAAAATAAATATACCTACCTCATAAGATAATAAAGAGGACCAACGAGATATCAATGTCAAATAATAAATACAAGATGTAGCAAATTTCTCATTTGATTATAACCACATCCTAAACTGCACTGCTGTTTTTAAGACACTTCACTCAAGAACACAATAGAAGAATGCACAGAGAACCAAAACATAAAATCAGGTTCCATGTAAGACAGAGTAACACAGAACTGGTCAGACAGCGAAAAAGATGTAACAACAGTAAAGAAAGTGACTGTGAACTTCAAAGCAAGTAGTAAGTCTTTAAAGGAACAGACTATATCAGCTCATCTTTCAGGAGCAGGGAATCAAGGAGGTAGACTAGGCTCTATAGGAAAATAGCTTATTTCGGGGGCACGGGAGACTGATTCAGGATGACAAGAAAAGATTAGCATTCCACCCTGAGACAAATGTCTTAAGAAATGACAGTGAACCACTACAGCCATCACAGTATTTCTGATGAAAATTTTGGAGAAAAGAGAGTATTTTTTAAACTGTGCTATCAACTATGATAGAAGAATGATGAACAAGAGGTAGTGACTAGCCTTGGTTAAAAAGTAATACTAGCTTAAGAGTACAAACAAAATCCCTAACTTTATCCTTCTGTTCATTCCCTGGGAGTATCTTGTAAGGGTTAATGCAAAGAGCACAGATGACTTTACAAACAAAAGGGAAAGAAGCACCAATTACTACTATAAGACTGGTAAAAGTATACCACCTAGAAGTACTGAGCAGGAAAGGAATGGAGCAGAGGCTAAATGAATAGGAAGACTAGTTTTCTATAATCTGTAAAAGAAAGAATACGACTGCAGCCAGAAGCCCCGGTGCTGTAACAAGATAGTCAATCCCAGGCTTACCAAGAAATACAGCATACAAACTTGACTACTGACAACTAGGATAGGTGGCACCTTTCTCAACTTAAATCTTCCATGACCCACTGATGATAATCCTAGTGCAAAGCTATTATTTGTTGTGTTTTCACAATGTTTCAATATTGTATAAATGATTGTCATGCACTAATAGTAGGCAGGATGCTAATTTAAGGGTCGCCTAATGCAAAGTCTGTGGTCTTACTCCTAGTCACTACACTGCTTCCCAGAGATAATTTTTTGTCTTGTTTTGTTTTTTTTCCCAAGCTGAGATGTATATTACAGCTTGATAAAGGTTTGTCTTGCTCATAAACAAAACAAAGAAAAGCCAGCCCAAAATCACAGGTTGGGTCTAGTTCCAGGGGCATCAACCCAAAAGGGCCTATCAGGTACACTTAAAACCATGCTTTGTCATTTGCCTTCAAAGAAGAGTATCACCCACTCCCCAATCCTTACTAATGATAAGTCCTTAAGATAAGTGTAATGGACAGTCATGGCAACCAAGAAGGTACAAGAGGGTGGATGGGAGAAATAAAAGCAGGCCCTTTAAAGAGGCAGGAAGGAAGGTACTGAACAGGAGGGGAAACATCAAAGGCGTAGCATAATACTCAAAACCCAAATACACAGACTGGAGAGAATGGCACAAAACAGAGGTGCACATGTGTCTTTCACACAGAACAGTACAAACATCATGCATGTGGTTCAGATATATTATGTACCAAGCATAGAGCATCCTATTACAAATCCCAGGAAATGGCCAGACTAAGGGAAAAGGAGGAACATGCATATAAGGACATACAAGGCTCAGACATAAGTCAATATCCAAACCAGCACAAGCATAGAACGACATAGCAACAAACATGAGAGCATATTATGGCATGGTATGTATGCAGAAGGGACTCAAGCAAAATGAGGGTTAGGCAAATACACAGAAATGACATAGCCAAAGTCTTAGAAATCTGCACAAACATGTTGAGAACATGCAAGAGTACACAGAAGAGAAGGCTTAGGTTAAACAGCTTACCAGTGAAGGGCTGGCTTGGCAGCTGGTGAAGAGTCCGCAGAGGGCTGCTGAGGAAAGGGCCAGGGGGCTCAGGAGGGCAGGTGAAGCTCTCGTAGGCCTCCTCCTCCTCAGGAGGTAGTAGAGGCTCTAAGGGAGGCTCTGAGCCAGCTCCACCATTGCTCAATGCCACCTCCAGCTCCCGGAGCTCTTGCCCAAAGCTCTCTAGTCCTGCCATGCCCTCAGAGGTACCCTCTAATAATTCTCTAACTCCTTCCTGTGGCACCAATCGTGGCACCAGACGAACCTTCTTGGCTCCCTCTGGCCATGGCCCTGGTACCCCATTGAGCTGGGGTGGGGGTAGGTGGCCAGGAGTATCCCCTACACCCACAGCTAGCCCCCGGTTCCCTAGGTTTTCTTCCTCCCCTTCTCCCACATTGTCCCTGTCCTCCTCAGGCAGTAGGCTACGTTTCTTAGTCCGGGAGCCAAAAGGGTTTGGCTCAGGAGGAGGCCGCTCGCCATCATAAGGAGCAGACCAGGTTCTGCAGGCTCGGACACAGCGGTCTACACCACGACGTGCCTCACGAAGATACTCCAGATAATTGTCTTCTAGCTCACCAGGCTCCTCTGCAGGGCTAGGCCGTCGGCCAGGGCTGGAAGTTGGGGATGCAGTAAGCCCTGGAGAGCGAGGAGCTGGACCTGGGGACTCAGAGCCACCTAGGCTCTGCTGCCGAAGAAACAGAGCCAGACGAGATGGTGTGGAGGGACGAGGCATTGTTACCACTGAAGAAGAATCAACACTTGGGCTTCCAGGGCCTTTAGAAGGAAGAAAACACAAGCAAAATCAAGGAAAAAGATCAAGAGGAGAGATGTAGAGACTAAAGGAGAAGACAGAGAAAGTAGAAATGGAACTATTTAGATAGCTAATTTCCAATCTCCAGACTAATTTATCCTAATTCTTCACCCCCTTACCACCTCGTCAATGAAAAAAATGTAAACAGAGCCAGGCAATGGTGGAGCATGCCTTTAATTCCAGCATTCCTGGGAGGCAGAAGCTGGCGGATCTCTACACGTTTGAGGCCAGCCTGATCTACAGACTGAGTTCCAAGATAGCCAGAGCTGTTATACAGAGGAACCCTGCCTCAAAATAAATAAACAAAAAAACATGCAAATAGGTTAGTATCAGGAACAGGGCTTATGCTGTCGGGATTGGCTGTTATAAAAAAAAAAACATGCAAACAGAACACATGATTGAAATAAAGAAGAGAGAAGGACTAGCTCTTCCCAGAAGTAATTTCTCTGAGAAGGTTAAAGATCCTCTCTACAAGACCACTCATCAATCTCCCCAGAGAAGGATTTCCACTCATTATCACCTTCCTCCCCTCACCCTAGCCCTTTTTTCTCTCTAGGCTCCCCAAAGAACCCAGGCCATACCCGTAATGTCCTCCCTTCTCCCTGCCTCTCTGCTAGGCCCACCTCGTGCCCACGAGGCATGCTCTGGACGAGGTGGGCTGGGGGCATGGTGCCGACAGCAGCGAGGGATTAGGGAGAGAAACTTGTCAGCTGCTCGTCCATAAAGATCCACATCACGCACAGCTGGCTTCTGGCTCAGCATCACATGGTTACATGGGACAAGATACCTGAGAGATAGCAGAAAGAGAATATACAGTGATCAGGAAAAAAGCACCTGAAGGCACGCCAAGTGAACTAAATTGCTAAACTAGGCTCCAAGAGGACACTCATAAGCAATCCCAATACAGCCCATCACTCTGACAAAACACTAGGCCCTGAGGGTCAGCCATCCCTCAGCCCTGCCCCCACAGGTACCTGAGAACCAGCTGCAGCAGAACATCCTCACAGCTGAGGTTCAGAAGGGTCCTGAAGAGACTCAGAGAGACCATGCAGAGCTGAGGGGGAAGGGGAGGGAGGGAGTCACCATAAGAGCCCTCTACCCTCCAAACTATTCACCAGTGGGAACTCCCATTCCCCCAACCCCAAGCCTAACCAACCACTCCAAAAATAGCCTATGCACTAAGGTATAGATAGCATTTATAAACAGTGTATTATGCATTAACTAGATACACATATTCTTTGTGAACAAGACTTCACTATTCACGAAAAACAACCATGTGTCAGATCCACTGGAATTCTATAGACTATATATACATAACTGAACTATCTGCCAACATATTGAGTCCACCAATGCTCTAACAAGACTCCAAGAAAACAGACACTAAGAAAGACTATAACAAAGCAAATGATTCACAGGAAAATACAGCAATATAACAGCCAAGTAAGCACCTGTCAGAAGGGACTGTAGTCATACAGTAATTGAATGGCTACCAATAAGGAATCAGAGGGAACCTGGAAGAATCCCAACTGGGAAGTAGGTGGAGTCATAAGTATGGAATCTGAGTCACCTCTCCAACCCCAGTGTATCACAGGATGTAAGATAGAGGAGCTCAGGGCAAATGACAGGAAAAGGAAAAAGTAAATGGGTAAGTCAAGAGCAGGAAAACCTTTTGTTTTAGAAACAAGAAGACTTATTCTTTTCTAGATAGACAAAAATAATAAGACATGCAGTAGGCTAACTTCATTGCTCTGAATCCCTACAGCATTTTGTACTTTCCTTATAGAAAGTTATGTCAGACATCTTGGTCTCGTATAGTTTTGGCATTGCTTGCTATGTGGCTATGAGAGAATTAAGTGAATCAATAGTAGGGAAAAGTTCACATTTGAGGTAACATGGATATCCTAAATGACCACTTTAACCAGCAATGAAAATTCAGACGGTAGGGTGAGCAGGAAAGTAGTCCTTCAAAGAAGATCTGACAGCCAGAATCTGTACACATTTTACTTTACAGACCAAAAGAGACTTCACAGATATAATTATAGACCTTGGAGGGCTTACAATGTAGCTCAGTGATAGGAGTGTTTATTTAGTATGCATGACCTGGGTATGATATACAGCATCACAGTCTAGAATACACAGTAATACTGTCTCAAAGAAAAAAGAAAAAGAAAGGTTGGTATTATAGATCGGTGGTAGATTGCTTGCCTTAGCACACAGAAGGCCCTGGGTTTGGCTCCCAGCACTGTTTATAAGAAAAATTTGTAAAAAAAAAAAAAAAAAAAGAAAAAAAAAGAAATTGGTAAGGGGGCTCAATATATAGGAGGGATGTGACCCATCATTTTTGGCTCTGAAGATGGAAGAAGGCGGTCAAATTGGGGATGGTGTTCAACAGACATCAGGAACAACAGCCCAAATACATGCTCCAAAACTAAAAGATAATGTTTTAAATCACTAAGCTTCTGGTAATTTGTTTTGATAGCAATTAGAAACTAACAGATAATCAGGCTCACAACAAGTTAGCCAGAGAGGTTCATTTAAAAGCACAAAAGTCAAGCCAACTACCTTAAAAGAACTAGAAAATAGAAATAAAAGTATCTACATATTTAGCATGGGTATCCTGCAATCAGAAGAGACCTGGTTCCTCCAAGAACCAGAAAAAAAGAAGCGACAACCCCAAAACATGTAAAGCTCATAAAAACCTAGGAAATTAATAGAAATAAGTGCTAGAGACTAAAAACAATGAAAGAAAACCAAAAAGATTAGGATTAAAGAATAGCAGATAAACACAAGGAGGATGGGAGCAAACCTCAAGAAGAAAATTAACTGTCAAAGCAACCCATGAGGTCAGAGAGACCTAATGCCATGGCATGTCCTACCTTTAAAATAAGGATAAAAGTTTACCTTTATAAAATTAACATTACATCCTCTGAAATGTCTTCACTGACCAATCCATTTTTTACTAAAACTTTTTTTTGCACAAACAGTAACCTCTATTTTAAACTATTTTAGTAACTTAATTTGCTATCTATACTCTCTATAAAATAAGCTCTAAGACATCAGCAGCAATGACTACCATTATGTCCCCAATACCTAGTGACCCAACAGCATGTCACTATCAATACACATGTGTAGGTAGAGGGAATCTAAGTGTGCAGGTGGGTGGATATATGCCCTGACTATAGTTCAAATGCAGCCAATCCAAAGAGGAGAAAAGGCAAGCCTACAAGGGAACACTGGACCATTTATTAGTACAGACATAAAACCCAAAGCACTCTTATAACACCCACAGTAACTGAGAGAGTGGTAACGGCTTAAGGAAACTATGGAGCAACACATTACAATCACTGCACAATGGCAAAGCCTACAGCCCTGATGGATAACTGTGCTGCAGATGCACATAGTATAAAAAAGCAGGGAAGCAAATTGAATTCTTTACTCAATGGCTAAAAGTTTAGTGCTACAACTGTCACCTTGAAGTAACTGCCAGAGTCAAAACCCAAAAAAGAGCAGGTACACCCCTTGACAACAGAAGTCAGAAAAAGATGGCTCACCCAGGTAGTAAGCCAGGACAGAGTTTAAGAGCCATACCCGGGAGTTGCTGCCAATACGGGCAACAAGGGTGTCAAGGATGGTGTGGGTGTCATGCCGGTGTAATAACAGGAACCGCAGGAAGGTACGGAGCAAGGCAGGCTCTGAGATGCTCCGCAGGAAAAGTTCCAAATAGGCGGTACTGGCAATCATCTCCTCCACAGAGGTCTGGATGAAGGGAGGGGGGCAAAGTTTGGAGACTTAGGGTTTTCCTACACATACATGATTCATATTCCCGGGGTTCTAGGAAACAAGAAGTATCAGAAAGGGAAAAGAGGAGGAGAACGCTACCCACTGCCTTCCATGTTAGTCCTTTCACTGGTCAATCACACCCCAGGGCAGGTCCTCCTATGCCTTACCACCTATCATCCTTACCTTGTGCAGGGCAGGGCCCATGACAGGCACCAGGAAACCATTATGGATATAATCAACCAGCTGCTTCTGCACCAGAGGGTGAGCTACCTAGATGGAACAAGAGAGAAGAAAGTGATTATGAAGGGAGCAAAGTAATATAATAAAAATAGGCATCCTAACCCCAAATTTTATAGTAGAACTCCAGGAAATGGACCCGCTTACCCCAACGTCCCAGAAGCACCATGTGTCACACCCCTTAGGAATCCTATTCCTACCTGAATGACTGCATTGCAGAACTCTAAGGAACTCATGAAGAGTGCAAGGGCTGGCACTCCTATCCAGTCTTCCCGTCGCAAGCAGTGCCAATCATCCCCTGGAACCTCAATCTTTCGGGGCAGTGAGGAGTACAGGGCACTCAGCCCTGTGGCCAGCACCTAAAGAAGGTTACCAAAGGCTCAGATAACATAATGAGAGTGCTTTGGGAACTAACTAGTCATAAGATTAGATGGAAATACATGTAAAAGACACTACAAGGCTGGTATTAAGTTGCTATGTACCAGGCCCTCACCTACAACACCTGCCCTATCTAGTTATCATGCTTCATCCCCAATTCCAACCCCAAGGAGTTGCTTTCGAGTCTCAAGTAAAGAGCCCTCCCTGACACCTGGCCTTTCCACATCTCCTGGATAGGAAGATGCTATCCAAGGTCTACATGCCACACCCTACTCCCCATCCTAGGGTTTGCTAACCGGGCAGAAGTAAGAGTGATCTGCGATGTAGCGGCCCACAGTGGGGCTCCCATCTGAGAGGGCCATGAGCAGAAGTAGAGCATCACGAGCCTGCTGGCCCAGGGTGCCTTCTCGATGGACAAAAGGGACAAGGCGAGAAAAGAGGAGAAGACGTGGAGCAGCTCCAGGCTCAGGAGGTGGCTGCAAGAAGAACTCAAGCAATGCAGGCTCCCGAGCAACACACACACACAGTTGGCTGAGAAGTAGCACCAGGCCTTCATCCAGTGCTGGGCTACTGGGAACAGGGCGACCACAGGCATCCAACAGGGCAAGCAGAGCTTCACGAACTGGTCCATGCCGCAATAAAGGCTGGCGAGCTTCGCTCACCAACATCTCAAATAGTTTCAGTTGCTCAGCCCGCCGTTCCTCGACCCCATCCCCAAACTCATCCCACTGCAGCTGCCATGTCAACACTCGGCTCAGCAGATCCTCACGCAGAGCAAAATCTAGCAGGGGCCCAGGGCCTGCAGGGGCCGAAGGGACTGCTCGATCCTCTGCCAGCAATGTTAGCATTTGGTACGTGTGGTTTCGAACAGCACTGAGATCATCTGCACCTCCAGCAGCTGCCCGAGGGCCTTGCCGCTCCAGGATTCTCACCACCTGAGGCAAAGGACAGAAGAGGAAAAATCTAAGATGATAAGGTAACTAAACGGTGATAAGAACACAGAACTCTGAAGGTTAAGACTTCTAGGTGAGTAACAGACTAGGTATTTTGTCATAGAGTCTCCTACCTGGGACCAGTGATTCTTGAAGACCATGAGGCATGTCTCAGGGTCAGCCATGACAGGGGTCTGCAGACTGGCCCCTTGAGGTGCACGGTGCCCAGGGACCCGGGAGGCCAGCCTGCTCAGCCAGTTCATCTTCTCCATGAGGCAGGCTGGACAGGGCCAGCAGCCAGTGGACTACACTTTGAGACTGTACCAGCAGGAGGCTTTCTCCACTTCTGTCTCCAATCTGCTTCATCCGGTCTGTAGGAGCCAGTAGCCGGCCATGGAGCCACAGATTACACCAAACTGGAGTAGCAAGCCCAGATTTCACTGCCCAGTCCAGAGTTGCAAATCTAATCCAAAGGGAGAAGGTGAAAGGATAAACAGAAGTCCACATCTCTCAACTTCCCAGAAACAATAACTAAGCATTCCACTAAATATTCCATATAGCCAGCACTGGGTGGTGGTGGCATACACCTTTAATTCCAGCACATGGGAAAGCAGAAGCAGGCAGATCTCTGTGAGTACGAGACCAGCCTGGTCTACAGAACAAGTTCCAAAACAGCAAGAGCTACACAGAGAAACCCTGTCTCAAAACAAACAGAACAACAAACAAAAGACAACAAAAGGAATTCAGGTTCATACAGTCAGCACATGAAACATACATGCCCAAAATAGAATGTATAATTTCTACCACAATCCTGTAGCTTCCTCAATTTTTTTTATTATTAAATTTCACAACATTCACCCATATGCTTAGATCAAAAGCCTGGGCATTGTCCTTGTTTATCCTTTTCCTTCCAATATATAATTCATCAGCAAATCTTATCATTTCAGAGGATTCTGAGTTCAAAGTCAGCATGGGCTACATAAAGTTCAAGACAAGCTGAGGCTATATAGTTAAGATTTTATCTCAAAAAGAAAAAACACGGATAAAAAAAGTACAAAAGTAAAAGCATGTCTATTACAATAGCTTCTAATTTAGCTTTGGGACAGGCACCGATACATTGAGCAGGCTGGTCTCAAATTCCTCATCCTCTTGCCTCACTGCCTCACCTTTGCCAATGCTGTGAGTAGAGGAAAGCCACTATGCCTAGCCCAAACTGCCCTCCTGAGAGTTTATTCTCCATTCAGCAACCATGTTACTTTTAAACCTAGATTTTATTACATCTTTCCTCTGTTGGACAGTCCCCAGTGACTTCCTATCACGATAGTAATAGTCCTAATTATTTGCCTTAACCTACAGAAGCCTATACAATGTAATCTCTATAAACTCTCAGTCAGTCTCTTCCTCACTCAGTCATAGGTCTTATTTTCTATCACCTGAGCCCAGAATGTTCTCCAGCTCTTCCCCTTGCTCTCACAGTTCTATTTAAATGCCATCTCAGGGAAGCCCTCCCTACTTAACAATTTCATCTAAATATTTTATCTTCCTACCTTCCCTTTCTAGTTTCTTAATCCCTTCTTAATAGATTACTCTATCCACCTATCTTCTCCATGAAGAAATCAGTTCTTTGAGGGCAGGACCTACCTATCTTAATTACTTTTCTATCCCCATTGGCTAGAATAGTATCTATCTGTTGAATGCTTAAGTAAAAACCTGGTCAATCTATGGACAAATAAACGACACGTGCTATCTATTGGCTCACAGCTCCTCTTCCATTGCACCTAACACCTCCTCATCAGTACGGTCTCTAACAAGCAAAACTCTACACAGGAACTATGTGGTTGAGCCATGATTCCTCTTCAGACTTAGATCTGGGGCTTAAAGAACCCAGAAATCAGCCAGGCATTGGTGGTGCACGCCTTTAATCCCAGCACTCGGGAGGCAGAGGCAGGCGGATCTCTGTGAGTTCGAGACTAGCCTGGTCTACAAGAGCTAGTTCCAGGACAACCTCCAAAGCCACAGAGAAACACCTTTTGTAGATGTGATCTTATATAAAGGGAAAGCCAGTCCTAAAGATGAGGGAAAGTATACTCAGCTGATTAACTCAAGGTATAACGGTACTGATAAAGTACTGGGCACTGTGCTAAGTAAGCACTGGAAATACAGGTAACATAAAAAATAGGGTGGGGTGGGTAAAATATATAGAAATACTTACAAAAATGTAATAGAAGAGTGAAGAAAAGCAACTAACTCTGCCTGGGGTACTCTAAGAGTGCTACACAGAGACAGTATCTGACTTAGCTCTTTAATGATGAGATGCTAATTACATGAGGAGCTTTCTTCATAGCAAAAACAGTAAAGTCAGGCAAAATGGCTCATACTTATAATCCCAGCACTTGGGAGGCTGAGACAGGAAGATCATGAGTTGTAGGATAGCCTAAGCTAGAAGTTAAAACAAATCTCAAAAAAATAAAGTCTAACCAAAAGTACAGCCCTGGGGGGAGAAAAAAAGCATGATAAATCTAAAAAGAGACTGCAGGTTCGGTGTGGCTTAATCACTACTGAGGGAGTAGAGGCATGGTACAGAGTTGAAAAGTAAGAGTGAAGGTTACAAGCACCACTGAATGTCATGCTGTAGGAATTTGAGTTTTACCTATTGACATCCCAGAGACAAAAAGTTTTAACAAAGACATGATAAGACCAGATTTACCTTTAAAAATACCTCAATAGCATTATGATAGCGCAGACAGGGACAGTTATCAATGGACAAGTCATAAGAAGTTGTTTCAATGATGTCTTTTTAAAAAGTAATACCATAAACTAAGGTAGCAAAAATGCAATAAAAAGCTCAATCTTAGATTCACCTCTATCTCAACATGTCCTGTGCAACAAGTATTCACATCTGTAATGTCTTTGCAAATTATTTATACTGTGTTTCTTCTATTTCTGCAGGGAGCCCTATCATTCATTCTTTGAAATCCCAGTGCCAACAAACCATTTAAAAATGTTTGTGAAACTAAATGTTGTCTCAATATAATTATATTAGCCAATGTATATATGAACACTTACTACATAGTGAAATTAAACTACAGATAGAAATTTAGAAGTTGTCAGTCTACAGAGAATCAAGGAAGCTGTGAATAATAATTTTTAAAAAAGCTAAGGGCTAAATCTTAAGGAACACCAGGACTTAGGAAAGCAAAGTGTGGTGGTACAAATGAAAATAGCTCCCACGGGTTCATAGGGAACAGCACTACTATGAGGTGTGGACTTATGGAAGAAGTGTGTCATGGTGGGTAAGGGGGCGGGGGGGTCTTGAGGTTTCAAATGCTCAAGCCAAGTTTGTTCGTTTTCTCTCTCTCTGTCTCTGTCTCTGTCTCTGTCTCTCTCTCTCTCTCTCTGTCTCTCTCTCTCTCCCTCTCTCTCTGTCTGTCTGTCTCTCTCTCTGTCTGTCTCTCTCTCTCTCTCTGTCTCTCTCCCTCTCCCTGCTGCTGGCGGATCCAGATGTAGAACTCTTCCTTCTTCAGTACCATGCCTTTATACAAGTCATGCCTCTGAACCTGTAAGTCAGCCCCAATTACATGTTTTCCTTTATATAGGTTGCCGTGTCATGGTGTCTCTTCACAGCAACAGAAACCCTAAGACACAAAGAGAATTTGGTAACAAAGATTTAGTCAGAAGTAATGGTGCATACCTATAATCCCAGCACTTGAGAAGCTGAGGCAGGAAGATTGCTAGTTTGAGACCAACCTGAGGTATAGAACAAGATAATTTCTCAAAAACAGAAAAGAGAAAAACAAGACAAAATGCCAGGCATGGTGATATATGCCTTTAATCCCAACACTCATGAGGCAGAAGTATATGAGTTCAAAGCCAGACTTACATGGAGAGGTTCAGATCAGCTAGATGTGCATAGAGAGACAATGTGCACCCCCCTAAACACACAGACACACACACACAAACACACACACCCAATAAAAACAATAGAAGTAGTCAGAAATTAAAGGAGAAGTTGAAAATATAATGATACAGAAACCAAGAATGGTTGTTTCAAGAGATTGGAGGGAGAGTGCCAATAATCCCATAAAAAGAACAAGTAGAATAAGACAGAAAACAGTCCACTGGTTTTACTGAGGTTTTTTTTAAATATAATCTTAGAAAAATAGTTAAAGAATGATTGAGAATCAGAAAAATATAAAATGTATTTTAACAAATTTCAGTGACACAGAGAAGAACAAAAATAGGGCAACTTATGTTTAAAAAACTGGGGGAGGTGGAAATCAAGAGTTTATGTGGTTCTCAACTGAATGCTGGCCCAGGCAGGCCTATACTCCAGTACCTAAGAAGCTGAAGCAGGAAAATCACAGTTCCAGGCCAACCTGTGTACAGAATAAGAGCTTGTGTCAAAAAAATGGGGGGCTGCTTTTGTTTGGGTTTTAGGTGAGAAGCATCAAGGCTTTTTTGGGGGGGTCACCTGAAAAAAATAGTTGATACCTGGGAAAGAAAGAGATATACCATCTTTTTGAGAAGGAAGGAAGGAAGGAAAACCATAGTACAGGATGAGTGCCACCTCAGGTAATACAAAAGCAAAAACAAGGAAGTGAGGGAAGCAGCTACCTCATCCCCCAGCCTGCTCCTCATTCCGGACACTAACAGTAGGGGGAAAGGAGAAGTGAGAAAGTAGAAAGGCCACAGAAAGGATGTTCACTCTTTCAAAGACAGCTTCCTATAAACCATCAAACAAGCCCACACACTAGTGGTTATGGCCAGAAAGGATACACTGGAAAAAGTACTTACCCATAGTCCCAAAGATTTGATGTCCCAAGAGGAAATAGGCTAACATGTGGAGCCCACAGATAAACAATAAAAAGTCTCCCCTCTTAACTACTATTAACCTTTCAATACTGTATCAGCCTGTATTGGTTTCTTTAATCACTGCCTATACCTTTGTAAATATAGTCCCATTATTAATGAAACTCTTGTGAATCCCAGCCTGAGCCATCTGCCACCTGCCAATGGAGCTTGACTGATTCAAGAATATCACTGTTTACAGAGTACTCTCTACAACATATCTCATTTGAGGACTGAAAACAAATAGAACCTTATGCTCAGAAAAGAGTAACACAAATAGTAGGTAAGACATGAGCTCTAAAATTCCTCAAACAAGTCTAAATCTCAGTGCACCATCTTCCAGTTATATGATCTTCAATAAATCACAAATCTGAGTCTATTTCCTTGTCAAAAAATTCCTAGCAAAGTAAGTATTCTTTTTAAGAATTAAGTTAGAGAACAGCACTCTGGGCATAAAGCAGATATTTTGTAAACTGTTTCGTTGCTCTTTTCCTTTCTGATCCTGTTTGACCAGGGTGCTCACAACTCTGAGATGAGAGATAGATCTAACCTGCTCTAATGTGTGTCCCTCACACTCAAGCCTCAGTAAGCTGAGGAAAATAAGCCTTTACTGTGCCCAAAACAAAACCCTGTTCTGAAAGACTAACAATCCCCTCTTATCTTGCAACATATCTGGGGCACCCACTCTTGCTCACCTGCTTAACTACCACAAAGCACCTACAGATGTTAAGACTGACCCCCAGGCCTTTTCTCACTACCTCCTGTGGTCTCTGAAAAATAACCACTTGGAATCTGCACCTCAGAAAGCAAAACTGAACACTTAATCTAGGCTTGTTCAAATATCGAAAAATTACCAAAGGCTATTCCTTGGTATTCTTGCCACCTCCTTAAACTCCAGACAAATTCAAGACAAAGAGGGCAGAATTGGCATATAGTTATGATACCATTTGTCCCACAGTGAAGTCCAAAAACTGACTGTATCTCTCTCTCTCTCTCTCTCTCTCTCTCTCTCTGTCTCTCTCTCTCTCTCTCTCTCTCTCTCTCTCTCTCTCTCTCTCTCTCTCTCTCTCTTTCTCTCTCCTGATTTATCTACAGGCTCAACCACAAAGTGAGAAGGAAGAAGCAGTTGATTTCTCCAATCTATCTACACACAGGGTCAGCCACTCACCTCAGGGTCCAAAACACAACACAGTATTATAGGCCTATAGGCTACACAGCAAAAGGTGTCAACCTCAAAACATCAGGGACAGGAAGAGCTTCAACCTCCATTAAGAACCTTTGCCCTGGGAGAGGCAAAGAATAAGAGGCAGGAAGGGACTTTACCAGGCAAGGAGACCAAATGATCTTCCAAGAACAAACCTCTTCCTAAGCAAGATTGATTATTGGCATTAAGGCCAAGCACTGGAAGTAGAAAGACCTGATTAAACCTGTAGAAATACAGCGGGGTGGGGGCACCTAATAGTCTATCTTTCTGGAGCTCAACTCACACATACCGCCCCTGCTTTTCCATGTCCCAGACAAATGGGCAACAAGATATGGCCTACCTCCCCCATATCACCTCAGCCTCTTACAAGCATCTCTTCATCTGAGTGGATCCTCATAAAGCATGAAGTGAACTTCTAGCACACAGGAACTGCTTTTACAACAGTGACTCCTCAATATCACACATGGTTATCTCTACCCCTGTTGTTTGAGAGTGACAAAGAGGATGTCAAAGACTGGGTGAAATTGATCCTAAAGAGTAAAAAGGTTCACTGAGCTGAGAAGAAAAGATGTTCCTAGAAGAGGAAGCAACTTTTACAAAGATATCATGGCTAAAAGCAACATGTTTGTTAGAGAACTATGAGCAATTTATTCAAGCTAGACACAAGAAGGAAGTGGCAACAGACAAGGCATGAGGAGGTGAGCTGAGGCCGTATTAAGAAATTTGGATGTTGTCCTACATGCTGCAAAGAGCCAAAGTTTTTAAGCAGTGTAGTTCCATGCTTAACATTTGTATTTTTAGAAAGATCATTCTAGGAATGGGCAAGAAAAGATCAACTTTTAAAGGAATTGGCTTTAAAAAAAAAATTAGGTAAGAGCTAAGGAGCTGGAGTTGGGGAACCAGGCTAAAGTTGGTGAAGATGCAATAGAGATAAAAGAGGAGATCTTAGTGACTAACTAAATTTAGGAGGTGACAGAACAGAAAGAATAGATGATGACACCAAAGTAAACCTCTGGATCAATACAAGGCACATGAGTGCAAACACAGGTCAGGGCAAAAACACTAAAGTTCTGTTACAGGCATGTTAATTCAGAGATACCTGTGGAGATATATGCATACCTAGACATGTATAATTAGAACACAGGAAGAGACTGAGACAGATACAGAAAAGTAATCACATCACTGTGATGTATTTTTTTATATTTTTACATTCTCACTGTAAGCTAAAACTGTCTTTTCCCTCTTAACCAGAATGAGAACTCTATGCAAGTTCTACGCAACTTCAACAACTTATCCTATTGTTACTTTATGGAACTATATTCCCAACAAGAATTTATTAAATGAATTTGTTTTCCTAGCCTTTAGAGTACTTGACACATGAAAGATGAGGAAAATGATTACACACATACCATAAAAAGTTTCTATCACTACAGCATCCTCATCCATGTTTCATCCTCTCAGGCCTCCCATTCCTCTATGTCAGAAGTCAAAATCCATTTTAATTAATGTGTTACTGTGGCAACAAAGAGTTTGGTATAGGGAACAAAAAGCTTTCTGGATTCTGTGCCTTCTCTAGTACAATCCTAAGAATGCTCTAATATGCCAGCCACGGTAGTGAACACTTTTATCCCAGCACTTGGAAGGCTGATGTAGGCAGATCTCTGAGTTTCAGGCCAGCCAAGGCTACACAGTAAGACCCTGTCTCTAAAAAGAAAAAGGGAAGGAAGGGAGGGAGGGCGGGGTTTTCATTACATGCACCAGATATCATTCATACCTGTCCCATGTCACTGACATAATATTAAAGCCTTCATCCCTATGACACTCTCAGCCTCCTTAATCACTTTTGCAAGTAGAACAATTACAAATCATAAAGACATATTTCTTGCCAGTACGTGGTCCTCTATTTCATCACAACTTTTCTAATACATAATGTGCCTTTTGCCCACATCACGTTCACTTTCTATTACAAATCTTCCTTTCTCAAGAGACTAGCACTATGAAAATGCCAAATTTTGAGTTGTTTTGTCACTGTATTCCTGTGTGACCTCTACCTTCTGAATCTGATTCCTCATCTCTAAAATTCCTTCCTTTACCTACTTCACAAGGTATCAATATAATTTCGGCAAATTTTGAAGTTGCTATGTAAAGCATGAAATTTTGATTTTATAGTGAATTATTATTTAATATGAAAATACAAATTCTATTCCGATATCTGAAGTTACATAAAATAACTATATTAGTACATGCTTCTTCAACCTAAAACAACACACACACACACACACACCACTATCACTCCAAGTGTCAGGATTTCATGAACCAGTAATATATTTTGTAATTAAAAATAGGGTGGTCACTTTTTATTTTTTTTTACTTTCTTTAAACTTATCATCTACTTTACCATTACTTGTTTCTTCAGTGAAAAAGCAAAGAGTACCTTAACAGCAAAAGAGTAAAAACAATAATTTTGAAATAAGTTAATCCCATCCCCCTCTTTTTTAGCAGTGTTGGGAGACTTGAACACAGCAGGGTACTCTCCCACTGAACTACACCACCCAGGCTATAACTTTATCTTTAGTTCTTTCTTCCTATCTTATATGCATGAACACTACCATGGATTGGATCCATGGTTCAGTGTTTAGGGACTACTACTCTACAGCCTGTTACACTTGTAGGTCCTATAAAGTCCTGATTATCTAGGCAGGCTGCCAAAGGTTTTATCATTATGAAGGAGGCCTCTTTGGCCTCCAGGGAGAAGAAAATATATCTACATCACAGAATAAAGTAACTACCTCTCAGGCTGATATTCTGGAACAGTGTGTGGACTGAAGCTGCCTCTAATTCTCAAGGGCTGAACTTCATAGAAAATACCAAACATTGGGATGATTAAGAAGGCTCAAGCTACCTCAGCTACCTAGCAAGACTGTCAGTAGAGAAGAAGATTCAGTTAGTTGAAAATGGCCAGTGATCATTGAGTCCAGCTTTCCAAAATTCATGTCTGTGGGTTGGTAGGGAGATGGGCTTGTAAAGTGCAAATAAAATGAACTCAATTATAGGGTGTAGAGGGAGGAATACACTGTAAAAGAATAAAGTTTTCAGAGTGGTAAAAGTGTTTGACATCTCGGTTTCACAAATGTGCACTTATGCCAAAACATGTAAATTTAAAAGTATGAGCACTTTACTGTACAAAGATTTACCTCCACAAAGCAATGAGTTTGTTTTTGCTTTTCAAACTCCTGAGGAGAGTAAACCTACATACAGTGCTGCATGTGACAAGCCATGTGACTTCCATGAAAAGCAGCATTAGCAACTGATAGTCCAATACAGATGACAACCACAGGTGGTGAGGAATGGAGTAAGGGTGAACAGAAGCAGGCAGAGAAGAAAATACAAGCAGCTCTACCTCTCCACCCCTCCAAAAAAAACTTCATGAGGGTCTCATCTTAAAGTCTGCCTTACAAAAGCAGAACCAGAGGAAACCGTGGTTCAGTTATTATTCTGTGAACGACTAAACCTCAAGCATTTTCATTATCATTATTATTATTTCTCCTGATGCTGGGTTTTTGTTGCTGTTGTTGCTTCGATTTTTTTTTCCTTTCTAAAATATCCATGGGAGCAGGGCAGCCGAGTGCATAACACATGCACCGGTACTGTCCTTGCTTGCTCTAAATCCACTGCTGTCTCTGGACAGGACAGGACATTCAAGGAGGCCCCACAAGCAACCTCGTCTCCCATCCAAGCTTCACAGCCCTCAGCCCCTCTTTCCTCCTTTGCTCTGCCTTCAGTTCCTTCATCAAGGCACAGCCGTCCCCCGCAAGTTCCCGCCTTGGCCTTTAATGCTCCTCATCCTCGCACAGGCCTAACCCCCTCCCTCAACTCTTGTCCCAGGACGTCCCTCACCTTTCGAAGCACTGAGAACCCACACCCTTTGCAAACGGTGGTCATGAGTTCCTTCAACTTGGCCCTTGAGAAAGCATCGCAGGATATCCTCTACCCGGCTTCTTCCTGGTCCACAGCACCCAGGCTGTCCCCGTGCCCCCCGACCTCAGAGGCTCGCTGCCCCTCACCACCTGCCAACCCCTCATCCTGTCCTCTCACGCCAGCAATTTCCCAAAGCCGGTGCTGCCGTCATCCCGAATCCCCTCGGCACCTTGCGCCTCTGCGCGCGCCGCGGCCTACGCGTCGCTTTCGCTTGCACCACGCCGCCCTGCCCGGGCCTGTCGGCTGCCGGGCTAGGTGAGTTCAGGCCGCCGCCATCGCTCCTCAGGCGCACCAGCCGCGCCCCGCCCCGCGCCACACGCAGCCCGCGCCCCCGCGCACCTCACGCAACCGCCCAGCGACGCACGGCTGGGCAGCGGCGTGCCAGCTCATTGGCCCGGACAGGCCACAGCTAGAGCGTCGACGCTCGTTTCCCGGCAACGGCCGAGCGCAGGGGCGGGGCCGCAGGCCGCATTCCAAGGAAGGAGCGCTTCTACACGCCCCAGGCCCCGCCCCTTCCCGCCTCAGACTCCGCCCTTCTGAGGATTCCGGCGTTTCATAGGGACCGACCTGAGAAGAGGCGGAGGCCTGCGGGCAGGGGCGGGGCCTGAAGAGGAAAATTCGAAATAGGGGAGAAAAGGCTGCTCCTGGAGAGGGAGAGGCCTGGGAGGCTCGGACAACCTGGCACACGGCTGGAGGTCCGGAACTAGGGCGAAGGTGCGGGACCACGGGTCCTGGGCGGTACTTTAGCGTCAAGTGGGCGTGGCTTCCTCTGAAGGCTACGCCAAGAGCCAGTCTGTGGGCAGGTCAAAGCGATCTGAGACTAGGCTGACTGCCACGAAGGTAGTTTATTTTTGCCAGACTGACTTGTGTATGCTGCTTGGATTCTACCTTCCTACCCGCGGGGACCGCCTCTTCCTGGCTCTCCCAAAGCTGCCATGACCCGGTAGAATGTGAAATAAGTTCCTGCATGACAGCCTGGAATCCTGATCCATTAGAACCTGTCCCAAACAGTTACAAGATAGTATTAGGGCTGTAAAAGGAAAAGCATCTAGAATCAGAACTTAGCATGATTTCTGCGCTTAGAGGATGAAGGAGCTGAGAATGGCTTCCCGGAGGGATGCTGGCTAAAGCAAGAGTGAGGAACACTAAGATATAGAAATAGATTCCAACAAAGTCTGTTGGAAGTATTAATATCAGCCGTTACTTGATTGTAATCATTATTCTATAGTTAACATAAAGTGATGGATGACAGAGGAACCTGGGAAGGAGTTTAAAACTATTTTTGCGACTTTTCTGTAAGCCTAGAATTGGTTCAAATTTTTAAAGTATTCAATCTAAAGGATTACCTCCAGTTGTAAGTTTTTCTACTGTAATGCAAATATCTGATATGCAGGATATCTGACACATGACCTCCAAAGAGGTCTCGACCCACCAGTTGAGAACTACTGATCTAAAGGCTTCTTCAGTCATATGTATTATGCCTGGGTTGGGAAAACTGAAAAGCTAAACTCAGTTCAGATTTCCAGAGTTTCTCGGAAAGAGCAAGGATCCTAAGAGGGAGTTATCACACAACAAGCATCCCAAGAAACCCAGAAAGTAGCAATATAGTTATTAATGGTCTAGCCTCAGATGTCACATAACATCACTCTTCCTGTACTCTTATCAGTTGACAGTGGTGTAACTGGGACAATTTGAGGCCACTGGCAGTGGGTCCAAGACCTAACTCTAATGCACAAACTGACTTAGCGGAGCCCATTCTACATGGAGAGATATCTTACTCAGCCTAGGCACATCGGGGTGGGGGTGGGGAGCTGCCTTGGTCCTGCCTCAACCAGATGATGGGACAGACTTAGTAGACTTCCTAGTGGAGGCCTTACCCTCTCTGAGGAGCAGATGAGAGGTGGGGCGGGGGGAACTGGGGAGAGTAGGAGGAGAGGAGGGAGGGGGAACGGGGATTGAAATGTAGAAAATAAATTAATAAAAGTGTTAATATAGAAAAGGGTACAGATACGGGAGACTGAAAGTGACTGTGGCCGCTTGAATAAGAATGACCCCCATAGGTTCATATATTTGAATGTTTAGTCACCAGGGAGTGGTGCTATTTGAAAAGATTAAAAAGATTAGGAGGTGTGGCCTTGTTGAAGCAAGTGTGTCACTGGGGGTGGGCTTTGAGGTTTCAGCAGCCCATGCCACCCTCCCCCTCTGCCTATGAATCAGAGTATAGCTCTCACCTGCTTCTCCAGCACCACGCCTGCCATGTCTGCTCCCATGCTCCCCGCCATGATGATAAATGGGCCAAGTCTCTGAAACTGAGAAAGCCCTAAATAAATGCTTTCCTTTATAAGAGCTGTCATGGTCATGGTGTCTCTTCCCAGCATTAATGAGGACAAAGTAGCATAAGATGACACACACAGACCCCAGATTAGATGATATGTATGTAGATAAAGATGTAGCTAATGAAACCACCTCTGATGTGAGAGGCACCCCTTTGTCCCTACAGACTAGTCTACCACCTGACACAAACAAGCCACTTGGCACATGGTTGTTAAATAAATAACTAGGCCCAAATGGTGACTGTGCGTAAGATAAAACAGAATTCAAACCTACAATGAGGGCTGGCCGAATCTCCTGAACTTGATACCATGGACTTAAGGGGAAGGGGAAAAGAGACGGCAATGAGAGCGAAGCTTCCTTCCAAAGCATCCCCCTCCAACCATCCCCAGGGACCTCATTAAAGGTGTTTAGCTGGGCAGGTGTAAACCAGCCTCAGCCCTGGGAGACAGGGCAGGGAGGGTGCTGGAGCTACCTTGCCTCCACCCACTCCATGCCTGCCAGCCCTAGGCCTGTTGCTAAGAGCTTCAAAGCCAGAGAATACGCAGCTGGAGCCCCGGGGCAGCCTCTTCTAGGAAGCCAGGCACTAGGCCCCACATTCTCAAGCCACTCTAGTTGGAGAAGCACTGGCTATTCTACAGGCTTAGGACCAAGCCACTGAACCATGAGCCAGGACAGCAAAGTGAAGACAACAGAGTCTAGCCCCCCAGCCTCATCCAAAGCCAGGTGAGCAGGCTGGTCCTTTGTGGGGGATGTAATCACCTGTCCCTGGGGCCTCCACCTTCTTGGTGCCCTGGTCACAACCCGAGCATTGAAAGTCCGATGGATAAATAAGAGGAGTCTCTTCTTCCCTACAGGAAGGGGCTGCCTGTCCTAGACCCATCTGGGGATTATTACTACTGGTGGCTGAACACGATGGTCTTCCCAGTCATGTATAACCTCATCATCGTTGTATGCAGGTTTGGCAGTAGTGCTAAATGAGAGGGGACTTAAGCCGAGGAGAAGGGTTGGCAGGGAGGACAGGACCTGAAGGAGAGGCATCGTCACTGGAAGGGCTCCAGGAAGAGTACTGAGGGACCTGTGCTAGCAGGCCCCTTACACACAGTTGGTAGCTTCAAGTCAGTCCCTTCTGTCCCTGCCCTGCAGAGCCTGCTTTCCTGACTTGCAGCATAGTTACCTGGTGGCCTGGTTTGTGCTGGACTACATCAGTGACCTGCTATACCTACTAGACATCGGGGTGCACTTCCACACAGGTCAGTGAGTTTCTGGGGCTCACCTTTTCCTCACATTTCTTTAAAGACATGTTTAAAAAAAAAGCAGCTACCTCACTGAGCCAAACACCTGGACTCTAGCTTCAGAGAGAGGAGTGACCAACAAAGGGGTCAAGACCCTGCTGGGAAAACCGACAGAAACAGCTGACCTGAGAAAGTGGGAACTCACGGACCCCAGCCTGACAGCTGGGGAACCAACAAAGAACAAACCAGGCCCCCTGAATGTGGGTGTCAGCTAGGAGCACTGGGCAGTCTGTGGGGCCTCTGGCAGTGGAACCAGGATGTAGGAACAGATTACTGGAGCCCATTTCCCATGGAAGGATATTCTCTTAGCCTAGAAACACAGGGAGGGCCTAGGCCCTGCCTCAAATGACTTGACAGATTTTCATGATCCTTTATGGGAGGCCTCACCCTCCCTGGGGAGTGAATGGGGGATGGGATATGGGGGTCGGTAGGGGGCATGGGAGGATGGGAGGGAGAGGGAACTGGGATTGATATGTAAAATAAGATCTTTCTAATTTAAATAAAATTTATTTTAAAAAGGAAAGGAAGAAAAGAAAAGAAAGCAGCTACCTCTAGGACTGCACTGTCATGTGTGTCTGTGCTTGGCAATGCCACAGTGCTCACCCCAGAAACCGTGGAGAGGGTTATTATGCCTGCCTCCATCTTGTCCTCATTGTCTGGCCTGACATACCTGGCCAGTCCCGACCTGTCCACAGTTGACCCTAGCCCACCTCCTTTCTTTCTAGGATTCCTAGAGCAGGGCATCCTGGTGGTAGACAAAGGCATGATCGCCAGCCGCTACGTCCGCACCTGGAGCTTCCTGCTGGACCTGGCTTCCCTGGTCCCCACAGATGCAGCCTATGTGCGGCTGGGTCCCCACGTGCCCACACTCAGGCTAAACCGCTTTCTCCGGGTACCCCGCCTCTTTGAGGCCTTTGACCGCACAGAGACCCGCACAGCTTACCCAAATGCCTTCCGTATCGCCAAGCTGATGCTCTACATCTTCGTTGTCATTCATTGGAACAGCTGCTTATACTTTGCCCTGTCCAGATACCTGGGCTTCGGACGGGATGCATGGGTATACCCAGATCCCGCTCAGCCTGGCTTCGAGCGCTTGCGGCGCCAGTATCTCTACAGCTTCTATTTCTCCACTCTGATCCTGACCACTGTGGGCGACACACCGCTGCCAGCCCGGGAGGAAGAGTACCTCTTCATGGTGGGTGACTTCCTGCTGGCTGTCATGGGTTTTGCCACCATCATGGGTAGCATGAGCTCTGTCATTTACAACATGAACACTGCAGATGCAGCCTTCTACCCAGACCACGCTCTGGTAAAGAAGTACATGAAGCTGCAGCATGTCAACCGGAGGTTGGAGCGGAGAGTTATTGACTGGTGAGAGTGCTGGTTGCTGACCTAGCCAGGGGGAGGTATATGTTGGGACCTGAGCCCAGTGATTCTGTTCTTATTACCTACTGACTATACCAGGCATTTAGAAGACAGCATTCACTGGTAGGTCTGCTGGACAGGACTTAGAAAGTGGTGTCTTCCACTGTGGGAATCTGGACTGGGGAAAAGAGCGGGTGTGTACAAGAGTGACACAGAGACCAGAGCTGCCCCTGCCTGGAAGGATTTGGGAGACAGAAAGGAGTGGGTGGAGAAAGGAACTATCCAGCCAGGAGATGGACAACAGATGGTTGGCTATATCACAATAATGCAAACTATGTTCTGAATAAAAGGAAATGTCTCAATGTCAGGGAGCCACCACAAAGCCTACCTGAGAGGGTGGGAGCTTGCTGACTGAAGCAGCTCAATGTAGACGTGCTATCAGACACTGCGGCTGGGGTGGGGCCTGACAGGAGGTGAAGCACTGGTAGGTGCCTCCACACCTTGGAAGAAGTAGAAAAGATCATGTCTGTAACCAAGAAGGGGGACCAGAAAACTGTGAGGTTCTCCCACTGCTCGTATGAGAGCTCAGTGTGGTTGGGTTCTTGGCTGAGCTGAGTCCTGATGGAGTGGGTGGAGGCAGACACATGGGGTTCTGGCAAGGAAATGGTACTTACTGCCTTTCTCCCAGGTACCAGCATCTGCAGATCAACAAGAAGATGACCAATGAGGTAGCCATCTTGCAGCACTTGCCTGAGCGACTGCGGGCAGAAGTTGCTGTGTCGGTACACCTGTCTACCCTGAGCCGAGTCCAGATCTTCCAGAACTGTGAAGCCAGCCTGCTGGAAGAGCTGGTGCTGAAGCTACAGCCCCAGACCTATTCACCAGGAGAATATGTATGCCGCAAAGGGGACATTGGCCGAGAGATGTACATCATCCGTGAGGGCCAGCTGGCTGTGGTGGCAGATGACGGTGTCACACAGTATGCTGTGCTTGGTGCAGGGCTCTACTTTGGGGAGATCAGTATCATCAACATCAAAGGTGAGTCCCCAAGGGGAAGTTCTAGCGACAGGACTGGTCAGAGGAATGGGAATGGCAGAACCCTAAGACAAGATGGTACTTTGGAACACATAGATTAAGATCTGGCCTTTGTCTGAGTTGCTACAGGACTAAGGCGAGAAACAGGATATGGATTATCTGTTCCCTCAGGAGGAGTTGAGCCAAGGTCAGTGGGTGGGGTGGAATCTCAGAAAACAAAGCAGTTGTGTTCCTTGGGCTCTGCAGGAAGTGCCAACAGACCAGCTGAAAGTTACTGCGCTAGCTGTGTTGTTATACAACTCGCCAATTAAATATCTATCAAGGCAGGTTAATGATAAGCACAGGGCTTGGTCACAGCACATTACTATGTGAAAGAATAAAGCAGAAAAAGAGGGTCAGAACCACTGGTATGGAGTTTATGTCCTGGTTCTGGAGTGAAATGCCACCTTCCCTTCCCTCCCCACATCTCTCTGCCCTTGGACCACAGGGAACATGTCGGGAAACCGACGAACAGCCAACATCAAAAGCCTAGGTTATTCGGACCTGTTCTGCCTCAGCAAGGAGGATCTGCGAGAGGTGCTGAGTGAGTATCCACAGGCTCAGGCGGTCATGGAGGAGAAGGGCCGTGAGATCCTGCTCAAAATGAATAAATTGGATGTGAATGCTGAGGCGGCTGAGATCGCCCTCCAGGAGGCCACAGAGTCTAGGCTAAAAGGCCTCGACCAGCAGCTGGATGATCTACAGACAAAGTTTGCTCGCCTACTAGCTGAGCTGGAGTCCAGCGCACTGAAGATCGCTTACCGCATCGAAAGACTGGAGTGGCAGACTCGAGAGTGGCCAAAGCCAGAGGACGTAGCTGAGGCTGATGATGAGGCTGAGCCTGGGGAAGGAACTTCCAAAGATGGTGAGGGAAAGGCTGGCCCAAGCATAGAATGACATCATCCTGACCCCAGGACTCCCAGCTCCAAGTGAATTCAGAATGGTAGGAAAGTTTGCCTGCAGAACTGTCATCCTATTTGCTAGGCACAGAAACTTAGATAAACTGGTCTATAGAAGCCTAGGTAGAGATGTGGGTTATAGCATACATTTGCCCCAAACTCATCAGAACATACGCACCCAGGCACGCATGCACGCTGGCCCAAAACTGAGTTCCACATAAAATGTTTCTGTCTTCTGCACACACGTTCTCATAAGCATAACTATGACTTAACACTCACTTAACCCACAATCACAGAGAATGTTGATTGCACCGGGAGTGTTGGGGTGACCTTGGTACATTTAAAGGAGGCTTGCTGGTTTAGGACAAGGAGAGTGTTGGCGCTACAGGGAAAGAAGTCAGATATAATGTCTGAACTACATTCCCTCTAGGTCACCACTTCAGCTGTGTCAGGCCATGGCCAGAATTCAGGTCTGAGCTGTGCCAGGTAGTGATGTAAAACGAACCTGATGTGTAACTTAGGGATATAAGTGAATGGTGAGTGTCATTATCAGGAGAGATTAAGAGGGCTATTGCACTTTAAAACATTTTAAGATGTGTAATTATTTTGTGATTTATTAATAAAATGTAAGGTTCATAAGGTTGGCACTGGGTTTATCTCATTCATCTTTATGTTGCCACAGCCCAAACTGCCTGGTACATAGTAGGTGCACATGCACACATATACATTTGATAAAAAAAAAGTGAGGAGAGTCTAAACATAGAAGCCCAATGCTGGAAGAAGAAAAGTGCCAGTTCCTCAGGGGCCTTCTCTACCCTCTCTGCCCTCAATCACATTGAATTAGAATGGGTGAGTAGGTTGCAAATTGTTTCATCACATACGTGATGAAACTTAGGGAAGTGAAAATAAGCTTATTGTTAGTACAGTGTGATGGACACACTTGACACCATTGGAGTCTCTGTTAGAATGGGTGACTCTTACCACTCCATAGAATCCTCATCTGTAGCAACACAAGCACAGTGATAACGGACCAGCTTCAACCTGCTGGATGCAGGGCAGTAAAGTTTCAAGGCCAAATATGCAGCCTCTTCTGCCTCCATTCTTCTAGGTTGAGGGGTGTGATGTCACCATAAGAGTCCTTTAAGTGGTGGAGAAGTTGCCATCACTGTGTTGAAGCCAGTGCTTTCACAGTTTGGGGTTGTGCTGGGTAGAGGTGGGTGAGAACACAAATTTAAGTTCTTGTAATAACACAAAATAAAAGTCGCTTCTTTTAGTATGAAAAACCTCAGTGTGTAAAAAGGAGCAAGCAAGATATTTCTGTATATGGCGAGAAATATTATTGAAATAGTCTTTGGGGTACAGCACGTTTCATCCCTCCCCTCCATCATAGGAAATAACTGATATGTTTGCATCCACTGAATGCAAAGCTCTTTTAATTGTAGCGTCCAAATCAGAAATCATCAGCAACCTCTGCCCCATATTGTTTATGAAAGCCGGCTCTCTTAGGAACTGGAAGCAAACGTTCCTATCTGTCTACACAGGCTTAGGCGTCAGAAGAAGCAAAACTTCTGGACCTGAGGGTGGAATATTCCTTAGGACTAATTAAATGAACAGGAATTCAAGATTCTGTTAGTTTTTTTTTCCCTTGCTGCAGCATCTTACCATAAACTTCACGGCCTAAAACAGCACCACTTCTTGCCTCGCAGTGTGTGACTCAGATCTAGGCTCTGCCCGACTGTCAGCTGGGCTGGGCTCTTAGCTGCAGGGAAGACTGCTTCCAGATTCATCCCAGCTAGTGGGAGGGTTTGTCCCTCTTGACTGTAGGACTCAGCTCTTTGGTTTTCTGATGCATGCCTCCTTTAAGCACCTCTCCCCACCTTTTTTCCCCAAACATCCCACTTCTAGGACCAAACAAAGAAAAGGCTCTGGTACCAGGCTTTTTCTTTTGAGCCACCAAGCAGCTCCCAAATCACAACACTGAGATTTGTTATTAATTATGAATGCTTGGCCTTATCTTAGCTCTTATTTTAATCTGTTTCTCTTTATCTATGTTTTACCTCAGGACTTTTTACCTTTCTTTCTTTCCTTCTTTCTTTCTCTCTATTCCATGTCTGGCTGGCTGGAGGCTGCCTGGCTTCTGGTCATGGGCCTGTCTTTCTCTTTCTCCCTCATTCTCTTCTACCCACTTCTTCTCAAGCCTTATTGTTTCCTCTTAACTTATTCTTCCTGCCCACCAGCCCAGCCTATCCCTGTTTTGCTTAGCTATTGGCTTTTCACCATTTTATTAAACCAATCAGGTACCTCACTTAGGCAGGCAAGGTGAAACAGCAATACATCTTTATATAAGTAAACAAATGTAACACATCTTTGCATAATTAAACAAATGCAGCATAAACAATTGTAACACATCTTTACACAGTTAAAGTAATATTCCACAGCATAAACAAATGTAAAACATCTTTACATAGTTAAATATTCCACAACAGCCTCTTCGTCCTGGGGCCCCAGACTAGGCCAAGTCAGCCTGAATAATACAGAATAATTTCTCTGTTTCAAGGTTAGCCGACTATTAATTTTAATTATAGCTGCAAAGCTCCCTTTGCCGTATTCAGAAGACAAAAGTAATAATGGCCAAATTTCTGCCTATTTTTACACTCTTGGAAGGAAGCACCTTGGATCCCACTTTCACAGACGACATAGAACAGGAAGAACTCAGAGTTGAGTCTTTTGGAAACTAGAACATGACCACAGTGTCATGAGGCACTGGAACCTCAGAGTGCACTCCCTAAAAGTGTGTAAGCTTGAACCAAGCACATCCCAGTCAGCTCTGCCAGAAGTAGATAGACTCTGCCCAGATGGCCAAAGACATTTGCAAGACCCTAAGTTAGGGACGAGAAAACAGACAGGAATCCATAAAATACAACTGAGGTCAAATCCTCCAAAAGTTAGATGATTAGACACCTTAATAAAATTTGTAAAACTAAGGAATGTACAGTATTTTTCATACTCTTGAGACATTAGTGAGTGCTATACATATGTTTTACTCTTTGGTTCTTGTAACAATGCTAGGAAGTTTATTGTTATCCTCATTCTTTCCAGATCAGGAAACTGGAGCCCATAAAGCAACTGAAAATACTAGATTTAATTTGTTGAGGATTACTTCATGACAGGTCCTGGGCCACATGCATTGCCTCAGTTCATCCTTCCAACCATACAAGAAGGATATCATTATTATCTCCATGTTTAAATAAAGAAACTGAGACTATGGGGCTAAATAGCACACCCCAAATCACTGAGCTCCCAAATCAGATGAAAGGAAACCTAGGTTTGTCTTTTTTATTTGTTTGTAAAGGAAGGAGATAACCTCAGCTTGGGACTAAAGCAATCCAAGCTCCTTTCTTTGCAAAGAACAGTGCTTCTAATCAGGACTGTGGTAACCAGGGGAGACCAAGTCATTCCTGCAAAGCAAAGCCGTGAGCCATGGACAAGGCTGCCCAGGGTGATGAAGTATGATCTCAAGGATGCAGTCACAAAGGCAGAAGCTGCCTGCTACACTGGAGTCGTGAGACAGAGGGCCACCATCGACACACCTACATCATGTGTGCTGCTAGATTTGCACCAAAGTGTCATAATATGTCAAGGACTTTCCTGCTGGGGTCTCATCGTCTTCTCTTCAAGAGTCATGACTGCAAGATACCTTAGCCTGACTGAAATCAAAGGTGTTCACCCCTCCTGTTTTTCCAGTTAGCTATTCTCCTGCAGAAAAATATCAGCCCATGCTAACCCCTCCTCTCTCTCTCTCCCGCCCTCTTTCTTTCTATTTTCTTTATTTCTTTGTGTTTGGCTGCTAGCCCTGAAAGACATATGAAAATAACTTCTCAAGCTTGGAAGGAATCAGATTCGTATGGAGACGAGCCATCCACCCTTAGGTAAGAGCTAATGCAAGCTCTAAGAACAGGAGACAAAGTGGGTGGATTCTTGCTTGGGACTCAGGGGCGTTTGGCTTGAGTTTGGAATCAGAGATGGGTTGTCAAGCTGGGATCAACATCATGGCTCAAGTCAGGGAACCTGTTAAACTGGACTGAAATATAGCTGGTAGGACAGAGCACATAATTGTAGCCAGTCAGACTTGAGGTTTGCTTCTGAAGTAGCGCTTACTAGATGGGAACCCCTCAGCCTGTTCTACAAAATCTTTCCAAGCTATTGAAAGCAAATGCTAGAGACATAAAATGTGAATTAATTTATGAATGCAAAATTCCCACCAGTGCCTGGCAGATAAAGATTTTTCCCATAATGAACATCATCTATCACAATTACTCTTGTTCCTCTACCTGTGATTTTGCCAACCTGTGATTATTCTGAGCTGTCTAGCTTCTGTAACCTCTGGGATCTTCTGGCAGTACCAGATCTAGACAGCAGAGGGTGCCAGGTTCTTCCTCCCCTTACAACCCTCTTCCAGGCTTCAGAATTACATTACTTTCAAAAACTAGGGGAAACAGCTAGGGAGAAATGGAATTTGAGGGGCAAGGATAATATTGGAGGGAACTGTGGTCTTGACTGGTCAGTAGAAACACTTGTTCAGACTTTTAAAGTTTTTTAGATTTGTTATTTTATTTTATATGTATGTGTGTGTGTATGTATGTATGTATGTATGTATGTATGTATGTATGTATGTGCCTGGTACCCTTAGAATTGAGACAAGAACTTTAAATGCCCTAGAAATGGAATTACAGGTGTCTGTGAGCCGCCCTATGAGAGCTGGGGGCTGAACCCAGATTCTCTACAAGATTAACAAATTAACAAGTACCTTCCCAGTTTCAGAATCTCAACCTGTGGCTCTCAGACTTCTCCCTTCACCAGCAGGTTCCACAGGAATGCCAGAAGCTACTAATTTGGGGACATTCTTGGACCTCTCTGAGTGGCTTTCCTTTGACTCTATTAGCCCTCAAGTGAGACCTTGACCTGGTAGATCTCTGGCCTTCATTGACCAGCTTTAAAGGCCTAGTCTGACACCAAGTGTGATCATCAAGCCAAGGGCACCTGAGCATGTGGCTCTCCTCTCCCCCAGCATGAGTTCGGGGACCTAGAAGGCCAGGACTGCCCATGATTTCTTTCCTCTGCCCAACATTATTGCCTGTTCTGACTCCAGCTGGCTGCCTTCCCAGCCATTTTCCTCATTGTTTAATTATGCCAAGAGAAGAGCCTCCTGTGTGGGCAGGGAGTGCGTAGGAAGGAGCTCAACACAGAAGCATATCCGAGTATCATAGAAAGGCAGATAAAGCCTTGAAAGGTGTAGACGAGAGAGAAGGCAACCTGATCAGACCCAGAGAAAAGGATTATGAACTGTGGAAAGGGGGAAACTGGAAAGCCCAGGGACTGAGATGCAATTATCTCCTAGGTGGACCCCAACACACTCTCTCTCCCCCTCCCTCCCTCCCTCCCTCCCTCCCTCCCTCCCTCCCTCCCTCCCTCCCTCCCTCCCTCCCTCCCTCTCTCTCTCTCTCTCTCTCTCTCTCTCTCTCTCTCTCTCGTGTTAGGGCTTATTACATGACCCTAATACTACTGTGTGTGTGAATGGTGGGCTTCCCAAATAGATTACTAGTATGTTGTGGACCGGTCAGCTGCTTAGAGCAGAAAGTATCTTGCAGTAGCACAAATTATTTGGCTGGGCATTGGGTGTTCTTCTCTCTTTGGCTGCTTTTCTGAGCATTTACTCAGTGGGTATCCCCTCACCCACCACAGTTGTGATACTGAGTATTGAAGAAGGATCATACCAGCATCACTGGGTCAGAGCATGCCTGGGAAATATGAATTGTTCTAACCACAGGAGTCAAACTTAGTGGCCTAGAAGCTCCAAGACCCCCAACAAAAGCCAAATACAACTTTGGCTGGTAAAGACTTGACTTACAACAGCTTTTCTCATCCAGAACCTGGATCTGTTCAGAACATCACATGGTTCCACATGCTTCTTGAGCATGTGGGTTTCTGACCGATTCTAGAATGAGGGTCCAGGTCTCTTGTCTATGAATGTTCATACTGACTTTGCAGTTCCTTTTTTGTTCTTATCTAAACCCTCCTTGTTTCCTGACCCTGCATGACCTTTTCTCCAAACCCTGGAAGGCTCTTGGGCTAGATAAAATTTCCTCATTTAGAGTAATGAAAATCTCTCCTCTTAGCATGTTTTCACTCTCTTGCTCTGTCACCCATGGAAATCCCTCTTCTCCACCATAGCTATTAGTTTTACTTTCCTTTTTATACCACTTCATTGGCTGAGAATGTAGCTCAGTGGTAGAGTGTTTGTCCATCATAAGCAAGGCCTAGGTTTAATCTTCAACACTGCTGAATTAATTAACTAAACAACTTTCACTATATCATCATATTCACAGTATTTCCTGGCCATCACCTCCCATTTTCCAGCAGCAGCTAGATGGAAGAGGAGATAAGCATGGTGCAGAGAAGAGGACCAACATGCTATGCTAAAGAAACTACCATCCACTATGAGGAACTACACTTCAGCATCTTTATTACCATTCTTAAGGATTCTCTTCAATGGCTTCCTCTCTCTACTAATTCTTTTTTTGCTGGGGTCTGGGGTGGGGGTGGGGTCAAAGAGTTTGACCATGCTCCAATGAGTATATATGGACAATACAAATTGGACTTGGTGTAATTTTTTTTCTTTTTGTGGGGAATGGGAATCAAGTATGGTCAGGGTACATGTATGAAATTCCCAAATAATCAATAAAAATATTATGTTTGGGGGGATAAAAGGTTACCAACAAAGAAGAGGAAATGGAAAGATTGTAAAAGCCAGAGGTGGTAGATGAGCAAAAGGAAACAGCCTCTTTCAAACACAACAGAGCTGATGCACACTAGAACACACCAAGTCTGGGACAGCATGTACAAGACCAGGACAAGGAGAAGTGGACACAAAGTCACAATCCTAACCAAGAAACTGTTGACAATTGATACCTGCTGGGAGAGAGAAAATCCATTTTCTTCAATGGAGTGGGTGTATCAACCACACTCCAAGGCCAGGAAGTACTGTCAATATGCTGAGTGATCATACTCAGGAATCCTTAGTCAACAAAATGAACTCCATGGTTTTTTTGGGTGCTTCTGTTTGTCTGGTTGGTTTGGTTTGGCTTTTCTTTTTTTTGTTTGTTGTTTGTTGTTTGTTTTGATTTGCCTTATTGAGAGAGAGAGAGAGAGGAGAGAGAGGAGAGAGAGAGAGAGAGAGAGAGAGAGAGAGAGAGAGAGAGAGAGAGAGAGAGAGAGAGAGAGACTCACAATGATTTATAAAAAGAAGTGTGGGAAAAGGCCTGAGAAACCATTAGAGAATGGGCATGCCATAACAAAATACTAAAGACTGGGCTGCTTAATAACAGAAATAAGCTTGTTTACAGTTCTCAAGCTGCAAGTCTTGGGTCTAGGTATCAACAGATTCAGCTTTCTTTGATGGTCATTTCTGGGTCTGAAAACATTTGCCTTCTCATTGTGTCCCCATATGACTGCTCATTCCTGTTAATGCAGAGACAGGGAGGAGGAGGTAAGGGAGATAGACAGATATCTGATCTCCTTCCTTATGAATGTGTCATATTTAATCTTCCTTACCCCCAACGCATCATATTTAATCTTCCTTACCCCCCCCAACACATCTCACCCTCTTACAGCCCATGTTTCACAGGTTAGGGCCCACACTCACCAATGCTGTTTCCTCTTTCAATAGACATCCCTCTCCTTGAAGTTGCACATTTAACTGTGCTCTCCACCTCCCTTCATCACTGAGGAGAGCCATGAGCTTTAGGCTTTGTCATATCCCTCATAGTTCCTTCCTTGTACCCAACTTAGATTCCATGTCCCAGTATGTTGCTCTTGTCCCTGTGTTTCTCTGTCCTACTCACCTGGTAAATTCCTACCATTGATGAACTGAGCTATCAACATCCTCAGCTAAACCACAGAAGAAAATTAAACTCTACTGCTGAAAAATAACAACAGCAACTCTAATCTCCAGGGAGCCCTCCCTACTGTCCTACAGACTTACTCCATCGCTCTGCTCTCCACTTCCTTTTACATTTAGGTTTTGTTGGTTTTGTGTTTTCTTTTTTACCTATTCTGGGTAGGGTGATGGCTCAGTGGGTAAAATATTTGCTATATAGACATGAGGACCTGAGTTCAAATCCTAAGACCTCACACAAAACTGAGTCCAACAGCACATGTCTGCAATTCCAGTGTTCCTACTCCAGACGGAAGGTGGATATAGGGAAAATCCTTAGAAACTTTGGGGCCAGCTGGCCTGGTATACACACTGGAGAACATCATGGAAGAGACATTGTCTCTGACAAGTTGGAAGACAAGGGCAGACACCTGAAATTCTCCTCTTACCTCCACACACAAGCTGTAGCATGTGTGCACACATCTCCAAAACACACACACACACACACACACACACACACACACACACACATAGACTCGCACGCACTCGCATCAGTAGCTCCAGAGAACACCAAAACCACAAATCTACTGTATTAGTTAAGATTCCAATTACGTTGCTATGGCAATAGGGGGAAAAATTGAAGAAACTTGAGAGTGTGGAGGTTTTTTTATGCAGAACTGAAGATGGAAAGAATCATTTCAGAGTAAAGAACATCCAGGCTTCTTCCTCTCTGTCACCTCACACCTCTCCCACATAGCCTCCACACATCATCATTGGTGGCTTGCCCTCCAGCTACCATCAGCCTGTACGAAGGGAGGGGTCTGCTCCTCCCCTTCAACACCCACATCTGAAAGCCTTGCTTTGCCTGTCCTTCAGGCATAGCTACTAAACTAGCCATAAAACCACACTTAACGGGATGGGATTAAGACTGGGCTGGTTTAACCCCCAGAAACAGCTGACCTGACAACGGTTAACTCTTGAATCCCAGGCTGATGCCTGGGAATCCGGCATGGGACTCATCAAGACCCCCTGAATGTGGGTGTCAGTGAGGAGGCCTAGGTAATCTATTGAGCCTTGGGTGATAGATCAGTATTTATCCCAGGTATACAAATGGACTTTGGACTCCCATCCAACAATGTGAGATGCACTCTCACCCTGGACTCTTGGGGGAGGGTCTAGGCCCTGCCCTGCATGAAATGACAGACTATGGAATTCAGCCACATTGGGTATGGAGGCATCTCAAATAAAAGATTACTGGGGCTGGGGAGATGGCTCAGCAGTTACAGTGATTACTGGCAATCAAGAGGGCTAAAGTTCAGATCCCTAGAGGCACTTGAATGCCAGGTACTGGGTATGGCAGCCGGCTGCAATTCCAGCCTATGAAGTGAGTTCCACAGAAATCTGGCTACTGAAACTAGATATATCTGTGAGTTCTGGGTTTGACTGAGAGACCCTGCTCAAAGAAGGTTAAAGATCAACCAAAGAGGATTTCCAACATCAACTCTGGGTGCGCGTGCGCGCGTGCACACACACTTTCTCTCTCTCTCCCTCTCTCTCTCTCTCTCTCTCTCTCAAGCCTGATGATCTAGCATTCTATCCCCAGATAACCCACATAAAGGTGAGAAGGAGGAAGCCTAATCTACAAAGTTGTCCACAGATTTCTACCTTTGTGCCATGCCATAAACACTTCCCCCGCACATGCGCATCATAAACACATGTGCACGCACAATAATTATGATTAATAAAATACAGTTTAAAAGAAAAACAATGGAGCTGCCATGAAACTCAGCTATACTACTCCAGAGCATACACCAAAGTGATTCCATGCCCCACCACAAAGATTCTGGCACACTCATGTTTACTGAGTGTGCAAGACAGTGGATTCTTACTATATATGCATCAACAGGTGGATGAATAATGAAATTGTAGTGCCTATACACAATGGAATGCTAGAGGTAAACACAAATGAAATTTGTACTAAAGTTAATAATGTTGGAAAATACTGCATTAAGCCAGGTAGCTCAGAAAGACAATATAGATAAATACATATAGATATATAGATATATCACTGTCATATGCAGATCCTAGCATGCCATGTTTATTATATGTGTGGATCTAAGTGGATATGTGTGCACACAGGCCATGACGGGAGAAGAAGAAGAGCTGAGGAAGCGGTGGAGAGCAATAGGGCACTATGACATGAAATCATAAAGGCGGTTATGAAAAGTTTGGAAGGGGAGGGAAGGGTCAGGGGATGTGGAGAAAAGAGGCTGGTAGGGAAATTAACAAAAATAATTTTTAAATGTCAAAATGAAACCTGATACTATGTATGCTAATTTAAAATCCTAAAATAATTATAAATTTAAAAATTATATATTGCCTAAATTTATAGTTCTTTGTGAGAGGAAAAGAATTCACCAAAAGTAACATGTCCTGAAACACAGTTTCTTTTATCAGTTTTTATTCAGTTACTAGAAGTCTTTGAGACTTTTTTCTAATTCCCTTCTCACACCCTCTGCCTGCAAACACTCTAAATGCTGCCTCCCTATTTCATGGACAATTTTTAGATCCATCTTATATCCTACCTCTATGATATAATTTTAAGTCATTATCCTGTCCCATCTGAATTGGTCTCACCCCCCGAATTGCTTTGACATTAGCCATCACTGCATTCTTTCCAATGCCTCATATCTTTCAGGTTTGGCTTACAAGGATCTCCACTTACCACCTCCTTAACTGGAAGGTGTATCGCTTTTCTACACCAGCTGCAACAGATTATAATGACTTTAGAGGCTTAAAGCTATTCATTTATTAGCTCACAGAGCTGTTGGCCTGAAGTCTTCCCAATGTGGCTGAATTCTCTGTCCAGGGTGTCACAAACTGTCATTTGCATTGAATTCTCTTGCAGAGATTCCAGGAAGGATTTAAAGTCTCTGGTATTTCTGGCTGCCATAGGGTAACTGCACTCAACTAGAAATAGGTTTCAGTTCCTTGCTCTGTGTCCTCCTCCATTCTCTAGTTTCTAACAGTGGTTGTTGTTTCTTCCCAAGGTTCCCTCTCTTTATGCTATCAATAGTTTGTTGAAGGGTTGGAGAGATGGCTCAGTGGTTAAGAGTGCTTGTTGCTTTTCTAGACCACCAGAGTTCACTTCTCAGCAGCTACACTCACATCTGCCTGTAACTCCAGCTCAGGAACACAACACCTTCTTCTAGCCTCCACAGGTATCCACATACATGTGGCATATACACATAGAGACACACAATGAACATAAGTACAAATTTTAAAATATGTATTTAAAATTATTAATGTAGTTCCTGTGCCTGGGGACTGCCACTGAGGTTCCCATCCCAGAGTGGGAATCAATACACCCCAGCATCCTAGTCCATCTCTCCACCCACGGGACCAGGAAGAGGAGAGGTACCAGAATATTGGACTTGCTTGCACCCACCAGAAGGGAACCCTGGTCCCATACCCACCAGGAGAGGAAGAGACTCTTTCTGCACCCACAGGAAGAAAGGATGGAAAGGAGACAATATAAAAAAACACTCAGCAACAGAAAAATAAATATGACAACATCAGAGTCTAGAGACTCTACACCAGTAAGACTCAAACATTCCAATGCAAATGAAGCAGAAGAGAATGACCTTAAAAACAACTTCGTGAAAATGATAGAGGCCCTCAAAGCAGAGATGAGAAATCCCTTAAAGAGGCAGAAGAAAAAACAAACCAAAAATGCAAGAAATGAAGAAAAAGATAAAGCAAAAATTGCAAGAAACGGCCGGGCGGTGGTGGCACGCGCCTTTATTCCCAGCACTCGGGAGGCAGAGGCAGGCAGATCTCTGTGAGTTCGAGGTCGGGCTGGACCGATAGCCTCCAAAACAATACAGAGAAACCCTGTCTCGTAAAAACCAAAAAAAAAAAAAAATTGCAAGAAACAATTCAAACAGTGCAAGGATTAAAAGCTGAAATACAGACAAAAAAAAAAAAAACACAGTCTGAAGGAATGCTGAAAATAGAAAGGCTGGGCAAACAGTCAGGAACTACAGATACAAGCATAACCAACAGAATACAAGAGATGGAAGAGAGAATCTCAGGGGTTGAAGATACACTAGGACAAATAGATTCACCAACCAAAGAAAATCTTAAGTCCAACAAATCCCTAACATAAAATATCCAGGAAACATGGGACGCCATGAAAAGACCAAAAAAAAAGCCCAGGGCCAGATGGCCTCAATGCAGAATTCTACCAGAAATTCAAATAACAGCTTATACCAATTCTCCTCAAAGTATTCAAAGCAACAAAAACAGAAGGGTCATTTCCAAACTCTTTTTACAAGGCTTCAATAACCTTGATAACCAAGCCACACAAAGACACAACTAAGAAAGAGAACTTCCACTATCCCTCATGAACATTGATGCAAAAGTACCCAATAAAAGGCTGGCAAATCAAATCCAATAACACATCAGAAAAATCATCCACCACGCTCAAATAGGTTTCATCCCAGGGATGCAGGGATGGTTCAACGTGTAAAAATCCATCAATGTAATCCACCATATAAACAAGCTGAGAAACAAAAATCACATGATCATCTCACTAGATGCTGAAAAAGCCTTCGACAAAATCCAACACCCATTTACGATAAAGGTCTTGGAGAGATCTGGGATAACAGGAACTTACCTTAAATAAAAGATATACACAGCAAACCAACAGCCAACATCAAACTAAATGGACAGACACTCAACAAGATTCCTCTAAAATCAGGAACAAGACAAGGCTGTCCCCTTTCTCCATACCTCTTCAGTATTGTACTTGAAGTTCTAGCTGGAGCAATAAGACAACAAAAGTAGATAAAGGGGATACAAATTAGAAAGGAAGAGGTCAAACATTCACTATGCGGATGATATGATAGTTTACATAAGTGACCCAAAAAAACTCTACCAGGGAACTCCTACAGCTTATAAACACCTTCAGCAAAGTGGCAGGATACAAGATTAACTCAAAAAAATCAGTAGCCCTACTATATACAGAAGATAAAAGGGCTGAGAAAGAAATCAGAGAACCATCACTCTTTACAATTGCCACAAACAACATAAAATATGTTGGGGTAACTCTAACCAAACAAGTGAAAGACCTGTATCACAAGAACTTTGAGTCTCTAAAGAATGAAATTAAAGAAGACACCAGAAAATGGAAAGATCTCCCATGCTCATGGATAGGTAGGATCAATGAAGTAAAAATGCCAATCTTGCCAAAAGCAATCTACAGATTCAATGCAATCCCCATCAAAATCCCAATTCTTCACAGACCTTGAAAGAACAATTCTCAACTGTATATGGAAAAACAAAAGACCCAGAATAGCCAAAACAACCCTGTTCAACAAAGCAACGTCCAGAGGCATCACCATCCCTGACTTCAAGCTCTATTATAGAGCTATAGTTCTGAAAACATCTTGGTATTGGCACAAAAATAGACAAGTAGACCAATGGAATAGATGTGAACACCCAATATTAACCCACACACATACGCACACCCGATCTTTGACAAAGAAGCTAAAATTATACAATGGAAAAAAGAAAGCTGGCATAACTGGATGCTGGCATGTAGAAGACTGCAGATAGATCCATATCTATCAGTATGCACAAAACTTAAGTTCAAATGGATCAAAGACCTCAACATAAATCCAGCCACACTGAACCTCTTAGAAGAGAAAGTGGGTGGTACCCTTGAACGAATTGGTACAGGAGACCACTTCCTGAACATAACACCAAACACTGAGATCGACAATTAATAAATGGGACCTCCTGAAACTCAGAAGCTTCTGTAAGGCAAAGGACACAGTCAACAAGACAAAAAGGCAGCCCACAGAATGGAAAAAGATATTCACAAACCCTACATCTGACAGAGGGCTGATCTCCAAAATTTACAAAGAACTCAAGAAGCAAGTCTCCAAAACACCAAAGATCCCATTAAAACTTGAGCTACAGAACTAAATAGAGAATTCTCAAAAGAGGAGTCTAAAATGGCTGAGAGGCATTTAAGAAAGTGCTCAACATCCTTAGCCATCAGGGAAATGCAAATCAAAACAACTCTGAGATACCATCTTACTCCTGTCAGAATGGCTAAAATCAAAAACACCAATGACAGTTTATGCTGGAGAGGATGTGGAGAAAGGAGAACACTCCTACACTGCTGATGGGAGTGCCAACTTGTACAGCCGCTTTGGAAATCAGTATGGAGATTCCTCAGGAAAATGTGAATCAGTCTACCAGAAGCCCCAGCAATTCCATACTTAGGCATATACCCAAATATTCACATTTATCCAACAAGGACGTCTGTTCCACTATGTTCATAGCAGCATTATTTGTAACAGCCAGAACCAGGAAACAACCTAGATGTCTCTCAACTAAAGAGTAAATAGAGAAAATATAGTACATTTACACAATGGAGTACTACTCACTGGGAAAAAACAATGGAATCTTGAAATTTGCAGGCAACTTAACAGCACCAGAAGAAACCATCCTGAGTGAGGTAACCCAGTCACAAAAAGTGAAACATTGTATGTACTCACTCATATATGGATATTAGACATTGATCAGGGGAGTGCCAGCCTACAATCCCACTGCCAGAGAGTCTCGGAAACAGGGAGTAACCTAAGAGAGACAGATATGCACGGTACCCCAGAGAAGGGGAATGGGGCAAGATCTCTTGAGTGTATTGGGAGCATGGGGAGAGGGGAGTCGGAGCTGGGGAAAAGAGAGAGGAGAAAAGGAGGGGAGAGGAGGACATGGGGAAACAGTAAGGTTGAGTCAGGGGAAGAATAGAGGAGAGCAGGATGAGAGATACCATAATAGAGTGAGTCATTATAGGTTTGAGGAGAGATCTGGCACTAGTGAGATTTCCAGAGATCTACAAGGATGACACCAACTGGCAAACTAAACAATAGTGGAGAGGCTACCTTACATGCCCATCCCTGATAATGAATTTGACAACTACCTTATATGCCATCCTAGAACCTTTATCCAGTGGCTGATGGAAACAGAGGCAGACACCAACAGCTAAACAATGAACTGAACTCCTGGAACCCAGTGGCAGAGAGGGAGGAGTGATGAGCAAAGAAGTCAAGACCAGGCTGGTGAAACCCACAGAGACAGCTGACCTCAAAAGGGGGAGCTCTTGGACCCCAAACTGATGGCTGAGAGGCCAGCATCGGACTGATCCAGACCCCTTAAATTTGTGTGTCAGTGAAGCGGCCTTAGCAATCTATGGGGCCTTGGGTAGTAGATCAGTATTTATCCCTGGCATGCAAATGTACTTTGGGTGCCCATCCCACACTGAGGGATGATCTCTTAGCTGGGACACATCGGGGAGGGCCTAGGCCCTGCCATGGATGAAATGACAGACTCTGAGATCCCCCATGGAGGGCCTCACCCTCCCTGGGGAGCCAAGTGAGGATTGGATGGGGGATTGGGAGGTTGTGGGGGAATGAGGGATAAGAGGAGGGAGAGGGAGCTGAGATTGACATGTGAAGCAAGCTTGTTTCTTATTTAAATTAAAAAAGACAAAAAATTAGTAATGTACTGAGTTAAAAATGGTAGATGTCTTAGGTTTCTATTGCTGTGCTAAAACACCATGATAAAAAGCATCTCGGGGAGGAATGAGTTTATTTGGCCTACACTTCCACATCACAGTCCATCATCAAAGAAAGTCAGGACAGAAACTCAAGGCAAGAATCTGGACACAGAACTAAAGTGGAAGCCATAGAAGAATGCTGCTTACTGGCTTGATCCCCCATGGTTTTCATAACCTGCTTTCTTATACTTCCATGGACTACCTCCCCAAGGGTGGTAACATAGTAGGCTGAGCCCTCCCATATTAATCATTAAGCAAGAAAATACCTGATAGATTTGCCTACAGGCAATCTGATGGAAGAACATTCTCAATAAAGTTCCTCTTCCCAGATAACTCTAGCTTATGGTTAAGTTGACAAAACAAAAACAAAATGAAACACAAAACCAAAAAAAATAGGACAGTGGTGCAGTCCTGAAATTCCAACACTGAGGAAATGAAGGCAGGAAGATCAGGAGTTCAAAGTCATCCTCAGCTACACAGTGAGTTCCAGGACAGCCAGTGATACCTGGGACCCTATTTCAATGTTCACTTCCTTCTTCAAGTATCTGATTTCTGCTGCTGTGTGTCCAGCCATGGAAAACTCTTGGCTGCTAAAGGACCTGTATGATTTGAGTAGGACTGTCTGGATAATTTCTGTGTTTGAGAGCAACTGACTAGTGACATTGATTCCACCTGCAAAATCTCTGTTCTCACATAATGTAGTCATGTAGCTAATACCTCACTGTACTCACTGTTCCAAATAGACTCTAGAGGTAATTACACAAGGATGAACATGATTAGAGATCACTCTCCAAGAGAGTCAGGAAAACATCTTTTCAGAATGCTTCTCTACATGATATCAGATAGAAATGGAAAATGGGACCTTCCAGAAAGCATACGCAAAATCCGTATGACTAGGAAATGCATAGAAAAAGGTGGAGGGGCACTTAAGGAAGGCCATTGTATGTTCAGCAGAGGGAGTGAAAACTACTGAGCCACAGCAGAAACCAGGCCAGGCAGGCTTCATCGATCTGATTTCCTCTCTTTTAAAAGCAAAGATCAGTAAGTTGGCATAACTCAAATGGTATTCTGAACATAGAACTCTGGTCATAAGGTAGAGGATTGGATAAAAAGAGGCACCACAAAAGTGTGGTAGTTGTCCTAGGAGCCTGGGATTGTAGCACAAGAGACTGTTGATAATAAGCAGATTTGTTCAGTAGTTAAAATCAGCAGGACTTTGTGACTGACTGAATGTGGGTGCGATGTAGCTCTATGCTCCAGGAAGCAGACTGTAAAACAGAGATTACTATGAAGGATGTTTACTAAGAAGTACTCTTGAAGTCCACACCTGTGCAAGAGAGCTTGAAAATAGGACTGAGCAATGGGAGAGGCTGAGCAGTAATCCAGACCTGACAGAACCCGTAGCCAGCCTCAAAAGGGGAGCTGGGGTGCTGTGAAGAGGTTGACCTTCAGTGGCATGAGGAAAATAGGGTCATTCCTTCTGTGCTGATCAGTCACTGGATGCATGACACCCCAGGAAGAGTTGGTGATGCTGAAGGAGTTGGTACGCTGCTGTGACAACTTCTGCAGGAGACGGATACTTGAGCATTGTCTTCTAGGCAATGAATCCTTTATTTTTGAGGAATCTGTACTTTGAGTCACAAGTTCCATTTCAGGGGTTGAAGAGCATAGAGGAGTAAGAATGAGTCGTAGGTTTTCCTTTTATTTTTATTTTATGTGTATGTGTGTTTTGTCTACACATATTTATGTATGCCACACGAGTGCCTGGTGCCCACAAAGTCCAGAAGAGAACAGTGGATCTGTTGGAACTGGAGTTGAGAATCACCAAATGTGTGCTGGGAACCAAGCCCAGGTCCTCTGTAAAAGTAACAAATGCTCTTAATAGCTGAACCAGCTCTCTAGCCCTAATTCCTAAATTTTCAATTTTTTGCATCTTAATGTTTGTGCGTAGGGTTGTATATTGCAATCTCTGGCTTATTTGGTTAAATCCCCACTATAGTGGGAGCTCTTCAGGGACTGATTGGCTGCGTGGGAAAATGGTGCACAATCCCATAACTGATAGCTAGATACATCCTTTGTTGGATAAGTGAATGCAATCTACGTCTATTTCCATCTTTCTCTCCCCCTGCACTTCCTTTGTCCCTTTGTTCCTCAATGCTACCGTCATCCAATGTGGGAAAAGTTCATCGGATTATCAGAGATACCACCTGTGCTGGAGCTGAACAAACAGTGCATCAAGTTCCTCTGATGCTGGGCTCTCAGAAGAGCAAGCTGGACAGTGGAGCAGGATGGAGTGGGTGATGACATCCCAGGCTTATGTCTTCCCCCAGTGCTTCAGCCCTTAGGAACTCAGCACTGCCTGATCAGGTCCTTTCCAAAACAGGCAAAGGATACTAACCCTCAACCCCCCACTTCACCCCAGACTTCACCCAACTCTAATTCCCTCTTCCACTGATGCCCGCCCCGACTTCTGACAGCCACATTGGGAGCCCAAAAGATATTACATCTCATACTGGGATTTCTTGGGAATGGAAGAGAATGAAAGAAACACGGCTGGAGTCCACTTCAGTCTTGCACTCCACATGCTCCTTCTGCTTTGTCCCCTCCACTACACCCCAGTGACCCAGTCCTTTTCCGGCCCCCTCTCGTGGGAACCCAGCACCCTACACCGGTGCTGCACCTGTGCTGAGGGCAAACAGGGAGCGCCAGCGTTTTGAGTGGAGATGGACGCTGCCTAGAGACGAGGGAGATGACCAAGCTGCCTGCTCCCCATCTTTCGCCTGGGTCGGGACCAGGGCTAGAACCCTACTACAACTCAATTCGGTTCATTTAGTGCGGTTCTCACATTCATTCCCGGTCGCCACGCTAACGCGAGGCAGCCTTTTTCCGTGTACAGTCTCGGTTGTGAGCAACTACAGCCCTCTCGAATCCTCTTGGAGGTCCTGGAGCAGAAGCCTAGGTTTGGGGTTCCAATAGGAGGTGAGGTGTGCCGAGGCAGAAGCTAAGACTACCCCAGCCCTTATAAAAGAGCTGCAGAGAGCTAAGGTAGTGAGGTGATACTGTGGTGATCACTGCGGCCACTGCGGCAGAGCAAAGTAACTGCGGCTCCTGGAGGGTTAAGGCACTTGCACTTAGCCGGGGTAGCCGGGGACAGAAACCGTATCACCACCGCCACTTCAACATCTTCTAAACCACCAAAGAAAGACGCTGGACCCCACAGAAACAGCTACTCACTCCTGTCGTCATTGGGTACTCACCACACACACACACACACACACACACACACACACACACACACACACACACACACGTTTTCAGTACTAGAGGCGGTGGTATGAGAGGTAGGCAGGAAAGACATCTCTAAGAGAAAACGGGAGAACCTAGCGCGGGGGCGAGCCTGGAGAGCAGTCACCCAGGAGCGCGCGCGGAACTCTGAAGCGGGGGAGGCGCGCCAAGTGTCACCTGGTGGGACAAAAGCCGGCTAGAGCCTGGGACCGGCTGGAGCCAAGGCCAGGCTTGTAGAGGAGTGGAAGGGTAGGAGACAGGGCAGGGGGCGGGAACCAAGAGGGGCGGGCGATGTGGTGGGCGGGAGCCTGAGCCACCAGAGCTCCGGGAGCAGGTGGAACCGGGGCTGTAGCCCACTTGGAGGAGCTGAGTGGGTCTTCACGGGGACAATGGAGCTGCTCAAGCTGAACCGCACTATTCAAGGACCCGTGCCGGGGCCGGAGTCCTCCTTGTGCCCCCCGGGTGTCCCCCTCCTCAACGGCAGCAGCGCGGGCAATCTCAGCTGCGAGCCCCCTCGCCTCCGCGGAACCGGGACCAGAGGTGGGTGCCCCCCTAAGCCCTTCTCACTGCAACCCATAGCACCAACGGATAGTCCTCATGACCTCTACACTGTCAACTGCCCATTGCTTTCCCTTGTAGTACTTCCTTGGCTTCCACACAGATCCCTCCCCTCCATACATTGTGCCTCCTAGCTCTCCTAACTCTGTCACACCTTCACATCATCTGGTTCAGAGCCCCTGGCCTCACACTACCTCTACTATACCTATGACTTTTGTTCATCCCCAAGCTCAGCGCCATACAGCTGGGAAGCAAGGACCTCTTCTTGCCAGCAGGTCTAGCTCTTTCCCTTTAACAGCCAGTTTACAGAGCCAGCACTGGAGAGATTGGAGCCAGTAAAAGAAAGGCAAAAGAGAGGGGAAGCTGGGCCGGTGAGGGCAGGAGCTCCCTGGACTGCCTGAATGGGAGATGGAAGCTGTATTCTGTCTCCCACCCTACCCCACCCTAGCCTTCCCAAGAAAAGAATCTCAAAGCTGAATTTAGCTAGCACGAGAGGATGCTGCCGGCTTTCTTGTTTTTATTTGTCCCCAAAATTCCTCTGCTCCGGAGTCAAGTCCTTCGTCTATCTCCATGCCTCTTCTGTCTTTCTGAAGGTTTTGGAGTTCTTTCCAAAGATCCCAAGTATCTCCTTTCTTGTGTCTCACTTTCCTGGAGCCAACTTCCCCTTGTGTCAGTCACCCCATCCCTGTGTGTCACCAACTTCCCCTCCCTTCCCATTGCTTTCACTCATCCTGGCTTCAAAGTGACTCTCCCTCCCCCCCAGCAGCTAACATCTTCATTGTTTCAATGAACATTCTAAAATGAATTTCCCCCTTCCCATACCCATATTTACTTTCGATGTTTAATGAACACTTGCTAAGCTAAACACCGGGACACTGGAATGGACCAGACACAGTCTGCAGTCTCATCAGTTTGCATCAGGTACACAGGGACAAAGACCACTGGGAAAATCACAGCCTGGAAGTCCCACAAAAGGGTCTGATTGGAGTATGGACACCCAAAGGAGATGAGAGTCTGATAACTTCACTAAGGGTGTAACCCAGGAGCATGGATTCTGTAAACGGAAAGGGAAAGAGTTGGTTTCTGTGTTCAAGAAGTAAACGTTGGAATAAATTATAATCTACATATTTACTTACCCCCATAAAAAAATCCATGCTTTCTCAGTTTGGCTGTTACCCACTGTCACTTAGATTGTTTTCATTCAGGAAATATTTATTGAACCAGAAACTGTGCTAGGCAACAAGGATATGAGTTTAACAAAACTGACACAATCCTACCTCACGGAGCTCTGAGTTTATAGGGGAAACAGGCAAGTAAGCAAGGAACGGCAGCACAGAGAGGAGAAAGAGAGAATATACAAGAGGAACACCTCCAGCCTGGCATACCCTTGGGAATTAAGACTGCTTTCCTGAAGTACGTTGAAGCAGAAAAATATGACAGATGGAGAGCTAAGTGAAGAGACAAAGAGGCATAAAGCGTCTTAGGCAAAGATGCACTGTCTAAAAAGCTCTAAGTTTAAGCCCATGGCATGTTTGTTCACCACAACATAGTTTTTGAATGGCTGGAAGATGTACCATTAAAGGTACAAAAGCAACACTCATGTTTGACCAGCATGGAGTATTTATGGAGAGATTTTATCCTGAGCATTAGGCTCCACTGAAGGATTCAATAGTGCTGCAGGGTTAGTTGCGTTGTGTCAAAAATGGATGGGCGGATGAGATGGCCTGAAGAAGGATACTTTAGAAAGCTATTACATTACACAGATCTGGCTGAAAGATGATACTAGCATAGACAGAGGTACTGGCAGAGGGGATGAAGAGAAGTGGATGGATCTGAGAGCCACTTCTGGAAATGGAATCAACAGAACCTAATGATTGATTAGAAGTAGAGAGGGTGGATGAGGTCAAGGGATGAAATCCAGTTTCTGGTTTAGGAAATGGAAAGGACGTATCATGAGAAAGATAATCAAGGAGGGACTGGATATGCACTTCATATTAGAGCACTTGCCTAGCTACTGCAAGGCCCTGGATTCAGTCCCCAGCAACAAAGGAGCAAAAGCAGTTTTGGAAGAGGGGATTACTATAAGCTCAGTTGGGAATCCATGGAGTTCAAATACTGATGGCTAACTTCCCAAAGCTGTTGAATCCAGAGATCTAGAACTTACCTTAGAGGGCTGAGCTTGAAGTACAGACTTGAAAAGTCTTCGTCTGGAGGGAATACAGGAAACCACAAGAAAAGGAAAAAAATCTTTTTAGAAAGCATTGTATAAAATAAGAACCAGGAAGCAGAGACAGGGCCCTACAGAAGACAGGTATTGAAAAGCAAAGCAGAGGGAGGACATTCGTGAAGAGATTGAAAGGAATCAGAAACAGTAGCTGTGTCTTTGCAGAAAGGAGAGGAGAGTCTTGACTGAGGTGGAATAAGTGATGCCAAATGTTGCTCTGACTAGTCAGAGATGAACAAAACAACCACACTGGTATTGCTTAGACACAACAGCTAGTTCTTGGGAGGATATGTGGGTACCGAGACCTGACTCAGAAGGTGGAAGAATGGGCCACAGGGAAGAGATTGCAAGAAGTGAATAAGAGTCATTAGGCGAAATGTCCAAGAAAAGAGAAATAGAACAGTGGTAGAATTTTTATGGGGTTGAGGAAGAGTAGGCTGTAGCAGAACATCACTCCCCCCTCTTTGAAAACAGGGTCTCATTTGTTGATCTTAAAATGGTGATTCCAAACAGTTTTTCTGCATTTGCCCTTTGAGTAGCAAGGACTACAGATTTGCTACACACTGGTTATTTAAAAGCAGGGAAGGATCAAGAGAGGTATTTCAAGGTTCTGATACAAAGGAGGGCAGCCTGTAGAGGAGGGGGGGTTCCCTGAAGAAACGAGGTGTTCAGCGATTCAGAGCCCAAGTGCGAAGACAGGCCTCATTTATCTGGATACTGTTGCTTGGACACACCAGGTTGTTATCCAGATGCCCAGACACCACATGCAGAGAGTGTTGGCCAGTTTCACTGGAAGAATACCCCACAGACACATATACCACCTGGGCTCACAGTACCCCACAGACACACGTGTCACCCGGGCTCACAGTACCTACCCCACAGATGCATATACCACCCGGGCTCTTGTACCTACCCTACAGATGCATTTGTCACCTGAACTCACCACAATATTACCAAGAGAAATTTGGATGCTGTGCACTTTAGTTTTAGACAAACAGGTAACTTTATCATTAGCTCAGATGCTATCCATATTCAAATGGGTGACATCCACACACACATTAGTATTGTCCATAGTCATTTTGAGGTTATTTGTTTGTCGCATACTTCTCATTTTATAATTACCTACAAAATATCATATCTTTCCCATGACTGCTTAAGTAAACCTTCTCTGGATATTACCCAGAAAGTTATGCAGTGTCATTCTTAAGCACACAGATATTTTCAGCAAAGATGCAGAGAGAGTCTCTATGTTCACTCGTGTTCTCAGCTATTTCACACATCAAGATTAACATCTTAACTGAGCTAAATGTGTTAATGTCTGACATTTATACTCACTTCAGTAGTGCCTACACAGCTTGGATATTACTACCACCCCCTCAGTGAGAACCACCATCACTTGATCATTCCCCATTCACATACAGAGCTCTGCATGTAACCCATGCTTCCTGCAGATGTCACCTACAAATTGAAATGTTATTTAGTTTTACTTATTGTCCTTGTTTACTCCAGTGTCATCACAGTTACTCGGGTGTTCTTTAAACTTAAACACAGCTATATGTCAACCCTTAGACATGTAGATATTATCTTTCTCCAGCTATCTCTCAAAGAAACAAGGGCTTACCTTCACCTGCCTCTATATTATTCTCAAACTCTGAAACATTGCTGTGTTCTGCTATTTCCAATTCACCATTGCACAATACCGCTACTTCCTCGCTCAGTGCCACTGACACTTGGATGTCTCCCATGCACCAGCTATTTCCTCCAGTCAGTTGGAAACGACACTTACACACCACAGAGCAATATACATGAGTGTTACACTGTCATCTCTGTTCGTGAGTAACCAGATACAGCATACCAGGTGAAGACATTGGCAGCTTCAGTTCCTGTGACTTTTTTCTTAGAAAACCCTGTTCGTTGTTTTGTTTTGTATTGTTTTGTTTGTTCATAGGCTATCATGTACCCTAGGCTGGTCCTGAACTCATGATCACCTGCCTTCAATCCCTGGGATTACAAGCATGTGCCACCACATCTGGTTTAAAGGGTGCCAGGCAACTGAGTCACTTCCTCAGCTTAAGTCTATCATTTGTTTCAGTTGTTGTCTGGATCCTTGTGCTTATGATTCTCTGCCATCATCTGGATGATCACACACACACACACACACACACACACACACACACACACAAACATGCTCACATGCTAAAAACATACATTTAAAATCTCACATACACTTTTACAAAGGTCACTCACTTTACATGTTCACAAACATTTTCTATGCAATTGCTTGCCATACTGTAATTTTACCCTCTTGTTTCCAGAAAACTCCACATATATTGAGAATTTCATAAAGGGGAAGCCTAGTTTTGTCTTTTTGGTCTCCACTAGCCAAGGTCAAGAGCACACATATGGTGTGTATCAATTGAATGACTAGGTGAAACACAAGTTTTTAAATATTTGTGTAGTTCAAAGTGCCACACAGCCTGAAGTGCAGTGATTACACTAAGAATTAGTTGAAGAAAGATCCAGAAGATGATGTGAGAAAGATGAGGGAAGTGAAGATGTTAAGGTGGGTAGAGATGAAGAAAGAGACTTGGAGAAAACAATGGGTGCAAAACAGGTCACCTGCTTTTTTTCCTCCTGGGTCCAAGGGCCTCTCTGACAAAGATCTTTCTTCCAGAGTCCCTGCATACACACACACACACACACACACACACACACACACACACACACACACACACACACACAAACACACAAACACACACACACACCTCTCATGCACTTCATATTTGTCACACATAAGCCTTCCATAATCTGTCCCTGTGAAAAGAACATAGTTTGAGCCAGATGTGGTGGCATACACCTGTAATCCTAGCATGCAGAAGGATCTCTGTGAGCTCATGGACAGCCTGATCTGCATAGAGAACTTCTGTCCAGCCGGGACTACCTAAAGAGACCCTGAGAAGAAAGAGGAGAGGAGGAGGAGGAGGAGGAGGAGGAAGAGGAGGAGGAGGAGGAGGAGGAAGAGGAAGAGGAGGAGGAGGAGGAAGAGGAAGAGGAGGAGGAGGGGAGGAAGAGGCAGGAGAGGAGAAAGACTGGGAAGGAAAAAAGGAAGAAGAAAGTTTGAAAAATAAACATACAAAAACAAGAGTACTGCATCAAAATCAGTCTGTCTCTGCTATTGGCCCTTCAAGATCCTCTAATGTGTGTCTCCTAAGATACACAGGCAAAAAAGAGAAGCACAATAGAGTGAGGTGCCATGATGGAATATAGAGTCAGGGGCAAAGAGGGGTTTAGACTGAGGTTTGATCAGGAGAAGAAAGAAATAGTATGATGGATGACTGGACCCTCAGGTAGCTGTAAGAAGTGAAATATTTCAGGCATCCTGAGATCTAAATAAGTAATGTTAATGTTAAGTCCTGTTCGAAAATCCCTTTTTAAGGATTTATTTTATCATCATCAACAGCAACAGTAGTAGTAGTGGAGTGTGTGTGTGTGTGTGTGTGTGTGTGTGTGTGTGCGCCCGCGCGCCGTGTGTGCAATAGTACATGCAAAATATGGCATCAGGTTCCCAGTATCCATGATCTGGGATTACAGTTGTGAGCCAACCAACATAGAAATGCTCTACAACAAAACCTGCTCTCCAGTCCCTGTTTAAAGAGTTCTAATCAATAGAATGTATTTATTATCTAACAAATAGAGAACTTTTAAATAATCTAGTTATCATTATGAGACAGAAATACAGTTTGGAAACTAAGCCAAGAGTCAACTAAGAGAATCAAGCTGAGCCTTTAAGGAAGAGGAGACTGTATCTCTGGACCCTTCCTACCCCCACAGTGGTGGAGGATTTCTCTCTTCAAATTCCCATTTCCCTGACACTGAGGTCATGGGTATGGATGACTCAGTCCACTTCAACTCAATCCAGTTTTGTGCAGGTTTGCATGTCTATGATACAAAGGTCCAAAGATGAATCTGTCTCCCAATTGACAATGATACAGATGAATTGGTCACCCTCCGAGCCCTTCTGACTCACCCAGCAGCACTGGTTCCCTCCCGGGGCTCCCACAGCCTCTTGTACATCTCTCAACCTCACTTCTTATCATACTGTGTGGCAATTATCTGTGTAAGTATCTCAGATTCCCTCTTTACTGTAAGCTCTCAAATGGCAGCGAGTTTGCCAGCCACCTTTTTGTCCCCAGTGCCTGACACAGAGGGAGTCCTCTGCAAGTGTTTACAGAGTAAGAATGAATGTTTGAAGAATATTAAAGCACAACTCAGAGAGGAAAAGGGGGGTTCTATTAAGTAAGTAGAGAACATGCTTGGGTCAAAGGAGTGGGAGATTAGTGCCAAATGAGGTACTCAGGATAGCCTTTCCAAAGCGGTGGCAATCAATCTGATTCTTGGTAGATGAGGGATTTATAGGCATTTATCAGATTTAGGAAAAGTTTGTTTTTTTGGGGGTGGAAGCAGGGAGTTTATGAAAGAGTATCCATTCCAAGGATGAGAAATCAACTTAAGAAGGGAGTCATGAGTGCTCATGATGCATTCAAGAAACTGAGTCATCAAGTGGCTTGAGTGGGTGCAGCACTGAGAGGAGGTGACAGTCCTGAAGGAGGGGTTGTAGAGAGTACAGAGCAATGAATGGCTTTTCCCTTTTTTTAATTGGGGAGGGGCTGCTTTTGTTTTGTTTTGTGTTTGTTTAGAGAACACAGACATGATCCAACATGGTTCTAAGGGGCATGGGTGGTCAAAGGTACATAGAAGTACAATGGAATGGTCAGAGAAGGACCTTTCAATCTGGTATCTACGGATTAGTGATCTTGAAAAGCATCCAACCAGTGATGGGATAGGTCCCTAAAGTGTTTGCAAAGACGAGGAATCATGGAGCCAAGCACAAGGAGAGACAGGATTCTAAGACATAGTAGTGTTGGGCCAACTCAACTAAGCATTTATGATGGTAAGGCGTTTACTGTCATCATTTACTAAATAGTCCCTTAGAGTGTATTCTCAGGGTGCCAGGATCTAACTGGGTATTATGGCTTGGAGATGAAGTGGAATTGGGGGTCTGAATGAATGGTGCTCAAATCCTCCTACAGTCAGCTACCTCTCTTTTCTGCCTAGAGTTGGAGCTGGCCATTAGAGTCACCCTTTATGCCGTGATCTTTCTGATGAGTGTTGGAGGTAATGTGCTCATCATTGTGGTCCTGGGACTGAGCCGGCGCCTGAGAACTGTCACCAATGCCTTCCTGCTCTCACTGGCAGTCAGTGACCTCCTGCTGGCTGTGGCTTGCATGCCCTTCACACTCCTGCCCAACCTCATGGGCACGTTCGTCTTCGGCACAGTCATTTGCAAAGCCGTTTCCTACCTCATGGGTAGGTGAGACAAACACATTTCCCTCTTGGTCCTCTCCCTTCTTAAAGTACTTGACAAATAGAAATGTTTTCCCTGATGGGGGTGGAGGAAATCAGACTGGTGAGCATGTAGAGTGTTTGTTTCCAAGGTGACCATTTCCTCTCACCTTGCTTAGGAGTGTCAGTGAGTGTGTCCACTCTAAATCTCGTGGCCATCGCCCTTGAGCGGTACAGCGCCATCTGCAGACCGCTGCAAGCACGAGTGTGGCAGACTCGCTCCCATGCAGCACGGGTGATCTTAGCAACGTGGCTTCTGTCAGGACTGCTTATGGTACCTTATCCTGTGTACACCGCGGTACAGCCAGTGGGGTCTCGAGTACTACAGTGCGTGCATCGCTGGCCCAGTGCGCGTGTACGCCAAACCTGGTAAGGGCACCCACCAACCAACCTTAGGAGGCCCTTTCCCCATCTTCATCAGATGCTTACACCCCTTCCCCAGAGCAGTCCTCCAGCTCCTCCAAGAATGCTCCCGCTAAACTCCATTCTGCACCCCCATATTTGGGATTCCAATTTGGGGACCCTTGTCAGCGTCATCTCCCAAGCCTACCCTTGCCTCCGCCACCTGGACACAGTCCAGTTTTTGCCTCTTCCTCTACCTGTAACTGGCTGCACAGGAGATGGTGATTGGTTTCTGCTATGTCTCCAGGTCAGTGCTGCTGCTAATGTTCTTGTTCTTCATCCCGGGCGTGGTTATGGCGGTGGCCTACGGGCTCATTTCTCGCGAGCTCTACCTTGGGCTTCGCTTTGATGGTGATGACAGTGAGACCCAAAGCCGGGTCCGAAACCAAGGAGGCCTGCCCGGTGGGACAGCATCAGGTGGGTGAAATGCATGAGGGTGGGGCTTTGGTGCTGGCCATAACCTCCTAAGTGGGTGGATCTGAAAGGGGGCAGGAGCCCAGGGTAAGATCTGTGGGGAAAGACCATCGAGTGTAAGTTGGAATGAGATTTAAGAGGAGTCTACCTTCAGCTTTGCTCTCACCCTTTGTGTTCTATGCTCAGGGCCTGTCCATCAGAACGGGACTTGCCGGCCGGAGTCTAGCCTGGCTGGGGAAGACAGCGATGGCTGTTACGTGCAACTTCCGCGTTCCCGTCTGGAGATGACAGCTCTGGCCACGCCCGCTCCTGGATCAGGCCCAGGCCCTCGACCCAACCAGGCCAAGCTGCTGGCTAAGAAACGAGTGGTGCGAATGCTGTTGGTGATTGTTATGCTTTTCTTCCTGTGTTGGCTGCCAGTGTACAGCGCCAACACGTGGCGCGCCTTCGATGGCCCAGGAGCACACCGGGCACTCTCAGGGGCCCCTATCTCTTTCATTCACTTGCTGAGTTACGCTTCTGCTTGTGTCAACCCCCTGGTCTACTGTTTCATGCACCGCCGCTTTCGCCAGGCCTGTCTGGACACATGTGTCCGCTGTTGCCCACGGCCTCCACGAGCTCGCCCCCGGCCTCTTCCGGATGAGGATCCTCCTACCCCCTCCATCGCTTCACTGTCCAGGCTAAGCTATACCACCATCAGCACACTGGGACCTGGCTGAGGGGTTGAAAGGGTGGAGGGTGAGACAAGACACATGACCCCTATAAGCTGACCCATCCAAACACTTAATGAAACCACCAGGACGAATCCAGGTGGACATCCGACAGCATGGATAGACCCCTACACACAGAAAATGTTATCTTTGCTGCTCCACCTGAAATAGATAGTCTCGCACAAGAAAGAAGGCACACTTCTGATATGGGACTGAGTCCCACCCTAGGCACGTGACACTGACTCCACTGGATAGATGACCCCAATGTCTGTAGATGTGAATTTCCCACACAACAAGAGCTCTGACAAGGGCTGACTGGCTCCTCATATGTATACATTATTGGCACTATTCTATAGTGCCCATGGCCTAGTGTAGGACTGACTTAGGATGTTGCAGACTGTCACCATTTTGACCTCATCATTCCTTTCCTCACCCCAGCATTGAAAATATCAATAGGCTTAATCACACACCTTCCCAACATGCAGACCTTTCAGCAAAGAAAGGTCCCCTCATCCTTTTCCATTAGAGACTCTGGCCCTGCCCCTCTTCCTTCACCAGATCACCTCATAAGATAATAAATGACTTAGTGTCCTCTTGGACTTTCTGAATATTGGGAGGTAAGTGACCAAGTGTGGATTATGTAAAGGCTTCTTCATCTATTTTCTTCTGCAACTACTTAACCCTGTGTTCAACCTTGTGCAAAAATGTCTTGGTATGAGGATAGACAGGGATGAGTATATCCTCACACGATTCTCATCTTGAACCTACCCATACTCCAGTGATGTCATTGCTGGGATTCAACGTGGCAGGTGGGATACCCATGACACTTCATGATTCCTGAGTACATTCTCCCATTTGATGCCATTGTTAAAGTACTCTATTAATGGATACTTGTTAAAATTTTGATGAAAAGATGAAAGACTACATAAAACTTAGATTATTTAGTGTGTGTTTGAAACAACAGACTGTGGCAGGTACATAGAAATTAATTGAAGAGAGGGGTCTTTTTATTACATACTCGATCTCCTTTAGTTTCAGAAACTGGCCAAGATGCAGTTGAATAGAAGTACCTTCACTAAATGTAGCAACAAAGAGACCTGAGGGTGACTGGATGGAATGTAGGACTGGGGGTCAGTGTGAGTCTCAGAGCCCAACTTCCCTTTTGACCATAAAATTCATTGAGCCCCAAAGAAAGGCAGAGACCAGCAACCTCATCGCTTCATACACACACACACACACACACACACACACACACACACACACACACACACACACGAGAGAGAGAGAGAGAGAGAGAGAGAGAGAGAGAGAGAGAGAGAGGTACAACAAGCAGATGAGGAAAGGAAGGAAAGGATAGACAAGAATAACCAGAAGCAAAGTATTAGAAGAAAGATCCTTGGTGCTTTATCTGGCAATAGATAGGGGAAATGGGATGTTTTAGAGTTACTGTGGCTGTGATGAAACACCATGACCAAAAGCAAGTTGGGGGAGAAAAGGTGTATTTGGCTTATACTTCATAGTCCATTATTTGAGTTCAAATTGGAACCTAGAGGTAGGAGCTGCTGCTGAGGATATGGAGGGGTATTGCTTACTGACCTGCTCAACATAGCCTGCTCAGCTTGTCTTGCTCAGCTTGCTTTCTTATAGAACCCAGGACCACCAGGGATGGCATCACCCACAATGAGCTGAACCCTCCCCCATCAATCACTAGTGAGGAAAATGCCCGACAGGCTTGCCTACAGCCAGTTCTTATGAAGGCATTTTCTTTTGTTTTTTAACTTTATTTTTATTTATTCTTTGTGTCTTTCCCATAATGTATCTTGATCCTATTCATTTCCCTGCCCCTTTAAATCCTCCCTCTGCCCTTGCAACCCCCCAAAATAAAATAAAATTTAAGAGAAAGAAAAACAGAAAAGAAAAAAATCTCGCTGTAGTGTGACACAGTGAGTCACACAGTAAACTCTTTTGTCCATACATCTTTACTTTCAAGTGTCATTGCAAAGAGTCACTGGTCTGGTTCAAGGTCGCTGGTTTCTGCTACACTATCGATGTTGGGACCTCACTGGGACTCCTCTTGGATATCCTGTTGCTATCCTCTGTCATGAATATCCTGTAGCTTTAGGTCTGTAGGACTGACCCCTTCACATACTCACACAGGTCACAGACAGGGTAGATGATGGGGTGACCAACTCACAACCCTGGTTCTGGGCCTGGGTAGTTACAGGGTTAGTCAGCCTGCCAGGTCTCCCTTGTCCTCACCACCAGGGTGACCTCTCCTGCATTGCCCTAGCTAGTTCGCCCCTTGCAGCAATGAGCAAGGAGCAGGGCCAATTCTCCTGCTTTCATGACCATGGAGACGTTGGGGGGGAGGGTGTTTCGAGACAGGGTTTTTCTGTGGCTTTGGAGGCTGTCCTATAACTACCTCTTGTAGACCAGGCTGGTCTCAAACTCACAGAGATCCGCCTGCCTCTGCCTCCCGAGTGATGGGATTAAAGGCATGCACCACTAACGTCCAGCGGCGGCAGAGACATTTTCTTAATTGAAGTTCTCTCCTCTTGGATGACTTTAGCTTGTAGTTGAAAAAAAAACTGTCCAGCACAGAGACCTAAAACACAAACACACACACACACTCAAACTGCCAAATGTCTTATAATAATTTAGGGGAAAATAGAAATAATTTCAGTGGACCAGAGATAGCTCAACAGGTAAAAGTACTTGGTGCTCAGAGTGATATCCTCTGGATCTGTTGATGGAATGAGAGCATTGACTCCTGAAAGTTGATCTCTGGCCTCCACTGGTACACTGTGGCATGTGTACCCGCATTCACACATACACTGTACACACATAATAATAATTCACCATTTTAAAATAAGAAATAACAGCTAATGGTTCCTCAGCTAGGAGCTGGAACCTCATGAACTCTTTCCCTCTCAACTGAGTGTTGAGAAAGGGAAGTCCAGCAGACTTTGGTGATAATATGATCTAAATACACTGTATTTGTGTAGGAAATTATCAAAGAATAACATTTTAAAAGTTTGAAGAACTATATTGAAGAGAACACTGAGGTGGAGACAGGCAGACCCAAGTTTTGTGAAGCATAAGGTATACAAAATCTTGATACTTTTGCTAAGAAAAAAGAAGACAAAGTTAGTGGACATAAAATATCTTGAGTCCTTACCTGGCACCTTGGGAGATGGCTTGTGCAAGTAAGGAGCCCTGAAAGGAAAGCTTCACTAGCCTTGTCTGACATCTACCCACTAGCTTAGAGAAAGGCTGGATGGAGGGAGATGATGCGGTGCAAAGGGACAACGACCCCTTACCATTATAGGGTCGTTCCTATCCATCATTTCTCCCTGGTTCTGGGCTGTGAAGAGCTGGGGGAAGGAAGAAAATGAAGGAGAAGGCGTTCCAAGCTGTCATCTTAAGACCGTGCCGGTTAAAAATAGAATCCCAGCTGGCCCGAGGAGCTGGAGGGATGTATTAGGCCTTACGCTCATGCCAGTTTTTCTATGGGAGCAGGAATAGGCTGTCCTTAGGCTCCTCAGGACCTTCAACCAACCCTTCTAAAGGAGTGATGAGGGCTGCTCCTCTATCAGGAAGACATTGACTCCTGAGAACCACCAGAGAGAGTAGGAGCTGGGGTGGAGGAGGACTGAATCCAGCCTCTTTGAACTTCCAGTGTGAGTCTAAGTACTATAACCCAGGCTTAGCCTAGAACCAAGTACAGGGCACAGCCTGAGAAATGGCAGTGTGAGCTGAAACCCTTTCACTCACAGAACTCCCACACCTCAACCACCCAACCCTTTGCAATAGCCTGTTGCCAGATGTGAAGTCCAGAACATCTCCCATCTGTTTTATGTTCTGCAACTTGGCAAACTATGTCTGGTGCAGACTTAACGTCACTGTCCCCATGAAGCTCTGCTTGATCACTCCAGAAGGAAGGCCTGTCTGCTTGTCCAGTACTTCACTGCTTTCTTTCTCCTGACAACTATTTGTGTCCCTGCCTCATTTCTCTCTTGGGAGGAAACAGTATGAGATAACAGGAAGATGACAGAGCCAGATGACAGAGGGGGTGCTGGTGAAATGGTGATGCTTCCTGGTGCTGTGACAGGCATTAGAGTCATTGATTTCCTTCCTGAGGCTGTTCCCTTCCGCGGAGCAGTCCTCTTCCTCCAACAGTGACGAAGGTGAAGTTATATAAGTCCCCACACCCAGTAGAGAGCCCAGAACTGAGCTCAGATACATGATTCCAAAGCCCTCCCTCTACATCACAGGCCTTGGATTCTTTAACCCCTGTAGAACTAGCCACCCGGTGTTGTGCAAAGCTGGGCTTGGTGGTGCACACCGTTAATCTCAACACCAGAGGCAGACACAGGTGGATCTCTGTGAATTCAAGGCTAACCTGGTATACACAGTGAGTCACAGGATAGTCAGGACCACAAAATGAGACCCTGCCCCCCACAAAAAAAAGTAGTGTGATTTTTATACAAGTTGTCTCAGTGAGTTTCAGTCCCAACTGTCTAACATTACATTCATAATACCACCTCAGAATTAAGTAGTGAGCATGAACTAGTTCGTCACTGAGTCTGACACACAGCATGATAAGGGTTAAACCTGAAATTACTTTGTGACCAGGAGGAAGAAAAGCGCCAAGAAACAGGAGCTCTACAGATAGGCTGTCTATCATTTGGATCTAGAGTGACCTCCCAAATGCCCACGTGTTAAATAAGGTCTTAGCGCCCAGTTTCCTGATATTGGGTAGTGGTGAAAAGCATGTGGGGTGGGGGAGGGGTGATTAAAAAAAAGTAAGTTCACATGGCTGTGTATCCACTTGTGCATGTGAGTGCATGTGTGTATATATGGGTGTGCTTAGCATACCTGTGTGCTGGCGTGGGGAGACTGGTCAACCTCAGATGTCTTCAGGAGCCACCCACCTTGTTTGTTGAGACAGGGTCTCTCACTGACTTGGAACAGTAGACTAGCCAGAGAGTTTCTCTGTCTTCACCTCTTCAAGGCTTGGACTGAAAGCATGTACTTCCACACCCGGCCTTTTAAATGTGGGTTCTCAGAATCTAACCCAGATCCTCATGTTTGCACAGCAAGTACTTTATCAGCTGAGCCTTCTCCCCAGCCAGCCTGGAACCTGCTAAGTCAAAGTCTTTCTCTGCTTTCCAAGTGCTAGGATTTAATGTGTACCCCACCCCAAACCTCAACTTGTTGAAGACATGGGTCTTATTAGGAAGTCATCGGGTCAATGGAGGCATGCCCACAAGGAGGATATTGGAATGCCAGCCCCCGATTTTCTTTTTGCTTCTTAGCCATCATGAGGTGAATAGCTTTGCTATATCACATGATCTCTACCACAGCCCCTCCACAGCCTTAAAGTAATGGGACTGTTTAGATGCTCCCCAGTCTAATTAGTAGACCCTACCTCCAGAACTGTGAGCTAAACCAAGTTTTCTACTTTATAAGGTAATTGTTTCAGGTAATTTGTTATGGTAACAGGAATCTGATTCACACAGATAGCCATCTACAACTGAAAGGACAGACTCTTAGTTTAAAAGGAAAGTCAGGATCTGCTATAAAATGACATTAGAAAGAAAAGTCAGTAATTGAACCCAGCTCAACCTGAGCCCAAAGCCCACCTTTTCACCATAAATCCCGACTGATCATTAAGGGATACAGCTGACAGCAGTTTGGAGCCACTCGGAAATCTTCCCAGGGCTCAAGGCAGAGGGAAGATACTACTTTTGAAGCTCTGCTGGCATGGGCCCCTCGGCAGCTCTTGTTCTACTCTCCCTATCCCGACAGGGAAGCCCCTAGGAAGCCATCTTCCATAACGCAAAAGCACTGGGAAGTACCCTGGAAATCCCATCCTTTGATATCTCCTAAGAAGGCAGGTTTCATAGCTGTGTCTCAGAAACTCCAGGCAGAAAGGTAGAGGGAAGGAGTTGCCACCATGAGCATATAGAAGGTACAGAAGCCACATCCCGTCTCACACACACACCGACACACACACACACCGACACACACACACACACACACAGACACACACACACACACACACACACACACACACACACACACACACACACACACGCCTCCAGTCAGAGACAAATGCTGGTTAGTCAGATTTGACTAGCAGGGCGAGAAGGACAATTACAGACTGTTCACTCAAGTTACCTCCAGGAAGCAGAAAAGGAAACAAAGCAGGAGGCATGGGAAGGCAGCAGCCTTGCTGCTGAGGCACAGTGGATGTGGGCTCTCCAGCAAACTGCAACCTTTGTTGTAGTCTCAAACCATGTTCCTTTGGCTGCTGGCTACTCTCTGAACCTCAGCTACTATTCCTCAAACTTAGGAGGCCCTTGATCAGCCAGAACCTTGACTCATCGCTAGCAACATGCATAAAGATCATCATCTCTAATTAGATAGGACCCAGGCTTTTGGTAGTAAAATTTCCAGCCTTGCCATGTAGCCACATCTTGGGGACAGGAAACAGTTAATGAATTAGAGCCACTGAAGTAGAGCTTGTCTTAATCAAACAGTTTTGGACGTCAGAACCCTAAGTAGGCATAGAAGCAGCGATCGATAAGAACTGGAAGGCTTCTGAGGAATGTACATTTACAGGATAAGAGTAGCTAGAGATAAAGCATCCAGTTTCTCAGGACAAAACAAGAAGGCTTTGAGCAACACGGAAGAGGCAGGAAGCCAAGATATTCCACACTGGAATACAGTACCTCATGTATATTTTAATAAACAGAGTTACCTAGTTGAATGTATGCAAAGCAGTATGACTAGTTCTAAGGGCCCTGCACAGACAGAAGCAAAGCCCTCCAGGAAGAATGCAGTTTGTTGGCAAGGAGGATTCCTTCTTGACTAATCCAGAAATAAAGTCCTGATGCTTCCAGATTTAACAATATTGGTTTTTCCTGAAATAATAGGGTATCTTTTCATGGCATTTGAAACCCAGCCCCTAAGCAGCCTCCACGTGGTCCTATAATTCAGCCCAAAAGAAGCCTACAAGAGCAATTCAGGGGAGGGGTGATGGAAAGTCTGACTTTAAGAGGCGTTTCTAATTACTGCAGCCAGAGAAAAGGAGGGCCTTCATGTGGATCAGGAAGGAAGCAGCTGCATTTTTTAACCTGGAATGATCTTTCAAGCGCAAACAAGAACTACACAACAAATGAAGGGATGAAACCAATGTGCATCTACTTCATGGGGAGCTAACTCCACCCCACAGTGTAATTTCATAACACAGAGACCGATAGGGTCTCTGGCCCCTGCCTTGCTGTACCTACTTCCTTCCTACTATGAAGAATCAATCATCTTCAAATCTCTTAACATTTGTTTGAGTTTTACTTCCCTCCATGTCTTTAAACTGGCTGCCAATAGTACTGCTGGTTTTGCTGTTTAGTTGAATAACATATTCACTGCCCAACATGGCGGATGAGGATTTAATTACTAGCAACCCATCAAGCACACAGATATACACGCGTGCACACACGCACATGCACACACGCATGCACCTTATCATCACAACCAGGCTCCAAAATGCTACTCAGTGACAGTCTCTTCCTTCCTGTAGTCTTCCTTCCATGTCTCTGTGTATTCCTTCTCCCTTTAAGTAGGACTGACCTAGACAGCCCACAAAGTATCAAAATACTTAATAAACATAGGATTCAACCATATTTGCATGACTTAGCCTCACTCCACTTTAATCCGAGCTCCCTTAGACCCTGCCTTTAACATTTTGATATTTTATCTAACATAACTTGCTAACTTATTCATATTTTCAGACATGATCTCTATGGGCCAGACTAGCCTCAAGCTCTTTGTGTAGCCTAGAATGACCTTGAATTCCTGATCCTCTGCCTCCACCTCCAGAGTGCTGGCATTACAGGAGTCTACTACCATGTCTGGTCTATATGGTACTAGAGAGTGAACTGAAGCCCCACACATGCTAGGTAAAAACACTGTCAGCTGAGCTGCATCCCTAGCTCTTATAGCTCTATTAAATTAATGCTGAGTTTTGAAATGTTTATTATGACTGAGAGTGTAGCTCAGTGATAGAGTGCTTATTCAGCATTCATTGGAGCCCTGCATCCAATCCCCAGCACCATAAAAATAAATAAACAAATAAGTTCCAAGTATGGTCACCTAGGCCTGTAATCTAAGCATTTGGGATTTAGAAGTAGGAGAATTGACAGATAAAGGCCAGCCTGGCTATATAGACAGTGTCTTAGAAAACCCAAATTAGGGGCTGCTGAAATGGCTTATCGGATAAAGGTGCTTGCTGTCAGGACTGATGAGATGAGTCTGATTCCTAAGACCCACAAAGTAGATAGAGAGAACCAACTCCTACAAGTTGTCCTCTAGCCTTCACGCATATGCCATGCCACGTGCATGCCCACTCAAGTACACACACACACACACACACACACACACACACACACACACACACTAAGTAGACAGATAAATTAATAAATATTTAAATTTATGGGCAAAAAATATTAAAGTATTTCTTGGCTTGATTATTTAGTTTTTTAATGCTCCTTAAATGGTATAATGAGACCAAGCACATCATCCTAACCCTAACAAATCTAGCAGATTTTGTCAAATGTATGCATGAAAGATAAGATTTTAATGTAATGACTTGTGTATGCGAATCTGTCTGTTTGCCTTCTGTTTGTGGATCAGATGTAAGCTCTCAGCTACTGTTCCAGTGCCATGTGTGCTGCCACCGTACTCCCAGCCATGATGGACAATGGACTCACCCATGGAAACTTTAAACCAGTTCCCAATTTAATACTTTCTTTTGTAAGTTGCCTTGGTCATGATGTCTTTTCACAGCAATAGAAAGTTGACTAAGACACGGGGCAAACAGTCTAGGCTTTTGGAGGAAATTTTAATTACCTAGATCTTCAGATCTTTCTTTAAGGGCTAGTCAGATCTTTGATAGAATACTTTCCTAATTCTTGGTTAAGAGGTAAACACCTTGGTTCTGGATCTTGAGAAGTCCGTGTGGCCACCTAGGCATTTAGTATATATATTCCTACCACATCTACACTCAGGTTTCCAGTTTGTTTGCCACACTCTGCTCTCAAAGGTACCTGGAGGACCCTTAGCTCTGCCTTCTCCAGGTAGGTCACTAGTTTTCTGTCTGTTGAGAGGAACAAGAGAGTTAGAGAAGAAACCTAAAAGTTAGCCCTCTTCTCAACAGCTTTCACCAATCTTCTTCTTCTATTATTTTTCTTCCCATGCCAGTTTTATTTCCAGGGATGCCTTGCCTCATCAACTTCTAGGTCCTTTGAGAGGCTTATCATTTAGTTGTGGCAATTCTTTACTTACCCAGTGCTGCTAAGAAACTGCTTATATGAGTCCACTAAGCTAATAAATAAAATTAATCGGTTTCTTTATGGTTTCCAAAACCTTGTCATTTCTTTGTCTCACCATCTCTGAGCACCTAATCTGTTGGGAAGAAGGTCCCAGAGCTAAGGGTTCCGATTAGTGATACAGCGCCTGCATAGCACACCTGAGGCCCTGGGTTCAATCACCAGCATCACAAGGAGGGCTCCTTTTAAACCCAGCTAAGAAATCAGAGCAATCAGTCCCTTAGCATGGTGCCAGATGGGAGCCAGAGCTAGAAGATGAAAACACTGGGTGGGTACATTTGGGCAGAGGACAAATGAAGTAATTTTGCACCCCAATTTTATTTTGTTTTTACCCATATGAAAATACTATAAAAGGTTAAAAAAACTTTCACTAAAGTTTTCATGGAGAAAGGAGGGGGAAATGTCCACAACTGGACCGTGTCTGAAGTGTATCCCTAACCAGTCAGAGCCAGGGGCCTTTGCTTAGTCTTTCTCTCACAGTATAGAGCACAGGTTTGGGGATGAAGGTAAGGTTGCTGCCTTGAGACCACATTTAGGCTTTCAAAGGAGAAAATACTGAGGGTTCTTTGTGATGATGCAATGTCACTACCAGTAAGTTGAAATTTCCCAAATAATCCTTTTAGTTGTGGCAATTATAATTTAACAGGTACAGACTTCTAAGAATAGTTCTTTTACACAGACAATGCAGGCTAGGAGTAACCTCCCACAGGTCAGTACCGGTTTCTGCATCAGACTCCCTCCTTGGAACTTGTCTCAAGGTCAAAGCCTGAAGGTAGAGCCAGCTCAAACCAGTTCAGAGGGAGACGTAAATATGCTAAACATGTCCCAGGGAGGCCTCTACACACTACACACAAAACTTCTGGTTCCTGAAAATACTGGCATTAAGATCAAGTCGCAGGGAAAGTCAGGTCAGCGCCCCCTTCTTAAGGACTGTGGCCCTGATCTCCCACAGCTTCAGAGGGTTTTGTATCTGCAACACCTGACAAAGAACAGCCCAAAAGGTCACAGGCTTAGGCCAGGAAAGCTAGTATTGACACATAAAAGCCAGAAACTCACAAGCTAAGATGGGCATTTGGGACCAGGAGAGGAGAACAAAATGTCTGGACTATGGGGAGAGTAATTGGAATTGGAATCAGACAAAAGGAAGTAAGGAAAGGAGCCAGGATGATGGGTTAAAGGAGAAGGACAGCAGTGAGGCTTACAGAGAGAGGGAATAGATGGACAAGAAGAAAGAGGGAAAGAAAGAAGAGGAACAGAAGTTATGACGTGGAGGAAAGGACTTGTAATGTCAACAAGGAAAGGCCTCACCGAGACCAGGAAGGGCTTGTGTTGCTGTGAAGCCAGGAAGTAGCTGCTTGGACAGGTCTTGACTCTGCTATGCTTTGATAACCAGGCAGGACCCTAGCTTTCAAGGCCTAGAAGACATGGCTGTACCTGATGGGTTGTCTGTAATATAAATGGAAGGCTATGATGGTGCTACACCTTTATCACACAGCACCTAACTCTCTCAAAATGCTTCCTCTTGTTCAAATACCCTGAAATACCTATGAAGTTATGTGATGGTGGCATTATTGCCCTCCTACAGATGAAGAATTTAAGACTCAGGTTAAATGACTTGTCCAGAGTCATAATTCAAATAAATAACCAAGAAGAGATAAGTTTTCTAATACTGGTCAGTCAGAAAACATTACCATCACCACCATCACCACCACCATCCTCATCAAAGCATGACTAAATTACAATAGACAGTACACAGATGGTGACTTGAGCCCACAACTGATATCCTCAGACTCAAAATTGTCACCTCTTACTATGGTTTGTGTATGAAATGTCCCCAGAAAGTTCATATGCTTGAACACTTAGATCCCAAATGATGACACTATTTGAGGAGGTTATGGAGCTTTTTGGATGCTAAGCCACAGTGGCAGTCATAGAGCCATACGATGGGACTTGGCAGGTCAGTGTGGTAGTTTGAATGCATTTGGCCCCCATAATCTCATAGGGAGGTATGGCCTTGTTAGAGAAAGTGTGTCACTGTGTGGGCAGGCTTTGAGGTTTCCTATGCTCAGGAGACTGTCCAGTGTCTCAGTCCCATTCCTGTTGCCTGCAAGATATAGAACTGTCAGTTAGTACTTCAGCACCGCCTCTGCTTGCATGCCGCCATGTTCTCCATCATGATGATAACGGACTGAACTTCTGAAACTGTAAACAAGCTACCTCAATTAAATGTTTTCCTTTATAATAGTTGCCATGGTCATGGTGTCTCTTCATAGCAATGGAAACCCTAAGACAGCCAGCTGCACAAACAGCACTAGCTCTCTGCTTCCTTGTCTACACAGCTATATCAAACCCAGCAATATGCTCCAGCTGCATTAACTCCACCATGCCCTCCCCTCCATGATAATTGGTACCTCTCAAACTATAAGTCAGAATAAACCCTCTTCCCGTAAGCTGATTTTGTCAAGTACTCATGCAGTCACAGTGATGTGAAAAGAAACGAATACATGTTCCCTCCCATGAAGCCTCGGGTGGCAGGTTTTGCTCTCACTGGGCCTTGGGTCTCCCAGTTCCTCTGTAGCATCCCCTAGTCTTCCTTGTGGAGCCCTGTCAGGTACGCCATTGCTGAGAACAGTAATCAATTCAGAATTCGGAGCCACTCACTTGATGCTTAGACGGCATAAAATACATTCAGGTAACATCTCTGTTCTTCGGGGGTAAGGCAATGTTACAGCTGTCTCAGCTCTTAAGCTGGCTTGTCTGTGCTGCTTTGCTGTTGGATAAAGTCTTTAGTCATTCTTTTTATAATGGTTGTGCAGGATTCACATGACTTTGGTGGTCATGTAAGATACTAAGATACTAAAGCTTCTAGTCTGGGACTTTGGACCGGTGATCAGGAGCAAGCAAGGGGAGGGTACAGGAAAAGGTGAGCCAAGTGAACACCTAATTATGCTAATAATTGTCTGACCTGAACGGTACTCAACAGTATTTCCAAAAATCCCATCATAATAAGAACCATTTTCCCATCTTTCCTGGGACAACATGATTCTTTAATTTTAAGGCAAAGTCCAGGAATGTTGAGTTTAGCAATGTCCAGGTGACTCCGACGTTCATAAGACATTGGGAAAATACCTAAAAAATGACAGTTCCAAAACAGATGAAGCTTCTGATCATTCTGGGAGAATAAATAGTTCCTACCCTAAAGGAGAAACTGCAGGCCAGAAACTAGACCTGTGAATGTGGGTGCCCCCTGGTCTATGCCTGGAACTTATTTGCTTTTGGAAAGCACTAGTGTGCATGAAATGTCTTAAGGCAAGAAGACTATGCTTGCATTGAGTCATAAGCAATGTATCAAGTAGAAGGTTTTGAAGGTATGAGGCTGAGGGCTTTGTGAAGGAAGAACCCTCTGAGCCAGACTTCTCTAGAACTCTAGAAAGGGCACATGTTTCAGATGAATATTAAGAGAAAATGGAATTCCAAGGAAGAAAAACAGTTTTAACAACTGAAAAAGGGACAGTACTGTGATCTTAGTACTCAGGAAGCTGAAGCAGGTGGTTAGCTAAGCCTTTGATTCACAGTAAAACCTGATGAAAAAGAAAAGGATGGAAAGGGAAGGGAAGGGGAGAAGAGGAGAGGAGAGGAGAGAAAAGGAGAGGGGAGGGGAGGACAGGAGAGGGAAGGGGAGGAGAGGGGAGGAGATGGGAGGGGAGGGGAGGGGAGGGGAGGGAAAAGAGGAGTAGGGAAGGAAGGGGAGGAAAAGGGAGGGAAGGGAAGGGAGGGGAGAGGGGAGGAAAAGGGACGGAAGGGAAGGAGAGGAGAGGAGAGGAGAGGAGAGGAGAGGAGAGGAGAGGAGAGGAGAGGAGAGGAGAGGAGAGGAGAGGAGAGGAGAGGAGAGGAGAGACAAAAATCACTAACTTTGGTTAAATAATAGTAGGAACTTCCCCATCTCCAGGAAGGTGCTTTACTAAAAGAGTGGGCAGGTGAAAACTAGTGGATGGTGTGAAAGTCCAGTGCAGAGGTCCAGTCAGATTAGGGCAAAGAATGGATGAGAAGAGGAAATGGAAACCTGAGACATCTCTGAGATTATGAGACCATGAAAGAAAGGATGCAAGCCCAGTATTGATTCCTTTCTCAGTACAGACTATCTCCAGATCCGGGGTCACATCATGACTCTGTATCTGGCCAGGAATCAAAAGCCTTTTATCCCTATATGCTCAAATCCTCACTAATACACCCTGAGGCAGTGTCGTGCCCACCTCGACCAGCAAGGAAGATGCAAAGCCCAGACTCTTCTTTAAACAGTTTATTCAGGAAACCTTGAACAATCTTCTTTTCCTGGGGAGCACCAGGGAGCCCCAACCCACAGCTTAAAAGCCCTTGGGCAGCCAACCCCAGTATGCCACGTGGAACATGCAGATAGGTCCACGTACTCAGAAGCAAGCCTGATAGCCAGCCTTAACCAAATACAGGTGTTGTTTATCACAGAGAGCACCTGCTGTCGGGCTAGCAGAAGGCAGAAGCCAGCGCCATCTTAAGGGTGCGGCACTGCAGCTCTCTACAAGGCAGGTAACAATTCCCTCCTCTCCTGACCCCTTTCTAAACATCTAGTATCCTTCATTTATTCAAAAGCTCTGTTTGAAGTCAAGCATGGTGTCACAGCTCCATAATCTCAGTACTTAGGAGTCATGAAGACAATTTCAAGACTGAAATGGGCTATATCATGAGTTCAAGGCTAATCTTGCTGCCTGCTTAGCAAGATTCCCTCAGAAAAGTAAAAGTCCTGTTGTTCCTGCATCAGGAACAACTTCTCTTCTTCATCAACAGTTTCCTCTGCCCCAAATGTTTCCCTCCTCTTCATTTAACTAATTTATCTATTCATTCAGTCAAGTCTATTTAAATATGCTTTACACAAAGAATATATTCTACTCTTACTCTCAATTGTCCCCCAACATTCTTTCTGGGTTTTTCTTTTTAGTTTCAGTTTTAATTCTTAGCACACACAAACATGTTGGATTGCTTACTTTTTGTGTTTGTGCCCTTTCCCTTAGCACAGTAACTCCCATGACCCCATGCCCTCATACAGGTACCCAGCCCAGAGAATACTCTGGCCACGAATGCTTGCTTTTTAAATGATAGGGAAGGAGGGGATCATGACCACAATAACCCCCAGACTATTCTTCATCCCAAAATCCAACTACATTTATTCATCCTCACTATATTTGTGCCTGGGTTCAAATTCTGACATTTCTCAATCCTTCCTAGCTATGGCACAATGGATGAATCTTTTACACTTTGTAAATCTCCAATGTACCTTCACCCCCTCTCTCCCTATTCTCCTGTCTTTTGTTCAGTGCATTCCCTCCTTTTAAATTATTCATTTTTATTTTACATGTATGAGGGTTTTTAAAATAAATTTGTTAATTCATTTCTTTTACATCCTCGGCTGCAGTTTTCCCTCCCTCCTTTCCTTCCAGTCCCTCATCCTCACCCCCTCTCTGTTCCCATCTCCCATTCCACTCCCCCTCCACTTCTGTTTAGGAAAGGACAAGTCTCCCTTGAGCATCAACAAAACATGGCATATCAAGTTGCAGTAAGACTAAGGCTGAGCAAGGTAACACAGTATGGGGAGTATAAAAGAGTCAGAGACAGTCCCTGTTCCCACTGTTAGGAGTTCCACAAGAGGACCAAGCTACATAACTGCAACATTTATGCAGAGGGCATACGTCAGTCCAATGCAGACTCCCTGGTTGTCAGTTCAGTCTCTATGAGCCCCGATGAACCCACATTTGTTGATTCTATGAGTTTTCTTATGAGTGTTTTTTGTCTGAATGTATGTAAGTGCATTGTATCAGATTCTCTGGAACTGGAGTTATGATAGTTGCAAACTGCCATGTGGGAGCTAGGAATGACATGTGGGAGCTAGGAACCAAACCCCTGGTTCTGCAAGAGCAAGTGATCTTAGTCACTGAACCATCTCTCCAGCACCCATATTCCTCTCTCTCTGTCTCTTTCTCTGTCTCTCTGTCTGTCTCTGTCTCTGTCTCTGTGTGTGTGTGTGTCTGTCTGTCTGTCTGTCTGTCTGTCTGTGTCTGTCTCTGTCTTCTCTCTCTCTCTCTCTCTCTCTCTCTCTCTCTCTCTCTCTCTCTCTCTCTCTCTCTCTCTTTAGATAAGGTTTCTCTGTAACAGCTCTGACTGTCCTGAAACTTTGTAGACCAGGCTGGCCTTGAACTCACAGAGATTTACCTGCCTCTGCCTCTCAAGTGCTGGAATTACAGGCATGCACCACCACAACCTAGCTCCATATTCCCTTCTTAAAAGTGTGATCCAGGCTGGGCGGTAGTGGGGCACGCCTTTAATCCCAGCACTCGGGAGGCAGGGGTAGGCGGATCTCTGTGAGTTCGAGGCCAGGCTGGACCAACAGCCTCCAAAACAATACAGAGAAACCCTGTCTCGTAAAAAAAAAAAAAACAAAACAACAACAACAACAACAAAAAAGTGTGATCCAATTGGTAAATTGCTAGGGACAAAAGACCTTAAGCCCAACTCATACTTAAGTCAGAATTTGCACTTTAATAAGATACCTGGTTGATTCCTCAATACAAAAATGTTTCTAGAATACTGATACATAGGACAGAACTTTTTATTCTACTGTTTGATATATTCATATTTAAGTCTCCACTTTTCAAATGCTCTTCACCATGTCAGTCTCTTTAGGTGCTATAGTCCTAAAGCAAATTAATTTCTACCCCCTCTGCTTAGGAGCTAGTTTCTTCCTTGACTGCTAATGAAACCTCACATGAGTTCCTATAGCTTTTTGAGACACATAGAAAAATTTAAAAGTTCTCCAGTCATTTTTAGTCATAAACCAGTCACAATTCAGAAGCTGATATATCCAGGAATCCATAAATATAAAACTCTGAACTTTATTTAAGAGAAATCTCTCTCTTCATTGTTGTTGTTTTTAAAAAAATTAAAATTTTTTGCTAAAGCTTGGTATGGCATAAAAATAGACACATGGATCAATAGAATTGAATCAAAGACCCTGTTATAAATCCATACACCTGACAGACTTTGGAGATCTCCCACAAAGGACCTCACCCTCCCTGGAGAGTGGAGTGGGGATTAGGTGGGGGTCTGGGGGATTGAGGGGGGAGGAGGAGAGGGAGAGGGAGCTGGGATTGACATGAAGCAAGTTTGTTTCAAATTTAAATAAATACATAAATACATAAAATAAATTCTCAAAAAAATCTGCACACCTATGAACACCTGATTTTTGGTGAAGAAGCCAAAAGTATACACTGGAAAAAGAAAGCATCTTTAACAAATGGTGCTGGCATAACAGGATGTTGCATGTATAAGAATACAAACAAATCCATATCTGTCACCATGCACAAAACTCAAGACCAAGTGAATTAAAGACCTCAACATAAATACAGTTATACTGAGCCTGATAGGAGACTACTTCCTGAATATAATACCAGTAGCACAGGCACTGAGATCAACAATTAATAATTGGGACCTACTGAATCCGAAAAGCTTCTATAAGGCAAAGGACTCAGTCAATAAGACAAAATGGTAGCATACAGAATGGGAAAAGATCTTCACCAACCCCACATCTGACAGAGGGCTGATCTCCAAAATATATAAAGAACTCAAGAAACTAGAAATCAAAATACCAAATAATCCAATTTTAAAATGAGGTACAACAGAATTCTCAACAGAAAACTATCAAATGGCCAAAATTTAAGGAATTGCTCAGCATCCTAAGTCATCAGGGAAATGCAAATCAAAACAACTCTGAAATACCATTTTACACCTGTCAGAATGGCTAAGATCAAAAATACTGATATGTTGGAGAGGCTGTGGAGTAAGGGGAACACTCCTTCATTGCTGGTGGGAGTGTAAACTTGTACAGTCACTTTGGAAATCAGTATGGTGGTTTCTCAGGAAGATGGGAATCAAATTAAACACTTTCTTTTATAAGTTGGCTTGGTCATGATGTTTTGTCATAGCAATAGAAAAACTACCCTTGATGCCCACTAGCAGGATATCCAGAAAGAGTCCTGGTGGGGGCCTGGCATCAAAAGCATAGGGGAGATCAGGACCTTGAACTAGACCAATGACTCTTTGCAATGAGTACTTGCAAGTAGAGACTTATGAACCAAGGAGTATACAGTGTGGCTTGCTGGGTTGCACTACAGCTTCCATGACAAATTTTTTTAGTTCCTTCCCTTTTTAAAAATGTTTTCCTCATTTTATTTTCTTCTTTCTTTCTCTTGAATTTTGTTTTATTCAGGGGGTGTGGTGCAGAAGTGGAGGGAGAATGCAAAGGGATGGGGAATGAATGGGACTGAGATATATGATGCAAAAAGCACATAGGATAAATTTTATTAATAAAAAAGGAAAGTAACTAAGACATTTCTTTTTTTTCAGATAATTCGAATGTAGCCTAAGCTGACCTCCATTTACTATATGTCAAAGAATGACTTTGAACTTTTGATCTTCCTGCATCCATCTCCCAAGTGCTGGAATTACAGGTGTGCATCACCACACACAGTTTTTTTTTTTTTTAGTGTTGGGGACTGAATACAGGACTTTGTACATGCTAAATGAGAATTCTACCAATTGAGCTATGTGCCTGCAATGTTATGTTGAAAGTATAATATCTCGACAGGAAAGAGATCAGCCCCTCCAAGACCCCAACCCAGCGAGCCCAGCTTCAGGTGAGATTGGGTCTCTGGCTGGGACCACCCGCCCATCACCCATCCCCCTCCATCTTTGGGGCCACTCCCGGCTTCCAGAAGAACCGCCGACACAGGCCCCTCCAAGACCCCAACCCAGCGAGCCCAGCTTCAGGTGAGATTGGGTCCCCGGCTGGGACCACCCGCCCATCACCCATCCACCTCCATCTTCGGGGCTGCTCCCGGCTTCCAGAAGAGCCACCCACACAGGAAAGAGATCAGCCCCTCCAAGACCCCAACCCAGCGAGCCCAGCTTCAGGAAAGAGATCAGCCCCTCCAAGACCCCAACCCAGCGAGCCCAGCTTCAGCTTCAGCTGCAGTAAGGAAGGAGACCAGTGGAAACAGAAAGCCCCCACCAGCACCCACTGGAAGAAGAGATGGGAAGAAGACAGAATAAGAGATCACTCAGCAATAGAAACACCAACACGACCCCACCAGAATCCAGGGATCCAACACCAGCAAGACCTGAAAAGCACTACATAGATGAAGAAGAGGAGACAGACCTTAAAAATTATTTCATGAAGATGATGGAGAGCCTCAAAGAAGAAACGAGGAAATCCCTTAAAGAAATAGAAGAAAAAACAAACAAAAAAATCCATGAAATGGGGGAAAAAAATTCAAGAAATAAACAAATCTCTCAAAGAATCTAAAGAGCACCAAGAAAAAACAACCAAGAAAATTAAGGAAACAGCTCAAACAGTTGAAGGATTGAAAGCTGAAATAGAAACGATAAAGAAAACACAGAATGAAGGGATGCTGGAAATAGAAAAGCTCGGTAAACGGTCTGGAATTACAGATGCAAGCATCACCAATAGAATACAAGAGATAGAAGAGAGAATCTCAGGTGTTGAAGACTCATTAGAGGACATAGCATCGTCAACCAAAGAAAATCTCAAAACCAACAAATCCTTAACACAAAATATTCAGGAAATATGGGACACCGTGAAGAAGCCAAACCTGAGAATAATAGGTATAGAAGAAGGTGAAGAACTTCAACTTAAAGGTACAGAAAACATATTCAACAAAATCATAGAAGAAAACTTCCCTAACCTAAAGAAAGATATGCCTATGAAAGTACAAGAATCTTACAGAACACCAAATAGGCTTGACCAGAAAAAGAAGTCACCTCGCCATATAATAATCAAAACATCAAACCTACAGAGCAAAGAGAAAATATTAAGAGCAGCTAAAGAAAAAGGCCAAGTAACATACAAAGGCAGACCTATCCGAATTACACCTGACTTCTCAATGGAAACGATGAAAGCCAGAAGATCCTGGTCAGATGTCCTACTAACGCTAAGGGAACAAGGATGCCAGCCCAGACTACTATATCCAGCAAAGCTCTCAATTACCATAGATGGAGAAAACAAAATATTCCATGACAAAGCCAGATTTAAACAATACGTATCCATGAATCCAGCTCTACAGAAAATGCTAGAAGGAAAACCTAGAGCCAAGGAAGATAACTACATTCACAAAGACACAGGCAATATAGAATCATACTTTACAAAACACTAAAAGAAAAAGGGAGGAGAAACTACACAAAATAACTTCACTAACAATAAATCAAGCGCAAACAAGGATCACCAATCAATGGTCATTAATATCCCTCAATGTCAATGGCCTCAACCTACCTATAAAAAGACACAGACTAGCAGAATGGATACGAAGACAGAACCCTTCCTTCTGCTGCATACAAGAAACACATCTCAACACCAAAGACAGACGTTATCTCAGAGTAAAGGGCTGGGAAAAGATCTTCCAATCAAACGGCCCCAAGAAACAAGCGGGCATAGCAATCCTAATATCTAACAAATTAGGCTTCAAATTAAAATCAATCAAAAGAGATGAAGAAGGGCACTTCATATTCATCAAAGGAAAAATACATCAAGACGAAGTCTCGATTTTAAATATCTACGCCCCAAATACAAAGGCACCTACATTCGTGAAAGAAACATTACTAAAGCTCAAAATGCACATAAAATCTCACACACTAATAGTAGGAGACTTCAACACTCCGCTCTCACCGCTAGATAGGACCTCCAGACAGAAACTTAACAAAGAAACAAAAGAATTAATAGAAGTTATGACCCAACTGGGTTTAACAGACATCTATAGAACATTCCACCCAAATACAAAGGGATATACCTTCTTCTCGGCACCACATGGAACCTTCTCTAAAATTGACCACATAATAGGAAACATAGCAAATCTCCACAGATACAAAAAAATTGGAATAACCCCCTGCATCTTATCAGACCACCATGCATTAACATTAGAATTCAACAATAGCACAAATCGCAGAAACCCTACAAACTCATGGAGATTGAACAATGCACAATTGCACCATCCCTGGGTAAAGGAACAAATAAAAAAAGAAATTAAAGACTTCCTCGATTTCAATGAGAATGAAGACACAACATACACAAACTTATGGGACACTTTGAAAGCAGTGCTGAGAGGAAAGTTTATAGCACTAAGTGCCCACATGAAAAAACTGGAGAATAGTCATACTAGAGAATTAATAGCACAGCTGAATGTTCTAGAACAAAAAGAAGCAAACTCCCCAGGAGGAGCAGACGCCAGGAAATAATCAAATTGAGGGCTGAAATCAATCAAGTAGAAACCAGGAAAACATTGAGAAGAATCAATGAAACAAAGAGTTGGTTCTTTGAGAAAATCAACAAAATAGACAAACCTCTGTCCAAACTAACCAAAAGACAGAGAGAGAACATGCTAATTAACAAAATCAGGGATGAGAAAGGGGACATAACAACGGACTCTGAGGAAATCAAGAGAATCATCAGGGCATACTTTGAAAATCTGTACTCCACAAAATTTGAAAATTTAAAGGAAATGGACAATTTCCTGGATAGATATCACTTGCCAAAACTAAATCAAGAACAGATAAATAATCTAAACAGACCTATAACCCCTAATGAAATAGAAGCAGTCATCAAAAGTCTCCCAAACAAAAAAGCCCAGGCCCAGATGGCTTCAGTGCAGAATTCTACCAGAAATTCAAAGAAGAGCTCATTCCAATACTCGTCAAAGTATTCCACACAATAGAAGCAGGAGGCTCACTGCCAAACTCTTTCTACGAGGCTACGATTACCTTGATACCCAAGCCACACAAAGACACAACTAAGAAAGAGAACTATAGACCAATTTCCCTCATGAACATTGATGCAAAAATACTCAATAAAATGCTTGCAAACCGGATTCAAGAACACATCAGAAAAATCATCCACCATGATCAAGTAGGCTTCATTCCAGGAATGCAGGGATGGTTCAACATTAGAAAATCTATCAATGTAATCCACCATATTAACAATCTGCGAAAGAAAAACCACATGATCATCTCACTAGATGCTGAAAAAGCCTTTGACAAAATCCAGCACCCCTTCATGATAAAGGTCCTAGAGAGATCAGGGATAACAGGAACGTACCTGAATATAATAAAAGCAATATACAGTAAACCAACAGCTAACATCAAACTAAATGGAGAGAAACTCAAAGCAATTCCTCTAAAATCAGGAACAAGACAAGGCTGTCCACTCTCTCCATATCTCTTCAATATTGTACTTGAAGTTCTAGCTACAGCAATAAGACAACAAAAGGAGATAAAGGGGATACAAATAGGAAAAGAAGAAGTCAAACTTTCATTATTTGCAGATGATATGATAGTTTACATAAGTGACCCAAAAAACTCAACAAGGTTACTCCTAGAGCTGATAAACACCTTCAGCAATGTGGCAGGATACAAGGTAAACTCAAAAAAATCAGTGGCCCTAGTATATACAGATGATGAAGTGACTGAGAAAGAAATCAGAGAAACATCACCTTTTACAATAGCCAAAAACAGCATCAAATATCTGGGGATAATGTTAACCAAGGAAGTGAAAGACCTGTATATCAAGAACTTTGTGTCTTTGGAGAAAGAAATCAAAGAAGATACCAGAAAATGGAAAGATCTCCCATGCTCTTGGATTGGTAGGATCAACATAATAAAAATGGCAATCTTGCCAAAAGCAGTCTATAGATTCAATGCAATCCCTATCAAAATTCCATCACAATTTTTCAAGGACCTGGAAAGAACATTAATCAACTTTATATGGAAAAACAAAAGGCCCAGGATAGCCAAAACATCCCTATACAATAAAGGAACTTCAGGAGGCATCACCATACCTGACTTCAAGCTCTATTACAGAGCTATAGTCCTGAAAACAGCTTGGTATTGGCACAAAAATAGGCAGGTAGACCAATGGAACCGAATCGAAAGCCCTAATTTTAACCCACACACCTATGAACACCTGATTTTTGACAAAGAAGCTAAAACTGTACAGTGGAAAAAAGAAAGCATCTTCAACAAATGGTGCTGGCATAACTGGGTACTGGTATGCAGAAGACTGCAGATAGATCCATGTTTATCGCCTTGTACAAAACTTAAGTCCAAATGGATCAAAGATCTCAACATACATCCAGCCACACTGAAACTTTTAGAAGAGAAAGTGGGAGATACTCTTCAACGAGTTGGTACAGGAGACCACTTCCTAAACATAACACCAGTGGCACAGGCACTGAGATCGACAATTAACAAATGGGACCTTCTGAAACTAAAAAGCTTCTGTAAGGCAAAGGACACAGTCAAAAAGACAAAAAGGCAGGCCACAGAATGGGAAAAGATATTCACTAACCCTACATCTGACAGAGGGCTAATCTCCAAAATTTACAAAGAACTCAAGAAACAAGTCTCCAAAACACCAAAGGATCCACTTGAAAGGTGGGGTACAGAACTAAATAGAGAATTCTCAGTAGAGGAGGCTAAAATGGCCAAGAGACACTTAAGAAAGTGCTCAACATCCTTAGCCATCAGGGAAATGCAAATCAAAACAACTCTGAGATACCATCTTACTCCTGTCAGAATGGCTAGAATCAAAAACACCGAAGACAATTTATGCTGGAGGGGATGTGGAGAGAGAGGAACACTCCTCCACTGCTGGTGGGAATGCCAACTCATACAGCCTCTTTGGAAATCAGTATGGAGATTCCTCAGGAAAATGGGAATTAATCTACCACTAGACCCAGCAATTCCACTTTTAGGCATTTATCCAAATGAGGCAGGTTCATACAACAAGGGCATCTGCTCCACTATGTTCATAGCAGCATTGTTTGTAATAGCCAGAACCTGGAAGCAACCTAGATGCCCCTCAACTGAAGAGTGGATAGAGAAAATGTGGTACATTTACACAATGGAGTATTACTCAGCAGAAAAAAACAATGGAATCTTGAAATTCGCAGGGAAATGGATAGCACTGGAAGAAACCATCCTGAGTGAGGTAACCCAGTCGCAAAAAGACAAACATGGTATGTACTCACTCATATATGGATTTTAGATATGGATCAGGATAGTGCCAGTCTGCACTTCCACAGATAGAGAGTCTGGGAAACAGGAAAGAACCTAAAAGATATGCATATATGCATAGTACCCAAGAGAAGAGGATGGAGACAAGATCCTCTGAATGGATGAGGAACATGGCAAGGGGTGGGGGGGAGTGGGACCTGGGAAGAATAGAGGGGGTAAAGAGGAAGGGAGTTGGTCATGGGGGAACAGGAAGTTGAGGGGGTGGGGGTAGAATAGGGGGAAGAGGGAATCATAGGATCGAAGACAGATCAGGCACCAGAGTGATCTCGAGTGATCTAAAGGTATAACATCAATTGGCAAGCTAAGCAATAGTGGAAGGACCACCTCGAATGCCCATTCCTGATAATGAACTTGATGTCTATAACTATCCGGGAGCCTTCATCCTGGGACTGATGGAAGCAGAGGCAAACACACAACTAAGCACTGAACTGAACCCAAGGAACCCAGTGACAGAGAGAGAGGAATGATGAGCAAATTGGCAAAGAATGGGCTGGCAAAAGCAGCAGAGACAGCTGATCTGAACAGGGGAGTGCTCTTGGACCCCAGACCGACAGTGGGGAGGCCAGAATGGGACTGATCTGGACCCCCCAAATGTGAGTGTCAGTGAGAAGGCCTGGACAACCTATGGGGCTCTGAGCTGTGGATCAATGTCTATCCCTGGTATACAATCTGTCTTCATGTGCCTATAGCACAAAGAGAGATGCTCTCTCAGCCTGGACTCTTAGGGGAGTGCCTTGACCCTACCAAGAGTAAAATGATAGACTCTAGACATCCCCTATGTGGAAGGATTTGGCAATAGGGTGGGAGGGAGGGTGGAAGGGGAGTGCGGGAGGAGGGGAGGGAGAGGGAACTGGGATTGACATGTAAAACAAGCTATTTAAAATTAAAAAAAAGAAATATAAAAAAAAAGAAAGTATAATATCTCTTTTGCCATCTCTGTTGCCTGTGTATTTTAAGCTTAGAACAGCCTCTGCTATGCTTGTAAAATTTTCCTACCTATCTCCAGAGAGTGTTCATAAATTAAACCATAAAGTCTAATGTCAAAGGAGCATTTTTTATTAACTGGTAGAAATAACCAACCACTCACCAAAAGAGAGTATTTCTGAAATCCTCCAGGAAATAGTAAATTTGAATACCTAGTTCTTTAAATGTGCTACTCAAATATAATTATATGAATATATCTATGTATATGTATGTGTGTATATTCATATATGTGTGTATGTATATATGCATGTATGTGTGTATGCCTATATACATGTATGTGTGTGTATTCTGTATTCCTGTAAAAAAATACTAGCTAGATATTTTAAGAAATCAAGTTCACAATTTAAATCTTTGTAAAATGAGTATAAGTAAACATTTGAAGTTTAATAAAACAACTGTTTTTTTTCTGAAGTAATAGTGTTGGGTATAATTACAATAATTTTCTACTTTGGTATGCTTTTTCTAACCTTTTACAGATCTACTGGTCAATAAGGGAACAAACATTACCCTTGTCTTAATCAAGGTTACTACTGTCGTTTTGGAACACCATGACCAAAAGCAACCTGGGGAGGAAAGGGTTTATTTGTCTTACATTTCCACATCACTGTTCACCACTGAAGGAAGTCAGGACAGGAACTCAAACTCGTCCATGGGATTTAATTATAATACTGATGTTAAAAATTTCAGCAAGTAAGAGGTTGGGCCGGGAGGATTTAAGTTTAAGATTATCCTTGACTGAGACCTTGCCTCAAAAAGTTAATTGATCAAATTTAATTTAGTACGACTGTTTAGGATAGGCTCCATATCTCTTTATTTAATATTTTACTACAGACTCAGTGATGGTGATGTATTATTTTGCAAGTCAAGAATTAAAAATGCTACATATCCAAATTTTCCCTCCATGCTTGTCCATTTTTATAAATTAACTATAATATTATCTTTTTCCAAATATGTGTAAATATGTCTTCTAAAGCTTTTAGAAGTAGAGGATCAGCTTTGTTTTGGCTACAAATTCCTTATTGGTTATTTTTGTAATGGGATCTCATCAGATCAGTCTTTAAGAGATCATTAGCAATTCACCAAAGTCATTTGGAGTCTCTGTCACTCATGGATATGCTTTCTTTTATTATATTATTTATTACATTATATTATTTCTTTCAAGGCTCTACAATCAACCACAGGCTTTGCATACCCCTGTCTTCAACAAAGATAGTCTTGAAGCTACAGAAAAGGTCTATACAAGTACTTTAAACTACTAGTACTTTAATCAATATATCTTGGGTACAGTTTTCTGGTGCCATTGCCTAAGTCACTTTAGGGCAGGACCAGTAGGCTGAGTCAGAATTTCCTGAGCTCTTCTTAGACAATAAGCAGATGGGTGTATAGTATTTCTAACCTGAGAGCCAGCATAAAACAGAATTAATTACATAGAACTGAAAGAACCAATGAGAGATGATTATAGCTATTTGTCTAAAATATTTTTGGGATTTTCATGTCCTGACTAGATATACAAGAAAGCTAAGTTATCTGTAACCCCCATTACATTTAAACATACTCCCTCTTTGGTGCTGAGGTTGAAATCAGGCCCTCATGTATGCATTCTAGGCACACTTTCTGCCATCAAGCTATCTGACAGCCTGAAGCCATATAACTTAGTAGATTTTGCTTTTGTAAACTGAAATAGAATTTTTAGGTGAGACTTGTTCTCCCTGCCTGATCTTTGAAAAAAATCAACAACTCTTTATCAATCACTCTCATTTTTAAAATGTATTTATTTTTATTTTATGCATATGAATGTTTCATTTGAATGTGTGTATGTGTACCACATGTATGCCTGGTAACCAGGAGGCCAGGAGAGGGTGTTGGTTCCCCTAGAACTGGAGCAACAGATGGTTGCTAGCTGTTTTCAATAGTAATAATAATTTTCATAGCTCTAATAATGGTTGCTTGCATAAGTCTGAGCGGGAGGTTATTTACCAGAACATGGGCAGTGTGTAGGTAGCTATACCAGCAGAGAGAGTGACATCCCAGCAATTGTCCATAGTCCAACAGTGGATGATGAGGTCTCATGAACCCTTTTGCCATGCATGAGGAAGTGGTGACAGATCCAATACTGGACAAGTGACAAGGCCATTGTGAGTTGGTGATTGCAGTGGCCATGTCACTTCCAGATGACATCATTTTACTGTTGTTTATTTGTTTTGGGTTTTTGTTTTGTTTTGTTTTTTGAGACAGGGTTTCTCTGTGTAACTTTGTAGACCAGGCCGGCCTCGAACTCACAGAGTGAGTCCGAGTGCTGGGATTAAAGGCGTGCGCCACCACTGCCTGGCTACAACATTGTGCATCACTCCTCTACATTCTCTGGTTCTCAAATTCTTTTCAACCCCTCTTTCTGCAATATTCCCTGAGTCCTGGAAGAGTTGGCAGAGACCCTGTTTAGGGTTCACCATTCTCTCATCCCTTATTCTCTGCTCTTCGACAAGTTGTGAGCTTCTGCAATAACCCCTGCAAAAGTGAGCATCTCTGACACAGGCTGATGACAGCACAAATATATGGAGATAAAAATAAATATTTAGAAGGTTTCTCGTGGTGCCCATATAACAAATATTCCCCTTGAGGTCTGAGGTTTATGACCTCCGCAGCCACAGACTCTTGTCCAGGTTTATAGTACCAGTCATGAGTTTCCTGGCCACTACAGCCACTGTCAATTAAACATGAAAAACATTTAAATTCATATTAGAGGGAACATGCAGTGTTTGTCTTCTGAGTCTGGATTACCTTACTTAGCATAAACCATTTTCCTGCAGTTTTCAAGATTTCATTTTTCTTTTCAGCTCAATAAAATTCTCTTATATCCACTCATCAGTTGGTGGTCATCTATAATGCATGAGTCTTTAGATTAGCTGTTTGGGGCAATATAGTCATTCTCATCTCCTTCAATATCCTTCATTTGAAAGCAAAGGCCAGAGTCCAGTTGTTGGTGTTCTTGTGACTGCAGTGCAAATGAGCAGCTTTCCTGATGTGGCCTCCTCTGGAAAGTTAGTTAGAAACTTTGCTATATGTGATAAAGCCCATCTGCTGTAAAGTGTGTGAGCGTGTGTGTGTGTGTGTGTGTGTGTGTGTTTGTGTGTGTGTTTATGTGAGTGTGTGTGTGAGAGTGTGTGTGTTATGTGGATTTGTACACAAGAATACAAAGCCTTTGCCGGCCTAAGAGGCCATCAGATCCTCTGCAGCTGGTGTTGCAAGTAGTTGTGAGCCGCCTGAACTCCAGTTGAGCCATCTTTCCAGTCCCTCAAAGAATACTGTAAATATTGTAAGGTCTTTTAACATCTTGCTATGATTCATTAACATGACCTTATTGAGGCAATTTTTGCATAGCAACTCACATTCCAAATCAACAATGAGCATTATTTCCACAAAGGTTACTTACTCCTTAGACATAACTTGACCTGAAATACCATGATTAAGGCTACCCTTCTTGGGCATGTAAAAAAAGATTAAAATGCAAAAGATCTGTCAGCTCAATTGTGGCCAGCACCAAGGTATGTCAACAGATAAACCTTCCATAGCATAAGAATAGCATGTTCACTTTGTTTTACTTTGATCCATCACTCCTCTGCCCTTCAGAAGAATGTTCTTCAAAGTGAGGAATAGTTGCATCATTTCCTGTAGGAGAATCCAAACTTATCCAAGAAGTCTAGGGGTCAATCCCTGCACACTCTTGAGACTCTATTTTTTTCTCCAGCTGTTGCATGTGTTGTTTCTCAAATAGGTAATGTTTCACTGGTCCTCGAAATCACTAACCTATAATATTTTCTTACTATTTCAATCCCCTCTTCTGGTTTTCCTCTTTCCTTTTTACCTAATGAGCTGCTGTAAAACTATAATCCATGTTCTTGTTAGTGACCTAAAATTTCTTCCACAGATTCAGGAGGTAGGTGTTCTTGGAATAAGCAAAAGTTTCTTAAATAGGGTACAAAAGAGGTAATCTCTCCTAGAATGCCCCATAATCAACAATCTGAACAGTGGTAGGAAATGGTTAAGGTTAAATTTTCTTATACCTGAGGCTAGAGATGTAGTTCAATTGGTAATGCTTGCCTGGCATGCAGGGAGACCTGGGTTGAATTTTCAGCACTGATTGAGATGGGCACGATAATATCTGGTGTAATCCTAACACTCCGGAGGTAAAGGCAAAAGGATAAACTCACATAGACTACATAGCAAGTTCCAGAACAAGCTAACTACATAGTGAGAACTGATATCAAACACAAAAACAGAAAATGAGAGGAGGGTACCCAAAATGTATAGCTATTGCAGATAAATCTTAAGGGAAAAGTTCCTTGGCTTTGACCTCTATCTTTAAGACAAATTAACAGATGGATTTGGGGTCAAGCTTACAGCTAGGTTGACTCCATGTCTTAGCTATTGTGAACTGTATTACAATAAACATTTCCTTAGAGCTCTTCACGTAAATACCCACAAGTGCTGTAGGTGAACCATATGGTAAATCTGTCTTCAGTTGTGTGGTGTTTTGTTTTGTTTTGTTTTTTATTTGTTTTAAGAATCTCCATGTAGGTTTCCATAGTAACCAAACTAATTTGAATTCACACCAAAAATTATATTTGTATATATGACATAAAAGAAGCAAAACTGTCCAAGGGAGTGAAGGGGATTGTGAGGGAATTTGAGAGGAACACCATCAAAGTACATACTTATCCCAGTTTCATTTTTGTAGCTGTGATAAAATATCCTGACCAAAAGAGATTTAAGAGAGAAAGGATTCCAGATTATACTCCATCACTGAAGGAAAGAAAGTCAGGAACCCAAGCATCCACGGTCAAGAGCAGATTATACTCCATCACTGAAGGAAAGAAAGTCAGGAACCCAAGCATCCACGGTCAAGAGCAGATTATACTCCATCACTGAAGGAAAGAAAGTCAGGAACCCAAGCATCCACGGTCAAGAGCAGATTACACTCCATCACTGAAGGAAAGAAAGTCAGGAACCCAAGCATCCACGGTCAAGAGCAGATTATACTCCATCACTGAAGGAAAGAAAGTCAGGAACCCAAGCATCCACGGTCAAGAGCAAAAAGAGAAAACACGTGCAGGACTCCCTGCTTGCTCTCTGCTTGCTTTCTTCTCTCTTACTGTTTGAGATCTCCGGCCAATGGAATTGCTCTACCCACAATGGGCGGGGTCTTCCTATATCAATTAACAATGAAGACAACCCACCCACAAACACAGGCCGACCTGGTCTAGCTGATTCTTCATTAAGACTCTTCCCAGGTGATTCTAGGTTATATCAATTGGACAGGTCAAACTGATCAGCGCAATACATGTATAAAATACCATATGAAGTCCCTTACTATGTAAAGTGAATATATGCCAATGTTTTAAAAAGTAGTCTAGGCTGAGATTCCTCACAGAAACTTCCAAAAAAAAATCAAAGAAGGCCCAGATGGTAAATTAACATTCTTGCTATACCTATGCAAATAACCTCACCAAACCTAATGAGGCCAGACTCATTTTGTGATTAAAAATCTTTGAGATGCCTTTTTTAAACAACCCAAAATGGAGAGACTATAAAGAAAAAATTGTGGTTAAGTGAGAAATTGTGTGTTGTCATTCTAGGGCACAGCTGGGCTGTCTGATTCTGATTCAGGGAAGCTAAGCTGTTCTGCAACTTGTGAGTAACTGACAGCAACTCAGTCTTATCCATAGAAATGCAAACGACTTCTGTCCAGTGGGAAAACAACCCAAAAAGTCTACTATTTGAACATTCATTTTAATGTTCCATATCTCCGAATATGTCTTTCTTGGGATTCTCCTCTAACCAGGTTATGGCATTCCACTAGTTTCCTTTAAATGAGTCATTTTTACATCTGTATGAGACTCATGATTTTACCCAAAATATACGCTTTAGTATCTACTTTGAACTAAACCATTTAATTAGGGTTCCGTGTGCCCTTGCCTTTGTCTCAGTCACAAGCAGCTTAGAGACTTGAAGATAACAGTGTTAAAGAAACTTTTTAGACAGCCTAGTTTTTTTTTTAAGTTTTCTGCCAACTTGGCACAGAACCTTTCAGAAGCCTCTCTGGTATCTTCCCTGTTCAGTAAGCACTTGGTACATTTCCTTCTCTAGCTATTAAAAGGGCCTGACACATCTCAGCAGACATTGTCCTGGTCATTCAACTCCTCTTAACACAATCTATATACCTCAAAAGTACACGAGAGGGAAAACATTCAGATTTAAGGCCCTCTTCTAACTCTCAAAGATATGCTCTACATAATGGCTTAACACATTTCACATTTGTCAAAATCAAGGCCACACTGAGCTCTCTGCTTATACCCAAATGTCAGATAATATGATAGGTCATGTTTTCCTCAAGGAGGAAGCACATTCTCTTGCACTTTTGGTGGTGAGGTACCTGGTAACACTTCCCTGAATACTGTCAAAAGACTTGATGACTGGGCTGGCCATGTAGCTCGGTGGTAGAGCACTTGCATAGTATACGTGAGGCACTAGGCTCAACCAGAAGAAGAAAACTATATATTGTAAGATGGGACACTGCAAAACTCTTGGCTACAGGGAATACTGCCTTTTCCAGAGTTTAATTTCAGTTTAGTTTTGAGAAAGAATCTCATAATGTAGCCCAAACTGGGCTCCAATATGCAACAATTCTCCTGTCTAGGTCTCTTAGGCACTTAAATTACAAAAGCTTGTTGCCATGTCTGGTTTATATTCCAGATGTAAATAAATCAACCCCTGCTTTCTTTATTAAATAGAATCCTTAACTGGCACATGCCTGTAGGCAGGTTTCTGAGTTCTAACTAGTGTGGTCTGCATAGTGAGTTTGGGACCAAACAGGGATAGCTAACTACATATGAGCCCCCATAGCAAAAAAAAATAAGGATATTTTTTATTAGATATTGTCTATTAAAAAATACTTCTATGTAGCCAGTGGATAGCTTCATGTTTAATAGCACATCTGCAGCTGTGGGATACCTTTATCTCTATAGAAAGTCTACATCAAGCCTTGGATCTCTGTTGCACATTGAAATGTACACTGGGAAAAGTCTGTCTGGAACTCAACTGCCATCCTCAGCAGGAGGATTTCTGTGCCCCCCCTCCCCATCCTACTGGAATGGAATGCAATATTCAAGGCTCATTTTGTTTGGGTTTTTCTCCAGTAGTCTTTGGATACCTCTCTTGGACACCCCTGTAGTGTCAACCTTGTTATGAAAGGGTATAAAGATAAGTTTTCATGCAATCCAGGCTGGCTTCAAACTTACTATGCAGTCAAGGATAACCCTACCTTTATGCCTACATTGGAGGCATGTGCCATTACACCTAGCCCTGTGATTACATTAAACAGAAAAATACTTTTTGAAATATATAGTATCCTCAATGTAGTTCATAACCCTTTCCCCATAACTGTATCTTGGTTCTGATGTCCATCTTAGGGGCCTCTAACACCACTGTTGACCTTCCTCTAACCATTTCAGTACTTTTCCCACCAAGGGCTCTCTCTCTCTCTGTTGCTCCCACTGAGTTCTGGCTAAGCGGAGCAATCCATGTAACTGGCACTATAGACAATGTCTTGACTGTCATGACAAGTCATACTGGTGGTTGTGACCCAGAAATGTCTGTAAGAAGCACAGCTCTTGGGCAGGCGTACAGCCTTATCATAGCAGGCATACCTACAACAGATACATACTGTGTCTCTTACTCCTTTCTATAACATTTAATCGCACACAAACAATGCTTAAACATTTTAATAAAATAGACACACATTTATATACTCCTTTCCTTTTGTAGTTTACCCAAAATATCAGTTTGCAAATAATCTGATATGTCTTTTGTTCACTTATATTTTGCTTTGCTGCTGACTCTGACTTTGTGTGTTCTATGCAGTAGGAACACTCCAGTGCCCTATTCTATTGCCACATCATCACAAGTTGATATCTTGATTGGAGTTACTATAAAAATTCCTAATAAAAATACTTCCATACATTTGGAGTGGGGTTCCTGCTGCCTATCATTGGTAATGTGAAAGAATCTCCCTAAATTAACTTGCCTTTCTTCTTTATGCACCGTATGCAGAGGACTTTATTAGCCCTTTTATAACTAAAATATCTGGTTCTGTTCTGCAAGATGTTAAAGTAAATAGGACATGTGTCCTGACTAATTGAACTGTTAACACTTCAGTGATCTTTTATATTAAAACTATAGAGAAACAGGCACTGGGTAAGTTTCTAAAATAATCCAAATCTTACTCCATCAAGCAATTTATTTGAATTATAACCTGGCTTGTCATGGTGATTTCATTTTTTAATGTATTTACTGAGTCATTTAAATCTTTATAAAAAGAATTACCTGTGCTTTCAGGAATTTCAATTACATTTACAGCTTTAATACTCAACAATCTTCAAATAAACCTTAAATTAATTTTGTTATTGTCATCAACCTTAATTGGGCTGATTCAGTGCTCAGCACAAAGGGCCTTAACCAAGAAGACACATATATGCTAACGAATGGATCTAAACTCACAAAGGTGTGCTTTGTACATATCTAAGGCTTTGATACCTTTGTGAATTCCATATGATAGGCCATCGTGGATGAGGGATATCCTCACCATACCTTGTAAAGCAATATAAATATCCATCACACCTCCAGCAGCAATGCCTTCCTCGGCCATGGCTGTGGCTTACTGATTACATCTGAGCCTTTGCCTGTGTGTAACACAACAGCAGCATGAGAAAAGAGCCGAACTCAATCACCACCACCATCACCACCAACAACAACAACACCACCATCACCACCACAATCACTACCACCAACACCACCATCACCACCACAATCACCACCACCAACACCACCACCATCACCACTACCAACACCACCACCACCACCACCACCATCACCAATACCACCACCACCACCACCACCACCACCACCATCACCACCACCACCACCACCACCATCACCACTACCACCACCACCATCACCACCAACAACACCAACACCAACACCAACACCAACACCACTCCCAGCTTAATTCCCCTCATTACAGTATATTAGGGAAAACATATGCAGCTTCTCATCTGTCTTCCAGAAAACAAAAAGTTGTGAGGGTTGGTGGGTAATCATACCAAATCTTCATTTGCTTAGACACATTGGAAGCTTGGGTCCATTTAGTAGCTAATAGTAAAACCTTGGAAGAACAAGACTCCCTACTGTAATAAGGTTCGGAGTATTTAAGGGTTTGCTGGGGGAATAGGTTTGAAAGTCAAAGGACCATGATGATATGTTTGGGATTTCATCTTGGACCCTCCTCACTCCCCACTGTCCTAGATCAAAATTCCTATTTCCCTGAAGCAACAGTTAGAAGCTGAAGTTTGGATGGGGCAGAAGATGAAGCCTGTAACTCAGGACATTCCATTTGAAATATGAGCGCTTGAAGGAGCTGGGCAAAAAAGGACCTGGTGAAAACACAGAGAATTGGATCAAGGGAAAGGAGGCTCAGATCTATAGTGGACTCTTAGAGCACTGGCAGTGGGTGGGGGTGGAATGAAGCTTGAGAAACAGTGATTCCTAGTGACAGAAACAACTATGACAGTGTAAGTGCAGTCATACCAAAGCTGGGCTCAGTGAAAAGTCACTGCCAAAGAATGAAGTTGTACTTACTGTGACTAAATGAAAGCACCAGCAAACAGGCATTTTTTTAAAAGAAATAATCTCAGTGTATTTTGGACAGGGTGGGTGTTAATGTCTTTTGTGACTGATAATTTGAGGCAAAGATATTTCAAGAGGTAGATTTTATGACTCAAAAAAGATACATCAATTCCATTTCTCTTTACCTCAGACATGCCTTTGATTTGCTTTGTTTTTGAGACAACATCTGTTCTATATAGTCCAGGCTGGCTTCAGATTCACTATATAGCCACAGATGGTCTCAAACTCACAGCAATCCTCTTGTCCCAGTCTTCCTAGTGTTTAGATAGCATGCCCAGCAAGATACACGTTTGAAAAGAGCCATTTGTCCTGGGGGAAGCAGAGAGGAAAGTCAAGCTCATAATTATATACCTGGAAGCCCACTACCAAACAGAACAAGAATTTTCATAACTTTGTAATATGAGGAAATTCTGAAAAAATAAATTCAATATGTCACTTTCCTCCAGGAGCTTAGAGTATGATGGAGATTAGAACAATTACACAAATAAAACTTGACAAATGTCATACAAAAGACAAAAGTGCTGCTTTGGCTAAGAGAAAGGAAAATCGAAAATACTTGACTCACTGAGAATGCAGAATAGATTCACTACAGAGAAGGTTTCAAGAGTTCATATAAGATGTGATGGGATTCTTAACTATGATTATGGCAACCAGACAGGAAATGCACTTAGAAAATGGTGCACAGTCAGCTTCGACTTGTGAACTACTTGCCTATGGGATACAATTAGGAATGAAGACAATGGAGATAGTTAATGGAAGAAAAGGAGCAGGGTGAAATGAGAAGACAGAAAGCTTACATTAGAAAGATTTATTTTTATTTCTGTGTGTGTGTGGTGTGTGTGTGTGTGTGCTTGCATGCTCGCATGTGTGTGTATAAGCATTCATATGTGTGCAAGTATGGTATCCAGAAGAGGATGTCAAGAGTGCTCCTCTGTCACTCTCTACCCTGTTCCTTTGAGGTAAGGATTGTCCCTGAACACAAGGGATTGTGTCTCAGCTAGACTGGAAGTCAGTATGTCTCAGAGATCCTGCTGTTTCCACCCTCTGGGAACTGAAGCTAGAGGCTTTTTCAGGAATGCCTGGTTTGTTATACAGGTGTTGGGATCCAAACTGGTCAGGACTGCAGAAGCAGATCGCTTAGATCTCTTTAGCCCCAGCAAGCTTACTTTCTGGGGGATTGCTTTGGTATGCTACATTGAGAACTCAAGGGATTGGTGAATTTATATGATGGTACAGAGTTAGACCATTGCCAGCTTGTCTTGTTTTATTCCAGTGAAGACTCTGGTCTCTTGGGTCTCCATTTAAATCCAAAGTGTTTATGCCTTACAAGCCAGTACTTGGAATTCATGCCATCACCGCCGCCTCCATCTTGTCACCTCTTAATTTAGCTTTAGCTTCCTATGACTAACTCGGGTGCCTGCCGTTTTATTTCCCCTCAAGAGCTGATGTGATGAGGACGAGCCTGCTCAGCTGGAATGTAGAATAGCTCCATTATTAAGGCTCTGTCAGGGAGGGATGACTGACTGCGGGACACAGGCTTTGCATGGTTTTGTGCTTCTCAGCACAATCTGAGAGTTCTAGATGCAGATATCAGGAAACTAAAATCTCCAGTCTCAATTCACCACTCTTTGTAAATCAGACAAGGCACTGGTGATAAATGAAGCCTCTTCAACTCCCTGCACGCGCTGGCATGGAACCGCCTAATGCTCACCTACTCTACACTCTTAAGGTTTCATGCTCATGTTAACATTTTTTATTTACTTGGGGTCTGTGTTGCTTAACATAATTTTTTAAGATTTACTCTTCACTGTTTATCAAGTATATGCTCATTGCAAACATAACTTGACTGAGAAACTAAGGAAAAAAGAGAAAGAAGCGAGTTGTGGCTCACCACTGCTGACATCTAAGCTAATCTTGTCTCTTACGCACATTTTGACTTTTAAAAGATAGCTAGGATCATCCTGTGTAAATGGTTTGATTTTCTAGTATTTTTAACCACTGAATTTTGAGTTTGCCACACTTTTAAATTTGTTTTTAGTCATTTTAGTAGCTCTATGATATGTGATTTTGTGGATGTGGTGTTTTTGTTTGCTATATTGTCTCCTGTGCTCATTGCCCGGCTACGGCAAAAGTTTCCTGGGTTATGCATGTACCTGTAGATTTGTACCTGCAGATGTCAAAAGAAAGAAGATTCAGTAAAAGCTAAAATTTCTGTTTAGATGATATAATTCTTAATTTAAGTTTTCTTCGTATGTTTTTAAACTTTTGTTTGTTTTGTGTATGTGTGTATATGCACTCACATGTGATCTGTATGTGTGTTTGTGCACTCACATGTTTTGTGTATGTGTTTGTGCATTCACATATGATGACAACAGTGTATAAATCAGAGGAAAAATTTCTGGAGTCAGTTCTTTTCATCCACCATGTGGGTCTCAGGGATAGAACTCATAATCACCAGGCTGGCAACAAGCACCTCCACCCACTGAGCTATCTCACAGGTCCTTCTGCTCATATTCCTATCTCAAAATATATAAACAGCTTGATTAAGGAATATACAAAATAGCCAGGCACAGTGGTGCATGTCTATAATCCCAGCATGAGTCATCTCTCCAATTCCTAGTCCTGTCTTTTAAAAGACACAGTTTTGTCTTGACAACCAGTAAAGTATGTACATTTATTTACAAATTAGAAATAGAAAACTATTTTCCTTTCAGCCCAAGGGCCTCTGAGCTAGATTTAGGTAGAGCTTTCCTGTTATCTTTTTACTAAAATTAGTGTGTACTTCTCTGTTAAAATAATTAGGAAACTATATAAAATAAAGCATGTATATCTCTCCCCATCCTCCTACCAAAACAGCTTCCTATTGCACATATACATAGTGCATCACACATTCATACATTCACAAGAATGTTTACTGGTTTCATGTAATTCATGTTTATACACTTGCTCTCAAGATTAACAATATGCACATCTTTTCATTATTTAGATTAACTTTATTATGTTGGCTAAAACTCCTTGACTAGAGACAGACATGGTGATTCACCCCTTTAACCCCGGCAGAGGCAGGTAGATCTCTGAGTTTGAATCTTGGTCTTCCAGGACACCCAGAGCTACAGAGGAAAACTCAGTCTGGAAAACAACAATAACAAAAACCCTCCTTGGCTGGAGTGTGGTGGCAAATAATCCCCACACTGAGTAGGTAAAGACAGAAGTTCAAGGTCCTTGTTGGCTACATATTAAATTCAAGGCCAGGATAGGCTACATGAGATCCTGTCTTTAAAAAAATATCAAAAAGAAAAATTCTCTGACTAATAATTATAAAAATCATAGTGGTAATTCTTGTCTATAGAGAAAGAGGACTATTTCCATTTCTATCTAATGATTCAAAATGGCATATGGCTGCTCTGGAGTGGGGCACAGTTTCTCAGCCCTTTATAAATATATTTCACACCCACCACGCAAATATGGACCTGGTTGTGTTTCTGCCATCACCTAGACATTAGCATGCTCCCCGTGCCAGTGTCTTCTCCTGTAAATTACCAGGTGGCAATATTATCTTCTAAGAAATTTCCCTGGGTGTGTTTGGGGTATTTTTATTTGTTTTTGCCTTCTGTTGATTTTGCATTCACTTTCTCTCTGATTTCTTTGTGTGTTTTTTGAACATCAGCTACTTGAGATCCACATAATGTTCTGCCAATTTCAAAGGCAAATTTTATCAAATCAGATAATAATTCCTACTTCATGTAAAATGTCTCCATACGCATCACAACCTTGAAATGGAGAGGACCTGAAATGATGAGGACACCTCGTCTAGCAAACAGAATTTGAGAGAAGTCGTGTTCAAATGTGAAAGCTGCTGTAGTGGAGACGTGTATTTTCTTCAAATTCCCTGACCATCTGTAAAAAAAAAAAAGCAAAATAAAGAAAGAGGGGAAAGAGGAAAGACAAGAGAGGAAGAAAGGGAGGGACAGATGGAAGGAGGGTAGGGCTGGAAATGGACTAAAATGTTGACATTGTAGAGGAATATCTCTACTGCTGTAAACTGATGTTTTAACTGAAATGTTTCAATCTGCTCATGAAGGAAAAAGATGTTATCCATAAGTGGGAGTTGACCTTGAAAGTGTGTACAGCATTTTCAAGACATGTTTGCTTGAATAGATACTATTCTAGTCTCATTTCCATAGCTGTGATAAAAACATCTTGATAAAAAGCAACTGAGGGGAGGAAGGATTTAGTGGGCTTACAATTCCACATTACTGTCCACAATAGCAGGGAAGTCAAGGTAGGCACTTGATGCGGGGCACATCACATCTACAGTCAAGAACAAAGAGAAACAAACGTGCCCGTGCTGCCTGCTTGCATGCTTATGCTCAGCTAGCTTTCTTGACTCTTACATACATAGTTCAGGGCCCCGTCCATGGAATACTGCCACCGACATTCAGTGTTGTCTTCCCATCTCACTCAACAACCAAGACAGATCTCCACAGACATGCCCATGGGCCAACATTATCTACATGAATTTTCTAAGATTCATTTATTTTCTATGAGTGTAGGTATTTTGCCTGCATATATGCATTACACCATGCCTGGTGCCCACAGAGGTCAGAAGAGAGGGCATCAGATCCCTTGTAACTGGAGTTACAGACGGTTGTATGCCAACATGTGGATGCTGAGAATTGAACCCAGGTGCAATGCTCTTGACCTCTGAACCATTTCCAGCCCAATTTTCCATTGAGACTCTTTTGCGAGGAAAGAGATCAGCCCCTCCAAGACCCCAACCCCAGGGAGCCCAGCTTCAGGTGAGATTGGGTCTCCAGCGGGAACCGCCCGCCCATCACCCATCCCCCTCCATCTTCGGGGCTGCTCCCGGCTTCCAGAAGAGCCATCCACACAGGAAAGAGATCAGCCCCTCCAAGACCCCAACCCCAGCGAGTCCAGCTTCAGCATCCCCAGCTTCAGCTGCAGTAAGGAAGGAGACCAGTGGAGACGGAAAGACCCCACCAGCACCCACTGGAAGAAGAGATGGGAAGAAGACAGAATAAGAGATCACTCAGCAATAGAAACACCAACATGACCCCACAAAAATCCAGGGATCCAACACCAGCAAGACCCGAAAAGCACTACATAGATGAAGAAGAGGAGACAGACCTCAAAAATTATTTCATGAAGATGATGGAGACCCTCAAAGAAGAAACGAGGAAATCCCTTAAAGAAATAGAAGAAAAAACAAACAAAAAATCCATGAAATGGGGGGAAAAATTCAAGAAATAAACAAATCTCTCAAAGAATCTAAAGAGCACCAAGAAAAAACAACCAAGAAAATTAAGGAAACAGCTCAAACAGTTGAAGGATTGAAAGCTGAAATAGAAACGATAAAGAAAACACAGAATGAAGGGATGCTGGAAATAGAAAAGCTCGGTAAATGGTCTGGAACTACAGATGCAAGTATCACCAATAGAATACAAGAGATAGAAGAGAGAATCTCAGGTGTTGAAGACTCATTAGAGGATATAGAGTCGTCAACCAAAGAAAATCTCAAAACCAACAAATCCTTAACACAAAATATCCAGGAAATATGGGACACCGTGAAGAAGCCAAACCTGAGAATAATAGGTATAGAAGAAGGTGAAGAACTTCAACTTAAAGGTACAGAAAACATATTCAACAAAATCATAGAAGAAAACTTCCCTAACCTAAAGAAAGATATGCCTATGAAAGTACAAGAATCTTACAGAACACCAAATAGGCTTGACCAGAAAAAGAAGTCACCTCGCCATATAATAATCAAAACATCAAACCTACAGAGCAAAGAGAAAATATTAAGAGCAGCTAAAGAAAAAGGCCAAGTAACATACAAAGGCAGACCTATCCGAATTACACCTGACTTCTCAATGGAAACGATGAAAGCCAGAAGATCCTGGTCAGATGTCCTACAAACGCTAAGGGAACAAGGATGCCAGCCCAGACTACTATATCCAGCAAAGCTCTCAATTACCATAGATGGAGAAAACAAAATATTCCATGACAAAGCCAGATTTAAACAATACGTATCCATGAATCCAGCTCTACAGAAAATGCTAGAAGGAAAACCTAGAGCCAAGGAAGATAACTACATTCACAAAGACACAGGCAATATAGAATCATACTTTACAAAACACCAAAAGAAAAAGGGAGGAGAAACTACACAAAATAACTTCACTAACAATAAATCAAGCGCAAACAAGGATCACCAATCAATGGTCATTAATATCCCTCAATGTCAACGGCCTCAACTTGCCTATAAAAAGACACAGACTAGCAGAATGGATACTGTGAGGAGCCGCCCTCGCTATCGCTATTGCCGTTAGAAGATGGCGCTGACATCTGCTGTCAGTTGGAGTTAACCGTTAGAAGATGGCGCTGACATCTGCTGTCAGTTGGAGTTAACCGTTTAAGCTGTGCCTCTCCCGTGGCGTCATCTGGGGTGATGTGCAAACCACCAATCCCGGCTCTACACGTCTCACTCGGAGCTCCTAGGCTTATATAAGGGGCTGGGTTTCTTAGCTTGGGGTCTCCCTCTAAGAAGCTGATCATCTATCTCTCAAGATGCATTAAAGCTTTACTGCAGAAGGATCCGAGTGTTCTGCGTCATTCTTGCTGGCGAGACGGTAGCGCGGGACATCTGGTGCCGAAACCCGGGAACTCTTCAACATCGCCGGCGCCGCGGGAGACCCCTCGGAAGACGGGGCGGATTCAGAACTGCAGGGACGTAAGTTCAGAGAGGTATGCTTTATCCTGAACACCCCTTTCTCGACTTTGGCCTTAGTTTGTCATCACCGTGGGACGGGTCAGTGGAGGCTTTGGTGCTAGTCCTGTTTGTCCTTCTCCTTCATCGTGGCTGGTGCTGACAGAACGGTGCTGTCAGTCTGGTGCTGTCAGTCTGGTGCTGTCAGTCTGGTAACGGAGTTGAGCGCCGTTTTTAGATAAGCCGCTAGCGCGATGGGGTTGTCACAGTCAGTGGTTACTGCCCTACAGACTGTGCTAAAACAAAGAGATCTTAAAATTGTACCACGAACACTTCAAAATTTTGTGAAGGAGGTAGATAGAGTGGCACCATGGTATGCTTGTTCCGGGTCCCTCACTGTGGCCTCATGGAACAAGCTAGGTAAAGAACTAGACAGGAAGCATGCAGAAGGAGATCTCCACTTAGGTACCAAAGCCATTTGGAAGCTAGTTAAAAACTGCTTGGAGGATGAGGCCTGTCACCCTGCTATAATAGAAAGTCAGGGAACCTTAGAGGAAGTTCAGGATAGCATGTCAGAAACTGAACGGAGTGAGAGAATGGGAGCTCGCAAAAGGAAAGACATGTCTAAGAAAAAAGGCCCTCCCAAGAAGTTAAGAAAGGGGAGAGAAAGAAGGGAGTGATCATTCACCCCCTAACAAATCTAAGAAAAAGAAAAAGCCAGAATCTAGTCTATACCCTACAGTAGAGCTAGAAGCCTTGGAGCTAGATAATTCTGATTCTGACACTCTGGATTCTAGCGAAGAAGGTGGTCTAGAGGAGGAGGTGGCACGGTATGAGGAAGAAAGATATCACCCTGATAGACACCGGCCACTGAAAACAAAAATGAATGTGAGGCCACCGCCTATAAATCCGGCGGGCTCACGCCCCTCAGCGCCTCCGCAGTATGAGCTTCGGCTGAATACTGGTACTGACTCCTTTTTACCTTTAGAGGAACGGAGAAAAATACAAGTAGCTTTTCCAGTATTCGAGAATGCGGAAGGCGGAAGAGTACATACCCCTGTAGATTACAATCAAATCAAAGAATTGGCCGAATCCGTTCGTAATTATGGGGTCAATGCTAACTTTACCACATTACAGGTGGAAAGGCTTGCTAATTTTGCCATGACTCCCACTGACTGGCAGACGACAGTGAAAGCAGTGCTTCCCAACATGGGACAATACATGGAATGGAAAGCTCTCTGGTGTGATGCAGCCCAGGCACAAGCTAGAGTTAATGCCACGGCTGAAGATGAGAATCAGAGGCAGTGGACATTTGAAATGCTGACAGGTCAGGGTCAACATGCCCTTAATCAAACCAACTACATCTGGGGTGTCTATGGTCAGGTGTCGGCCGCCGCTATTAAAGCATGGAAGGCCCTCACAAAAGGGGAGAGTCCAGTGGACACCTTACAAAGATTGTCCAAGGACCCCAAGAGCCATTTTCAGACTTTGTGGCCAGAATGACAGAGGCCGCCAGTCGCATCTTTGGTGATTCAGAACAAGCTATGCCCCTGATTGAGCAACTTGTCTATGAACAAGCAACCCAGGAATGTCGAGCGGCTATCGCCCCTCGCAAAAGCAAAGGTTTACAAGATTGGCTCAGAGTGTGCAGGGAGCTGGGGGACCCTAACCAATGCAGGACTAGCTGCCGCCATTTTACAAACGCACAGGTATAGAGATTTATCTAGTCGAAAAGCTTGTTTTAATTGTGGGAAAATGGGGCACCTTAAGAAAGATTGTCAAGCCCCTGAAAGAACAAGAGAATCGAAGCTTTGCCGTCGTTGTGGTAAAGGTTATCATAGGGCTAGCGAATGCAGGTCAGTCCGGGATGTAAAAGGGAGGCTTCTGCCCCCTATTGAAGAACCCAAGGTACCCCAATCAAAAAACGGGTCACGGGGCCCATGGTCCCAGGGCCTTCAGAAATATGGGAACCAATTTCAGAAAAGCAATCAAGAGGAAGTAGAGGCTTCCGAGGAACCCCTGGAATGGACTTGTGTGCCGCCTCCGACTTCTTACTCATGCCCCAAATGAATGTTCAACCGGTCCCAGTCCATTCCCCTGGACCTTTGCCCCCTGCCACCATTGGGCTTATTCTGCGCCGTGGCTCCTTAACTTTACAGGGACTCATTATATATCCTGGAATTGTTGACCCGTATCATAAAGAGGAGATTCAAGTTCTCTGTTCTAGCCCTCGGGGTGTATTTTCTATAAAGCAGGGAGATAGAATTGCACAACTGGTGTTGCTGCCCTCCCTCGGGGATGGAGAAACCTACACTTTACAAAAAAGGGCTATGGGATCTTCTGGAAGTGATTCAGCCTATCTGGCTATACCCCTAAATGAGAGACCTACAATAAAATTGTTAATTAATGGAAAAGAACTTGAAGGGATAATGGATACGGGAGCAGACAAAAGCATTATTTCACTCCATTGGTGGCCGAAGTCTTGGCCCACTGTTGTTTCATCTCATTCTCTACAAGGTCTTGGATACCAGTCCTCTCCTGCCATCAGTGCCTCAGCCTTAACCTGGCGGAATGCTGAGGGCAAACAGGGATGTTTTACCCCCTATGTGTTGCCACTCCCTGTAAATTTATGGGGACGGGATGTGTTACAAGCCATGGGCATGACCCTAACTAATGAATACTCCCCCAGGCATCAGCCATTATGGCAAAGATGGGGTATACAAAGGGTAGAGGCTTGGGTAGGCAAGAACAAGGCAGAATAAAACCCATTACGCAACACGGAAATCGGGGTAGAAAAGGACTGGGTTTTATTTAGGGGCCGTTGAGGCTTCACGACCCATACCATGGAAAACAGAGGAGCCGTTATGGGTCTCTCAATGGCCTCTATCCTCTGAAAAATTAGAGGCTGTCACAAGATTAGTGCAAGAACAGGAACGGCTGGGGCATCTAGAGCCTTCTACCTCCCCATGGAATACACCAATTTTTGTTATTAAAAAGAAATCTGGGAAGTGGAGATTACTCCACGACCTGCGGGCCATTAACAATCAGATGCATCTTTTTGGCCCTGTTCAAAGAGGACTTCCTTTGCTTTCTGCACTTCCTCAAGATTGGAAGCTTATTATTATAGATATTAAGGATTGTTTCTTCTCTATTCCACTTTACCCACGGGATAGACCAAGGTTTGCCTTCACTATCCCTTCTCTTAATCATATGGAACCAGACAAGAGATTTCAGTGGAAGGTACTGCCGCAAGGCATGGCCAATAGCCCAACAATATGTCAGCTGTATGTGCAGGAGGCTTTGGAGCCAATTAGGAAGCAATTTACATCTTTAATCATGATCCATTATATGGACGATATTCTTATTTGTCACAAAGAGTTAGATGTTTTACAAAAGGCTTTCCCCATGCTGGTGGCTGAATTAAAACAGTGGGGATTAGAGATTGCCTCAGAAAAGGTTCAAATTGCAGATACAGGCCTCTTTTTGGGCTCAATGATTACTCCCAAAAATATAGTTCCTCAGAAAATAGAAATTCGCAAAGACCACTTACAAACATTAAATGATTTTCAGAAACTTCTGGGAGATATAAATTGGTTGAGGCCCTTTTTAAAAATTCCATCTGCTGATCTAAAACCCCTCTTCGATCTCCTGGAGGGTGAGCCTCATATCTCCTCACCCAGAAAATTTACCCCTGCCGCCCACCGATCCTTACAGATGGTGGAAGAGGCCTTACAGGAAGCACAATTACAACGTATTGAGGAGTCACTACCTTTTAATCTGTGTGTTTTTAAGACAGCTCAATTGCCAACTGCAGTCCTGTGGCAACATGGACCATTACTTTGGATTCATCCAAATGCTTCCCCTGCTAAGATTATTGACTGGTACCCTGATGCTGTTGCACAGCTCGCGCTTCGCGGAATAAAAGCAGCTGTTACACATTTTGGCAGGGATCCTGATTCCTTGATTGTGCCTTATACTGCTGCACAAGTTCAGACCTTGGCAGCCACATCTAGTGATTGGGCAGTTTTAGTTACTTCCTTTTCAGGACAAATTGATAATCATTTTCCAAAGCATCCAATTTTACAGTTTGCCCTAAACCAGGCTATAGTGTTTCCACAAGTGACAGCTAAAGACCCACTCCCAGATGGGACTGTGGTGTACACTGATGGATCAAAAACTGGTATGGGAGCTTATGTGGTCAAGGATAGGGTTATATCTAAACAATATAATGAAACTTCACCTCAAGTTGTAGAATGTCTGATAGTACTGGAGGTTCTTGAGGCTTTTCCAGGACCCCTCAATATTGTATCAGATCCTCCAGCAGAGTTGCTAACATCTTTCAAAAGATACAAGCTGCCTTGTTAAATAGGAGATTTCCTGTTTTCATTACCCCTGTCCGAGCACATTCTGGACTCCCAGGTCCCATGTCCTTAGGGAATGACTTAGCGGACAAGGCTACAAAGCTGGTGGCCGCTGCCTTGTCTACCCATGCACAAGCAGCAAAAGAATTCCATAAGCGCTTTCATGTGACGGCTGAGACCTTGCGCCGTTGTTTTGCTCTATCCAGGAAAGAGGCTAGGGAAATTGTTACTCAATGCCAGAATTGCTGCGAATTCTTACCTACTCCCCACATGGGAATAAACCCACGTGGCATTAGACCATTGCAGATGTGGCAGATGGATGTTACTCATATTCCCTCTTTTGGAAGGCTTCAATATGTTCATGTTTCTGTTGACACCTGTTCTGGCGTAATGTTTGCCACACCCCTAACAGGGGAAAAGGCCTCATATGTGATTCAACATTGCCTTGAGGCCTGGAGTGCTTAGGGAAAACCCAGAATTTTAAAAACAGACAATGGACCAGCATATACCTCTCAAAAATTCCGACAGTTTTGTCAGCAAATGGATGTTACCCATCTAACTGGCCTACCTTATAACCCTCAAGGACAGGGCATTGTGGAACGTGCCCATCGTACACTCAAATCATATCTGATTAAACAAAAGGGGAGTATTGAGGATGTTCTACCCTCGGTACCAAGAGTTGCTGTATCCATGGCACTTTTTACCCTTAATTTCTTGAACTCTGATGCCCAAGGCCACACTGCGGCCGATCGCCACAGTTTAGAGCCTGATAGGCCAAAAGAAATGGTAAAATGGAAAGATGTCTTGACTGATCTCTGGAAAGGCCCGGATCCTATTCTTATAAGATCCAGGGGAGCTGTGTGTGTTTTTCCACAGGAGGAAGAAAAGCCCCTGTGGATCCCTGAAAGACTCACTCGAAGAGCTCCTTCACAACTCCAGAATAAGAAGGATGGAGGCCAAGTGGGTGATGAAGACTCTCCTACTCGGGATGATGGTTCCTAGTATGATGGGAGAGTTACGGTGGGCCATCATGTCTACCTTCCCCCTACTGATGCCAGTGATGCAGAATGCCCAGGTGTTCCCTAGATTTTTCACAACTAATAGAGAGTTGGGGCTTGCCTTTTTGCCTTTAGATCCTCAGATACAGAGTTTTCAGGATGAGAGAACCTTGTCATTAGTAGGAAGCTTGTGCTTTACTGTGATTTCTTCATTAAAGGATAATTTTATTCATATGGATCCAGAAAGATCTAATGCTAATCCTTTTGAATTAATGGAAGCTGTACTGATCTTTCTCCTATGATAGTGAGAAGGGACAGATTACTTTTGATTGGAAAGGGGCATTAGGCAACAGTCTGAGTGAGGGACAGAGCTATGGATCATCTGATTGGTCCTCCTCCAATGTTAAGTATACCCCTTTTAAGAGAACTAATTATTCAGCTGCCCTTTATTTGGGTTGTGAGTAATGATACCTTAGGTAAGAATCAGAAAGAAATAAATTGCTCTGCTTAGAATTGTTTTTATGCATTATGCTGGGATGCTATTAAGCACCCTTTTGCTTTGGTAATGCGCATGCCTCGATTTGTTCCAGTTCCTGTTGAGACGCCAAGTAATTTGAGTTTGTTTAGGGAAAAGCGAGATTTTGGGATCTCTGCTATTATTGTGGGCCTGATAGCCACCGCCGCGGTTACTGCTTCGGTTACCGCCTCGGCCCTTGCACTTTCTGCCACTGTGCAGACAACTCAAACCATTAATGAACTATAGGCCACTGTGACCATGGTCCTAGATAAACAGGCCACTGCCAATTCTCAGATACAAGGAGGCCTGATGTTGGTAAACCAACAGATTAATTTGGTTCAGGAACAATTGGATATATTGTGGCAGATGGCCCAATTGGGATGTGAACAAAAGTTGCCTGGCCTTTGTGTCACTTCAGTACAATATGAGAATTTTACAAGAGCAGCTAACCTGTCACAAGCTCTGTCTCAACATTTATTACAGAATTGGACTTTTGAGTTTGAGCAGACACTCCGTGAGTTGAGAATGGCGATCCTGCAAGTGAATTCGACGCATCTGGATCTTTCTCTGATGGAAGGCCTCTCCTCCTGGATTTCATCTGCATTTTCTTATTTTAAGGAATGGGTGGGGGTAGGATCATTTAGCCTAGTTCTCTGCTGTGGAATAGTGTTGATGCTTTGGATGGTGTGTAAGCTCAGAGCCCAAACAAAAGAGACAAAGTGGTGGTGGCACAAGCACTTGCTGCCTTAGAACACGGAGCCTCCCCTGACATTTGGTTAACCATGTTAAAGCAATAGGTCGCTGGCCTCCCAGCTCTTGCACCCCACGAGGCTAGTCTCATTGCACGGGATAGAGTGGGTAGGCTTCAGCAGCCCAAGGAGTTGCAAGGCTAAGCACTGCACAGGAGAGGTCTGCGGTATAACGACTTTCTCCTGGGAGATAAGTCATCTTGCATGAAGGTTCTATGTCATGATCTCCTTCCCCCAGAAAAACGACATCGGACTGGTCAGGGCTCTCTCTGGGGATAAGACCCTGGAGAGGAGCTTTGTACATGTTCGAATTTGCACATGGGGATTTGACCTCTATCTCCACTCCAAAGTTGTGGGTGTCCTATTGCTTCAAAAATAAATGAATAGGGGAGATGTGAGGAGCCGCCCTCGCTATCGCTATTGCCGTTAGAAGATGGCGCTGACATCTGCTGTCAGTTGGAGTTAACCGTTAGAAGATGGCGCTGACATCTGCTGTCAGTTGGAGTTAACCGTTTAAGCTGTGCCTCTCCCGTGGCGTCATCTGGGGTGATGTGCAAACCACCAATCCCGGCTCTACACGTCTCACTCGGAGCTCCTAGGCTTATATAAGGGGCTGGGTTTCTTAGCTTGGGGTCTCCCTCTAAGAAGCTGATCATCTATCTCTCAAGATGCATTAAAGCTTTACTGCAGAAGGATCCGAGTGTTCTGCGTCGTTCTTGCTGGCGAGACGGTAGCGCGGGACAGGATACGAAGACAGAACCCTTCCTTCTGCTGCATACAAGAAACACATCTCAACACCAAAGACAGACGTTATCTCAGAGTATAGGGCTGGGAAAAGATCTTCCAATCAAACGGCCCCAAGAAACAAGCGGGCATAGCAATCCTAATATCTAACAAATTAGACTTCAAATTAAAATCAATCAAAAGAGATGAAGAAGGGCACTTCATATTCATCAAAGGAAAAATACATCAAGACAAAGTCTCGATTTTAAACATCTATGCCCCAAATACAAAGGCACCTACATTCGTGAAAGAAACATTACTAAAGCTCAAAATGCACATAAAATCTCACACACTAATAGTAGGAGACTTCAACACTCCGCTCTCACCGCTAGATAGGACCTCCAGACAGAAACTTAACAAAGAAACAAAAGAATTAATAGAAGTTATGACCCAACTGGGTTTAACAGACATCTATAGAACATTCCACCCAAATACAAAGGGATATACCTTCTTCTCGGCACCACATGGAACCTTCTCTAAAATTGACCACATAATAGGAAACATAGCAAACCTCCACAGATACAAAAAAATTGGAATAACCCCCTGCATCTTATCAGACCACCATGCATTAACATTAGAATTCAACAATAACATAAATCGCAGAAACCCTACAAACTCATGGAGATTGAACAATGCACAATTGCACCATCCCTGGGTAAAGGAACAAATAAAAAAGAAATTAAAGACTTCCTCGATTTCAATGAGAATGAAGACACAACATACACAAACTTATGGGACACTTTGAAAGCAGTGCTGAGAGGAAAGTTTATAGCACTAAGTGCCCACATGAAAAAACTGGAGAACAGTCATACTAGAGAATTAATAGCACAGCTGAATGTTCTAGAACAAAAAGAAGCAAACTCCCCCAGGAGGAGCAGATGCCAGGAAATAATCAAATTGAGGGCTGAAATCAATCAAGTAGAAACCAGGAAAACACTGAGAAGAATCAATGAAACAAAGAGTTGGTTCTTTGAGAAAATCAACAAAATAGACAAACCTCTGTCCAAACTAACCAAAAGACATGCTAATTAACAAAATCAGGGATGAAAAAGGGGACATAACAACGGACTCTGAGGAAATCAAGAGAATCATCAGGGCATACTTTGAAAATCTGTACTCCACAAAATTTGAAAATTTAAAGGAAATGGACAATTTCCTGGATAGATATCACTTGCCAAAACTAAATCAAGAACAGATAAATAATCTAAACAGACCTATAACCCCTAATGAAATAGAAGCAGTCATCAAAAGTCTCCCAAACAAAAAAAGCCCAGGCCCAGATGGCTTCAGTGCAGAATTCTACCAGAAATTCAAAGAAGAGCTCATTCCAATACTCGTCAAAGTATTCCACACAATAGAAGCAGGAGGCTCACTGCCAAACTCTTTCTACGAGGCTACGATTACCTTGATACCCAAGCCACACAAAGACACAACTAAGAAAGAGAACTATAGACCAATTTCCCTCATGAACATTGATGCAAAAATACTCAATAAAATGCTTGCAAACCGGATTCAAGAACACATCAGAAAAATCATCCACCATGATCAAGTAGGCTTCATTCCAGGAATGCAGGGATGGTTCAACATTAGAAAATCTATCAATGTAATCCACCATATTAACAATCTGCGAAAGAAAAACCACATGATCATCTCACTAGATGCTGAAAAAGCCTTTGACAAAATCCAGCACCCCTTCATGATAAAGGTCCTAGAGAGATCAGGGATAACAGGAACGTACCTGAATATAATAAAAGCAATATACAGTAAACCAACAGCTAACATCAAACTAAATGGAGAGAAACTCAAAGCAATTCCTCTAAAATCAGGAACAAGACAAAGCTGTCCACTCTCTCCATATCTCTTCAATATTGTACTTGAAGTTCTAGCTACAGCAATAAGACAACAAAAGGAGATAAAGGGGATACAAATAGGAAAAGAAGAAGTCAAACTTTCACTATTTGCAGATGATATGATAGTTTACATAAGTGACCCAAAAAACTCCGCAAGGTTACTCCTAGAGCTGATAAACACCTTCAGGCAGGATACAAGGTAAACTAAAAAAAATCAGTGGCCCTATTATATACAGATGATGAAGTGACTGAGAAAGAAATCAGAGGAACATCACCTTTTACAATAGCCAAAAACAGCATCAAATATCTGGGGATAATGTTAACCAAGGAAGTAAAAGACCTGTATATCAAGAACTTTGTGTCTTTGAAGAAAGAAATCAAAGAAGATACCAGAAAATGGAAAGATCTCCCATGCTCTTGGATTGGTAGGATCAACATAATAAAAATGGCAATCTTGCCAAAAGCTGTCTATAGATTCAATGCAATCCCTATCAAAATTCCATCACAATTCTTCAAGGACCTGGAAAGAACATTAATCAACTTTATATGGAAAAACAAAAGGCCTAGGATAGCCAAAACATCCCTAGACAATAAAGGAACTTCAGGAGGCATCACCATACCTGACTTCAAGCTCTATTATAGAGCTATAGTCCTGAAAACAGCTTGGTATTGGCACAAAAATAGGCAGGTAGACCAATGGAACCGAACTGAAAGCCCTAATTTTAACCCACACACCTATGAACACCTGATTTTTGACAAAGAAGCTAAAACTGTACAGTGGAAAAAAGAAAGCATCTTCAACAAATGGTGCTGGCATAACTGGGTACTGGTATGCAGAAGACTGCAGATAGATCCATGTTTATCGCCTTGTACAAAACTTAAGTCCAAATGGATCAAAGATCTCAACATACATCCAGCCACACTGAAACTTTTAGAAGAGAAAGTGGGAGATACTCTTTAACGAGTTGGTACAGGAGACCACTTCCTAAACATAACACCAGTGGCACAGGCACTGAGATCGACAATTAACAAATGGGACCTTCTGAAACTAAAAAGCTTCTGTAAGGCAAAGGACACAGTCAAAAAGACAAAAAGGCAGGCCACAGAATGGGAAAAGATATTCACTAACCCTACATCTGACAGAGGGCTAATCTCCAAAATTTACAAAGAACTCAAGAAACAAGTCTCCAAAACACCAAAGGATCCACTTGAAAGGTGGGGTACAGAGCTAAATAGAGAATTCTCAGTAGAGGAGGCTAAAATGGCCAAGAGACACTTAAGAAAGTGCTCAACATCCTTAGCCATCAGGGAAATGCAAATCAAAACAACTCTGAGATACCATCTTACTCCTGTCAGAATGGCTAGAATCAAAAACACCGAAGACAATTTATGCTGGAGGGGATGTGGAGAGAGAGGAACACTCCTCCACTGCTGGTGGGAATGCCGACTCATACAGCCTCTTTGGAAATCAGCATGGAGATTCCTCAGGAAAATGGGAATTAATCTACCACTAGACCCAGCAATTCCACTCTTAGGCATTTATCCAAATGAGGCAGGTTCATACAACAAGGGCATCTGCTCCACTATGTTCATAGCAGCATTGTTTGTAATAGCCAGAACCTGGAAGCAACCTAGATGCCCCTCAACTGAAGAGTGGATAGAGAAAATGTGGTACATTTACACAATGGAGTATTACTCAGCAGAAAAAACAATGGAATCTTGAAATTCGCAGGGAAATGGATAGCACTGGAAGAAACCATCCTGAGTGAGGTAACCCAGTCGCAAAAAGACAAACATGGTATGTACTCACTCATATATGGATTTTAGATATGGATCAGGATAGTGCCAGTCTGCACTTCCACAGATAGAGAGTCTGGGAAACAGGAAAGAACCTAAAAGATATGCATATATGCATAGTACCCAAGAGAAGAGGATGGAGACAAGATCCTCTGAATGGATGAGGAACATGGCAAGGGGTGGGGGGGAGTGGGACCTGGGAAGAATAGAGGGGGTAAAGAGGAAGGGAGTTGGTCATGGGGGAACAGGAAGTTGAGGGGGTGGGGGTAGAATAGGGGGAAGAGGGAATCATAGGATCAAAGACAGATCAGGCACCAGAGTGACCTCGAGTGATCTAAAGGTATAACATCAATTGGCAAGCTAAGCAATAGTGGAGGGACCACCTCGAATGCCCATTCCTGATAATGAACTTGATGTCTATAACCATCCGGGAGCCTTCATCCTGTGACTGATGGAAGTAGAGGCAAACACACAACTAATCACTGAACTGAACCCAAGGAACCCAGTGACAGAGAGAGAGGAGTGATGAGCAAATTGGCAAAGAATGGGCTGGCAAAACCAGCAGAGACAGCTGATCTGAACAGGGGAGTGCTCTTGGACCCCAGACCGACAGTGGGGAGGCCAGCATGGGACTGATCTGGACCCCCCCAAATGTGAGTGTCAGTGAGAAGGCCTGGGCAACCTATAGGGCCCTGAGCTGTGGATCAGTGTCTATCCCTGGTATACAAACTGTCTTCATGTGCCTATAGCACAAAGAGAGATGCTCTCTCAGCCTGGACTCTTAGGGGAGTGCCTTGACCCTACCAAGAGTAAAATGACAGACTCTAGATATCCCCTATGTGGAATGATTTGGCAATAGGGTGGGAGGGAGGGGGGGGAAGGGGAGTGCGGGAAGAGGGGAGGGAGAGGGAACTGGGATTGACATGTAAAACAAGCTATTTAAAATTAAAATAAAAAATGATTAAAAAAAGAGCTAGGTAAAATAAAAAATAAAATAAAATAAAATAAAGACTCTTTTGCCAGATGACTCTAGATTGTGTTGAACTGACAGTTAAAAGTAACCAGCACAGTTAGTTCCTTCATGTAAATTATCAAAAATACTTAATTTGGAACATGAAACTTACATTCATAAATATGAGAAATTTCCTTTTGAAACTTCTTGTTGAAGAATGTGCTTTGACCAGAATGAATGTGTAATTCATATGTGTGAGAAATCAAGAAAGCATAAATCATCAGTTTCTGACTAAATGTGTGATTTGTCTGGACAAAAAATAGTTTAAGTTACTAGTTATGTTATTCCATTTTATGATTAATAAAATGTATTGCATTCATGAAAGGAAAAATTCCATCCCTAATTCAGTCATGTCTGCAGCCTTAACCTTGCTTTCAGAATGCTTTTCCCACCTGTCTTCTCCCGTTATACGGACCGTGAAAGCATTAGTCAAGCAACATGTCAGGGAGAAAAAAGAAAAAAAGAAACTTGAAACATATCCAAGTAACTGTCATTAATCCCGTACATACATTTCTTTAGGAAATAAGGATGGAGGGAAGTCTTCTAAGCCATTGAAAAACACTGCCTCAGCAAGCTGCTCCAACATCAAGAAAGTGAGTGAATCTGTCACAACTTGTATTTTAAAAGAATTCCTATATGACATGTCCTGTATTGATTCATATAATTTTAATTTATTACTACCTATTCTAATTGTTCTTGTACCCACAAATATACCAGCAAAACTATGTAACTTAGAGATGCAATGTTCATCAATTTATAAATTCCCTTATGAGATGATTAAAATTAAAATGGAAGTCAAGCATGGTGGTACATGCCTATAACTGCGGTGTGTGGGAGACTGAGACAGAAAGACCCCAGCCTACAGTCCAGCCTGAGCCACAATGTGTGTATCAGGTCAATCAGGGCTACACAGAATAATCCTGCCTGAAAAGAAAGGGGAAAGAAAGAGGAGGGAGGGAGGGAGCCAGGGAGCCAGGGAGGGAGTTAATAGTACAGCTCAATGGTCAGGAAGTGCCTAGCAAGGTAACCAGGATGTGTGAGCTCCTAGGATCAAATCTCCAGCACTTGAATTTTAAGTATACACATGTAGAAGGGGTCAACAACATGGCTTGACCATCTAAGCTCCATCCTCAGAACTCACATTAAAGTGGAAGGAGGGAACCAATTCCACAAAGTTTCTCTCTGACTTCCACACACACACCCAGCATGTACACAACCATGTACACACACACACAAGATTTAAAATGTGTGTGTTTATTGGTGAAATTAACTGTGGACTTTAATACTTAAAAATGGCCACACATTTTGTCTCCATTATATTAATGTTAGATATTAAAAAAAAACAATTGTGGAACATAGAAAGGATATTGTGGAGGCAGAGTCTCTCTCACTGTATAGCCAAATTGGCCTCAAGTTCACAATTCTCCCACCTCAGCCTCCTGAGTACTAGGACTACAGATGTGAATCACAAGATCCAGTCAAGAAGAGGCATATCTTTTTTTTTTTTTTTTTTTTTTTTGGTTTTTCGAGACAGGGTTTCTCTGTATTGTTTTGGAGGCTGTCCTGGAACTCACTCTGTAGACCAGGCTGGCCTCGAACTCACAGAGATCCACCTGCCTCTGCCTCCCGAGTGCTGGGATTAAAGAAGAACAGGCATATCTTAATCCATATGAATAGTTAACTGCCATTCTCTTACAGCTGAAATAAATGAAAACCCTTACAATTTTCCAAACTTCATTTTTATTTAAAAAAATTAAAATGGGGGAGGGAGGATGGGATGGGGCTGGAGAGATGGCTCAGTGATTAAGAGCACTGGCTGCTCTTCCAAAAGACCACATCGTGGCTCACAACTGTCTGACTCCAGGCAAGCTTGTGAAGCAAAGTCATACACTCAGCCAAAACACACATGCACATAAAATAAAATAATAATAATGAAATTTTTAATTGAGACATCTAGCTTGATATTTGGAGCAACAAAGTTTAAAGGAACAGACCTAAAGATAGTGTGCTACACAAACTTTTCATTTAAAATTTCAGAAACCTGATTTTGTTCATCTAATAATTTTGTGTTATTGTGATTTAAAAGTCTAGTAATTTAAAAAAACATTCTTAAATGGTTTGAGGGAATGTAGAAAATATAATACTAAGGTATATGTGCATGCATGTTCACACATAACTATGTGGCACATATGTGTATGTTCAAATAGGCTAAAACATCTTCTAAGAAACTATCATTTAATGAAGTCAATATCAGAATCTATCTTCCTGTAGGTATACACATGTTCTTAACCATGTGTGCCTATAACTAAAGTGGTTTCAAGTGTGAGCCAGAGGATACATCTGTGTTTTAAACTCTCTTCCCCAGAATTGCCAGAAATGAGGATTTTAGACAACACTGTTTGTATGTGTGTCCTGGTACCTAACTAATCTTGTGAGGATGTTGTATGAGGAACTCTCGCTTTAAGTCCCCTGGTATTCTTCCAGGCGGGTCATACTTCTAGAGCTTGCTCTGTTCAGATGGTATTGACACTGTTTGCATGTAGTGCCTATAAAATCTATTTTAAGTTTCTCAAACTGTTCAGGGAGGAGACATGTTGTGTATTTATTATACTCTGCTTCATATTTGCTTGTAGAAGGTAAATTCATCTTATAACTTGATTAGTCCCTCTTAAAACTCAAAATACATATTTTTATAATGTGCTTTCATAAAGGGACATTTAATGATCTGCCATGCATCATGAAGAAGTGATAAATGTTAGAAGAGACAGATTTAAACTGGTTTGGGGGGATGGCTCTTATGTGAAGAGGGCATACTGCTCTTGCAGAGGACCTAAGTTCAGTTCCCAGAACCAGAAACAAAAGCTCAAAACCATGTGTAAGTCCAGTTCCAGGGATTCAATGCCTGACTTCAGCAGGCAGCTGCGTACATATGCACATAGACCCATATATACACATATATACACATAATCAAAAATAAAAATAGCCAAAGTGGTGGCACATACCTCTAATTCTAGCCCTCAGAAGGCAGAGGCAGGTGGATATCTATGAGTTCAAGGCCAGCCTAGTCTACAGAGTGAGTTCCAAGACAGCCAGAGCTACATAGCAAGACCCTGTCTTAAATATATATATATAAATATATATAATTAAAAATCTTCTTTTAATAAAATGAACTGAACATTGTTATACATTGTTCAAATCACATGGGTGTTCCCAGGGTCCAACCCACTTCCTGCTGTCTTATTTGGTCCCACCTGCCCACCGCAGTTCTGACCTGGTCGGTAGAGCTCATTGCTTTAACCTGCATGGTCCAGCTCTCAGTGCCATGGGCCAGTCCAATGCCATCACCAGTGGGACCAAGCCCAAAGGGCTTCAGAAGCTGCATGGGGGCTACCAAATGTGATTGAGAGACCATCACTACAAGAATGTCTTAAAGTGCCCCATATGTCTGAATTTCGTCGAAGGCAACTGCTGACTTCCAAAAATCTGAAGTAGTTTATGAATTTTTTTTGGTTAGAGAAATTCTGAAATGACTTTCTAGAACTCCTCAGGAGATGCTTTGGCACCAAGAGAGTCCGCAACAGCATTGTCTACAGTCAATGCATCATCCAGTGACAGCATGTCTATAAAACAAAGGCCTACCTGTGGTTATTTTTCAAAGAAAAGGAAGAAATACCAGAGAACTTTTTGGAGAAGGAAGACAAAGGGAGGTAGGGGAAGAGGAGTAGATTCAATTTCCACAAATGATGGCACTTCAGTCTTTGTTAAACCCCATCCTGTCTGTATTTATCTCATTTACTTCCCACCCACGGCCCTGTGTGCATGAACACTGCCCCACATGTGGTAGCCAGAGGGCAATTCTTAGTCGTCGGTTCTCTCCTGCCACCTTGTGGGACTTAGGGCTCAGAGTCCAGTGTGCAGGCCTGCACAGTACTTCTACCTACTAAGCCAGTGATTCTTAACCTTACTAGTGCTGCGACCCTTTAATACAGCTCCTCATGTGTTACATATAAAAAAATATGCCATTGCTACTTCGTAAGTGTAATTTTTCTACTGTTATGAATTGCAATGTAACTATCTATGGGTGCTGCTGGTTTTAGGTGGCCCTGTGAAAGGGCCCTCAAAAGGGATGAGACCTACAAGTGGAGAACCACTGCACTAAGCCGTCTCACCAGCCCATGAAAAACGATTTCAAGTACACTTCTACAGCTGTGTTAATGTGTATCAATAGTGTTAGCTATGATACTGCCCTTGAAGAAAGTATTATTGCTCTCTTCTGACTTAGAAAAATAAAATAAAATATTTTTGCAGGCATGATAGTACACACCTTTAATCTTAGCACACAGGAGACATGGAAAGGAAGATCTTTATGAGTTCCACATCAGGCTGGTCTGCATAGCAAGTTCTAGACCAGCCAAAGCCATATATATATATATGGTTGAATTTTTGTCTCAAACATAAGTAAATCAGCAAACATTTTCACGGATCCTTAACATGGTTGAGGACCCCACATACAGTGCCCACATGCCTACATATTTTAGTCATCCCAGAGAGATAGCAACAGAGCGAATAAAAAGGAGCGCTAAACAGAGTGGTCTCCTAAGACCAAGTTCCTGCTCATCCTTACACTCCCGGTGCCACCCAGATCCCAGAACTGAGCTAGGGATTCAGGGATAAGTTAATGAGTCCCCTGAACTTTGGGTTCTATTGTCACTAGGGGTACATCTATTAGAACATTTTCAGTTACAGGGCAAAAACATAAAAATACTAAATCAGGAGCCAGACTTAGTGTCCCATAGTTATAATCCCAAGTATTTGGGAGACTGAGCCAGGTGGATCACAAGTTCAAGGCCAGCCTGAACAATTTAGTGAGACTGGTTTTTGTTTTCTTTTGAGGTCTATTTATTTTATTTTGTGTATGAGTGTTTTACCTACATGTATGTATGTGTACTACATATGTGGTTGGCACCCAGGGAGCTCAGAAGAGGGTTTTGGATCCCCTGTAACTGTAGTTAGAGATGGCTATAAGTCACCTTGTGGATGCTAGGAATTGAATCCAGGTCCCGTGCAATAGCAACAAATGCTCCTAATGACTGAACCATCTCTCCAGCTCCTGAGACTGTTTTAAAATGAAAAGGAGATACAGCTTAGCAGTAAAATGCTTGCCTAGCATAGGTAAGACCTGGTTTCCATCTCCAGTATAAAAGCAACAAAGCAGAAAACTATGGTTAAACAAAACCATATTGGCTAGTGCCTATGAATTAAAATGTCTGTAGTGTGACCCAGTGTCCTCCATTAGTAAATTTAACCACCAAGAAATCATAACAAAACAAGGAATATGAAGTGTATGTGTGACTGACCAGGCTCTGATCATTCTCTGTGTCCACTCACTCCACTTACAGCAGATGTTCACAGTAAATAGCATGACTAGCTCACTGTGCTAAGTTGTCTCTGTTCCTTGGCTTTCCTATGTAAGTTTTCTTCTCAAGTACTTATAGTGGCCCCACGTGTACTAGATTTATTTATGGGATAAAATGTCACAAGAGTTCATAAAAACATCTGCAAGATTTGGTGACTCATTGGATGTGGGGTTCCAGTTAGTGATGTGAGTGACATTGTCTCTTGGCTGTGACACTCAAGGCTTGGAAATTCTTGACCATTGAGTAGAATGAGCTCCAGCACAGGGTGAACCTGTCACGTCAGTGGGACTCCCAAGATCATAATTTCTGATTTACTTGAGACATTTACACAAATAAAATGAAATGCCAGGACTCCTACAGCTTGGGACCCAGAACCCTCATTAGGCATGGTGAATGAAGAAGGGGCAGACACACAAACACAGGAATGAGAAGAAGAAATTCATAGGCATGTGTATAGTGAAACCAGGATGAAGTGGGGTTCTCTAACTGATACCTACCCAACCTGCAACCCCATTATGTCTATTAGGTTCAGCACAGGGAGAGTTGGCTAGTCTCCATAGGTGAGCAGTCTCAGGCGGTAAGCATTCTGGAGCAGGAAGCTGCATTTGCACACACTGATCATCATCCATAAACACTCATGCTCAGACTCCCTACTCATACTCCCAAGGAAAACTGCCATTCCTTTTGAGCCAGGCCTCAGAGTCCTAGACATAACTGTGTCCATGTGTCAAAATACACATTCACTCAAGCCCTTCACTCACTTAGGGCTTCCCCTACTACCTATAAAGAAGTAAAGCAACAAGAGTCAGCAACTAGAAAGGAAATTGGGCAGATGTAAAGACTGCTAGAGACCTCAGAGGCTTCCCCTATAGCTTCCACCCCTGCTAGGACAGAGCACTTAACTCCAAATTGTATTACAAGGTGGGCATGGTGGGTGGCACTCAGCAGGCTAAGCAGAATCAAGAAGTCAAGGCCAGCCTGGACTACATAGTGAAATCCTGTCTCTCAAATACAGCAACATCTGTTACAAAGGACAGTTTCATGTGAATTCCATAAAGGTAGCATCCTTTTTGGGTGGGAGGCACTTTGAGAGAGGAGCTTGAAGGTCCTAGTGTCTTCCAACTCGCAGTAGTCTTCTTGCCTTATCCTCCCAAGAAACCAAGACTTAAAAGAACACATCTCAAGAACAAATAATGGCTCAGCTCAAGAAAAGATTGGGGAAATCCTAAATTAGTCAGCCCTGTGTACCCTGTAATTGTGAGTCTCCTCCAACGGATCTCTGAAGGAGAAGCAACTGTCACACATGGAAATCAAGGGAGCAGAGTTTTGGTCTCAGGGTAAAGAAAATGTTTTTAGTCAGTGTCCTCGTTTGCTTCCTATTGCTGTGATAAACATAACTAAAATCAACCTAGGGAGAAAAGGGTTTATTATAGTACAGGTTACAGTTCATCATATAAAGCAACCCTGGACTAATTACCCAGAACTGACATTGCCCATGGTGGGATAGGTCATCCCCCATCAATCACTAATCAAGAATGTGATCCCACAGACTTGCCTATAGTCCAGTCTCAGCTGAGGTTCTCTCTTCCCAAATTATTCTATCTGTGCCAGGTTGACAAAAAAACTAACCATCACCATTCATTACAATATCTAAAAATAGAGCTGCCGGGGAAGATAGTAAGTTCATGGACCCTGAGCTTTTTCAAATACAGACCAGCTAATAATAGACAAGATTGAACAAGACACTTTAGTGGAACCATTGGCTTTTTTTCCTAGACAGGGTTTCTCTGTGGCTTTGGAGACTGTCCTGGAACTAGCTCTTGTAGACCAGACTGGTCTCAAACTCACAGAGATCCACCTGCCTCTGCCTCCTGAGCGCTGGGATTAAAGATGAGAACCACCACCACCTGGCAGGAACTGCTGGCTTTGGGGGGTCTTCATGGCTGAGGTTATGAGCCCTCCACTTCCAACAAAAGAAAGCTGGAAGGATTCCTTGTATTTACCCAGAGAAGAAATTCCCTATCATGAATGCAGGTATTCTTTATTGCTGTAGGAGACATGTCATATCAGAAAACAGGTTTGGTAACCTTACTTATCTTCACACACTCTAAGATCTGTCTGGTTTCCCTTATATGTTCTGTGGCAGGATGAAAAACATTCTGTCTGGGCTGCTCTCCTTACTTGGCAGTTAGATTTTGTAAGGAAATTAATGAAACTAGAACTCAAGTTAATCAATCTTTTTTGAGTTTTGCTATTTCAGATCAGCCAACCATGCTGAGTCGACGAATAAATTTCCATTTCTGGCCCAACGAGCTGGGAATCAACCTCTGAAATGTAGTGATCCATCAGCCATGTCCATGCTGTACTATCAGACAGCTGGTGCTGTCTGTGTCTCCTTGCCCTTGAATTCATAATTATGCTAACAATTATTATAGTTGTGACAATTGAGAAGATAATATGACAAAGTGCTATTGAAAAATAGAACTAATTTTGTTTCAACTTGATCCAGTTGTTTGCTACTGTAGACCAGTAGAGAAGGAATAAAAAGTAACATTCCACCTTCCCTTGGAAGTTTGCCAAGTCTTTCTAGAAGTTTCTAGACCTAGCTATTTTATGTGCAAAATGTTCCTTTTGTTCATTGGTTGAAGGAGGGAAACCAGGTGGATTCCTAGGGACTTGAAAAGACAAGATGTAGAGAGAGATCCAACCAGCCTCACCTGTGACGCTGACCACACCTGTTTGGTCATAGGTGCGTATGTGAGTGTGTGGTATTTGGTCTAGGGTCCAGGACAGGTTTTCTCCCTCTTGGTTCCCATCGGGTCACAGAGAGCAGCCTGGGTGTGGATCCTTGGAGCTGGAACTTGCGGGTCATCGGTTTCTTATGTAAGTGACTTCTCCCCGCATAAAATTAACCTGTATTTAACCTAGTCCCGTGTATCTTAATCTGTGCCACTATAACAAGACTTTGTTTTTTCTTGGAGATATAAAGCCCACCTTGCTCATCCCAGTCCTTTCGAGGTGGCAGACTCTTAAAAACAATAGCAGCTATAAAGCCAGGGTGATGTGAATACGAAGGTTTGGGAGCCTGCAGGAGCCTCTGGTCTGGTTTCCCATTTTGAAAGCATCCCTGTGCCCCAGACCCACAAACTCAGAGTCTGCCAACTGCCCCATCCCTGGAAAATCAAATTAAATGGGGTAGGGGAGGATATGAAGCACCAACTAGGACACTGGTACCCCAATAGTGACACCAAGTGGTCAAAAGGGGCATTAGCAACACAAAACCATAAGTAAAACAGTGTCTAGTGCAAAGTTGTCACAGTCTTGTGTAGAGGGATGAGGTAGAACCACAACCACAATCGGGTCACTAGAGAATTGAGGGCTGGACACGTGGTGCTTTGGGAGCAAGGAGGAAACAGATGTGCCTTGCTGAGTTTTGCAGGAGGTGAGACTGAGAGCATGTAGCTAAGACAACACAGGTTCAGTATCCCTTATCCAAAATGCTTAGAAGCAGACGTCTTCTGGATCCCAGATTCTGCAATAAAGCACTTGCACGTATACACAATGAGAGCTCTTGGGGATGGACTCCAAGCCCAAATGTTTATGTGTTCACGCACTTTATATACATAGCCTGAAGGGAATTTTTATACAAGATATTTGGTGCACCTGCGCTCCCAGATCACACCGACCTGTCACATGAGGTCAGGTGTGAAATTTCCCACATATGGCATCATTTCAGTGCTCACACAGCCAGAGACAGAGGGGCCAAGGCACAAGAGGACTTCAGGAAAGGGGTGAAAAGCTTTCTTGTGAAGGTGATGAGAGACACTGAGTGTGTGAGTCAGGAGTCTGGTGTGGCCGGACTGGCAGTTAACCCTGGTCAGGTGAAAGGAGGACTCAAAAGGCCATGGATAAGAGCTTTAAAAGGGAGTCATTCTGTTGAGGCCCAGTCCATGATAACTGTTTCCTTGTGGGAGGCGTGACAGAATCATTTAACCAACAGAAAGCTCAGGTTTCTATGCAAATGATGGTGCCATTAGTATAGAAAACTCAGGAGACAGAGAGATTCTGAACTTTACCCAGCAGGGCCTGCCACATAGTAGGTACTCACTAAATGACTGTTGTTCTGTAATGGAACTTAATCAAAAATTATAAAAGAATATAGGAGCTAGGGAGATGGCTCAGCAGTTAAAGGCATTCGTGATTCTTGCAGAGGACCTGGGTTCAGTTCCCAGCACCCACATGGTGGCTTACAACCATCTGGAACTCCAGTTCCAGGGGATCCAATGACCTCTTCTGGCTTCTATGGGCACCAGGCATACATGTGGTACACATACATGCCTGAAAAATACATAAAATAAACCTTTAAAATGTTTTAAATTAGAAAACAGAGGGCCAAGGATGGACCAGTGGGTAAAAATATACATCACATAAGGCTGATGACCTGAATTCAATTCTCACAGTGGAGGACAACTATTAAAAGTTGTCCTCTAACCTCCACACATGTATAGTGATGTAATGCATGTGTTTGCTTCCTCCTTTTTTAATATGACAGAAACAAACTCCGAGTCACTGGGCAACTTCTGTCACATAGATGACATAAGATAACATGCTGTCCCTCAGTCACTTGCACATCCTCTGCATGGGCCGTCTGATCTAGAAGCACCCACTGGTGCCTCAGCCAGTCCTCAAATCTAGTCACGGCACCCACAGCAGCTTCACCAGATGTGTATAGGTCAGCTGCGATCTGTATCACCAGAGACAGACGCCAAGAACAAACTACTGCACTACTGCCCTACCTGGCCAAGTAGGGCCAAGCTTCAGCTATTTGAAGCACCTGGGCTTCCACACAGTCCATTTTCCTTAAAAGGTAGTTAGCCGGGTAGTGGTGCCACTCACCTTTAACCCCAGCACTCAGGATACAGAGGTGGATGGACCTCTGTGAGTTCCAGTCCAGCCTGATCTACAGAGTGAGTTCCAGGACAGCTAGCACTGTTACTCAGAGAAACCCTGTCTCAAAATAACGGAAAAAGAAGAAGAAAGAAGAAAGTAAGAGGTGTTAGATAACCTCCCCCTGACATGCCCACTGGTATTATGACTGGGATCGTGCTAGATATGGAAGTGTCCACAAAATGATGGTGAACAATTGAATATTCCAAAATATTTCAAAGTTCACGGAAACTGACATGATGTACACCTCCAAAGAAGAATTAACACTGCAGTTATTTATTCTATTATGTATCAAGTACTGAAATAATTTGATTTTAAAAATTTTTAGCCGGTGGTGGTGCATGCCTTTAATCCCAGCACTTGGGAGGTAGAGGTAGACAGATCTCTGTGAGTTCAAGGCCAGCCTGATCTACAGAGTGCGCTCCAGGACAGCCTCCAAAGCTACAGAGAAGCCATGTATGTATCGAAAAACCAAAGAAAAAAATTTTAATGGGGGTTAGGGAGATGGCTTTTGACCTGAAATGAGGCAGATTATGGCAGCAAGCATATCTGTCTGAGGCTGCTCGCCTCATAGCAGCCAGGAAACAGACAGCCAATAAAGCATCCATCTGTATGGAGCACACACCCAGTGACCTACTTTCTCCAACGAAGCCTCACCTCTTAATTTTCACCATCTCCCAATAACGATGACATACTAAGGATCCATCAAGGACTTAATCTACTTATTAAATCAGAACCCATTCTCTCTCTCTCTCTCTCTCTCACACACACACACACACACACACACACACACACACACACACACAAAGCTTGCAACCAAGCTGCCAGCAATGAGCCTTCAGAGGACATTTCAGATTCAAACTGTATCAAAAATCTAAAAACCATCTAGATCATATTTTTTATGCAATGACATGAAAACTGTGAAGTCTGTTTTATTCATTTCACTTATGAAGTCAGTTCATCATGCTGTCTCTTTGTGAGAGATGTTCAGTTCTAAGTGGCCTAGACTCAACCTATGAGGTTACTCATTTGTTTTTGAAAACAATGAGTGGTTTGTGTGTTTTGGCTTTGGCAGGAGAACATAAGTAGACCAAGGGTTACTTTTGGATTGCTTTTCAACCATGCCTCACCCCAATGGCCTGGGTTGTGTGTGGCTACTAGGAGAGACCTCGGAGTGATCATCACTGGAAGCAGGAAGAGTGGAAACACGCCTGACTAAAGATCCCTGTAAACCTCAACTTATAAGTAATGTTGGATGTCAAAGAGACTAAATGGGAAAGCATTGGTTGACATTTAACTGGGCGTTTTCATCAAAGAACTGTACAGCATCCCCTAGCAGGGCCCAAAACTTCACTTACATGTATGTCCCCACAAGGAAAGTGCTTAAGCTATAAGTGGCCAGCAGCGTATTTCTCTGTGGCAATGTTGGAGACCCAGGATTCAGTGAAAAGTGAGAAACATTTGCCATTCAACCCATTCCAGGCTCCATCACACTTACCCCTCCTCCTGCCTTCCCCACCCCCAAGCCCATCCTCGCCCTTTCACATGGAGTCTGGGTTACAAGAAATTATTTTTATTGCTGGTGAGCCTAAATTAGGTTGAATGCGCCTCTTTCGGAGGACATAAGGTACCAGACTGGAAGGCCAGGAAGGGAGGATGGGAACTGGGCAGTTGATGCAGGATTTTCTCCTTATTTGGGTGTAAGTGCTGCACGCTTTAAGGATTTATTTTAGGACAAGGCATAAGCACCAAGTGGGGCGGGCAGCTCCAGAAATCAGGCTGCACTCTCTATTTGAAGAGCAGGCCTCCCAGGATCTTCATTAGTAGCCTGAGGAGGTTCTGGCTCCAGAGCAGACTCTAGTGAGGACTCCGGCACAGCTGGCTGAGCTGCAGGCTGGCCATCTGGTGGGCCTTCAGAGCTCCGCACAGGCCCTAGGCGTGGCGGCTTGACTGGTGTGGGCAGTGCTGCTTCCGGGCCTTTACGACTGGAAAAAGCCCTTCTTAGGCTTTGAACCTTCTGCAAACCGGTGCGTCGCAGTCGCTGAGCCCGGGATTCCACTGGCTCCTCGTCTGAACTCTCGCCAACTTGATCCTCTAGCTGCTCTGGGCCCAGCACCGACTGGTCCTCAGGGCCCAAGAGTTCTGGTGCTTTCTGGAAGGCGCGGGCTGGGATTTCAGTCTCCTCCTGAATGTGACGACATAACTTTGATTCTGGCAGGCACTTAGCCAGAGCCTGCCTGAAACTCTCCCCTCAGTTACACCAAAGGAAGCTACTCCACCCTTTGCCTCTGTGCGGGGACTTGGAGCCAAATGGGAAGATGGGGCCCGGGGGAGCAGAGGGATGAGCAGGGAAAGGGGAGAGTAGGCAGCGCAAATTTGCAAAGTAGATGAAACCCTGTAAGGTGTCAAACAAGACAACAGCCATATGGGCGCTTGGAAGAGGCACCGAAACGCCACAACCGTTATTTTCATGTGGTTGGTACTGAGCAAATGTGCAGACTGGCCTGAGCTATAGCGAGGAGGGCGCGGATTGGCCAGACTGGGAGTGAGAGAGGGATACGGCCGCGAAGTAGGAAGTGAGAAGTGGGTGCGGCTCAGGGTTTGTTCCACAGCTGAGGGCGTGTAGGGTCAGGAAGGTAGAGATGGTGGACCGCTGGAAGGCGGGAGCCCCCAAAGTGGTGGCCTAGAGGCGGGGACTAGGGGATGCCTAAGGTCACTGACCTTGAAGAGCAGGACGTGCAGCTTCCCGCGCGCCACCAGCAGCCCGTGGTTGGCCTCCAGCCGCTGCACCTGAGCAGCGCGGCGCAGCGCCCGCTCCTGGGCTGCGTCGGCGTGAGAGCCCACGCGCTCCGCCTTGGCCAGCAGCTGCGCCAGTGTGTTGCTGGTGGTGTCGTGGTTGCGGCTCAGTGCGCCCAGGCCACTCTGGATGCGGCGCACCGAGCCCGCCAGGCCGCCCTGCCTCTCAGCCAGGCCACCCTGCCGCTCTCGCAGCGCCTCCAGCATGGTGGCCAGCTTCTCCAGCAAGGTCACCACGGTGACGGCGTGCACTGGGCCCCCACCCGGCGACCCGGGCACAGGCCCCGACTCCAGCGCGCTCTCCCCCATGATCTCTGACAACCCAGCCTGCTCTCCTTGTGGCCGATGGCTGCGATCTGGGCTAGGGCCGACTTTCCCCGCCTCCTCCGCAGCTCAGGCCGTGACTCAGCCGGGCGGAGTTGGCATCTCCCGCGGTGGGAGAAGGAGGAGGCCGAGCAGGGGGCGGGATGTCCGAAGGGGCCTCTTTTGAGGGCTCCGCCCCAGGATCTGAGAGGGAAGCGGGGTGGCCCAGAGATACCCCGCAAACCTTTTTTTTTCTTCCCTGAGTTTGAGCTCTACGTTCGCACATTTCCCTGGTAGGCCTCTTTCAGGCCTTTACTGTCCCACGGCAAAGGGCGGGCCACTGAGATTTTTTCATTCATGAGCAGAGTGATCAGAGAAAGGTTATGAGCCGGTGGGGAAGCTAAAGGGTTAAGGCATAACCTGTCTTCAATGCTGCTGAGCCCCATGCTGGGCGGAGGCCTAGGAGGATTGGAATGTTCTGCTACAGATCCAGGAGTGCCTAGGCCCAAGGCAGGGCTTTGTGTGGAGGCGGGCTGGGCGGGGCATCCTCTGATATTTTCCAGGTTTAGCCTCTGGCTTCATTTATTGCTGTTTCTTCCCATTGGTTTGTGTTGTCCTATTTTGGGCTTTGTGGGGGATAGCACAGATGTGGGTTAGGATATGTACTCCTTTGTGATTTGATGGAGGTTGACTGGGGTTCCTGCCTAATCCTCTTGCTCCCACCACCCAAGTGCTGGGGTTGCAAGTGTGTACCACCAAACCTAGTTTATGTTGGTACTGGGGATTGAACCCAGGACCCTATGCACACTAATCAAAAACTCTGCTAACTGAGCTACGTCCACAGCCCTGTTTCTGAGATAGGGTCTCACTATGTAGTCCAGGCCTCAAGCTCAAAATCCTCCTGTCTCAGACACCCGAATGTTGGAATCAATGTTCACCATCACACCCATTAGCTGGCTGACCAATTTATTGGTTGACTGCAGTGTTAAGGATAAAATCCAAAGTCTCAAACATGCTAGACAAGTGGCCTGCCACTAAGTCACACCCCAGCACAACTAGAAAATGTGTGTGTGTGTGCACATGTATGTGAAAAGGCCTATGGAGGTCAGAAGGTGTCAGATCCACTCAAGTTGTAGTTACAGACAATTATGAGCTATCCCATGTGGCTGCTAAAATAGATTTCCCATCCTCTGTAAGAGCAGCAAATGCTCTTACTGACTGAGCCGTCTCTCTAGCATAGGCATACTATATGTCTTAGGTCACTCAAAAGATTATATAAATGAATAGGGTTGAGAAATAAAACTTTAGTGACCAACTCTAGCCAAGTATAAACCACAGTCTGGTCAGTTCTGACTGTAGAGGTTCAATGATCTGATGCCCATCACATCCCTCATAAAGCTGGTGACATTCTTACAACAAAGATTAAAATGGGCTTGTAATCTGTGATTTTACACCTGTAATCCCAGACTATGAGTAATGAGGCAGTAGGATTAAGACTGTTCTGGACTGCACAGAGACTGCAATGGCATACCAAACTCTACGTGATGGAGGTTTTACATGACATAGAGACTTCAAAATTGACGACACAAAGGGAAACTCTCTCATTGTTTGCTTATGTTCAGTGAAGAATGGGGAATTACCCAGAAGTGGGATTAGACAAAGGGGTGTGGTCTGATAATGGTACGTGAGAGGGGACCATCGAGGCCTGTATACTCAGATTTTTTTACCTCTCTGTGCAGCATACCTTTCTCCTGGGTATGGAGCAGAATTCCCCTGCAACAAAGATGTTAAAGTTAAGGAGTGGCCCTTTTAATTTCTGTGGATTTTTTCTTTTACTTTTAAAAAAGATTTTGTGTGTGTGTGTGTGTGTGTGTGTGTGTGTGTGTGTGTGTGTGTGTAAATGTGTTCATATGAGTGCAGGTCCTCACAGAGCCAGAAGCATTAGATCCTCCTGGAGGTAAAGTTGCAAGTGGTTATGAGCCACACAGTGTGTGCGGATATATAGAACCTGTGTCCTCTGAAAGAGCAAGGAGTGCTCCTAACTACTGAGTCATCTCCCAACCCCACGACTTCTGTTTTGCCTTAGAAAAGAATTATTACTTCTGTGAATTAATTCAGGGGAGCTCAGCAAAAGAGTTGACAGGAGACAGAAGCCACGAGACAATCACTGAGGACTTCCATTCTCCAGCAGGTCAAATTCTCAACATGCCAAAATACAATGCTTTGTAGAATTGTTTTCTGAGTTCCAACATGACCCTTTGGCCATACAATAATAATTTTTTTAAATGGCAAAATTGAGGTATCTGTAATTTCTCCCCGTCTCACCAAGTTGATTTGGGGATACAAGCAAGCAGTCAAAGCAGCTCCTATAAACAAAAGTGCAGAAAAATACTATGGATTTTTCATAAGACAATGCCTTCAGCAACTTTGAGAGGAGACTCGGGCTTGCTGCTAGATTAGTGAGTCACCAGTAGTCTCTCGTTTGTTCAGAAACTGGAATCCTTTGTCTCATGAACCAATGCAGGTTTAATATTTCTGATTATCAAATGGAACAAAATCTTAGAAAGGATGCAAGATATCTAAATGAGTTTATTATACAAGAAACATCCTTTGGGGCTGGAGAATTGACTCAGCATTAAAAGTCCTTGTTGCTCTTGCAGAGGACCCAAGTTCAGTCCCCAGCATGCACAGACATGGCAGCTCACAACCACCTGTAACTCCAGACCCAGGAAATCAGAGGGCCTCCTCTGACTGCCATGGACACCAGGCACACACATCATACACATACATACATGCAAAGCACTCATACACATCAAATAATAAGATGAATAAATCTCAAAAGAAAATTAAAGAAATGCCCTTGGTACTAGCCATCAATTTCAGACACCCAGATATACTAAGCATCCTTCAGGGACTTAACCCTTGGATTAGAAGTCATAGTGTGAGTCACCAACCCTTAAACTTCTGAAGTAATTAACCAAAATTAACTTTCTGTCCCTAAATTGTTTTCCTCTGGTGTTTGGTTACAGCAATGAAAAACTAACATAGATATAGTTACTTGTGACAACAATTTCCCCTTGTGTCTTAGTTACTTTTCTATTGTTGTGACAAGACATCAGGACCAACTTATAAAAAAAAGCATTTACTTTGGGAGCTCACAATTCCAGAAGGTTAGAGCCTATGACCAAACTTTGTGGGAAGCAAGGAAGAAGGCAGGCAGGTGTGGCTAGCAGTAGCTCAGAGCTTACCTCTTGATTCACAAGTGCTAGGCAGAAAGCTAACTGGCAATGGTGTGGGCTGTTTGAAACCTCAAAGCCTCACTCCCAGAGATGAACTTCCTTCAACAAGGCCACACCTCCTAGTCCTTCCCAAACAGTTCCACCAGCTAAGGACCGAGAATTCAAATATATGAGCTTCTGGGGGCCATTCTCATTTAAACCACCACACCTTGTAAACCAAATAATATGTTTTAGTTCATTTTCATCTCACTGATGCACGTATAAGTATCTATGGTGGAGTCCTGCTAGATGTAGGAAAACACAAGCTCAGTTCTATCTTGAATACCATTGGTTATTTTTGGTTTTCTCATTGGAGCATCTCTGATGGTTTTTTTTTTCTGTTAAGATGAGATAATAGGTCTCTGTACTGAGCTAACAGCTTATCTTTCAAGTCCTTTCCTATTTGCCATACATCTTGAGGATTATCTGGTATAGAATTGTAGAGCAGACACAGGATCAAGTTGAGCTAAAAGAAGATCAAAAGACCTTGCCTTCTCCAGTGGATCTCTCTCACCCAGGGTGAGCTGATCAGAAATCCACATCATCCAGTTCATAGAAGGAAACCTTCTATATGCAGTGCCCCACCACCACTGTTTTGATAGACAGCTGACTTCCTACTGTGGAATGTCTTTAACTATTGTTACTATTCTTTTACTGGGAACTCCACTAAGAGTTTCCAGGGACCTGGGCTAAAACAGACTTGTTGCCAACCTACAAACTGGAAAGGGTGATTCATACCATATGCTAAGCAAGCATGAAGGGGTAGGCGTGCTATTTGGACCACGGTTTCACTCTCAGTTGTGGAAATGATATGGGAGATGTTTTGTGGTTATTTTTGTAAACTGTCCTAACAGTGGGGGGGGGAAGACAGATATAATTCTAAATAAACTTTCCTCTGCTCCATCACAATGCCTAAATATGCAATTTCGCTGTTCAATGTTGTAAATGTTCTTTATTCTTTCCTTACTAAATATCATACTTTTTAGAAGAGAAGTAATGCCATTGTCCTAGAAAATAAAATGACTAATCCTGTTTTGTTTGTTTTCTAAAAGGAAAATAAATTAACAGGGAATGAGCCTCAGTGGACAGGCACCGCCTTCCAGCCTTTGTCATAGGCATCCTGTCTACGGAAGGGGTAAGGCCACACCACACAATAAGGGGGCTCTGTGCCACCAGCAGCTTAAATACCTATGAGTTCGGGGCAGCAGCAAAGAAGAATTTGCATTGTTTCCATAAATTAAACTGTTCAAACAGATAGACCCCAGAACCTGGGAATGCTTCAATGGCAAAAATAAAGTATATTGCTTACTCCAATGACTGTTTTTTGTTGTTTTTTTTTTCAACTTTTATAGACTGAATATTATCTCTCGGAAAGATATGCATGAGTCCCCCCTCAGTACCTGTGAATGTGATCTTATTTGGATACTAGGCCTTGGCAGATCAAGTTAATGCTCTTGAGGTGAGATCACCCTGAATTTAGGTACACCCCTCGACTGTTGCCTTTATAAGGGAAGACACGGGGCCTCAGGAAAGAAGATGATATGAAGACTGAGACAGATACAAGATAGCCACAAGCCAAGGTCTGCAAATAATTGTCAGTGCCCCCACAAATTAGTAGAGTTGCATGAGATACACACACACACACACACACACACACACACACACACACACACACACACACACACTGTCCTGCTCAGCTTTCTGGGACATGTGATGCTACTGACACTGAATCCATACATCTGCCCTCTGGAACTGAGGAGAATAAATGGGGGGGCGCTTTTTTCAGAGCTAAGAATGGAACCCAGGGTACTGCACTTCTTAGACAAGCACTCTACCACTGAGCTAAATCCCCCACCCTAAGTTAGGGTTACTTCAGTGACTCTTTTCTCCCCTTCTGTCTTCTTATCTTTTATTATCTTTTTTTTTCTTTTTTAGAAAGGAGGATCTCATGGAGTGAAGAAGGCTGGCTTTGAACTTGCTGTGTAGACCTTTTGATTCTCTTTAATGTTGGGATTATAACTGTGCACCAACATGCCCAGCCTTCACCTCTCACCCCACCACTCCCAGTGCTGAGGACAAAACCCATGACCTAGATAATTCTGGGTAAGCATTCTGCCTTGGAGATACAACCCTAACCCCATATATCTATAGTTCTAGGCCAGGTACATTACAATAGCTTGATGCAGAAGCTTTAGAAAACTAATAGACATACAGACACCACCTAAAAGCACTTAGACAGAAAATAAAAAGCAATTGTAAGAGCAGGCAATCATTCCTCCTCGGAAAGGGAGGAGTGCTGCTTACTGCTGTCATTTGGTTTTGCTTTGCTTTCAGAAAACTGTTCATTCTCCATCTTGCTTAAGCATCTGCAGAGCAGCTTCCTACCATGAAGTAGTGTGCCTATGCATTCAGTGACCTGAGCAGAACTGCCCTCTGTCCCTGGGAACTGCCAGGTGAGCACAAGAGGGCACCTGTGTGCCATTTGCCTCCTCGGGCCGAGGAACAGTAAACTGAGAAACTAGTGATGTCCCTTCATGCTGAAACTCCTCCCTGGTCATAGGCTTTTCAGCACCAGCTGGCTCTTCCTTCTCCAAGATTAGCCATACCCTAACATGGGTACTCACATGAGATGGTACTTCTCACACAGAGAAACCCTAGGGCTGGCATCCAGTCAGACCCACTGTGTGAGCAGCTTTAGTGTTGCATGGGATGGTGATTGCCACTCAGCATAGAGGAAAATCTGTGTTCCACAGAGCACTGGTGATCAAATTGACATCAGACACCTCTGTGAGAGGTTAATGGTGAGCCCCAGCATCAATCACAACCAGAAGAGGCCTGGGTCTGCTTAAGGAAGGTCTCGTTAAGTGAAGCGGTCAGAGTATGAATGACTCCCATGTAGTGGCAAACTTCAGCCCAGCCTAGCCAGCATTCCTGGTGACAACGACACTGATATCAGCAGATTTTTCTGGCAACTGAGCAGCCAGAAGAAGCTTCCCCCATGGTCTCTTCAGATTTATGAGATACATAACATCATTTTTCCTTTTGTAAAGGTACTGCTGTTCCATCTGGAAATCAAGGTTGGTCCTACCTACACGAATTCCCACTATAAAGAGCTTGAAAACATTCCCTTCCTAGATTTGTAGAATATCATGGGCTCCAGACATTGAGTGTAAGTTTCCCTTTAAGTTATTACAGGAATCCATATCAAAGTTTAGACCCCTCCCTGGGTAGTGAAGGAAGGCCAAGTAGATGGTTTGTTCAAAGCATGCAGTATGCATCCGGGCATTTTGCCCCCAAGATGAGACTGGAGTCGTTCTGGAGGCAAGAACTTCAGAAAATATACTTGCTATTGGAGCCAATAGCAGAAATGTAGGAATTGGGCCCCCTCTTCAAAATATCTTGAGACATTCCAGAAGACAAGAAGCTTAAAACTCAGTGAATAGACTCCATTGTGCCCTTTTCTGTAATGTAAGGAATTCAAAGCATTCTGGCATTAGACAAATGTCCCCTGGAGGAGTGCAGCATTTAAGAGAAATCACTAAGAAGCATTTGACAAAAGACAGCAACATCCTTCCACCTGACATTTCTCAACTGCACTCTGATTCAAGAATTAATTCTAACACCCATGTGATAAAAGACAGAGCAGAGCATTTGGGTAGCCCTGTGACTGAGCCCAAATGGAGACCTGAAGACAGACTTGAACAAGATGCTGTAGGCAATGATTCCTAATAGATTAAGGCTTAATTAAAGGCATTGTGAACCTCTGAAGTTCTTTCACGACTTCATCTTAACACCAACATTCTCCTATGTATTGATAGCAAGACCCAAGGAAGGTCAAATATTTTACAAGCCACCTAGTATCTCCACCTAAGAAATGATTTGAAATATGTGGCTTAGCACTAGTTAAGGACAGTAGCTCACCTCTGTTATCCCAGTACTTGGGACACCGAAGCAGGCAAATTGCCATGAACCTGAGTCTAGCCTAGGCTACATAGTGAACACCAGGCCAGCCAGGTTGTTGAGGAACACTGCTCCTCATGGTCTATTGCCATCTTGAAGTCAGAGCAGCTGTGATTAACCATAGGAGACCCTCACAAGATTGGACCATTAACATCCACTCACAGAAATGACTCTTGAGGCTCAAAGGACACATGAGTCCCTCCCTCCGAATAAATACATGGTTAATTGCTGTAGGGGGTTCTCCACTCTAGCCCAGGCTTCTACAGGTAACACCAGATAAACTCAACAAACTTGACTTGAGTGGATCCGTTCTTTGGTGTGTCACTGATCTGGAGTGAATAGATGTGTGTTCATCTCTGCCCATGAAAATTATGCAACATAGAGTGACAAAACAAGAGCCTATTCAAAGGCATAAAGAGGACAGAGGGGACAGAGGGGAAAGAGGGAGGAAGGGAGGGAGGGAGGGAGGGAGGGAGGGAGGATAGACTGACTCATATATACTTCTACTCTATAAAGCTTGTACAAAGGGAAAGGGGACTGGAAAAATGGCTCCACAGGTAAAGTCCTGGGTAAAACTATTGGCTCACAAACCTGGCAACTTGAATTTGATCCCTTGATGAAAGGAGAAACCCAAAACTTTAAAGTTGTTCTCTGAACTCCACAGGCATGCCAACACACACACACAGACACACACACACACACACACACACACACACACACACACACCATATATAAACACAACACACCACCCCACACACACACACCATATATAAACACACCACACCACCCAAGTAAATTTTTAAAATTTTCAGGATATTGAGGACACCATATATATGCTTACATGGCTCCATCTGAGTAGAAAAGCTACAGAGGCAGAACAAACCAGAATGTCCAGATGGTGCTTTACTTCTAAAGGTTACAAAATTGAAATTGTGGATCCTCAAAGAATAGAAACTGCTGTCTGTCTTTAATTTGGGATTTGGGCTATCCTGGGGAAGCCAAATTTCAGTGCCACCTGCTGAAGCTTGAAAGATCAGGAAAAGCAAGCTTAGGTTCCTCTAAGGTTGGCTCCAGAAAGACAGGGCAACTTCTGGGGCTGAGATTCCTGGAGAAGATCAGTCACTTATATGCCTCATAGGTAGACACCCTCTGTTACTGCTGCCTGCTGCCAAATGTCTGCTTAGCACTGTCCAATACAAAAATAATGCACATAATTTTAAATTTTATAATATGCAGATTTAAAAAATAAAAAGAAAGCCAGGCAGTGATGGTACACGTCTTTAATCCCAGCATTCTGGAGGCAGAGATAGGTGTATCTCTGAGTTTGAAGCCAGCCTGGTCTACAGAGAGTTCCAAGACAGACAGGGGTTCACAGAGAAACCCTGTCTCTAAAATAAAATAAAATAAAATAAAAAGAAATAAGTGAGTTTGGATTTAGTAGTATATACTAAATGCATAAATACAACCCACCTATTCAGTCTTATGTTACTTGTATGTATATGTTTTCAGTGTTGACCGTTTGGTATTAGAGAACTAGCTTGTGTTCTCTTCCCTCAGGATGGTGGAAGTCTGAGTTTGAGGCCAGCCTGGTCTGCAGAGTGAGTTCTAAAACAGCCAGATAACTACATAAGGAGACTTTGTCCTAAAAAAAAATGAAAAGAAAGAGTACCCAAGTCTATAAGATAGTATTGTTCTCATCCACACACATACACATGCATGATTTTAATTAGGCATAACAAAAGTAATAATTTTATCATGCAATAAAAAAGGGAAAGGAAAGCATGAAGTAGCCCCAGATTTTATGACTCAGTTATCTGGGTGAGTGCTAGACAGACTAAGCTTTGATACATCCATCTTAACAAGAACGGCATAAATGTGAATCATAGTGACTGCAAACACACATGACACATTGTATTAACAAAATAGAAAAATCCAGTTATATCTTTGGAGGGAGCCAGGTTAACTCCTGAGGAGTCCATGGACTGCCTTTTGGTTTTCTGACAGTTTTACTTCATCAGGTAGCTTAGAGGATGGTGTTAGGAGTTGGCATCTTGCTTTTCTGGAAACAGGGACAAACCACCTTCCAATGCCAGGCATCTAGATAGTAATGTGTCAGACATGGCCCTGATGGATGTTTCAAGTGCCCTGTTTAGAGGCCTTTCCTTTTAAAGCACATCTGCCTTCTACCATTTCAGAGATGTCTGCTTTTGCTTCATTTCCTTGTTTCTTCGAGTAACACCTTATCCTGGAAGAGAGCCATGAACCCTGGGTATAAGGCACATCAGCCCACTTGCCTTTATTCATACAAAATAATGCTGACTATAGGATGGTGTTATGGTTTAAGCTTCCGTCCTTGAGTTTCATTTTTCCATTGAGTCCAGAAGTTGTTACAGTAAAATATTAGCCTCTTTCCCTTTATATTTTCAGGATCAAATTCATTTAAAGATTTTACTATTTGTGTGGTGTGTGTGTGTGTGTGTGTGTGTGTGTGTGTGTGTGTGTGTGTGTGTGTGTGTGTGTGCAGATGCCCAGAGAGGTCAAAAGAGGTCATCAGATCCCCTGTAACTGTTGTTCCAGGTGTTTGTGAACCACCCAATATGGATGCTGTATACCAAACTCTGGTCCTCTTAAAGAACAAGCACACTTTACTGCTGAGTCATCTCTCCAGCCCCTCATTAAATTCCTTTGGGATGGCAGTGTAGTGTACAGTCCAAGGAACTGAAGGTAAACTTCCCATGGTGATCCTAGGGAGAGAAATGGGAAAGTGGAGGTCCTCTAGTGTGGATAAGGTATATCTCTTGCTGACCCTGTACCCTCAACATCTGAATGATGCATCCCGTTTACCATCATTGCAACCCAGGTGTACCCAAGAAAGTTAGAGACATATCTACAGAAGAATTGCAATTACTGGTTTGCGTCTAAACTCTTTTAGATTTGTTCTTTCCCTGTCTAGGATTTGAACAAATAACTTGCATTGTCTTTCTCCTAGGACTAAAATCTAAAATATTGTGAGATACAAGTGCCTGCTTCAAGCATAAAGGCCCAAGCTACATTGGCTAACTTCAGGAAAGAGGCTTGCTCTCAAGAATGTCTCTGGTTTATGTTTTAGGTTACCATCCAAGATAAAAATACAGATGAAAATGTTTTTTCTCCCTGTGGATCTCACATCCAAGGGAATGTCTTCTTACCTGGGGGGGAGCTACATATACACTCTCAGGGAGATGTCTGCATATAGTGGCAGAGAGAATGTGAGAGCAGCTAGAATGCTGTGGACCAGAAGTAAACACAGTGCAGCTGTGAGAGACTATGGAGCAATGTTAACTAGAGCCCAAGAGGGGAAAGATCCCATTGCATTACCAGACTTGTGTTCCTTGTTTCCTAGCAATGGACTTGGACACTTATCCCAGACAGCAGTTGGCTTGGCTTCTTGTTTGCTCTTCAGAAGGTTCCTTACTCTATCACCAGGTAGGCACCCTGAGGCAGTGAAGTTGGCCTTCATATCACATCCTCACCCCAACTTTGAGCCTTGAAGAAAGGATAAGTCTCCAAGGAATTATCTTATATTCAAAGAGGGGGCAAATGAGAGCCTCCACTACTACCCCACAGTACATGCATTGGAGCTCACTGCTTTTGAGTCTATTCATGCTCTCCTGGCAGGACTCTGGGCAAGTAAAAGGAAGAATGGGCGTAATCAAGCAATGTCAGTAGCATGGGAAATCTGGCATTGTAGATCCCAAGCAACCACGTGGGCCTCATTGTCTTTATTACTGCCATCATGGCTACCCAATATAAGTGTCACCATCTTAGTTACTCACACTACTGCCATCTTATTTGGTTGCCCTCTACCTGTGATTGGTAGACACACTCGATCTATGCATTAGCCAGATTTCCATAGACATGAATTCCCTGTGGGATCTGCACATTTCCTGGCCTCACTTGGGATCTGTCTAACATCTGTGGGTCTACATGATCTTCCCAAGTTAAATGTGAACTTTCCCCAACAGCTGCCTCCCAGTCTCAAGTGCCAAATTGGCAGCCTCTAGCCAGGATCCTTGTTTCTTTGGCCTGGCATAAGCTTGGCCAGTGTTCCTGTAGGTCAGGGTAGAAGGTTCAGGCATGCCATTGGTTCTGGGCCTTGGGCATAATACATTGCAGAAAGGAAAGAAAAGGACAGTGAGAGGTTGGATCTAGTATCTCTAGGCTACCTTCAGGCCTCCTACAGGGGTTTTCTTACCATTTCTGAGAGCTTCAAGGAGGTCCAATGGTGAAGAAAGCAGGAAGAAATAGCATGAATCTTTAAAACTCCTCCCTGGTTCACTAGCTGCTGTAGGTGTGGCTGGAGTCTGTGGGGGCACCTACTGAGATTTCCAGGTTCTTGGAATGGTGATGGACAGAGAAGCAGTTTATTAAGAAAAAGAAAGGAGCTTACACCACACCTTAATCCCAGCACTTGGGAGACAAAGGCAGGTGAGTCTCTATAAGATCTAGGCTAGCCTGATCTACATAGTGAACTACAGACCATCCAGAGATAAACAAGGAAACCCTGTCTTAAAAATATAAGAAAGAAAAAGAAGTGTTAGAAACAGACACTCCTGAGAATGGAATTCAACTGGAGAATTGAGGGAAAGGCTGAAGATAAAAGTCCCTAAATGTCATGACCCCTTACCTTATAGATCAGTTACTTGGTACTTGGAGGTCTTGGAATTTTCTCTTCTGTTTTGTTACATGTAGCTTGTGGTTTTCCAGTCTTCCTCTACTATTTTGTTGTTGTTGTTTTGATTTGATTTGATTTGATTTGATCTGGTGTGTGTGTGTGTGTGTGTGTGTGTGTGCGCGCGCGCGCGCGCATGCACGCAGGAGGGATGCACTTCAAACCTTTCAAATTCTATAGCAGAAATGGGCAGGAAGTGGCTTCAGAGGTTAATCTAGTTGCTGCCCTCAGGTTCAGGGTTATCAAATCCCAAGTTATTACCAATTGGTGAGAACTTCTCCAGACCACCAAGCTAGGGGGAGGCAGGATATACAAGCCACAGCCTGAGCCCAACCTCCTGCTGCCTGCACTGTTCAACTTCTCAGCCTCTGGCCCTCTGGTTTGCCACAAATGTTTCCTGGGACTGTCTGTCATCCAGGGACTGCTGCAGATTAAATCCCAAATCCTGGAGCTGGAGTCAACTTGGCTGACTTCCTTCCCATGTCTCCTACATCTTTTTCTCGGCACTTTTCAGCTGTTTATGGCATGTCAAAGTGCTTCCTCTCCCTCTCTTTTTAAAATGTCTTTATTTTTATGTACATGAATGTTGTGCCTGAATGTATGTATGTATACCATGTGCACCTGGTACACCCAGAAGAGAGTGTCAGATAACCTGGAACTGAAGTTATGGATGATTGTGAGCTGCCACCGTGGGTACTGGGAACTGAGGCCATATTATCTACAAGAGCAGCAAGTAGTCTTCATGGCTGAGCCACAGCCAGGTCAGGCAGAGACAGCTCTTAGCCTGCCATCAATCCCAGAATTCTTCCACACTATTCTTTTAAATGTTCTCCTGTCCTCTCAGGAGACCATCCAGGCCCTAAATGGTAGCCATTCTCCTGACTTCTGACAGACTTGATTATTGACAGGACCAATTTGAAGGCATTTGTGCAGATTAAATCAGTTAGACCTCACAATCCCATTTCACATCGAAGGGACAGGGAAACCCAGATGTTGCTGGCTGAGAGCATACTGATAAGTAGCAGAGCTGGGATCCAGCCCAAGCTCCACAGAGAAGTCATGATACCAAAAGCACCACAGCAACTTCCCAGACAAACTGAAAACCATAATGTTGGTTTCCTCAGATCAGAAGCACTGTGCCAGGCATGGTGGAAAATGCCTAGAATCCTGTTTTCAGGCGTGGGGTCACACAGTGTCTTATGTAAGGTCACTACTGCCGTGATGAAACACCATGACCAAAGCAACTTAGGGAGGAAAGGGTTTATTCAGCTTCCGCTTCCACATCACTGTCCATCGTTAAAGGAAGTCAGGACAGGAACACAAAGAGGGCAGGAACCTGGACAGGAGCTGATGCAGAGGCCACAGGGAGTGGGGGTAGGGGGTTGATCTTCTCCCCATGGCTTGCTCAGCCTGCTTTCTTAGAGAACCCAGGACCACCAGACCAGAGTGGCTCCACCCACAATGGGCTGGGCCCTCCCACATCAATCATTAAGAAAATCCTTACAGGCTTGCCTGCAGCTTGATTTATAGAAGCATTTTCTCAACTGAAATTTTCATCTCTCAAGGCACTCTAGTCTGTGTCAAGTTGACATAAAACTGTCCACTGCACACCCCGTGTCTCAAGTCAGGTCCAGTTACCCATTATCCTCAATAGGCCAGTTAAAAGAGCCAAATTAAAAAAGAAAAAGCAGGAAAAAGGAGATTTATTCAATGTGCCCACTCTGAGAAGAGAGGCAATCCATCCAGCAAATCCCTAGTTCTGAAGTAAGACCAGAGTTTACATAGAGGGCCAAGCATGTGTACATCCAAACAGTTCCAGTAAAGGTGTGGTCATGTCCCGTGCCGCACACCCCAACAATAACCACCCATCATTGTTGGGGCCTCAGTCTGATCCATCAGTTTGGATTCTGTCTGCAAGGTGGTCTGACAAGTTGCTAGAACTGTGTGAAATCTCTTTTCCTGGACTCAAATTCCCTTTGTGGCTGGCATGTTTTCCTTCTCCCAGCAAGAGATTCCTGGAGAAATTCCCATTTCTTTGGGGTCCTTGTTTCAAGAATGTAAGAGTCAGACTGAGAGATGGGAGTATCTCTTTAGAATGCCTTCCCTCTACTAGGATGATTAGAATACCAGTATTCTAGAACCATCTTCTGCAGCATCAGCATTCAGTCACCTCCAATTATACAGTGAATTCAAGGCCTGGCTGGGCTATGTGGGACCCTATTTTTAAAAAAGCAAAGAAGGAAGTCTGAAAGAAACTAGCCACTCTTTTTGCAGAGCTCTTAGATCATCTCTCTCCACAGGCCTGTATTCACTGAAGGAGGCCTGAGGACCAGATGGGTAAGGGATGTACTCAAGAGCCATGGTTGTAAGTGGGAGAGCCATGACTGTAGCCCAGTCCAAGAGAAAAATCACCTCCAACAGAAATTTGATCTGTCCGTCCAACCTATATAGGGCCAGGCAGACACTGCAGGAAGCCAAACAGAGAGTCTAGGAGATGCATGCAGCAGAGTGGACAGGGAAGAGGAGACCCAATCTGAGGCTCTAGGCGGGGCTGACTTTTGGGGGCACTTTGTCCTAACACCCACAACAAACTGGGAAGGAGCAGAAGATCAGCCATCCAGTTCTGTCTGAGGCTGCAGCACCCTTCAGCAACCCGGGATTGTGTACCCTGAACCATTCACTGAATCAGGATCTTTCTACTTACATGAAACTGCTAGCAACGACAGCATCACACCATTGTCACAGAATGAAGTGCTTCCCATCCCACTTAGATAAGAGACTGAACTAAAATTAAAACGACAGACGTTGGTGCCTTCTGAATGATGGATGCTTTGAATCACTCCTGACTAGGAGTGGGGAGGACCTTAGATGGATTTGATGAGAAGCCACAAGTCCCCATGGAGGACAAACTGTGGGTCCCAGCACTCACCGTTACTCACTGGGTGACCCTAGCACATCAGCGAGCTTCTCTGGTATCCAGACCACTCCTCAGATCACTTCCAAGGAGATGGTGGGAAAGAAAGAACTTTGTAAAATGGTATCATGGTGTAGAAGTGGAAATGTGGGCTCTGAAAATGGAAGGAGACCCATCATTTCCCAAAACGGAGCCTTGTTGGCATTCTTTAAGGACAGGCTAACATTTCCCAAAAATGCCCCCATGTGGTCAGGTTGCTCCACAGCCTGGCTACAACCCCTTTCTGGAACTCATACCACGGAAGCTTGAGATGAGGTGACATAAATGAGTTCCCTGCCTTGTCCAAAATCCTCCACATTTGCATGGACACATATGTTACACAGGAATCCATCCGTATCCATGAGGGACAAGTTCTGAGATTCTCTCCCAGCCTCTCATAAGTCTAGGGATATCAAAACCTCTAACTCTTGAGTCTCACATATAAAGTTATGCAGATTCACAGTAACTCAGACATCTCCTTGTATACTTTAAACCTCTTCCAGATTATTTGTAATTATGTTAAAATCTAAACACTAGGCAAATAGTTGCTATACAGTACCATTTTGAGAAGATGAAGAAGAAGGAGGAGGAGGAGGAGGAGGAGGAGGGAGAGGAGAAAGAGGAGGAAGAGGAGGAGAAAACATGTTGTTAGTACAGACTAAACCATTATGGTTCATGAATGAGAGTGAATCACTAGATAAATTATTCAGATGAGTACTGGAGAGAGACTGAGGTCTGCAATTACAAGAAGCTACAGCAGGGTGTGCCTACACACTGCTTCATTCAAATACAGTCTGCAGAGCTCTATACTAAGTGCAAGACCTTTCAAGTTTTGCCTTTTTGAATGGAACTTCCTGTGCCTTATTCTAAATATTTTCATTCACCAGTTGGCCAACTCTACAAACGTAAATCTCAAGCATACAGAGAGCTGAATTTTGCACACTGGCAAATACCCCATCAATTTGATGTTTGTAGTGTGACCCATTTTTATAAATTCACCCAAGAGTGTCTTTAGCTTCAAACTGTCTGATATGATAGCCAATAGTTACATGTGCCTCTTTGTTTTAAATTTTAACTTGGTAGAGTTAAATAAGATGTAAAGCTCTACCTTCAGTCTCCCTACCCACTGTCTTTGGTTTTTAATTGTTTTGTTGTTTTGGTTTGGTTTTGAGACAACGTCTCACTGTATATAGTTCCTAGCTGTCCTGAAACTCCCTGAGATCTACCTGTTTCTGCCTCTGGGGGGTGAGATTAGGATTAAAAACATGTACCACCATGATGCCTGGCTCACACTACGTACTTTTTTTTTTTTTTGGTTTTTTTTTTTTTTTCGAGACAGGGCTTCTCTGTGGCTTTGGAGGCTGTCCTGGAACTAGCTCTTGTAGACCAGGCTGGCCTCAAACTCACAGAGATCCGCCTGCCTCTGCCTCCCGAGTGCTGGGAATAAAGGCGTGTGCCACCAACACCCGGCCACTACGTACTTTTTAAAGTGCTTAACAGACTGGGTTTGATAGCACATCCACCAAAGTGTGAGGCAGGAAAATTAGAAGTTCAAGGCTGGTCTGGGCAACTTAGTAAGAGCCTATTTCAAAAATAAAGACTGAAAACTGAACTGGGTACGTACCTCAGTGGTAGGGAACTTGCCTAAATAGGCAAAGATTCTGCATTGAATCTCTAGCTCTAGAAACAAAACAAAACAAACAAACAAAAAAGCCAACTCAATTTATATGTTAAGGACAATAGGGATGGATAAGGGCATTTTGTATTCTATATTATAAAGGCACATTTGGGCTGTCAGGATTGTTCTGTGGGTAGAGACACTTACTGCCAAGTCTGACAACCTGGGCTCCATCCCTGGAACTCTCGTGATAGGAGACAACTGACTCCTGGTGGTTGGCCTCGGTGGTTAAAAGCATTTGCTGTTCTTGCAGAGGACCCAGGTTCTGTTCCCAGCAACTACATGGCAGTTCACAAACATCTGCAACTCCAGTTCCAGGGGATCCAAGCCTCTTCTAACTTCTGAGGGTACCAGACATACATTCAGGAAAAACTCATAAAATAAGAATGAATAAATCTTTAAAAAAATTTAATGCAAAATTAGGACTAGCTAAGAAAACAAGAAAGTAACTGGGCACGAAGCTGCAAAGCTGTAATCCTAGCAATGGGAGGTGGAGGCAGGAGGATCGGGTGTTCATTGTCATCCTCTGTTACACAAGTAATTTATGTCAGGCTGGGCTACATGAGGTCCTGCCACAGAAGAAAACCAAGAGTGGGGTATTACCTGGTAGCAATTCACAGATGGGCTAGCCATGTGTTATGGTTTGAATATGTTTGAATTCTTGGTCTCTAACTGGCAATGCTGTTTGGAAAGGTTGAAGAAGCTTTACAAGGTAGATCTATTCTGAAAAAGTGGGTCGCTGGGGGTGGGCCTTGAGGTTTTACTTCCTGGTTATAGATGCAGTTTGAGCAGCTGCCCCCCACCCTCGCTACCACACCCACCATGATGAACTCTATCCATTACCAGTTTGAGCTAAAATAAACCCTTCCTTCTGTATAATGTTCTTGTCAGATAAATTAATGCCAGCAAAATAAAAGTGACTAATAATGCCATTTTTGTGTATTAGTAGTCCTAACACTCAAGAGTCTGAGGCAGGAAAATCATGAGTTCAAAGCTGGCCTGGAATACATAACAAAACCCTGAGTCTAATTAAATAATTATAACGTTGGCTCCAAAGCCAACAAGACAGGTCAGTGGATAAAAGTGTGAGCCTGACAGCCTGACTCTGATCCCCAGGACTCACAGAGCAGGAGGAGAAAACAGATACCCAAAAGCTGCCCACATGGCCTAGAGAGACGGCTCAGTGGTTAAGAGCACTGACTGCTCTTCCAGAAGTCCTGAACTCAAATTCCAGCAACCATATGGTGGCTCACAACCATCTATAAGGAGATCTGGTGCCCCCCCTTCTGGCGTGCAGGCATACATGCAGGCAGAACACTGTATATGTACTAAATAAATAAATCTTTTTTATTTTTTATTTTTAAAACAATCTTATTTTACATACTAATCCCAGTTCCCTCTCCATCCTGTCCTTCCACTCCCCCCCTTTCCCCCACCTAACTCCCCATCCACTCCTCAGAGCAAGTGAGGCCTCCCATGGGGAAACATCAAAGTCTGTTACATCATTTGAAGCAGGACCAAAGCCCTTTCTCCTTTATCTGGGCTGCATAATGTATCCCTCCATAAGGAATGGGCTCCAAAAAGCCAGTTCATGCACCTGGGATAAGTCCTGGTTCCACTGTCAGCAGCCCCATAGACTGTCCAAGCACCCCAACTGTCACCCACATTCAGAGGGCCTAGTTAGTCTTACACAGGTTGCCCAACTGTCAATCCAGAGTCTGTGAGCTCCTGCTTACTTGGGTCTGCTGTTTCTGTGGGTTACCCCATCACGGTCTTGACCCTTTTGCTCATATTATCACTCCTCCCTCTCTAAAACTGGATTCCAGTGCTTAGCTGTGGATCTCTGCATCTGCTTCCATCAGTCACTAGATAAAGGCTCTATGATGGCAATTAAGGTAGTCATCAATCTGATACAGGAGAAGAGCTCTTAAGGTATCCTCTCCACTATTGCTTAGATTCTTACCTGGGGTAATCTTTGTGTATTCCTGGGTATTTCCCTAGTGACAGGTTTCTTCCTAACCCCATAATGGCTCCACCCTCTATCAAAGTGTCTCTTTCCTCATTCCCCCTCTCTGTCCTTCCTCCAACTCAATCTTCTCAATCCTTCATGTACTCCTTCCCTTGCCCCTTCTCTCCTCTGCACTTTTCTGTCACCACTCCCTCCATACTCCCAATTTATTTTGGAGATCTTGTCTATTTCTCTTTGTGGGGGTCCATGTATGTCCCTCTTAGGATCTTCCTTGTTTCCTGGCTTCTCTGGGGTCATAGACTGTAGGGTGGCTATACTTTGATTTATGTCTAACATGTCCATACATACAACATCCCACCATAAGTAAAATACAATTTAAAATTTTTAATTGCTTAAAACATCCAATGCCAATGGGATAAGAAGGTTGTGATTAACTTTAAGTAAATCTCTGTGCAGTGGGGAGGAGGGACAGGTATACCTAGAATCCCCCACCCTTGGGGAGGAGGGACAGGTATAATATAATCCTGTACTCACAGGGAGGAAGGACAACTATACCGATAATTCTGCACTCACAAAACAACAACAGGATGAACTCAATTTGGAACTCTACCAGCACAATATACAGTCTACAAAGGAGGAGCAGGAAGGGGGATATTTTCCCTCTCTTATATGTCCTCTATAATTCATTTCATTTTTTTAAATTTGTTTTATTTGTATGGGTGTTTTGCCTGAATGTGTGTCTATACACTGTATATGTGTCTGGTGCCCTTGAAGACCAGAAGAGGGCACAAGATCCCCTGGAATTGGAGTTTCAGACAGTTGTGAGCTACCTTGTGGGTGCTGGGAATTGCACCTGGGTCCTCTGGAAGAGCAGTCAGTGCTCCTAACTCCTGAACATCTCTCCAGCACTTATTACCCTCTTATCTAGTACCTACACAAGGTAAGTACTGGAACTAACCCAAGCATCATTCTTGTTTTGTTTTTGTTTTTTCGAGATAGGGTTTCTCTATATTATTTTGGAGGCTGTCCTGGCACTCGCTCTGTAGACCAGGCTGGCCTCGAACTCACAGAGATCAGCCTGTCTCTGCCTCCCGAGTGCTGGGATTAAAGGCGTGTGCCACCAACGCCCGGCCCAAGCATCACTCTTAAAAGATCTGAACCCTCTGTGAGATGTGGGGCTGGTGAAGATCTTTTGCCATTCTGTAGGCTGCTGTTTTGTCTTATTGACTATGTCTTTTGACAGAAGCTTCTCAGTTTCAGAAGGTCCCATTTATTAATTGCTGCTCACAGTGTCAGTGCTGCTGGTGTTATATTTAGGAAGTTGTATTCTATGTCCATGCATTCAAGGTCACTTCCTACTTTCTCTTCTATCTGGTTCAGTGTAACTGGATTTATGTTGAGGTCTTTGATCAATTTGGACTAGAGGACTGATCTGAAAAATATATAAAGAACTCAAGAAACTAGAAACCAAAACACCAAACAATCCAATTAAAAATGGGGTACAGATCTAAACAGAGAATTCTCAACAGAAGAAACTCAAATGGTCAAAAGACATTTAAGAGCCGGGCGTTGGTGGCGCACGCCTTTAATCCCAGCACTCGGGAGGCAGAGGCAGGCGGATCTCTGTGAGTTCGAGGCCAGCCTGGTCTACAGAGCGAGTTCCAGGACAGCCTCCAAAGCCACAGAGAAATCCTGTCTGGAAAAAAAAAACCAAAAAAATAAAAAAATAAAAAAAGACATTTAGGGAATTGCTCAGCATCCTAAGTCATCAGGGAAATGCAAATCAAAACAACTCTGAGATACCATCTTACACTTGTCAGAATTGCTAAAATCAAAAACACTGAAGATAGTTTATGTTGGAGAGGGTGTGGCATAAGAACAACACTCCTCCACTGCTGGTGGGAGTTCAAACTTGTACAACTACTTTGGAAATTAGTATGGAGGTTTCTCAGAAAATTGGGAATCAATCTATCTCAAGACCCAGCATTACCACTCTTGGTCATATACCCAAAGATTGCACACTCATACCACAAAGACACTTGCTCAACTATGTTCATAGCAGCATTATTTGTAATAGCCAGAACCTAGAAACAGCCTAGATGCTCCTCAACTGAAGATTGGATAAAGGAAATGTGATACATTTACACAATGGAGTATTACTCAGCAGTAAAAAAAAAAAAATGACATCTTGAAATTTGCAGGCAAATGGATGGAACTAGAAAAAACAAAAACAAAACATCATGAGTGAGGTAACCCAGACCCAGAAAGGCAAACATGGTATGTATTCACTCATAAGTGGATATTAGACATAAAGCAAAGGACAACCAGTGTTATGATAGAATTGGGTGGGGGGCGGGCCTTGGCAGATTCCATGGCAGGCTAGGGTGACCAAGGCAGGGGACAAACATACCAGGCAGACAGAGTTTAAAATGAGAAGTTTTATTAGAAAGGGGTGGAAAGGAAAAAGGAAAGAGAAAAGAGGTAAAGAGACACGAAGGCAGAGAGAGAGGACAGAACAGAAGCGGGGAAACAGGAAAAGTCCGGTCTGCCCCAGTGGAACAGCAGGAGAGGGCAAAGTGGGCGGAGTCTTTCTTTTAAAGCGCCAGGGTACAAACACCTGCCATGCACAGGTGGATGAGAGGCAGGCCAGGTTTGCCTGGATTACAACAACCAGGTTACAATCCACAACCCCAGAGAAGCTAGGTAAAAGGGGGATCCTATGAAGGACACACCTGGAGGGCTCCAGGAAGGGGAAATCATTAAGATCTCCTGGGTAAACTGACAGGCAGGGTAGAGGGGAGGGGATGGGGAATGGGAACATGAGGGATCCAGATGGCAGGGCTGGGAGAGACATGAAGGGGGAGAGCAAGGAAAGAGATATCTTGAAAGAGGGAGCCAGTAGCGGGTGTGGGAGAAACTGGGTGCTAGGGAAATTCCCAGGAATCCAAAAGGATGACCCCAGATAAGACTCCTAAGACTCCTAGCAATAGTGAAGAGGGTGACTGAATGGGCCTTTCCTTGTAGTAAGATTGATGACTACCCTAATTGTCATCAGAGATCCTACATCCAGTAACTGATGGAAGCAGATGCAGATATGCACAGTCAAGCATTGGACTGAGCTCCTGGAATTCAGCTGAAGAGAGGGAGGAGGAACCATATGAGCAAATCAGGTAAAGATCATGCTTGGGAAAGCCACAGAGACAGCTGACCCAAGTTATTGGGAGCTCATGGACTCCGGACTGACACCTAAGGAACCTGCATGGGACCAAACTAGACCCTCTGAATGTGACTGAGTTATGTGGTTTGATCTGTTGTGGGGTCCCTGACAGTGGGACCAGGTGCATGAACTAGTGGGATACCTTACTCAGCCTTGATACAGAGGTGAGGGGCTTGGTCCTGCCTCAACTTGGTATGCCATCCTCTGTTACCTCCCCAAGGGAGGCCTTGCCCACTCTGAGGAGTAGATGGGGTTGGGAAAGGGGAGGAGATAGGGTTGGGAGAAAGGGAGGGAAGGGTAACAGGGATTGGTATATAAAGTGAAAACAATTTTTTAAATAAAAAAAAGAGAGTAACATTCCCTGGTAAATTAACCTAATACTATGCTATTTAACTAAAAGATATATATTGTGTAAAAAATTATGGGCACATGCACGAAAACAAAACAAAACAACTTTCACCCCAAAGGAAATAAAAATAGTTCTATCCTAAAGCCAAATATGAGTGGCCATGGTCTGAAACACAGATTCGGGATTCCCAGATACCATGTTCTATAATGAGTCTTTCTCTGTCCCACCAGCCAGCTCCCAACCCCAAATAATGATGCTGAGATAATTATGAGAGCTCAGCCTATAGCTTAGGCTTGTTCTTAACTAACTCATAACTTAAGCTGACCCATTTCTATTGATCTATGTTCTATGATGTGACATTACCTCTCTTACATCTTGTACCTCCTGCTTATTCTCCATGTCTCCTGGCAGCTGCCACGCACCTAGATTCTCCTCCTCCTGTTCCTTTCTCGCCCCGGAAATCCCACCCATACACTGCTGCCTAGCTATTGGCAGGTGAGCTTTTTATTACATCAATCGCAGCAAATACATCTTCACACAGTGTACAAGCATCCACAACAATGTTTCAATGTGGAAGTTGTTTTAAGAAGTTTTTATCATGACAGAACAAAGAAAGTTATAAATAAAAGCATTTGTTTTTCAAATACCCTGGAGGAAACATCAGTTAGGCAAGTTACAGCCAAGCAGAAAACCTTTGTTACAGACCTCAGATACTGTCTGATGGCAATCTTAGCCTTTGGACTGGTGGAAGATAGAAGTCTTGTTAGATACATTCCTAAGGGATTTACCTGAAAGTCTCAAGGTGTTAGGTTACCCATAGAGAGCTTGGCAATAGCTGGTTATCAAGCAGACTAAAGACAGCTCACTCCCATTCTGGCTCTCCACAATCCATCAATCCTCTATCTAGAATGTTGGATTCAGTGTGGATGGTTTTTTGTTTTTTGTTATTTTTCTGAGAATGTCACAAAGTCATGCCAGCCATTTCTCTCACATTTTCCTCTTATCTTCCCAAGTATTCATTACAACAGAATCTACTCAAGGATTCCCACATTTCTTTTTTTTTTTTTTTTTTTTTTTTTGGATTCCCACATTTCTTTTCTTTTCTTTTTCAGTGAACTGGAGGCTATTCAAACTTCATAGGCCTCCTAGACTGCTCTACTTGGTATTCACCACTCCGCTTCCTGCCAAAGTTCTGGAGGTGACACCCACATCTTTCAGAGGCTCATTGCTTGCAGCCTTGTTTGAAGAACCTGTCTGTCTTCTGGAGAGTGATTGATGGGCTGGAATGAGCAGAAACTACCTCAGATAACTTACGTGACAGTGGATTTATTATAAAAGAATATTTGAAGCCACCCCAGCTCCTGAAGTAGACTGCTCAAACAATTTAGTGAGTCTGGAGCCTTTCCTGAATTAACAAAGGGGGGAGCTATTAAAGGATAATGTGGCTCATTCATCATTTCAATGGATTCCCAGCAGAGCAGGAAAGAAACCAGACCTCTCCCTGATAATGGTGCTCACTAACCTTGGGGGAAAGGCATGAAGGTCTTCTAATGGAGGAAATAGATCCCTTTCAATATGAGTAGAGACTGTGCTCCCTGGAAGGTAATATCTATTCCTGGGAGCAGAGCATCAGCTAAAATGGCAATTCTATTAATCAGACAACCTGACCCGATTCCTGCTCACACATGTAAGAATAGCGAAAAAGAAACCTAGCCAGAAAAATCTAAATACAAAACCAACCATAGACCTGGAAGCTCTTCCTAACCTACCCCCATCTCACAGTTCTTAAGACTTATGGGACAGTAGGTATCATGTTTAACTAGCTAACGTCCTAAAGGGCCTACCTAAAACTAACACATTCAAATTTGGATAGGAGAGGGACATAAAGAGCGAGATTCCCTTCCTGTGGGTAGGTAGAGGATTTTCCGAAGGAAGGTGGTGGCTTCTGAAGCAGCAATATTCCTAGGGGTCCATGGAGAATGAAAAGCTGTGTGCCTAATGAGCCTGTGGGTGCCAGTCCTGTGAGAAGTGACCAGAAAGTATAAGCTAGAATACTTTATTGGCCCCTCTCTAGCACTGGCTGAATGCCTTTCTAAAATGACCTTAACTCTTCAGTGAAGAAACCTATATATGACCACTCAGGCTGTCCGTATCACCAGAGATACTGGTGAGAGAGTATGGAATAATGAGAAAGATCTGCTCCAAACACCTCCTTGTTTTCTAAAGGAAGCCATCCAGCAGGCTACAACAGGGAACTCCTAGTGGTGACAGGGCAGAGGACAGGAGGAACATCCGTAATGACAGGATACTGTGGCAGAGGACAGTGGAGCAACAGGAGAGGAACAGGCCTAAGTGCTTCAGCAATAGCTATGTGGTTTTAAAAGTAGGAGAGGGGCTGGGAAGATGGCTCAGCAGCCAGGAGAACCCACTGCTCTTGCAGAGGACCCAGTCTGAGTTCTCAGCACCCACTTGGTGGCTCCATTTCCAGGGGATTCAATGCCCTTTTCCGGCTCCTGTGGTCACTACATACACATGGTGCACATACAGACAGACAGGTAAAACAATCATACGCAAAAAAAATAAAAATAAATAAATCTTTAAATAAAAAGAGAAAAGCAGGGAGTTACGTTGTTTAAAGAAAGTAATCTATAGCTGAAGTTGGAGGAGAAAGAAAAAAAAACATGTTTTAGTCTACTTATTTCCTACCAAAAGAAGTATCTTTATAAATTATCAAATAATTAAGGGAATACTGGGTAGATTTACATATGATGAAGAAATACATTTACAATAAAAACAGATTAAAATTTAAAAATCAAGGTCACACAAAGAGCTTAAGGCATGTGTGTTAACCATGAGCGTAGTTCACGAGGCATCTTAATAATCTGTGGTATTTTTAGGAAGGAACATAGTTTCTGGGTAGGGATCTACTCAGGGCAGCCTCCGCTCAGTCATATTAGCAGCAAGAGCTGTAGGTCAGGTTCAGGTATGTGAGGGTGAGGGGCTCTCCTCACATCCCTAACCTCTTCCTGTCATTCCGTCCTGCTCTGTGAGATGAGACGATGCTTTTGTGTATTTTTGTAAATTCTGGGACATTGCTTTCCAAAGGGGAGGGGCTGAGGAGATGTTGGGGGACTGGGTATTCAAAATGACCAGAAATTAATATCTGATTATGAATTCTCCCCACTTCAAGTTCAGAGTTTCCCATACTCTGGTGTGCTCACAGCACACACCCGTTCAGTGTTCCCACCTCCCCTGTGACCCCTACATTACTCTACTAATCTTGTTGCCATACACCACCTTCCCATCAAGTTTCCTAAGGAAACATTCTCTTGTTAGCCAGACCAGGTGGCACTGCCCACAGTCTTGGCGCTCAGGCTCTACAGGCAGGAAGGTCAGGAGTTGAAGGTCATCTTCAGGTGTACAGTGAGTTTGAGGCCAGCTTAGGCTGTATGATACTCTGTCACAGAAACAGAAAACAAGCAAACAAAATGGTATATACTCTTCCTATCTACAAGGTGGATCATGGGAGGCATTACACCACAGGTTCTGCTCCACTGTAACCTCTTTCTTTCTTCCTCTTTTGTCTTCCTTGCTCCCTAACCCACTACTTTAAGGATACTTTTCCTTTCTCCTGAATGTATTTTACCCATCTAGAAATCCTTGACTTACCAACTCTCCCTCAAATGAACTTGTCAATGGATGTTCCATGTAAAACCATGTTATTCTCTCCTGAGCAAATCTAGTTAGTATATTTCATCCATCTCAAGAACTGAGGATCAAATGGGCCATCCCACAGAATCAGGGCCCAGAAAAGACTTTGAACTAGAATCTAGAGAGCTGTGTTTCTCCCTCTTATCCACAAGTGCCTCCTGCTCACCTATCTCCTCCTTGTGAACCTGTTCCATTCTGCTTGCCCTAAAACTAGACTTCCTGTGGCTACTTATCAACAAAGTGAATGGTGATCTGGAAGTGTGAGCTCTCCTCTGTAATCTTAGGACTCTGGAAACTGGAACAGGAAAATTACAATGAGCTCAAGGCCAGGCTGGGCTGCAGAGTGAGTTCTGAGCCAGCCAAAGCTACATAGAAAAACTGTCTAAAGAAAACCAATAAAAATGAAGGAAAGAATAATTATAAAGGAAAGTTATACAAAGAGTGAGAAGGAGGGGGAGAAAAAGATAGAGGGGAGGGCAGGGCAGGGAAGGGCAGGGGAGGCAAGGGCAGGGGAGGGGAGGGTAAGGGAGGGCAGGGGGGGAGGCAAAGAAGTGCATGGTTGGAAAACAGGCATCCCAATCCAGCAAAGTCTACCGGTGAATGGTTATAGTTATTATTTCTAAATAGGATTTCTTGAGCAATGAAGAGCAAGAACATGTAACTGGAATATAATAATCCCGGCAGCATCTTGCAGGATTGGTTTTTCATTGTTATGATAAGACACATGAGAAACGATTTGAAGGAAAATGAGCTGTTAGCTCACTGTGCAGAGATCTCATACTGTATGTAGTCAATGAATTCTTTTGCTTCTGAACCAGTGTGTGCTGAGGCTAAACATCATGTCAGGAAGTGTGGAGAACAAGGTTGCTCACCTTGTGGTGGTCATGAAACAGAGAGTAGGCACAGACAAGGGCAGTACAGCCTTCAAAAGCACGCTCCCAGTGCCCTGTTTTCTCCAACCAGGCCCCAGCTCTCACCACTCCCAATAATGGCATCAACTTTAGGAATCCATCCATTCATGAAGTCAAAGCTCTCATGATGCAGTCACTCTCAGTGATTAGATCCACCAAGCTTCAACACTGGAGCCTGAAGAACACTTCATATCTAAACGATCGTGGTTGGCAGGATGGGACAGCCCTTCCCTTCAGGAAGCGGAATCTGTTTCCTCACCCACTCAATATACACTGGTCTTTTAGCTCTGGTCATCAAGTGCAGCAGAAATTGAATGTGCCAGATCTGGGCCTCAGCCTTTCAATTTTCCTGGCTCAGCCACAATAAACCACTCCAGATTAGCCTACTGCATACGGAGGGACACATGGCCCCGGCTCCCACGTCACTTCTGCCTTTAGACAGACAACAGCCAGACGTGAGTAAGTAAGGCCATCCTAGGCTCCCAGCTGACCAACCAGATGGTTTACAGACTCTTGAACAAAAATATATGGTTGTCATTTTAAACCACTAAGCCTCAAGCTGATTTGTTATGCAACATCGAATAACTGACAGGACATACAGTGTGTGTGACTATGTACAATATGTAGCCATGCTTAGTTGCTTATACCTCTAATCCCAGCATTTAGGAAAACAAAGTGAGAGGATTGCCATGAGTTCAAGGCCAGTCTGGGCTACTTAGTGAGCTATTGAGGTGTGGGTGCTATAGCAAAAGCCTACAAATTTTTAATTAATTAAAATTTAAAACCAGGGTATGATGGTATGATCCTGTAACCCCAGCACTTGGGAAGAGGATCATCAGTTCAGAGTCGTGTGACGCTATAGACACAGTTACAGACCAGCCTGGAATGCTTGATGCTCTGCCTCAAAAATAAATAAACAAGCAGACCAATAAATAAAACACAACATTTAGGAAGGTCACAGATGGTAGTGCTTATAAAAATAGATAAGGAAGAAATAGCCAAATGCCCAGTAGTTATATATCCCGTTGGGGAATGCTGGATTTCGTGTAATGAAGATTCTGGCTAGCACCAGCTCACTGGTTGATTCCCCTTAAAATGTGATTCCATAATATGGACTGAAAGTTTGTCTCTGCTAACTGGAAACTCACAAACTTGAGAGTTGTAATCAAGTGAGACTGGCCTGAAGAATCCCATTATTGAGAGCAAAACCTAACTGGCCTCCTTTGATCCCACTGCCAACTCATTCACTAGTCTGTTGGCTGAAGCCTGGAAAGAGTAAAGAAAGGCAATTGATGCAACAGACACATCTTGTGCCCCACAAGGATCTTCTTGGCTCCCTTTTTTCTCAGTCAGTGGAAACACATAGAATTTCAGTGGCTAACTCACCTTCACCTTTTGCCCAGGAAACATGTGGTAATTGGAGTAAGAATGCCCCCAATAGATTCATGTGTTTGAATGCTTGTTTCTGAGTTGGTGGAACTATTTGAGAAAGATTAGAAGTTATAGCCTTGGAGAAAGTGTATCATTGTAGGGAGAGACTTTGATATCTCTCTCTCTCTCTCTCTCTCTCTCTCTCTCTCTCTCTCTCTCTCTCTCTCTCTCTCTCTCTCTCTCTCTCTCTCATGCCCATGGAAATGTGAGCTCTAACTACTGTTCCAGTTCCATGCCTGCCTGCCTGCAGTAATGCTTCCCATCTTGATGATCATGGACTCTAACCCTTTAGAACCATGAGTCCCAATAAACTCTTTCTTTTATAAGTCACTTTTATCATGGTGTCTCTTCACAGCAATAGAAAGGAAACTAATGCAGCACATTCCAACATACACAGCCTTGAAGTGAGGTAGTTAATGGATGTAGCCAAGAATAAATAAATTTAAGAAACACTTTACACATATTCTCAAAAGATGCAGCTCAGTTACTCACAAAAATAGTGACCTGACTGAGTGATGGACATTCTCTGGCCTGCCCTGTTTCACCGTCTTCTGCACTTCACCGTCTTCTGTACTTCTTAAGATCCCTTTGGGATCTTGGCTCAAGAAGACTACCTACCCCAAAAGTCCTTGTCTCAAGCTCTGGTTGGTGTGTATGGTACAGGAAGAGGTCTGAACTCACAATGTGGAGAATGATATCCAGGATAACACAGCTATTACTCAGAGAGTCATTCCACCCACCTAGTCCTCAGTAATATCTTTTGTTGGGGGAACCTCCTGGTAAGTATGAAATATGTCACACTCTATCTCTGGGCCCCTTCTCAGAGATATATCCACAGTTTTCTGTTCTCAGTCTTGTCAACCGTTCTTCAATCTTGCCTTACCAATCACTGATTAAAACAATGAGATAGCACTCAGGAATCAGTGTAAATTATCCTCAGGTCATGTCATTCAGACTGTAAGCAGCTGATTTCCCCTCCTCCTGACACCTGTGCCTAGTGGCTGTGGACTTTGCAGAGACATCAGTGTGTTGGTCCTCTGGTTTCTAGTCTTCTCTGTCATCAGGTCTCAGTGTGATTTCATAAAGGGTGGCATAAGTTCTCGTCCATTTTAGTGACAGAATAGTATTCCATTATAAGGAAATTTTAATCGTTATTTTTATTTTATTTATTTTTATTTTATGTGTATGAGTATTTGCCTGTGTGTATGTATGTGCATCACATGTATGCCTGGTGCCCACAGAGGCCAGAAGTCGCCAGATCCCTCGGAATTGAAACTGCACATGGGCCAGGCAGTGGTGGTGCACACCTTTAATCCCAGCACTCAGGAGGCAGAGGCAGGAGGATCTCTGTGAGTTTGAGACCAGCCTGGTCTACAAGAGCTAGTTCCAGGACAGTCTCCAAAGCCACAGAGAAAACCCTATCTCAAAAAAAAAAAAGCTGCAGATTGTTGTGAGTCAAGTGCTCTTAACCCCTGAGCCATCTCTCCATCCTCCTTTTATTTTATTTTTAGTTGTTAGTTTACAAGGTAGTAGATTTCCTTATTTCATACATAATTTGGTTGGCCCCGACTCTTCCCCATCTTCCGGCCACCACTTCCATTTATGAACCCAGCGTTTTCCTTTCTGCTTTCCTGTCACATGTATCGGTGTAGCCATCTCTGCCTCTGTCCCTTAAACCATGGCTCCTTTCCATTTGCAGCATTCTGTTCTCCTCACACACTCACTCCCACATAACTAATACATGTAAGAATCGGGGGCTGACCCTGGAGTTCAGCTGAAGAGAGGGAGGAAGCGTCATGAACAAAGGAGATCAAGACCATGGTGGGGAAACCACAGAGACAACTGACCGGAGCTGGTGGGAGCTCATGGACCATGGAATGACAGCTGGGGGACCTGCATGGGACTGAGTTAGGCCCTCTGAATGTGGGTGTCGTGTCACTATCACTAATACCAAAGGGAGGCAGTGAGACGGCTCAGTGGGTAGAGCAAGCCTGACAACTTGAGTTCGATTCCTAGAACACATGTAAAGGTAGAAGGAGAGAACCGACTCCACAAAAGGTTGTCTTCTGACGCAGACAGGCAAATGCTCAGGCACACACACACCAACAACAATTTTAAAAGAAAACATAAAGAGATGGCCCAGTCATTAAGAACACTGATTACAGTGGCATGGTGGCACGCACCTTCAATCCCAGCACTGGGAGGCAGAGGCAGGCATTTCTCTGAGTTTGAGGCCAGCCTGGTCTACAGAGTGAGTTCCAAGGTATCCAGAGCTACATAGAGAGACCTCTGCAGGCACCAGGCACACACACGGTGCACAGACATGCATGCAAGCAGAACGCTCATACATAAAAATAAATCTTTTCGTTAAGAGAAAAATACTAAGCGCCATGGCAGTGTACTACACATGGGCCTGGCCTCATGATGCTGAGGATGACTTGCGAAAAAGCTGCCATGAGGAAACCATATTTAAGTTAGAATTCAAAGAGTAATTTGTTTGGGTGACAAGTGGGCACAGATGAGGTGGAACTGTCATTATATGAAAGTTTCCATGGAGAGCGTGAATCACCAGCACAGACTCAAGTGTGCAGGGAGAAAAATTATTGTCGTAGCCTGCCAGGAGCCCTGTCAGCCTGCTCTTTTGATAGGGACAAGAAAGCCCGAGGGAGGCAAAGCTGGTGTGTCCCAGAATTTGTGTGCAACCATGAAGTACACGTTGGGGTGGGTGGGGGTGGGTGGGGGTGGGATATGGGTAATTTTTTTTTTGGTTTTTCGAGACAGGGTTTCTCTGTGGCTTTGGAGGCTGTCCTGGAACTCACTTTGTAGACCAGGCTGGCCTCGAACTCACAGAGATCCGCCTGCCTCTGCCTCCTGAGTGCTGGGATTAAAGGCGTGAGCCACCAATGCCCAGCTGGGATATGGATAATTTTAAGGAAGGATTTTCAAAATATCATTCGGGTGGCCCTGTGGAGGGTGGCCTGCAGAGAGACAACTGAAGACAGGAAAACAGTGAAGACAAACCAAGTTGCATGGTCACGTAACTTCTCTGAACTCCTCCTCTGAAAATATGGCTGAAAACAACCCTAGAGGCTGCTGATATTGTGATTGGTGAGACATAATTTTATGAACATCAAATATTAAGCAAATATTATTTTCCTAAATTCCTCATCCCCCACTCACTTTTCACATCGACCTCAATGCCTCCCTCCTCCCCAACACCCCTCACGTGTGTTTCCTCTTCCCTCGCACAGTCCTTAGTTGTCATGAACTTTAGGGGTGGGCTACAGCTCAGCTGGTAGAGTGCTTGCCTAGCAGCCTGAGGCCGTGTTTGTCCCCAGCACCACATGAACTAGGTGTGGTAGCACAAGCTTGTGATCCTGGCACTTATAAGTTGGAAGCAGGGAGATCAGAAGGCCATAGCCATCCTTGGCTACACAGTGGCCCTGTCTCAAAAGTAAAATAAAATCAATTCCAGCAAGGTCGCCTGTGTGATCTGCCTCTCCTTGTATCTGCTTCACAGCTTGGTTACCAAAGTAACGGAACAGAAACCTGAGTGTGTTAACCGCCTAGCCACTAAGCTTCATTGGCTAAGGACCATAACCAAAGCCTGACTTGTGGGTTGTGATGGTCTCAGTAACTTCCTCATCTTACCTTCCTTCCTCCTTATCGTGCCCCGACCCCAGTCTCCCTCACCCTGGGCCTTATGCCTGGATTATTAGGACGTTGAGTAGATCCACCCATGCCCCAGACTCTTATACTCCACCTCAAAGTCTCTTTGTCATGTCTCAGTGGCCCCACACAACTCGGTCTCGTTAAAGGAACCCTGCTCATACTTGAGTGTTCACGTCCTCCTCAAACTGAATTTATCCCTGGGCTCCCAATCAGCAGGTACCTCCTTATACTACAGCCTTAACATGTTTATTACAATTATTTTTCATATGAAATTTTATTTCCATGACTGACTGCCAGGTCCTCAACAGTAGTGACTACACCAGGACAATCTACCCCAGTCTCATCAGGGTCTGTCATGGATTCTGTCATAATTTGAATTTGTACTTGTGTCGTGGGATATTTGTATGTGAAGGGATAGTTATGATTGGTTTAATAAAGAGCTGAATGGTCAATAGCTAGGCAGGACTTCTGGGCCTAGAGAGGAGAAGTAGGAGATGAATCTAGGCGCATGGGAGATGCCAGGAGTCACAGAGAGAAGACAGGAGGTACAAGACTGAAGAGAGGTAATGCCATGTGATAGAATGTAGATTAATTTAATGGGTTCATTTAAGTTATAAGAGCTAATGGGACAAACCCAAGCTAAGGCCTGGCATTAAGGTCCTGCAAGTATAAGCTTTCATAATTAATAATAAGTCTCTATGTCATTATTTGGGAGCTGGCTGGAGGGACAGAGAAAGACTCTTTCTTACCCACCTGCTAAAAAATGAACATGTGGATGGACCAAACCTAAGAGTTACACTGCCTTTGCAACTAGTTGACCTGGTGATGACAGGACTCGGACTCTAGATGGCCTGTGCTTGGGGATTTGCTTTGGGCCAATAAACTTGATCCCTTCCAGCCTCCAGGGAGTCTGATGTGAGGGACAGTTAATTTCTCTCTCTCCCCCATATCTCACCTGTTTACACACCTGGGCCCCACCTTGGGACCTAAGCCAGATGTCCCTCCAAGTGTGACGCTGCAGTGCCATCTGCTGGTGATTAGAACACCTGCATGTCAGGCTGGAGAAGGACTAAGGATAGATTTAGGATCACTATTCTTTCTCATCCTGCCCTGAAACCCCAGCTATTGGGCCCTACCCCAGGAAATCTCCACACATCAATAGAGGCTCAAAATTAATGGAAGTTCCTTATTTACATTTCCTATTAGTCAAAGGTCCTGAATCGTGTCTCAACATAGTGTTTTGTGATGATGGAGATAGGAAATCTGAGGCAGGAAAGAGGAATTGAAGAAAATATTGACATTTGCTTAGCATTTACTATTTGTAATGCTGGCATGGCTGGGTTCATTCTCCAACCTTCTCAAAGTTCCCACCCTTAGCCTCCCCTTTTGCCAGTGATCCTAACCCAATGACCCAAGAATTGTCCACAGTTCCCTCAGAACAGAGTCACACACTCAGGACCACTGGCCCTAAGGAATTTGGGACAACCCTGAAGGTGTGACTTGGTAGAACATTTCCTCCTATTCTGAGAAGCGCTGAGCTCTGTCTACAGTGATGGAGGATATCTGGGTACCGTAAGGGGCTTCCTCGGCCTTTGTGGTAAACGTCTCCTGCAAGCTTTCTCCATCCCACTAGAACAAGGCCCTGTTTCAGACCCTCATTGACCAGAGACCTGTCCTCAGGTCTTCAAAGACCAGAGCGTCTTGTCCTGGGCCCTCATTAACACAGAGCCCACCCTCAGTATGATCAAACTAGGAACCTTCATTCTGACCTCACTCAGTCTCCTCAGTGACTAGGGTCCTCCCGACAGCTGCTTTAAGCCTCTCCTTGACCAGGTACTTCCCACAGTCCCCTCAATGACCAGTGTTCCTCCCTCAGTACCCTTCACAGCCAGAGACCCCACTTGGGCCTTTTTGGTTTTCTCCCTGGTCTCAGTGACAGAGACTCTCCCTCAGATGCAACATTAGGGATGAATTTCCTAACTGGACCCGTAAAAGGGAGTTTATGGAGTCATCAAAGAAGAAACACCCAAATAGGGCAGAAAACAAACTTTAATAAATTTAACATTTGTGGGAAAGCATTTGGTAAGATAAACAAAACTTTTTTGACTTTGCTTGATGGCTTTATTGACTAATTTTATGACAGATACTGTTTTGTTTAAGATAACATAAAACCAATTACCAACTTTAATTTGTTAAAACTTTCAACAGTTTTGATCCATCCTCATCCCCATAGGGACCTACCACTTGGGGGGCTTTGTGGCTGAAAATCTTTCATTAAGGTCCAGCAAGGGTAATGAGCTAGACAGTCCCTTCAGACCACCCAACTAACTGCTTTCCACTTCCCTCTGGTCCCCCAAGAAGTTGAAGTCTCCAGGCTTCTGCCTCCTGCCCTGTCCCCAGGTCTTTGGTACAGACAGAGGACACAGCTGTGTCCAGGCCTCTAGAGGTGTAGACTCTACTGATCTAATTGCTATAAGCCCAGAGATTGCTTCCCAAAGGGCCAGCACCACCTACCCCTGCCTGGCCTGCCTGTTAGCAGGGATTAGCAATGACTGTCGGGGATGCATGTGTCACACACTAATCCTCCCAGATAGTGTCACAGATAAACAGACCAGCCTCCACTCTGACTCCAAATCCTCTGAGGCTATAGCACAGGGTCAAAGGTAAGTGTGATTTATGAGAGCAATTAGAGTCAAATCAAAAAACAAACAAAAAAAAACTTGTGACTGTATGCCCCCATCCCACCCCCAGCCTGAGCCATCTTTTCCCTCTGTTTTGGTCCGTGCTGGGCCTTCCTGCTCTTAACTGGGCAGGAGACTCCTGCTCGGAACGCTTTTAAACATTAACCAGCTGCCCCAAGGCCTATTTTTTGCCTTTCATACATATTAATAATACATAGATCCTCCAGGTCGAAGACTCAAGTCAGAGAAGCAAAAACACCCCTTATTAACCAAAGGCACAAATGAGTCAGTCACTAAGTTCATTCAGTCACTCAGTCCTCACTTTTCATTCATTCATTCATTCATTCATTCATTCATTCATAGTGAATTTACTGAGCACTGCCGTACACAAGTCCTATGTTAAGTTTGGAGAACAGACAGTGAATAAAAATTAAACTTACCTCTCCACGGAAGGCACAGATTTTAGACCACATGGATTTTTGTCATGTGTGAATATGTGTCCCACCCACTCATCCCACTGGCCAGTCCTGGAATTACCGGTGCACACCACTGCTCCCAGCTTTAACTTGACTGCTGAGGATCCAAACTCAGGTCCTTAGGCTGTACAGCAAGTACTTTACTCACTGAATCATCGTCCCTACCCTCGCATGGTTATCAATAGAAAGCATGAAAAGGGGTTGGCAAGATAGCTCAGCACTGACAGCACTGGCTGTTCTTTCCAAGGACACAGGCTTGATTCCCAGCACACACATAGCAGTTCACAAGTCTGTAACCCCAGCTCCAAGGAATCCAATGGTCTTTTCTAGCTTCCAAGGGCACTGCGTGGTACACATCATGGAGGCAGGCAAAATACCCACACTCTAAAACAAACAACAAAAAGCATAAGAAATGCTGAAAATGAGCTGGATTGCTTCTGTATCCAGGCCTGTGCTTCCAGCTCTGGTTGAAAATTGGGTGGAAGGCGCACATCTGTCTATGACGCACATCTGGCCACTCCTGGGGAAAAAAAAGCTTAAAGAAAATCCTGGCATTGTCATCTGACCTATACACACACACACACACACACACACACACACACACACACACACACACACACAATGCATAAATAAATGTATTAAAATTTTTAAAAAGAAAATCCTGGCTGCAAACAAAATTTCTTTGGGTTCATTTGCTTGTTAGTTTGAGTTTTGATACCATCTTACTGTGTAGCTAATGAAGGCTTCAAACTCACCCTGTCCCTCTCTCGTCTGTCCAGTGCTGGGATTGTACATGTGCACATCACACCTGGATAAATAAAGTTCTTGAGAACATTCCAAGCCTGGTGTGGTGTCACACACCTTTAAACCCATCGCTCTGGAGTCAGAGACAGGCGGATCTCTGTGAATTAGATGAATTAGAGGCCAGCCTGATCTGCAAAGCGAGTTTCAGCCAGAACTGTTACACACACACACACACACACACACCACAAACCCAGTCTTGAAAAACCAAAAAGAAAAAAGAAAAAAGAAAAAAGAAAAAGAGAACATTCCAAAACTCCCATGCAAAAATACAAAACAAGCTAACTAAAGAGGCCCAGCAAATGAGGCCAAAATATCAGGACTGGCTTGAGAGATCAACTATCCAGGCTGAACAGAAGGTAGGCTGAGTTTAGGAAGTGGAGTTACCAGTTGCTGGGGGCTGGGGATGCCAGTGACCCAGAGAGAGGCCTGCAGTAAAGTAAAGGCAGGCTGTTTAGGAATCAGAACAAGGGACACGCAGGTGTCCTAGGCAAAATGGTTTGTTCACTTGTGTATTCGTCTGTTTATCAAAATCCACGGCTGTGCTGAACATTCAGTTTGATAAAAAAAAATTGACTGGTAAAGAACCATACGACAAAACACGTTAACTGCAGTTGAGAATATACACCTGAGCTGGGTGTAGGAGCATGGGCCTTTAACTCCAGGATTCAGGAGGATGAAGCAGGAATATCCTCACAAGTTCTGGGCCAGCCTGGTCTACATAGTGAGTTCCAGGGTAGCCTGGGATACAGAGTAAAACCTTGTTTCAAACGAAACATATAGGACTGGTACAATGGCTCAGTGAATAACCACCAAATGTGGGGATTTGCGTTCCACCCCCAGAACCCAAACAGACAGGACTAACTCCCAAAAGCTGCCCTCTGAACTCTACATGTTCCCCATGACACATAACATGCATACATTCCCATACATGTACACGTGCATGAAAGCACATATAAATACATTTTTAAAAATACTTTAAAACACACACACACACATACACACACACACATAGATGAAGCTTAGTGGGGTCCCACTACTAGGTTCGTTGGGTAGCAATTGCACCCTCACTAATTTGGGGAGCAAAGGAATGTCACCACAGCCTGTACTCAGAAAGGGCTTCTCGAGGGCTGTGCTCCACGTGTAGCCAGCAGGAGTGGGCAGATTGCGAACACAGTCATGGTCTTGCCAACTTCAGATTATTGTATCTAGCTGATATGTTATCGTTATTTTTACCATTGGCTCTGGTTCCTGCAAAATTTCTTTCTGGGTTTAGATAAAATTGGGTTTAGCCTTTGGGATGTGTGTGCATATGGATGTCATCCACTGTGTGTGGGTGATGAAAGAAGAGATTAAGAATGGTCTCCGTGCGTGGCTGCACACAGCTCAGGGTGAGTCACGAACCTCAGACCGGAAAGGAAGCTGAGTGGGAGGCCAGAGCAGGCAGAGACTCAGGGTGAATCGTGACAGCTCAGTCTGGATGCAGTCAGGTGGCAGGAGACCTCTCCATGCCTCCCACTGAGATGCCCACATCTAGCAAGTCCTGATACCTGACACAGGGTGCCCAGAAGGCCAGAGGCAGGCCAGGGCCCCCTTATCACAACAGGGGGCAGTGTTCTGCAGAACTAGATGTTGGTGGATTTTTTCTATTTTTCTCTTCTTCTGTTAAAAGAAAAAAAGAAAAAACACTTCAGAAAATGCTGTCTATATCTGTTCTTTTGCCAACAAATACGCAGCCCTTGTTTCATTTTAAGGTGTTTATTAAAAGCAGCATTTTTGAGACCTTAAAATGAAAATGCCAGTTTGAGCTATGTTCAGAGGAATGGAAGAAAGGTTTGCTCACATTCCCGAGTTATTTAAGTGGTGGCAGGGGTAAAACAGTTACGAATAGAGAGGCAAGAGTAGGCAGGCAGTCTTAAGTCAGAAGATTCTGGGATGTAATGAAAGGACGCGGAAAGAGGCAGAAAGACTGGAGATGCCTCTAAGGCTGAGGCAGCTGGGGAGCTGAAGGAGATGAATGGAGACCTGGATGGGATGACTCGGGCTCCTTCTCCAGCTCCCTGACCAGGTTCGTGGCGGCTGGCTGCCCGCAATGCAACTGTTTTCATTGCATATGAACAAGGTTAGCCAGAGAGAAACTAAGGTGAGAGTCGGCTCTGGGCCTCAGAAGCCCACTAAGTCCAAGAAGACCTGGTGGGGGGAGATAAGTGAGTCAGGAATGTCCCCAGATGTGCAGGTCCCCTCCTTCATCTAAGACTTTAGGAATAAACCACATGCCATCTCCCCACAAAACCTTTCCGGCTTTTTGGCCCAAACTGACCTCTCCCCTGGCATTAATTATTAGCTTAGATCCCTTTCCTGTCTTGCTTCTTTTTTTTTTCTTTTTTCTTTTTTTTTTCTTTTTTCTTTTTTTTTTTTTTTTTTCGAGACAGGGTTACTCTATGGCTTTGGAGGTTGTCCTAGAACTAGCTCTTGTAGACCAAGCTGGCCTAGAACTCAGAAAGATCTGCCTGCCTCTGCCTCTGGAATGTCTTGCTTCTTGTGAGCCTCTAACCTTCTGTACTTGACCTGTTTATGAGTGCTTTGGTACAGTCTTTTAAGTCAATGTGTGTGGAGGGGGGAGGGTTGTTTTTTTGTTTGGTTGGTTGGTTGGTTGGTTGGTTTTGTCTTTACATTTTTTTTTCTTTTTGAGATGGAGTCTGCTTTTGAATTTGCTATCTAACCCAGGTTGGCCTCAAACACACAATCCTCCTGCCTCAACCTCCCAAGCATCAGCATTAAAAGTGTGCACTACCTCACCAGCTATAAAAGTTCTAGCAACAGCTAACTGCAAATATTTCCTTCATTGGGCCTGGTGTGGTGGCACACACCTTCAGCCCCAGCACTTGGGAGTTTGAGGTCAACCTGCTCTATACAATGAGTTCCAGGATAGCTAAGGCTACAAAATGAAACCCTGTGTCAAAAACAAATTCCTTGCATGTGTTCTTTTATTTTGATTATCTGTTTTTAGGCTTAAATTTGAAACATCCTGGCCTAGGGTCAATTAGGCAGTTAATTTCTCCTTCATGAACACATCTGTCATTTTAAAGGTGGAAATACCATTACAGAGGTTCAATAGGTATTTTATATTTCTGGGTTTGTCTTGTGTATTTGTTTGGAGGTTGTATTTGTTGTATTCTCTCTCTCTCTCTCTCTCTCTCTCTCTCTCTCTCTCTCTCTCTCTCTCTCTGTGTGTGTGTGTGTGTGTGTGTGTGTGTCTTGTCCATCTGGAAAATAATTGGTATATAGTACAGGAAGAGGACCAAGAATATCTTTTCTTTCATGACATCACCATCACCACCTCTGACATCACCATCACCACCACCACCACTGCCACACAGATGGGAAGACTAAGGCTTGAAGTGTCCACTTCCCCGGTGTCCAGATCACAAAAAGGGAAAGATGAAACCTGTGGCACAAACACGTCACCCTGTCCTGCTCTTTTCCTTCCTGGGGGAATCTTTGCTCTCCTGAAACTTTGTGCTTCCTGGTTTCCTTCCACCCCACCCTCAGCCTGAGTCTCTACAAAGTGACATTGACTCACCAGAGTTCTTAGACTGGCATGGCCCTGGGTCAGACCCTGAGTCTCTTAGGCCATATATGGTTTTGTCTTTTCAAGTTCTCCACCCATTGACCTTTACAGCTCAATGAGCTCATAAATAGTCATCGGGGCCTAGACACTGTTGCAAACATTTGCTCCAAAGCCTCAGTATAACTCGTACCATCAGGATCACAGTCTTACTGGGAGTTGTATGGAGCTTGAGTTGTAATCTCTGTAGGGCATGGCCAGGACCCACCCATGTGGCCACCATCTCTCCCATTATCTGTACCTGTAGGCTCTAGCTCATTCCCCCTCACCCCTATACCATACTATAACTAAAGCCACAGCTCACAGGGTAGAGAGATGGGTTGGTGGTTTAAAGTACTTATTTCTCGTGCAGAGGACCTTGGTCCCCAGCACCCACATGGTGGCTCATAACCATCCATAACTCCAGTACCAGAGGATCCAATGCCTTCTTCTGGCCTCTGTGGGCACCATGTTCACGCATGATATACATACAGGCAGGAAAAACACTCATACACATAAAATAAAATAAATCTGGAAAGAGAGAAAGAGAAAGGTCACAGCTCATGACAGTGTCACTTCTCAAATATAGGCACATGACAGAATTTCATCCCGTGACCAGTACATCTACAACATCTCAAGGCCCTGTTACACCCCAGCTGCCACAGAATAGACACTGTCACAACTCTGGGCCAAGTGTGGACAGCAGCAAGACTCTGGGGCTTAACAGAGTATACAAGGACAAGTGCTGGACCAGCCTGCATGTGAGGGTCCTACAATGGGCCTTTATTTGAAGGATAAAAAAGCCAGCTGTCTGGTTGTGTCGGGAATAAGACAAGGCCCTGGCGTGTGATTTGGTTCCTTTCTCATGAGTTTGGGGTTATGACAAGTTCTCACGGTGCTGGGACATGGGCTAATTCTGTTTCACAAGGTCTAGCACAGACAACCTCCGAGGATCCTAGCTTGTCTGGGGTGTGTGGCTTGATGGGAACAGCTGATTCAACCCTGAAGAGTAACTCGGGAAATTCGTCCTGACCTCTGAGTTGCTGACCCTCCTGGGATATCTGTGGGCACAGAATCCTTCACCTCCAGAGGTTCTGCCTGGAGCCATCTCCTCAGAGAGTCTTATGAGGATTCATCTAATTTCCTCTCCCTGATCCCACAGCACTGACAGTTGGCACAGTCTGCAGCTGAGCCTGTCTCGGCTGACCTTCCTCATCCTAGGGACAATCCTCCTGTGGCCCGCCAAGCTCAGGCTTCATGCGAGGCCACAGTGCCATCTTCTGGCTATTGTGAGCCTTGCTGGCCATGCCAGAAACAGGCTGGACTTTGCCAACATGGAAAACCCTGCTCCATTTTCAGTTCAGGATTTAAAAAAGCCACTTCTCCCTCAGGCCGTAGGCTTCAGGGATCAGAGCTGTGCCCCGGGTCTTTCATCACCGTGGCTTCTTCCGGTCCTCCCTGGGATCAGTACTCAATCAGACTCCAGCCCCACCCCTATGACCAGGAATGCAGTGACCAGGGCTCAGAGGTCATGACCCCTGTGGTTAAGACCTCTTACTGAACATCCACAAAAACCAGAACAACTTGTTCCAGCTCCACAATGCTAAGGGAGCTTCACTCAAGCCTCCCTCCATGACAGGACATTCAATGACAGAGACCTGTGTTCAAAAACACTAGAGGCCAGGACCTTCGATGAGACGCTGTGACCAGGCTACTGAAGGACCTGAAGAGCCCTCTGTTAGGCACCTAGAGGCTATTACTTGGAGGCCACTGCACATTCAGACTGGCATATAGGACTGATACGGTCCTATCTGGCTCCCCATCACCCTTCCCCTTGACTCAGCAGAGACCCCTTGACTTCTTTCTCTCCCTTGACTCAGCACAGGGCTCCCAGCTTCCCTTTCTGTACTCTTGGCTTCATACCTCAGACTGAGTACCATCTGTGCTCCGGTCTCATGAGGAAGGTAGTCTCTCTAGAATGATCTATCCCTTCATAGGAAGTCTGACCAGAGAAAACCAGAGGGCGTCTTCCAGCCACCTGGAAGTGCTCCCGCTGTTACCTAAGCCTGATATCTGCTGGCCCTTCAGCTTCTGGTCTCTGACCTCTGTACTGTGTCAGCTCATTGCCCAAGGAGCCCATCAAATGTTGGATGCCTTTACACAGGAGCCAAGAGTTTGTCAATCCCAGTATTCATCCAATGCTGTGTACCTGCTTCTGGCCCCTTGTCCTGACTTCCTCCTCTTTTCCTACAGATCCTAGTGCATGCCAGGCTCTCTCTCTCTCTCTCTCTCTCTCTCTCTCTCTCTCTCTCTCTCTCTCTCTCTCTCTCTCTCTCTCTCTCTCTCTCAGACCCAATCCTGCTGAGTTCACTTCTTTATTCAAGCAAGTGTCAAGCAAGCAGCATGCGTTAGGAATCCACCAATGCAAGGTAGGAATGAATGCAAGGGACAGCAGCAAAGCTGGGACATTTGGGTTGAGATGTAAAGGATGCATAGGGTTAGCTAAAAAGCCAAGGGTTAGGGAAGTATTTGAAGAAGGAGCCACAGATACAAGTGCACAAAGGCCCAGGTGTTCAGAAATGATGTTCCCATGTGGCCAGGGCATAAAGTGAGGGTTAGGAAGGAGGGAAGAGGGATTTGAACTAGAGCAGGGAGACAAGGGGAACATCTTGGAGGCGATGGGTATGAATTTATTTTAGCTTCTCATTTGATCAGTCAAATGACATCCTGGAATGTTGGAGAGGAAGAAACGCAAGTAGAGTCATATATACCAGTCAGTTCAGCTGTCAATCCACAAACATTTATCAAACGCTGAAGTGAGTTAAATGGTAATCCCACCTCCCAACCTCCTACAAAAAATTGTGCCCCAGAACCTGTGAATGTGACTTCTTTGAAAAAGGGGGTTTGCAGAAAGTTAAAGCTTTCAAGATGAGACCATCATGGATTCAATGGGCCCTAAACCCAATAACAAGTCCCCTCATAAGAGACACCCACCAAACTAGATTTGGTGGCATGTGTCTGTAATCTCAACACTCAGGCAGGGGGATTTCCATGAGTTCAAAGTCATCTTGGCCTATGTACCAGGCAATAACTGGAGTTACATATAGCAAGACCATAACCTCAAAAACTAGATGGGCTAGGATATACCTAGCTCAGGTGGTCAAGTACTTGCACAGTGTTCACAAAACCTTGAGTTAAATCTCTAGGACCACACAGACCCAGCATGGTGGTGCACACCTGTTATTCCATCACTAAGGAGGTAGAGGCAGGAGGTCCCTAACTCCAAAGTCATCTTGCTAAACGTCACAATTTTAAGGCAGCCTAGCCCACATTAAACCCTGTCTCCAAAACAAACAAAGCAACATCAAAAGCAGACTCACAACCACGTAGAGGGTCAGGTAAAGACAGAGGAGAGATTGGAGAAGCCCTACCACAAACTACAGAATGCCAAGCAAAGTGTCCTTCCTTGGGCTCTTAGGAGGGAATGTGGCTCTGATAACATCTCTTATATTTTAAACCTGAGCCTCACAGAGCAACCATGGGTTGATTGTCACTGAGCATGCACGCCATACACACACACACACACACACACACACACACACACACACACACACGCTCTGGACCTTATCGTTGAACACATTTCATTTGTTCAATAAATATTTGCTTAACGCCTACTATATACCAGCTTCTGTTCTAGAAACAGGGTTACATAGGTGAGCAAAGCCTCCACTTCTGTGCAATTAATTCCAAGTTAGCAACTCCTTCATTTGTTAATCTCTGGGTGGCCTCATTCTGGATGAGACTCAGCCCTTTCTTTTTCTTTCGTGATGATAAAGATTGAACCCAGAACCTCCCAAATGCTAGGCAATCTTTGCCACTAAGCTATTACATTTTTACATTTCAAAGCAGTATCTCTCTAAATTGCCTCAGATTGGCCTTGAACTCACACTGTACTAGAGATTGCCCTGCCTCAAACTCCTGAGTATCTGGATGCCTGGCCAACAGGCCCCACTCAAGATTCAGCCTTTCTTGCCACCCAATGTGACCAGTCCCTTATATTGAACTCTGTCTTGGGGCTGGAGAGATGAATGAGCAGTTACAAAAGTATACTATTCTTGCAGAAGACCTTCAGCTCCCAACACCTGAGTCAGGTTGCTCAAAACTGCATGTAACTCTAGCTCCAGAGAACCCAACGCCCTCTTCTGAACTCCTCAGGTATCCACACAGTGCTCCTGTCCACACACAGTGCTCCTATCCACACAGTGCTCTGTCCACTCACAGTGCTCCTGTCCACACACAGTGCTCCTGCCCGCACACAGTGCTCCTGTCCACACACAGTGCTCCTGCCCGCACACAGTGCTCCTACCCGCACACAGTGCTCCTGTCCACACACAGTGCTCCTGTCCACACACAGTGCTCCTATCCACACAGTGCTCCTGTCCACACACAGTGCTCCTGTCCACACACAGTGCTCCTACCCACACACAGTACTCCTACCCACACACAGTGCTCCTGTCCACTCACAGTGCTCCTGTCCACACACAGTGCTCCTGTCCACACACAGTGCTCCTGTCCACACACAGTGCTCCTACCCGCACACAGTGCTCCTGCCCGCACACAGTGCTCCTACCCGCACACAGTGCTCCTGTCCACACACAGTGCTCCTACCCACACACAGTGCTCCTGTCCACACACAGTGCTCCTGTCCACACACAGTGCTCCTGTCCACACACAGTGCTCCTGTCCACACACAGTGCTCCTGTCCACACACAGTGCTCCTGTCCACACACAGTGCTCCTACCCGCACACAGTGCTCCTGCCCACACACAGTGCTCCTGTCCACACACAGTGCTCCTGTCCACACACAGTGCTCCTACCCACACACAGTGCTCCTGCCCACACACAGTGCTCCTACCCACACACAGTGCTCCTGTCCACACACAGTGCTCCTGTCCACACACAGTGCTCCTACCCGCACACAGTGCTCCTGCCCGCACACAGTGCTCCTACCCGCACACAGTGCTCCTGTCCACACACAGTGCTCCTACCCACACACAGTGCTTCTACCCGCACACAGTGCTCCTGTCCACACACAGTGCTCCTGTCCACACACAGTGCTCCTGTCCACACACAGTGCTCCTATCCACACACAGTGCTCCTGTCCACACACAGTGCTCCTGTCCACACACAGTGCTCCTGTCCACACACAGTGCTCCTACCCACACACAAGGAACATACTCATATACACAATTTAAAATAAAATGTTTATAAATATATAAACTATCTTATTAGAATGCGTAAGGTGGTTTGTTTTCTCACAAGACCCTAACCATATAGATGCAGGATGAGGTGCTCCATTTGAAACTGTGCTGAGAGAAGATCCATTAAGCAGAGAAAGCCAAGTGATGCGAAGGGTTTCAAACCACAGGATGAAGATCTGTAAGAGCCAGGCACAGCGGCACACATCTTTAATCCCAGCACTTAGAGGGTAGAGGCAGACAGACCACTGTGAGTTCAAGGGCAGCCTGGTCTACACAACAAGTTCTAAGCTACAAAGTGAGACTCTGTCTAAAAACAGAAAAGAAAGGAGACAGAAAGAAATACAGGAAGGAAGGAAGGAAGGAAGGAAGGAAGGAAGGAAGGAAGGAAGGAAGGAAGGAAGGAAGGGGACAGAGAGAGAGAGAGAGAGAGAGAGAGAGAGAGAGAGAGAGAGAGAGAGAGAGAGAGAGAGAGAGAAAGAGAGGTCTCAGGTGAGCATTGCCTTTCAGGGAGAAAGACAAGGCTGTGGAGCCATGAATTACATCTGAGTGTGTTGTATAGCTCCTGATCTGAAAGCACAGACCTGTGATCCTAGCCACAAAGGAGAGTGAGTCTCAAGACCAACCTGAGCTGTATACTGAAACTGTTTCTCAAAATGAAAAATAAAAAGGGATTTGCAATATGATTCTGTGACAGAGTACTGGCTAACATTTGGGAGGTGCTATAATCCTGGAACTTGGGGATTAGAAGCAGGAGGATCAGAAGTTCAAGACTAACCCTAGCTCTATGACATGTTCCAGGCCAGTCTGGGTTTCAAGAGACCCTGTTCAAAAGAAGTTATGTGGATGGGAATATAGTTCAGAGAATGGGTTTGGTATAGTAAGTAAAGAAAGGAGCCGAGTAGCCAAGGTTGTGGGTAGGGTAGGTGGGGACTGCCTTTCCACTCAAAGCCATCAACTCAGTGGTTCTCAACCTGTGGGTCATGACCCCTCTGAGGGACAAACGACCTTTACACAGGGGCTACACATCAGATATCCTGCATATCAGATATTTACATTGCGATTCATAATAGTAGCAAAATTACAGCTATGAAATTGGATTTTCTGGTTGGGGGTCACCACAACCTGAGGAACTGTACTGAAGGGTCTCAGCACCGGGAAGTTTGAGAACCACTGCTTCCCATGGTTCCCAACGATGGCCTGGTAGTCTTGCCTCCGTTCGCTCTTCAGCTTCAGCTCACTCCGTTTCTTACGCACTCCCAGCTATGTCCAGTTGTGATTCCCTCCCAGGGTCTTCTCACTTGCTGTTCCTTCTGCCAGGGATATCAGCCCCCAGTCAGTTCGTTCTCATGTCCTTTGAATCCTGTCCTTAGACTTCGCCTAACCCTACCCGAACTGAATACGCTCTGAGCTCCCCTCCCCCCAGCCACACGTTGTTTTCCTCCGTAGCACTTATCACTCCACCACACTTTTATCAGCACTATGGATTTCTTAATACTTATTTACATAGTCTCAACACCTAGAATTTTATCTGTCACATTGCAGGGCTCTCTTCTAATTCACCAACTCGGGTCATTAATTCACTAGGAGTGTGATCTGATGTATAGTGTGTGTACATATCTCTGTGTCTCTTTCTCTTTCTGTGTCTGTCTCTCTTTGTGTGGGTTGGAGGGAGGGAGGAAAGAGGGAGAGAGGGAGGGAGAGGGGGAGGGAGAGATGTTGACAACTAAACCCAAGGCTTCATACATGCTAGCCACACTGCCATTGAACTACATCTTCAATCTGATACACAATTTCAAACAAGAAAATAGGATGTGGAAAAAGACTAAGGCCTTGGGGACAAGAGCAGCAGAAGAGAAATGACTTAGGGAAACGTGAAACAACCTAAGCAAGAGATGACAGTAGCTTAGACTGCACCCCCAGTTACAGAAGTGGCCAGCAGAGATTAGAGTTAGGGTTTGGAGCAAGAGCAGTGGTGGCACACACCTTTAGTTCCAGCACTCAGAAGGCAGAGGCTGGAGGATCTCGGTAGCTCGAGGCCAGCCTGTTCTACACAGTGAGTTCCAGGACAGCAAGGACTATGATTTTTTTGTTTTTTGTTTTTCAAGACAGGGTTTCTCTGTATTGTTTTGGAGGCTGTCCTGGAACTCGCTCTGTAGACCAGACTGACCTTGAACTCACAAAGATCCACCTGCCTCTGCCTCCTGAGTGCTGGGATTAAAGGCGTGCTCCACCAACGCCTAAAATCTATCTTTTTATCTGTTTGTTTTGAGATAGTTTCTCTACATAGTCCTTGCTTGCCAGGCGTTGGTGGCCGATCTTTGTGAGTTCAAGGCCAGCCTGGTCTACAGAGCAAGTTCTAGGATAGCCTCCAAAACAATACAGAGAAACCCTGTCTCGAAAAACCAAAAAAGAAAAGAGAGAGAGAGATTTTGCAGGCAGGAGAGATACAATTTGGTAATGAAGTAAACTTGGGAAACTGAGTGTCAAAGTGTCTCACAGGATGAGGCATCTTATCTCCAAGTAGGGAAGACTACACTGGTATAGAGATCAGAAAAAGGGGCTTGTTTTGGCAGTACACATACTAATACTGGAACAGTACAGAGAATATTAGCATGGTTCGTGCATGAGGATGAAGGTCAGATTCATGAAGTGTTCTGTAATTTTAAAAAAGAACAAAGGACTGGATGTAGGGTCACACACCTTTAGTTCCAGCACTGGGAAGGCAGTTCTCATAACCTGGAGGTCAGGGACACACTGTATAGGAATTTATGACTAGTCTACGTGACCTGAGACCAGTTTACCCAAGATGGTTTTAGTACTTAAAGTATTCTTAGGATTACTTGCACAAAAAGGCGTGACTATGGTTCAGTGGCCCACTACATTAAGTGACTTCAAGGTGTATTATTAACTCTGGCTGTGAGGCCCAATAGAAGTTCCAGCCCCTTAGAAAGAAGTATTTCCATAGCATTGTACTGCCACAAGAGAAGACGAGAGAACTGAGGGGAAGTCACACAGAGCAGCAGTCCTTAGAGATGCAGAGTCGGGTGGGAGTCCTGTCTGCAGAGCTCTAAGGGTCATAATAGAGTGCATAGATTCACTACTGACCAAGGGAAAAGATGTCAGAAGGGAAATGAAGAGGTAAGGAGTCTGCGCTGCCAGTTGGGATCTTCTGGCGTCCTTAAGTGTTGTGTGGGCCACATGATTACAGTTGTGCGCTGAAGTTCTCTGAAGAACTGTTGACCTTTCTTCCTGATTGTATTTATTTATTTATTTACATGTTTTGGTGGTGCATGCACAAGTGGGCATGTGTCCCAGCATGTATGTGTAGAGGCTAGAGAAGGGATTCATGTGTCCTCTGTCACTTTCTGCCTCATTCTCATGAAACAGAATCTCTCACTAGTCCTGGAGGAGGCCATTTGGTTTTTGGTCTTTGGTTTTCGTTGTTGTTGTTTTAGCTTGGTGAGCAAGCTCCAGTTACCCTCTTATCTCTGCACTACCAACTCTAGGGTTACTGGTTCGTGCAACTCCGCCTGACTTTTCAACTGATTTTTAAAACGTGATGGATGTTTTGTCTGTACGTGTAGCCGTGCACCACGCACATGTGGTGCTTTCAGGGGCCAGAAAACAGCACTGGATTCCCCAACTCTCCGCTTTTGTAAACAATGCTTGCTTCCTACAGATGTCTCTATACCTCACAATTTTGGTTTTCTGCCTTCAAAAACTCAACAAATTGGGGGGCATGACGGGCATGACTGCTTCATGATACTCTGCCTGGGACAGTCCTGCCAGTAGTGACCAAATGCTCCATATATTTTTCACTTATTTAGGCCTCTTGGTGTTTTTTTTTCCTACCCCATTTAAGAAAACAATGTAACAATCAATGTACTTGCCTTGAATTTCCCATGTAATCAATCAACTTTTATAACCTCAGCTGGCACATAGCTGCAATCTTAAGTTATGCACACTTCCATGTCCCTGACCCAGATAAAGCGAAAGTGTTATTTGCTGAAAGTGCCAAGCACAGAGCTTGAAAGAAACTCGCTAAAGGTTGAAAGCAACCATTTATGAATATTGGTTGATAAACAATGATGTTTGTTATCTGGGTCAGTTCGGATCAATTGGAGTTAGTGACTTAATCCCTTGTAAAATTCTGCTAAAGATTTCTGTGAAGTTTCCCATTCCTTCCCTGTGTGATGCTTTCTGTTGTTCAATAAATATAGAGCAAAGCCCCTTGTGATGACAGACATGTGCAAACATAACAGACACACAGAAATACACAGAGACAGAAAAGACAGACCAACAGACACAGATACAAACCCAGGCACAGATTCAGATTTATATAACAGACAGACAGAGGGCAGAAGACACGGGGAACATGAGGTAGAGAATTCAAATCTGAACTCACTCTTGGTTAAATGAATTCAAGGAGAAGTGCTTTTAATTTCTTTCCTTAATGAGACAACGACACACTGTTGGTAACTAACCCTTTAGTCCTCAGACTCTCTGGCACTTGGGACCAGCTGAACCCAAAGATGCTGCTCTCCAGTGTGTCCCCTCAAGTATAGGATCCACAAGGTGAGGATCCACACAGGCAACAGCTCCTGTTTGTTTTTTTGTTGTTGGAGACAGTCTCCTGTAGTCCCGGCTGAGAACTAACTCTCTGTGAAGTTGATACCCTTCTACTTCTGCTCTTGCTGCCTCCAATTCCCAAGTGCCGGGTATTACAGGCATGTTACAGACACTGTTGGCATTCCTAGCTCTTTTCTTCTGAAAAAGAAAATCAAAATAGATAAGGGGAAAACACAGAAAACCGCAGAAGAAAAGTTAAAGTTTAAAAAAATACTGCATTTCAATAGCCACCTAAAGGGAAAAAAAATCAAACTAAAAAAAATAATGGAAACATTTGTTTCATTTCCTCTTGAGACAAAGTCTCCAAAAGCTCAGGCTGGCCTTAATTAACTTGCTGTGTGGCTGAGGATGACTTTGAACTCCTAACTCTCCTGACTTTCTCTGCCTCCCATGTGCTGCCCAGCTCAACATGGTTAATCTCTCTAGGAAAAAAGAAATTCTAGAAATTTTTAACAAAAACAATCAGGCTGGAGAAATGCCTCAGGAGTTAAGAGCACCAGCTGCTCTTCCAGAAGACCCAGGTTCAATTACCAGCACCCACATGGAGGCTTACAGCTGTCTGCAACTTCACGTTCAGGGAATCTGAACCCCTCTTCTGGCTTCTGTGGGCACCAAGAAATGCATATGTGCACAGAAATACATGTAAGCAAAATACATACACATATAAAAATAAAAAAATAAATAAATCTTTAAAAAAACAACATTTCAAGAAAAATGAGTAAAGGAAAGAAACAAAAAAGAGGAGAAAGTGAGGAACAAAAGAAAAGGAAAGAGAAAATGAAGGGAGTGAAGAGAAGGGGAGGGGAGGAGAAGAGAAGGAAGGGGAGGAGAGAAGGGGAGAGAAGAGGAAGGGAGAAGGAAAGGGAAGAGGAAAGAGACAGGGGAAAGGAGGGGAGAAAAGGGAGGAGAGAAGAGGAAGGGTGTGGAGGGAAGAGGAAGGGAGAAATGGGGAGGAAAATGTCATCCTTCATTGCAAGCCTTCATCATCTGCATGATTTTTTTGAGACAGGGTTTCTCTGTATAGCCTTGGTTGTCCTGGAATCAGCTCTGTAGACCAGGCTGACCTGGAACTCACGGAGATCCGCCTGCCTCTGCTTCCTGAGTGCTGGGATTAAAGGTGTGCGCCACCACCACCTGGCCATCTGCACGATCTTTGATCTTCCACTCATTTCCCCACCTCTCTCTCCTATACAATGTTTGCCTTTCAACATGCAGAAGAGCTTTATGAGGCATGAGGTGAGGATAAGCTCTGCCTGCCTAGATCCCTTTCACACAGATTCACTTGGGCAATGACAAGAGGCTACAGTAAGGGCAAACTATGTTTTATCACTCACATTTGGAATCATTCCTTAAAACAATTGGTTTTATTTCTCCTGGCTATGACACCAGCATGGAAGTAGAGTAATATCCCTACACATTCAAATATTTCCAAGTATCACTGCGCTTCCCTAATCAGTTGGCCTGTGTACTGTCCATAGCACTGTTTCCTAACTTTGTTCAAATCACCAACTTCTTGTCCCTAATATTTGCTTATGTCTTTTGTGCTATAGTGGAAATCTGTCATTCCAAAGGTAGGAATCAAAGCCATACTCATAAGACAAGGAACTAGACCACTTCCTTTAAAAATAATTTTTAGATTTATTTATTTTATGTGTATGGGTGTTTTGCTGACACCTATGTCTGAAGTACCCACACAAGTCAGAAGACGACGTTTCAAATCCCCTGGCCCTTGAGTTGCTGAGGGGGTCCCGGCAAGCGTCATGGTTGGTAGAGAAACATCCAAGTGAGATAAGAAGGAAACTCAATTCAGCCTGACTTAGCAGGGCTGGTTCAGACTTGTGGAGTCTGACACCAGGCCAGTTTGTTTTAGACATATTTGTGTACAGTACAATTTTGAAAAAAAAATCCTGGTAGCAATTATCTCAACCCCACATACACAGTAATGCTTAAGGCATGACTACATCAAAACTCTTGCAAAGTACATGTGACCTGTACCATGAAGACGGGCTGTGTTGTTTAAGGGCCGAGGATCTGGTGTGGTCTCTGACGGAGACAGTGTAGAAAGCACCAGGCTATAGATTACATGTGGCATCTCCCCTAAGGATGGGTTTGATTGATTGAGTAACAAAGCTAAAGATAAATGTCTAGGAAGGGACAGTCTGAGTTAAACATTCCGGAGGAATCAGATAAGGACTGTGGCTACAGATAGCAAAGGTCACCAGGATATAGCAACATCCACTCCAGCCTTCTGGGTGGAAATGGGTGTACATTTCCTCCATTGAGGAGATGGCCTTTGGTGACTAATGGTCCTGGTTTCCTCACTGCCTTTCTCTGCGCACTCTTGATGTGTGTGTTGGGAAACAAACCTGGGTCCTCTGCAGGAACAGCAAGCGCTCTAAACTGCCCAGCCACCTCTCCACACCGCAACCCCTCGCTCATTCTTTTTAGCATCCCCAGCTTACTTCTTTTGTGATTGTTTTGGGGTTTTGTTTTATGCTGTTTTAGACAGGGTTTCTCAATGTAGCCTTGACTATCCTGGAACTCAATTTGTAGATCAAGCTGGCCTCTAACTCAGAGATCCGCCTGCCTCTGCCTCCTGAGTGCTGGGATTAAAAGCATGTGTCCCCACCACCCAGCTCCGGGTTACTTCTTATCCAGGAAAAGAGTGGAAGAGACTTTCTTTACTCCTGATTTCAAATTACCCATCACAAAGGCCAGAAAGGTAGCGCTAATCCCACCAGTTGGTTGAGAGTAAGACCACTACCACAGTTTAAACTCAAATATGAAACGAGCAAATATTTAATTAAACACTGGTCAGGTTGATGGACTTTCTGGCCAGGTCTATCTCTGGTTTGTAATAAAATGACCCCCAAGTCACAGTGTGCAGGGTCTTCAAAAGACAAAACCCATGGCCGGGCCGTGGTGGCGCACGCCTTTAATCCCAGCACTCGGGAGGCAGAGGCAGGCAGATCTCTGTGAGTTTGAGGCTGGGCTGGACCGACAGGCTCCAAAACAATACAGAGAAACCCTGACTCGTAAAAACCAAAAAAAAAAAAAAAAAAAAAGAAAGACAAAACGCACAATTTACCGTTTGTCCCATCAGGTCCAATCAGAGGCAAGCATACATCCTGATGTACTTCCTACCCACATGTTATCAGGCACACCCAGTGTAGTTGTGTCAAAGAAATTTGGTTAGGGGAGTGAAAATATGTGGCTTGTTATCTTACATAAACTGTAGCCTCCAGCATTTCAAGAACTATCTGTCCTTGGGCAAGGGGCTTACAGATCAGAGGCATCCCCCCCGACACACACAGGGTTTCTCAGTATTGTTTTGGAACCTGTCCTGGAACTCACTCGGAAGACCAGGATGGTCTTGAACTCACAGAGATCCGCCTGCCTCTGCCTCCCGAGTGCTGGGATTAAAGGCATGCACCACCACCACCTGGCTGATAGAAGCATTTTTGTTTCATGAATCTCTTAGGCACAGTGACTTTGACTCTCACAGTGGCTCATCAGCTAAGAGTATTTGCTGCTCAATCATGAAAACTAGAGTTCAAATCCTAGCGCCCATGGAACAAGCTGAGATTTCCACAAACACCATCTCTGAGGGAACCAGCCTTTGGTCTCTGGCATGCTCACCATGCACATACCCATACACAAATACAAATAACAAATAAATAAACCGATCTCTTTAAAATAATAATAAAATGAATGGTTTCTTGATTATTTTCAAGAAATATGTGTTTCTCACTTTTACAGTCACGTTTAACCTCTGAGGCGTGCTGCTTGGGAATGTCACATGGCATTTTGAGATCTGTGACTGTTTCATAAACTGAAATAAATCTTGGGATCATATAAGCCTGTCTCCGACAAGAGTTTCACAATGAGGTATGGGAAAGGAGGATGAGACAGAGTCACAGAGAGACACAGAGACAGGTAGTAAGACATCAGTACTGGGATCAAGATAGAAGCTTGGGCAACCACGAAGAACCCCAGGCCTTTGTTCCTCCAATGACTGACTGGATGCAGTCAGTCTCTCTGAAAACAGGACCTACCTTGGGGACTTGTGACTCTTACTAAATCTTCTGGTCCTTCCAGGTTTCTTACCCTTTGCTCTCTTGCTTTTGAGACCGTGCCTTGCTGGGTAGTTACTCAGCATCATTTTATAATGAGATTGGTGGATTACAGGTCTGTGGCGATCCACCTACTTCACTGTCTCTTTTTTGAGATTCTTTTCTAGATGATTACTGTGCACAGGTGTGGGGGAGGCAGGGTAAGGGTACCAGTGTGTGGAGGTCTGAAGACAATGCTCTGGATTTAGATATCTCCAGCCACACTGTGGGATCCAGGGATCAAGCTCAGGTCACTAGGACCACATGTAAACACCTTTATTTATTATTTTTCTGTCGGTTTTTTGAATACAGGGACATAACCTGGAGCTTTAAGCATGCTAAGCTGTGTAAGCAAGCACTCTAGAATTGAGCCACACCCTCTGCCCCAAGAACTGCTTTATTTATTGGGTTTATTTGCTTGCTTCTTTCTTTATTTTTTGAGACCAGTTTTTTTCCAGTCAAGGTTTCTCTATGCAGCCCTGGCTGGCCTGGAATTCACAGAGTTCTTCCTGCCTACTGATTGCTGGGATTAAAGGTTTGCACCAACACTCCTAGCCCACAAGCTCATTGTTAGTGGTAAAAAGCAAGGGAGATGCCAGGTGGTGGTGGTGGTGGTGATGCATGTCTCAGGAGGCAGAGGCAGGTGGATCTCTGTGAGTTCGAAAACAGCCTCGTCTACAGAGTGAGTTCCAGGACATCCAGGACTATACAGAGAAATCCTGTCTGAAAAAAAACAAAAAAAAAAGAAGGAAAGAAAAAGAAATTGTGGTGGGCAAGATGTATGTGGGGGTGGGAAGGCACAAATAATGACTTTATTTCCAGCCGCTAACTGTCATTTTCAGCTTTCTGTTATTCAACATGGAAACTAATAGTAAGAGAAGACCAACATAGTCCAAAGAGAATAAATGCAGTGACTTACAGAGCAGCACTAGCCCTTTGTAGGAGGAAGAGCATCTGCTCTGCTGGGAACAGGGCTTTCCAACTTTCTGGCTGTGTGACCCAAGGCAAGTTACTGAAATCTCTAACTCTGCTTTGTCATCTGTAAGAAAGATGCACCCTGTACAGAGAGGGCTGTGGTTCTTGTTGTGACTTCTAGGATGTAAGGCAAGAGACACATGGGGCTCAATTCGTTAGAACAATGGAATTTTAGTCTGCATGGCTCCTAAATTATCTGTGTAAGGAGACAAAATCACTGCAGGTATTGCAGCAGCAGAGTGGGTGTTGTGGCAGCAGAGGAATCAGCAATATGAAAATTGTGAAACAGTTATGGTAGACAGAATTGGTCATGGCAACCTGAACCATGGAGAAGTCTCTAAGCAGAGCCCGTATAAAGTCATGACTTTAGCACTCTATCCTTTTCTTCAACTACAGAAGCTTCTCTTTTCTGCCAGTCAAGTTCAGGAGTAAAGAGAGAGTGTTTGAATCTCCCCCAGTGGGATTCTTTCAGACGGGAGTTCATTGAGGTGAAAACCCCACAGAAGGGACTAGGATGTAGCTCTGTTGGTAGAGTGTTTATCTAGCACATGTGAAGGCCTGGGTTTGAACCCCAGTGCTGAATAAATCAGGCATGGTGGTACAAGCCTGTAATTTCAGCATTTGGGATGGGGAAGGGAGAGAAGATTGGAAGTTCAAGGTCATCTTAGGCTACATTAGTGCTCAAAGCCAATCTGACCTACAAGGGAGCCTGTCAAGGAAGAGAGGGAGGGAGGGAAAGAGGCCCAGGAACAGAGGGTTGCTGTGACAGAACTATTATGATGTTAGATTATAGAGTACGGTTGATATGGACGGGAAGCCATGATGGGGAGAGACACAGGGAGCAAAAGAAAGGGAGAAGTACTGGGCATTTGAGAGTTGTTTGTCGTGCTGACATTAGACCTAGGGTCTTTCCCATGCAGGAGATACATCCCTAGCCCTGCTTTTCCTTTTTATTAAGAGACAGGGTGTAAGTTTTTCAGGCTGCCCTTGAACTTGAGTTTGTAATCATCCCCCTGCCTCAGTTTCCTGTGTAGCTGGAATTACAGGCCTTTTCCGGCAGGTCCAGCTAGACTAGATGCATGGATGAGGTCAGAAAGCTATTGCAGTAGGGGTAGGAGCCGTCATGTATACTCACAGCTGTCAGAAAAGTACCTCTAGGGCCCAGCTTCTTCAGAGACTAGACATGGTGAGAAATGTAAAAATCTCTGAGTTTACCACCTGGATTTCCCCTTGTTCAGTCCTCAGGGTTGAAACATTCGTTTCTACATCAAGCTCTTATTACACATCTCTGACTCACTAAAAAGTGAGGTGTCCACACAGAACTGTGTGGCTGGAGACAGCAATGTCTCAAGACAAAGGGGAGGATCTCATGCCACACACCCTGGGAGGCATCTCTGAATGGAGAGCCCCCACCAGCAATGACTAGAAGATCATCTGCAAATACTGGTGACATGTGTGTCCTGTGAGTGTTAACAGGACCAGATGGACTTGGCTTCTCTACATGCTGACTGGTGGAGGAGGCACAAGCTGCCCAGTCATCCTGATGCCAACTGTGGCAAGACGTCACTCTAGTCTGACTCTCTCTCTCCAGATCCCCTGGTCACCACCAATCCCTCACTCCCAGATGGCTATGGTCCTTCCCCCAAGTGTAGACATCTGAACTGCAAACTTGTTGGGCAACATCTGAATTACAAATGTGTTGGGCAATGCAGATACACACTGCGTGAAGCACCGCTCTGTGCCTTATACCTTTGCTTCTGGATCCACGGTCCCACCACCAGAGCAAATCCAATTTTCTTCAAGGTCATGTGACTACTTCTCAAATCTAGCACAGAATTTAGCTGGATATGGTGGCACATGCCTTTAATGCCCGCACTCCAGAGGCAGAGGCAGGAGGAGCTCTGAGTTTGAAGCTAGCCTGGTCTTCAGATTGAGTCCAAACCAGCCAGGACTACCCAGTGAGACCCTGTTTCAAAAAAAAAAATTAGAACAGAGTTTAGCAATATCAGCTAAATCATGCCATGTTCACTGTGGTCACACACACCTATAATCCCAAAAAGCAGGAGGCTGGGGTAATGGCATGCTTTGTTCAGAGTCACACAGAGTCAGTGGCAGAACTAGGATTCAAACCCAGGTGGCCTGAATACAAAGCTCCTCTTAGGAGCTTCAGCACCGCCTCTGCTGGAGGTTCTACGTTCAGGGTGTTCAATTGCCTGCTTCTAAATGCATGCTTAGTTCACTACAAATTCCACAGGAGGGAGACCTTTCCCCACCCAAATTCTAAGATGCTGGCTTTGGCCTTCTGGATTTAATGCTTAGTTTCATGGGCAGTTGAAGAGCTGATTGGCCGCCTGTACAGAGTTTACATTGGTCTCCTGACACAGAGAATCCAGGCACCATAAACAGGTGCCCAACCCTTCTGGATTTAATGCTTAGTTTCATGGGCAGTTGAAGAGCTGATTGGCTGCCTGTACAGAGTTTACATTGGTCTCCTGACACAGAGAAACCAGGCACCATAAACAGGTGCCCAACCAAATTATCCCAAGGTAGGAATATGCTCAGATAGTAGACTGCTTGCCTGTCATGCACAAAAACCCAGGCTTGAATCCCAGCACTGCATGAAAACCAGACCTAGTGGCACACACCAATAATCCCAGCACTGGGGAATGGCAGGCATGAAGATCACGAGTTCAGGTTCACCCAAGATACACAGCTAGTTTGAAGCCACCCTGAGCAACATGAGACCCTATCTTTAGAAAACAATAGTAAAACAAAGACAAATTACCCAAATTTAACGAGAAACGTTTCAGTCCCATTTAGACATCGTACACTGACCAACCACTCCCAGAACTTGACACTTAATCCCTGTGGTAGCAGGGACTAAATGAGCCTTAGGTCTTTTTTTGTTTTATTTTGGTTTTGGTTTTGGTTTTTGGTTTTTCAAGACAGCTCTGTGGTTTTGGAGGCTGTCCTGGAACTAGTTTTTTGTTTTGTTTTGTTTTGGTTTGGTTTTTCGAGACAGGGTTTCTCTGTATTATCTTGGAAGCTGTCCTGGAACTCACTTTGTAGACCAGGCTGGCCTCGAACTCACAGAGATCCACCTGCCTCTGCCTCCCGAGTGCTGGGATTAAAGGCATGCGCCACCAACACCCAGCTCCTGGAACTAGTTTTAAGGTATATGTATTTTTATTTTATGTGTATTAATGTTTTTCCTTTATGTATGATTGTATGCATATGCATGCCTTGTGTCTAGGTGGCCATAAGAGAATGTAGAACCCCATGGTGGAGTTACGGATGGTTTTGAATGGCCATGTAGATGCTGGGAATAGCAGACCCTGGGTTCTCCACAAAACAAGAAGTGCTCTTAACTACTGAGCCATCTCTCCAGAGCCCGAATCCTTAAATCTTTATGCAATAAGCCTCACCCAAGTGTTGCTCCTTGTGCAAACAACCCCACAAGAGGTTCCAAGGTCCTAAAGAATAAAGTCATTTTCACCATTCTTGTTACCAGTCTTTTTCATAATGACACAGGTTTTATACTGTACCCATCTTCCAAGACAGACACTGAGAAGGAGGTTGTGGTGAGTACCATGTGTGGCCCCGATTTCTCTCTGCACATCAGAGGTGCTGCTACTCTATGGGCCGTGACCCTCAGCCTCTGAAGGATCCTCTCTCTACCTATAAGAGTCATCTTGTCTATAGACACATCGTATGACTGACCAAGTTAGGGAAGAATGAAAATCCAGCATTCTTCTCTCCCCTTGGAACAGCTCTGAAGTTTGACCCCTTACAATCTGCTGTAGGATCAGCTGAGGCCTCTGTAGAGACCCTACTCACCCAATCCTCTTTCCTTCCCTCCCTCCTCAGGTGCTGATTCTGAATGCAACCCATAACAACCCTCCTGCATGTTCAGTTCTAGCTTCCATCCTGAGAAGCCTGATCTCCAGGTGTCAGTGCTGGGAGTGCTCTGAGAAAGCATATGCTGGATTGACACGGGATGGGGGGGCACTCGACACCCAGCTGGTAACAAAGGCAATATGCCTCATCAGCTGAGGGGCACTCAGGAAAGGTCCTGACAAATCGGCATGGCATGGTAGTAGGAAGGAATGCATTCGCTGGCTTAGTGACTTGTACTTTTTTGGTAGTTTTCTTGAGACAAGGTCACATTACATAGTTCAGGCTGCCCTGGAGCTTCCAGCAATCCTCTTGCCTCACCTTGTTGTGTGCTGAGATTACATGCATGAGACAAAGCACCTGGTGTGTGAATCAGACATTTTGTAAAATGCAAGAGGAATGACAATCATAAGGATAAAAGAATTAATTAGCTGTGCCTCAGCCTTGTCAGTATTCTGAGGGAAAAAAATACAACATGATGAAAGCAATTCATTGAAGAAAAAACTTTAAAACGATGGTCTAAGAGAGGTAGAAATGCTTTAACTGACAGAAATGATTTTAGACCCTCACGAAGTGGACTTTGAGAAGATGTGCAGAAAACCAGGATCACCACTAAGTAACTGTTCCATGGACTCCCAGAAGACAAGTAGTTTACTAGAGCAATCAGGAATGTAAGGTGAAGGGGGGAATCAGAATGTCCCAGGAGATCATAAGGGTTCTTCTGTACAGGCCAGGGCGGGCTTCAGGAAACACCACTACTTAGCTGGACTCAGAGACAGCAAGAGATGAAAGGTAGGTAGGTAGGTAGGTAGGTAGGTAGGTAGGTAGGTAGGTAGGTAGATAGATAGATACATAGACAGACAAACAGATAGATGAAGGCAGTATGTTACCATCTGAACGTCAGAAGTCTGCTAGCATAGCACAGCTGCATGAGACTCAATCAGAAAAATAGATAGATGATAGATAGACAGATAGATGATAGATAGATGATAAGAGATAGATGGTAGATAAACTAAAAGGAGAAGGAAGGGAATGGGGGAAAGGAAGACAGAGAAGGCATGAAGAGCTTCTAGGAATCAGAACAAATAGTTTTCATTTATTTATTTAGGTATCCCAAACAGTTTTTAAGACAACAAAGGTGTGTGGGGTGTAGTGTCCCATGAATTTATTTAATCCCAGCACCTGGGAGGCAGAGGCAGGTGGATTTCTGTGAGTTGGAGGCCAGCCTGGCCTACAAAGTGAGTTCCAGGACAACCAGAGCAACATAGTTAGACCCTGTTTGGTGTAGGTGGTGTGTGTGTGTGTGTTGGGGGTGGGGAGGACACACAGGCAAAGATGTGCTTATCTTCACATCTGTGGCAGTGGTTTTGATGGCCTCTTTAGAACCACCACACTTGTCTGAAGTATGTATCTGCATGAAATTTACTGTTAATCTCCGCTGTGAGTAGATGAACAACCTCCACCCTGCCCCCCAGGAAGTACTTCGGGTAGTGGTCACTTCTTAAAGTCTGCTTTTGTTCAGCCACCAGAAGCTTCGCAAAGATCTTTGGGAGTCATTGACACACCTTCAGCTTAAAATAATCTCTACATTCATTCGGGGGGTCTGAGTGCGTTGGTCTCAGGTTCAGATCTGAAGTTTCGAAGCTGGAGACATGGTTCAGCAGTTTATAGCATTTGTTGCTTTTGCAGAGGACACCCTGGCTTGATTCCAGGTGCCCACATGGAAACTAACAACCACTGGCAACTCCAGTTTCAGGAAATCTGTCATTTTCTTCTGACCTCCCCAAGCACCGTAAGGCATTCTCATGGTGCACATACACAAGGTAAGGCAAAATATGCAAATACATAAAAAACGAATAAGTTTAATTTTTTTACTTGAAGATTCAAACAGCCACAGATAAGAAATAACATGGGGGCAGGGGAAATAATGCCTGTACTAAGTATGTACTGACTTTTTTCTTACTAGCAATACAATGTAACAACTATTGTGGTTAGCAATAAAAAGTCAAGACAGGATTTAAAGTATATAGATGTGTGTAGCTTATATGCATATGCAGCACTCCTTCATTCTATAGATGGGAGGGACCTGAGCATTCTTTTTTATTATTTAAATTAGAAACAAACTTGTTTTACATGTCGATCCCAGTTCCGTCTCCCTCCCCTCCCCTCTTCCCATGCCCCCTCCCCCACTAACCCACTATCCCATTCTCTTTCTGCCCCCCAGGGAGGGTGAAGCCTTCCATGGGGGATCTTCAAAGTTTGTCATATCATTTGGAGTACGGCCTAGACCCTCCCCATGTGTCTAGGCTGAGAGAGTATCCCTCTATGTGTAGTGAGTTCCCGAAGTCCATTCATGTACTAGGCATAAATACTGATCCACTACCAGAGGCTCCATAGATTGCCCAGACCTCCAAACTGGCATCCATGTTCAGGGATCTGGAACAGTCCTATGCTGGTTTCCCAGCTATCAGTCTGAGGTCCATGAGCTCCCCCTTGTTCAGGTCAGCTATTTCTGTGGGTCTCTCAAGTCTGGTCTTGACCCCTTTGCTTATCATTCCTCCCTCTCTGCAACTGGATTCTAGTTCAGATCAGTGTTTAGCTGTGGGTGTCTGCTTCTGCTTCCATCAGCTACTGGATGAAGGCTCTAGGATGGCATATAAGATAGTCATCAATCTCATTATCAGAGAAGGGCATTTAAAGAAGTCTCTCTACTATTGCTTAGATTGTTAGTTGGAGGACCTGAGCATTCTTGAGCTTTGGTATCCAAAAGGATCCTGGAAAATGTGGCAGGAAAATTGTGTCTAGTGCCTAACTTGTTGTAAGGATTGAGTTAACTTGAACCCCTCAGGAAAGTACAGCACATACTCTTGGAACATGTTTGGTCATGCTCATCTGAAATGAAGTCTACAGTAGGTTCTTCCCTATAGTGATGATTTATTAACGCTTCCCTGAGGATTCAGAAAGCAAAGTCAGCCACAAGCCACAGAAGCCAGGCACACACCTTTAATTCCAGCAGCCAGAAGCTAGGAAGTGATGGTACACACCTTTAATCCTAGGACGCAGAGATAGACGGATCTTTGTGAGTCCAAAGCCACCCAGATCTACACAAGAGTGAATCAATCCAAAAGAGAATTATAGCTCACACCTTTAATCCCAACATTAGGGAAATACATAAGACAGGCGCATGAGTCAGTAGAGGCATTCGTTCTCCAGCTACATTGAAGAAAGATTACAGTCTTAGGCCTGCTGAGAGCTCGTGGAGGCAGGACCCGCCCATTAAGCCTGAGGTAGAGGTAAGAAGCTAGTGAGTAGCTGCTTTGCTTTTCTGATATTCAGCTTGAAGTTTGAACCCCAATATCATTCTCGGGATCTTTGATTTTTTTGTGTTACACTTCCCTAGGGCCTATGATCTATCTAGTCACAGGTCCTTATCCCTAATAATGGTGCTGACTTTGCTTTCTGAATCCTCAGGCAAGCGTTAATAAATCATAAATAATATATCACTACAGAGGAGAACCCACTACTATTATTCTGCTAATTAGGAACAGAATTTAAATGACTCTACTGTTTCATTTCGGTCCCTGTAGATCAAAGCACTTCCCACCCTTCTTTTTTTTTTTTTTTTTTTTTTTTTTTTTGGTTTTTCGAGACAGGGTTTCTCTGTATTGTTTTGGAGGCTATCGGTCCAGCCCAGCCTCGAACTCACAGAGATCCGCCTGCCTCTGCCTCCCGAGTGCTGGGATTAAAGGCGTGCGCCACCACCACCCGGCACTTCCCACCCTTCAAACAGAGACACCTACAACTGAACAACACAGAGAACAAGAGACTTCAAAGTGATCTGCCCTGAATAGGGCACCTATATCGTACCTTTTCCTCAAGGTTAAGAGACTGAAAGAGGGGGTGAAAGATGGAAAGAGCCAGGGGTAGTGGATGACTACAAGAAAGGTGTTCTCTGGAAACAAGGAAGCTGCATGAGATGATCTCACAGCGATTGTGACAGCATGCACAGGATGTTCAAGCCTGACAAAATTCCAGCCTGGGTGTTGGGGCACCAAAGTCCTAGTTTTAGCTAAGGAGTTGTTAGCATTGGATAGGTCCACACCTAATAGCTCTGCTCTTCTAGAGGACCTGGGTCAAATTCCCAGCACCCACTGTTGTACCCAAGTTGTCCCCAGAGACCAGGGACCCCATCTAGCAAGCTGATGCAGCAGCCTCTAGAGGGAGTAAAGTTCCCTGTTTACTCCTAGGTTTTAAAGGCAAAAGTTACAGGATCACACCAGTTGGTTTCTGATTGGTTGACATTTGGGAACAATCAGGAGAATTTCTCAAAGTCATATTTTGGCATGAAATACCTGTGTACCAATTATTTTCATTGGTCAGTGCTGAGAGGGAACATTCTGTAGTTTCTATGGCATTGTCTTGTTACTTGCAGGTGGCCTGTTGTACATAGATACCAATAGTTTTCAGAACTATATCCTGGAGACTACAGGGGAGGTTTTGGTCCTCCATGCCCCCCCCTCGGAGTTTCTTTTGTGGTCAAACAGTTCTCAGGAGTCAAGAATCTAGGAGGCTGGGGGAGGGGGGTCTGCAGTTTCTTTGTGTTCAGTTTTGGCCCTAGGCTCCAGGAGGCCAGAGCAGCTGGAATTTCCTTGTATCAGAGGCCTATGTGTCTTTTCTGCAGCCTGTTGTCGTTACTAAAGCAGGGGGCTGAGTGAGGGTCTGGTCCCTTCATTTCTAAATAAGTATTAGAAGTGAAGTCTTTGAGTATGCCCCTTTCATCCCTCCTCCTTTTTTGTTTTTCCAGATAGGGTTTCTCTGTGGCTTTGGTGGCTGTTCTGGAACTATCTCTTGTAGACCAGGCTGGCCTCGAACTCACAGAAATCCACGTCCTTCTGCCTCCTGAGTGAGGGATTAAAGGCATGCGCCCTCTTTTTCTTATAGGTAACCCAATCCTGGGTTACTAGTGACTTAATATCTTAACCAGGGAACAGGGGTGACGTATTCTTTTTTGTATTACTTCCTGCTGACTTTGGGGTGTAGTAATCAGGGGCCCAAGTAGGCTGAAATGTTAGTCAAGAGCAAAGAGGGAATTCAGGCAGTGGAGTTTTTATCAGAAGCATCTGGTTGGTAGACTCTGTTGAAGAAACAGTGAGTGTTCACATTGGCTGGACTGGTTCATATCCATAGCAAATCTAGAGTTCTCAGTCTTTAGGTGCAGGCTGTAGTCAGCAACTGATGCCCGGATGTGTCTGTCAGAAGTGGAAACCAGAAGTGGAAATCTGTTTGAGACATGTTTAAATTGGAACAGAAGTTAAAACTTATATACAATTTTAATTAGAACTCTTAGGTTGATAGTTTTAGTGATCAGGAAGGGCAGGAGTCCCAAGACAAGGGGAGAAAATCCCATTCTCAGGAACAGACAGATGGAATAACAAAAAGCTGTACTTACCTGGAGTCCTTTTGACCTGTGAGAAGCGAATCCAAGCCTTATGACTTTTGATCCTCTGAAGCGTATATGGACTTTATTATACAAAAGGACTTAAAAGTTTTAGCCATATTAGTATTGTCAATCTGTACCAAAATCTATATTGTAGATAAAGCATATATCAGGCATCTGTAAAACAGCAGGAATAGACTCACACCTTTTGAGTCCTAGCAAAAACTAAAGGTTTGAGTTAGAAGCTTGTACATTTTCTTCTGTCCAGTGAGTCAGGTATAGCTTGGACAGAGGTACCTTTGGCCTGATGAAAAGCCCTTTAAATTTATATTTAGATGACAACTAAAATAAATATAAAAACCTTGAGCTTGTGACTGAACAGCAGGTAGTCACTGTTCTATCAGCTTATCAGAACTTCATTAAATGTGCTATTAAGCTGGCCATATAATTTAACCATTAATAATATCAGAAATCTGAGAAGTATAAATTTTATACAGTTTTTGAATCTATTAAAAATGACAGGGTCCAGTTCATACATAGTTAGCCATACCCAAGTCTCTATTAGCAAGTAGAGGCATCAAAGAACAGCATCAATCTTTGCCAGGCCTATCAGGTGAGAATTTTTCCTCTCTGTGGAAGAGAGACATGGAAAAGACTGACCTTATTTTGTCTAGGCAAAAGGGGTACAATGAATTTTCCAGTGTCCTGTCACTTGTCCACTGTCTGGGCCAGGTCCTGGCAGCAGGTATGTATTGGGGCATCTTGCCCCCTGGTTAGCGTTGTGTAAACAGCCAGGTGTCCTTTAATCTTCTCTGGAGACTTTGGGCCAATGTCAGGATCTGGGATTCTCTGATATTATAAGCTTTTTTTTTTTTTTTTTTTTTTTTTGGTTTTTCGAGACAGGGTTTCTCTGTGGCTTTGGAGTCTGTCCTGGAACTCGCTCTGTAGACCAGGCTGGCCTCGAACTCACAGAGATCCGCCTGCCTCTGCCTCCTGAGTGCTGGGATTAAAGGCTTGTGCCACCAACACCCGGCTGATATTATAAGCTTTTTAGTTAACATTTTAAATGTCATATTCTGTAGATCTCTGGAAGCATTAAGAGTGTTGTTTAGGTAAATCTGGATAGACAACTTTGGTTTTAGTTGTTTTAAGCTTAACCTTTGAAGACATATAGGGGACTGAATAAGGTTTATCCCTGTTATACTTAATATAGCTTCAATGATATTAGTGCAGGATCTGTCTGGAGAACTGGATTCAAATTGAGAGATTGTGGAGGGATGTTTTACTCAGAGCCTTCGAGTCTGACTGTAACTGGTTTTACCTTAACAAACAGACAGGATATTTAAAGAGACAGAATAACTTAAAACTGTCAGTGACAAGAATGTAGATCCGCTGCAGATGGAACAGACAGGATTTTTTTCGTGTAACGTATGCCATACTGGGCCCTGGAAAGGCAAGACATTCTGCAAACAAGTCAGGTATAACAGAGCCAGTGAAAGAAAAAAACTTTCAGTGGCCAAAATAAAAGGCAAAAAGATAAATGAACTATGTCTGGCAGCAGAGTTTGTAGGCAGAAGCTGACTAGATTGTCCCTCTGTCTAGGCTGAGGGAAGGGAGTAACCTATACTAAAAATAAAATACCCTATGCCCTTAAAACCATCATCACCTGGGTGACTGTTAAATTATAAAGTTTACATAACTTTTTTAGAACAGAAAACTCTAATTAACAGAATAGATTTTACTGCTTCTTAAAAGGGGGAAGGCAAAGTCATAAATAGGAATCTCTTGTTCTTTTGACTGAGGTGAACTCCCACCCCACATCTCTTTTGTCAGTGATTGACCATGCTTGAAGGGCTGGTAAAATGGACTTACTTTTTTCTGGTACAAGTTATGTGAAAAAGTTTAAGCAACCTCACGTCTGATAGAGAACCTATGTAAAACTCAACAGCGACATAAACAAATGATCCAAGTAAAAAATGGGCAAAAGACATGAACAGACATTTTATTACCAAGGATATACAGATGGCAACATTATATTAACCCATTAAAACCTGTACCTTGGCCATTTTACTTGAGTTGGCTGTCAGCCGCCCAAGGTGAGTCATAGTGCAGAAACACTGCGTCCAGGAACCAGGACTCAGCAGGAAGGTACAGACCAACAGGCAGCAGTTGGGTTATCCATCTTTCATGGGAGCTACTGAGTGTAGCCACCATAAATGACGATTTGTTTTTAGTTACTGGAAGTAAGAGCATAAAGTATACAGACTAGAAGGGAGGGGGAGCAGCGCTGGTGAGTACAGAGTGTCGTGGGCTGCCAGCGTACCTGAAAGAAAAAAATTTTTCCCAACATTTTTAGTCACGATCCCAGATTTTTTTGTTTCATGTTCTTTCAATGGGTTAGGCAGAGATCTGGAGAGGAAGAGGGTATCTGTCCCATGCTAGGTTGTGTCCCAGTCAGATCTGTACTGTCAAGACAAACAACAGACAAACAAACAAACAGCACTTAGGCAAAAGGGGCCATCTCAAAGGCTTGGAATTCCGTTTCAGATTCACGGTCGAGAGGCAAACTCCCCAGTAGCTACTCAGATTCCGATGGTGCATTGATTAGCCAGATTTTTACTCAAATTTAGATTCAGATGGCGGAATTCCCACCCAGACAAGAAACCAGAGACATCTCTCAGTTTCTCCAGATCTGACCTTATAGCACATCTGCCAAGGTCTTCTTGCTCTGTTTCTTACAGTTTCAGATTGTCCACCAGCGAACTAGAACAGAAACATAAAAATCACAAAAAACGTAAAATCACAAACCTGTCACAGAATTCAGGACACAAAACTTTCCAGCCAGCACAACAAATAACACAGAAACAAACAACAAACAGAACATTTACCTGTCTGGTTGGAGACTTAAACCTTTAGGGGTCTGGGGCCCTGGGGATCGTGGCCCAAATGTTATACCCAAGTTGCAAAGTCCCCAGATGTGGGAACAACAGACCTTGGCTGGAGGCCCACTTCCCCATCAGCCTGGGAGCAGGCAGCTGTAAGACAATGCTTACTAAAAACAATATGGTGCCTGGAGCAATAAGTTGCTGATAAGGGCTCATCCACAGAAACACCCTGACCTTGATCTTTTCCAATCCAGAGCAATAAATTCATGATAAGGGCTCACCCTCAGCAACACCCTGACCTTTTCAAAAGACTAACGCCTCTTCCTGACCCACTCACCACTGCCTCTGGTGTCAGGGCATATAAAACCAGCCAGAATAAAGAATAAAGCAGAGCCTTCTTGAGGAGCCTTCAGGAAGCCTTCTTTAAGTTTTCTTTGTACCACCGGCTGGTCTCTGAGTCATCAATCCTGACACCCTCCGCACATTCTCGGACACAGGCTGCACCAGTGGGCACGGCACCCAGAGACCACCAGGAAGACAGACCCACTAAACTGCAAAAGCAAGGTTTAATGATTGTTCATCCAACCATGACAGGGACCCCATCTAGCAAGCTGATGCAGCAGCCTCTAGAGGGAGTGAAGTTCCCTGTCTACTCCTAGGTTTTAAAGGCAAAAGTTACAGGATCACACCAGTTGGTTTCTGATTGGTTGACATTTGGGAACAATCAGGAGAATTTCTCAAAGTCATATTTTGGCATGAAATACCTGTGTACCAATTATTTTCATTGGTCAGTGCTGAGAGGGAACATTCTGTAGTTTCTATGGCATTGTCTTGTTACTTGCAGGTGGCCTGTTGTACATAGATACCAATAGTTTTCAGAACTATATCCTGGAGACTACAGGGGAGGTTTTGGTCCTCCACGCCCCCCCCTCGGAGTTTCTTTTGTGGCCAAACAGTTCCCAGGAGTCAAGTATCTAGGAGGCTGGGGGAGGGAGGGTCTGGAGTTTCTTTGTGTTCAGTTTTGGCCCTAGGCTCCAGGAGGCCAGAGCAGCTGGAGTTTCCTTGTATCAGAAGCCTATGTGTCTTTTCTCATCCCTTTATTTCTAAATTATTAGAAGTGAAGTCTTTGAGTTTAGTTTACCCCTTTCATCCACATAGTGACTCAAGACATCTATAACTCCAATCCAGAGGGATCCTACACCCGCCAGCAGGCACACACTTGTGATGCACACACATACAAAATATCCATACACATAAAGCTAATAATAATACAAATTTTTAATGAGAATAAAGTAGCATTAACAAGAGCCGGGCGTTGGTGGCTCACGCCTTTAATCCCAGCACTTGGGAGGCAGAGACAGGCGGATCTCTGTGAGTTCGAGGCCAGCCTGGTCTACAGAGTGAGTTCCAGGACAGCCTCCAAAACAATGCAGAGAAACCCTGTCTCGAAAAACCAAAAAAAAAAAAAAAAAAAAAAAGTAGCATTAACAAAACCTTAAGTGACTCAAGGGTGCTGTAATGGTGGCAGCATATATAGAAACCTAAGGGAGGGACCTGCTCAATGAAAGGATCACTACCCCAGCCCTCTCTGCCAGCCCTCTCTCCCTAGTCTCACTTCCAAAGTAAATGACCAGCTGAGCCTGGTCTCTATTCTAGAAGGAATCTGAAGGTAAAAACCGGGACCGAGAAGGCTCTTGGGAGCCACCTAAGGGCTTCCACCAGTTCCAACCGGAAAGCACCGGGCAGTCCCTGGCCGACGTACCTCGTGCTGCAGTGACTCAAAGTGGGCACTGGTCACTGCAGAGTGCACCGGCCCATCACCAGCGTCTGGGGCGGGCCCGCAAAGATGGGGCGTGGCAGAGGCGGGATCAGGGCCGGCCGATGAGCCCCTTTTGCCCCGCCCCCAAAGCTTTGACAACACTCCCCGCGGCTGCTGGGGAAAATAGGAGGAACAGGAAGGGGAGGAGCTGGTTTGTGGCTGGCTACTGAGCGATCAGTCAACCACAGCGAAGGGTAATCGAGTGTCTCCAGCGCTACCCGGGGCCCGAGGGCCAGCGCCTCGGCCTGTGGGGGCTGGAGGGGCGATCCAGTCCGGTCTACGAAGCCTGGCAATGCCCCGCCACGAAGTGTCATCCGGCCAGGGCCACCCCAGAGCCGACTGGGAGCTGAGGCTGGAGAGGTCCTTACCGGCATCCAAGTTGGGACTCCTTTGGATGGGGCTGGTCCTGGCGCTGGTGCTAGCTCTGTTTGACTCCACGGTTCTCTGGACTCCTGCCAGAGCTTATCCTCTTCCTGCCCAAGGACATTCCGTCAAATTCAGTGCCATAGTGCCCCCGCTCCAGAATGCCTTTGTGTGGCGGAACCTCTCTTGCCCCGCCTGCAAAGTCTTATTCACTGCTCTAAACTACGGGCTGAAGGTGAGCGCTAGAAAAAAGGGCTGTGGTGGAATGCTGGGGGCAGGGTGAGGGGCACTGACCTGTCCCGGGCTCCAACATATTCCTGATAAGAGGGTGCTTCCTATGTATACGTGCTAGCCACTACCCCACTGTGACCTCTGTAAAGTAAGCGTAAAGGCAGTGCCTTGGGTAAGTCAGCTAGCTAATCCTGGCCTTAATGGTTCTAGACCCTGAGCTAAAGAGTAGGTAGGCAAGGGTCTGGTGCTACTTGAGTTATGGAGCACTGTATTACTGAGGTCTCTTTGTCATGGTGACACTGAGTTCATCCTAGCCCCGACTTAGACATGGAAGCCTGTGTAGCGGTGACCTGGGCTTATTTGTTCTGACTCTGACCTCTCATCATTGCTTCCTTCCACGACAGAAGGAGCCCAATGTGGCACGGGTAGGCTCTGTGGCCATCAAGGTGTGCCAGATGCTGAACATAGCACCACTAAATGTGTGCCGCTCAGCTGTCCATCTCTTTGAAGATGATATGGTGGAGGTGTGGACACGTTCGGTTCTGAGCCCGTCTGAAGCTTGTGGCTTGCTTCTGGGCCCCTCCTGTGGGCACTGGGACATCTATTCAACCTGGAACATCTCTTTGCCGTCAGTGCCGAAGCCGCCTCCCAAACCACCAAGCCCACCAGCCCCAGGTGCCCCTGTCAGCCGCGTCCTCTTCCTCACTGACCTGCACTGGGATCATGACTACCTGGAGGGCGCAGATCCTAACTGTGCAGATCCACTCTGCTGCCGCCGGAGCTCTGGGTGGCCACCCAACTCCCAGGCAGGTGCTGGGTACTGGGGCGAGTACAGCAAGTGTGACCTGCCCCTGAGAACACTGGAGAGCCTGTTGAAAGGGCTGGGCCCTGCAGGCCCTTTTGAGATGGTGTACTGGACAGGAGACATCCCTGCCCATGATGTCTGGCAACAGTCTCGACAGGACCAGCTGAGGGCCCTGACCACTGTCACAGACCTCGTGAGGAAATTCTTGGGGCCTGTGCCGGTGTACCCTGCGGTGGGCAACCATGAGAGCGCTCCTGTCAATGGCTTCCCTCCCCCCTTCATAAAGGGGAACCAATCTTCACAATGGCTCTATGAAGCCATGGCCAAGGCCTGGGAGCCCTGGTTACCAGCTGATGCCCTCCGTACCCTCAGGTACTTACTGTTCGTGGAAACTCAGGAAGGGAGGAAGATGGACAGGCGGGGAATGGAGGAGGGAACTGGGTAGACTCTGTTGTAACCAGTGTCCTGGGCACTCTACTGCCCTCCCTAACCTGACCCCACCTTCCCTCTTATCTCCAGCCACCCTCTTTTTCAGAGCTAGCAGGGCAACCTCACCACGCCCCAGCTTGTGTCTGCTTAGGGTGGCTCTCTCTTTAAAGTGGATTCCCTTCACCTTGTAATATCCCCCATGCTTCTCAACTTGAGCAGGCTCATGGCATCTCCCCTCAGAAAGGCCTTTGCTCTCTGGCTTCCTAGAATCTCTGTCCTGAATTCCTGGAGCCCTCAGCACCTCGAGCCTTCTTTACTGTCAGGGGCCCTGTAATTACTGCCGCTTTGGTCTTCAGCTAGGATGGGAGCTCCTGGAGGTGGGAGATGACATCATGTGTGCCTCTGCCTGGCACAGGGCCAGGTGTGCAGATTGGGGTTGTGGAGTACTGACACTTCTTGCTTACTTTGTTTCAGAATTGGGGGCTTCTATGCCCTTACCCCACGCCCTGGCCTCCGCCTCATCTCTCTCAATATGAATTTTTGTTCCCGTGAGAACTTTTGGCTCTTGATCAACTCCACAGATCCTGCTGGACAACTCCAGTGGCTGGTGGAAGAGCTTCAGACCGCTGAGAATCGAGGAGACAAAGTAAGGGAAGATGCTGTGAACCCTTCATATAATTACCCCAGCCAAGGCTGTCTGGATTCTTCAGTATTCTGATAGCTCCCTTATTTCTCCCTTCAGGTGCATATTATTGGCCATATTCCTCCAGGGCATTGCCTCAAGAGCTGGAGTTGGAATTATTACAAAATTGTCGCCAGGTAAAAAGATAGACTTAGGTGTGGAGATTGAAGGGTTGAAATCCCTTCAAGACCAGGGTGTGCTAACACACACCTTGAGGCAGAGGCAGGTGGATCTCTGTGAGTTCAAGGCCAGTCTTTCTACAAGTGAGTTCCATGACAGCCAGGACTACACAGAGAAACCTGGTCTGGGGTGGGGGTGGAGGGGTTGGGGGCACGGGCAGGGGAGAAAGAAAAACGTTTCCTCAAGCACCTCACAATCTTTGCTTCTCCATGGGGTGGAGGAGCCACTTAGCAAGTTGGAGAGCAACCACCCTAACTCCCCAGATCCACCCACCCTCATTTCCGACCCCCTAATCGTCACTGTGTCTCTGGTCAGGTATGAAAACACCTTGGCTGGCCAGTTCTTTGGCCACACCCATGTGGATGAGTTTGAGATCTTCTATGATGAGGAGACTCTAAGCCGGCCGCTAGCTGTAGCCTTCCTGGGGCCCAGTGCTACAACCTATATCAACCTTAATCCTGGTGAGTGAGGCTGAAGGGAGCATTGCTTATCCTAAGGCTAGTGTGACAGAAAGGGATGGAAGCCAAGGCAGGTTGTCCCCAGAATTGCCTTTGTTGGCTTTTTTACCACCCAACCCTCCTTTCTTACAGGTTACCGAGTCTACCAAATAGATGGAAACTACCCCGGAAGCTCTCATGTGGTCCTGGACCATGAGACCTACATCCTGAACCTGACCCAGGCCAATGCACCAGAAGCCACACCACACTGGAAGCGCCTCTACAGGGCTCGAGAAACCTATGGACTTCCAGATGCGTTGCCTACCTCCTGGCACAACCTGGTCTACCGCATGCGGGACAATGAGCAACTCTTCCAGACCTTCTGGTTTCTCTACCATAAGGGACACCCGCCTTCAGAGCCCTGTGGCACGCCCTGCCGCCTGGCCACTCTGTGTGCCCAGCTCTCAGCCCGAGCAGACAGCCCAGCTCTTTGCCGCCACTTGATGCCCAATGGGAGCCTCCCAGAGGCCCATGGCTTGTGGTCACGGACCCTGTTGTGCTAGTGTTCCGGGACCCAGAGTGGGGAACATTCGTCCCTTAGGAAAGGGACTCATTCCCAAGCACTGTTGAGTCAATCCAGCAAAAGCTTCTGGGGAAGGAGCCCTGTCGGGCCAGGGAGCAAAACTCATGGAGAGCTTGTTTGGCTGGATTTGGGGGAGGGTTTGGCTGCCCTACCTATGCCCAGTATCTGGATTCCCCCTGAGGCTGATGTCTTCTCAGGGCCACAAAGCTGAGGTCTCAGTGCTCTGAATAGCCAGACAGGAGCGATGGCCCCAGGCCTGTGCTGTCCACCTGTGAACCCTGCACTGCTGTGTGATCCTGCGAGGCTGTTAAAATAAAAGACTTCAGATTCCACTGTTCCAATTTCTTCTTCCCAAACAGGCAGGGCACAGGGAGACACACAGCAGCGCAGACAGACTTTATTAGTGATATCAGTACAGTGGAGGTGCCCACAGGACAGGGGAGAGGGGATCCATGCCGAGACCAGTCCCCTCCTGCCCCTGCTGGGCCTCTGAGGGTAGGGCCTGGCTTGGACCAGTTCCTCCTGCTCCACCTCAAACACTGGGGATGGAGAGCCCAGGGCTGGCCTTGCTTCTGGCCCCTCATGTCATCAGTCCAGTGTAATGACTTCTGTGAAGGAATTCAATTTCTCTCTCCCAGCCCCTAGGTAGGGAACCCCAGCTACCGAGGAGGGGCAGCTTGGGGGATGTGAGGCCTAGGAACAGCATCCAGGGCCCCTACCTGCCCCAAGCCCTTGAGTTCCCTGGGGCCCAACACAAGCAGGTGGAGGAAGGATGGGCATTCTTCATGGGGTCTGGGATCCTAGACGTTTGGGCTTGAGGGAGCCCCACAGCGACTGAACACCCCTGCGGACAGTCCACCCTACACGTCTGGCAACTGACTCCGCAGGGGGTGCTGGGAGGCAGGAGGTGGAGGTCTGGGAACGAGCATCCAGACACTTCTGGTAGCGGAGCTGCAGAGAAGCAAAGGGGCAGTCAGTCTCCATCTCAGTCCCTTCAGGTCATGCTGCTAGCCCACTGCCCCTGCCTACTTACCATGCATGCAGCCTGCACAGCCTCTGAGAGGCTGGCAGCATTGGGCTCGCACCAAAACATGTGGCAGCTGAAGGAGGCTGGGCCGGCAGCCATGATGAATGCGAAGGTGTGCACATCTCTGCCCACAGCCAGGAAGGAGAGGAACCGCACCCGACACTCCCCGAGCACTGCCTCTGTCTGCAGGGGAGGCACCAGTTAGAAAGCAACATCCCCTAGCCCTGTGCCACCGAAGCACACCCTCTTATGGCCCTGACTCGATTCCCCTCTATGGCAAAGCTCAGTCACACTTTCTCCTGCCCTAGCCCTTTACCTGCTGGTGCAAGATGGTGAGAGTAGCAGGGGCCACACTGACATGACTTGGGGTCCACTGTTCGCGGCTACTGGAGGACAGGACAGACTCCAGGGCCCCATTAATCACATCTACTCCTGGAAGACACGGACACAGCATGCAGGACTTAGCGTAGAAGACGACAGTTGGGCACTGCCTGTTAAACTCAGGGGCCGGCTGCATTCCCACCTCACCAGCCTGTGGCCTGAGGATGCTGCTAAATATACCGCCTCGACCTCTGACCCTTTCTTGCTTTCCCTATCCTGAATCTCCAGCGTGGTTTTCTTCACTGATTCTCTCTTCCTCCAGTTCCCTAAAAGGATGGACTCCTCCCTACAGAGTTCCAACTTCTCCATCTGTTACCATGTTCAAATATTGCATGGCTCTTTTCATAAAACAGTGGCTTCCAATCAGCCAGGCTGCTCCTCTCTCTCCAAACCTAAACTTTTTTTTTTACATCTTTAATTATTTTTATTGTATTGCATTGGGGTCAAAGGACAACAAGCAGGAGTCAGTTCTCTCCTTCCACCATGTGGGTCCAGGAGATTGAACTCAGGCTGTCAGACTTAGTGGCAAATCCTCTACCAGCTGATCTACTCCTGGCCCTGTTTTTTTGTCTGTTTGGATTGGGTTGTGCTCTGTTTTGTTTATGAAACAGGGCTTCAGTGTGAGTTCAAAACCTGGTCTAGATATGGAATCCAGGCCATCCAAAGCTACACAGTGAGACCTTGATGTGAAAACAGAAGGAGTAGCAGTTAGGAAAAGGAAGGGGCTAGGTAACTGGAGCCAATTGCAGTGGCACATGACTTCCCAGAACTCTGGAGGCACAGGCAGGCAGATTTCTGTGAGTTTCGGTCCAGCTTGATATACATAGTGAGTTCTAGGACAGCCAGGACTATGTGGAAAGACCCTATCTCAAAACCAAAACCAAACAAGAAACAAAATATGCACACATATACAGACCAATCAATAAGTCCAACAGAAGCAAGAGGAGAAGAGATAATAATTGAGGGTGAATATGAACAAAATACATTATGTATATGTTTGGAAATGCCATAGTGAAACTCATTATTCTGTATAACTAATACATGTTGATAAAAACATTCAAATAAAAAAAACAGTCTCTCTAGGAACAGTGGTACACATCTGTAATCTCAGCACTTCCCACAGAGACAGGATAAACTATACATAGTAAGTTCCAGGCCATTCATGGCTACATTGCAAGACCTAGTCTAAAAAACCAAAATCAAAAAACCCCATAATGGTCTCCTCCACTTTAAACTGCTTTTAAACGCCTATAAAATCCCAGACATGGAAGGCAGAGTCAGGAGGATCACTACAAGTTCAAGGTAAGCCTAGTCTAAACAACTTTCAGTAAGAGCTAGTTGTAAAGACAGGTGTGTGTGTGTTGGGGGAGGAGGGTGTCTGGATTTGAGTGGGAAGGATGCCCTGGAGGACAGTCTGTGACTAATAGCTAAGTCTCCAATGGCCCCTTTCCAGTGCCCATCTTATCTTAGAATTCCTGATTCCTGCCCTAGGTCTCATCTGGGAAGCCTTCTCCAGGGCATGGAATAGAGACTCCCCACCACCCCGCCCCCCTCCCCAAACATGGTTTCTCTGTATTGCTTTTGAGGCTGTCCTGGAACTCTCTGTAGACCAAGCTGGCTTCGAACTCACAGAGATCCGCCTGCTTCTGCCTCCCGATTGCTGGGATTAAAGGCATGCGCCACCACCGCCCAGCTTGTTGTTGTTTTTTAAGATGGGTGTGCAGCCCTAGCTATCTTGGAACTGCCTCTGCTTCCCGAGTGCTGGGACTAAGGGGGTAGGATACCACACCTGGCTTCAGAGATAACTCTTTTTTTTTTTTTTTTTGGTTTCTCTGTATTGTTTTGGAGGCTGTCCTAGAACTCACAGAGATCCACCTGTCTCCGCCGGCTCAGAGATCTCTTATCAAGGTATCTTTGTTTTTCTTTTTCTTCTTTTTTTTTTTTTTTTTTTTTTTTTTGGTTTCTTGAGACAGGGCTTCTTTGTGGCTTTGGAGGCTGTCCTGGAACTCACTTTTGTAACTGAGGAAATCCTCTTTCTTCAAAGGACTATGGTTATCTCAAGGACTGGATTCTGTTTCCCAATCTTAACGTGGTTTATTTGCTGAAGATTTCAGATACACAGGAGGGGTATTTGAAATGGTACACTAAAGGCAGCATGGGCAAACACATGGAAATGCAAAGACTAATAATACAAGAGTGCACAGGAGGATGACGACACAGGAAGGAGCAGATGGGCCGAGTCACGCTGCAAGGGCCTCAAAAGCAAGGCAGAATGGTGTGATGTCTACGACATTTAAACTGAAGCAATGGGGAATTTCAAAGTTCATGGGGGTGGGAGAATCACCAAAGTCAAACTAACGACTATGCAGATGATGGGTTGAGGGAGGTGATCTAGAAAAAGGCAGCTGGCTGGGTGTGGTGGTGAACACCTTTAATCCCAGCTCTTTGGGCCAGAGGCAGGTGGATCCCTGAGTTCAAGGTCAGCCTGATCTACAGAGTTCCAGGGCTGTTACACAGAGAAACCCTGTCTTGAAAAAAGGAAGAGAGAGAGAAAGAGAGAGAGAGAGAGAGAGAGAGAGAGAGAGAGAGAGAGAGAGAGAGAGAGAGAGAGAGAGAGAGAGAGGGAGGGAGGGAGGGAGGGAGGGAGGGAGGGAGGGAGGGAGGGAGGGAGGGAGGGAGAGCAGCTGAATTTCATAGCTCGGGGTTAAAAACCTGCATTCCTATTCCCCTTATCCTTCTGTGCATTTCCCCCCATACCAGCTGTCACTTTCAAATACACTATGCAATGTACTCTTTATTGTTTATCTCTCCTTGCTAGAATGTAATCCACTCCAAGGTCATGGCCAGGGCTGTTCACTGATATATGCTAAGAAGGATGCCTTGCACAAGTAAGGTGTGCAAGAATAATCTACTGGGTTATCTGACACGATAGCCAAGGACTGCTTTGGCATTGTGAGCTCAAATGAAATGGGACAGTCATGGCTTGGGGCTGATAACTGGAAGAGTCAATGGGGTTTAGAAGTTGCGGGTAAGCAGGTCCCCAGGTCAGCTATCCGTTTCTCTTCCCTGAGAACCGGCTTTCACCTCCAGCTCCAATCCTGTCCATTCAACCCTTCATTCCTTCTTTCTTTCCTTTCCTCCTCTTGTTTTGGTTTCCTTTGGAAGCAGGGTCTTACTATGTATTCCAAGATAGCCTCAAGCTCACAATTCTCTTTCCTCTGCCTCTCTAGAGCCGGGATTGCAGGCATGCACCAGGATGCCGGGGCTCTGTCTTTTACCATGACATCTATGACATCATTCCTTGGAGTCCTCTCTTTTCCTCCTCCCACCTCTTTCCTGATCTCACGGTCCTGGAGGTGTCATTTTCCTCACCCAGACATTAAATACTATGAGTAGGCCTCACCTGTTTTCCCTTTCTCACTTTGGGCTGCCCATATTCTGGTGCCAGCCTCCTCCATACTTAGATTGGCTGTCTCTAAAACCTAATGATGCCCAAACATCTATCTCAAGTCCAGATCTCTGCTCTCAGCTATGGACAACACCAATGAACCTAGCTGCCAACCTGACTCCCACTTAGACTGTCCAAAGTTATGTTGAATTTGGCACATTTAAAACTGAACTCACAATCCCCATACCCAAACTAACCTTTCTGCCAGTGCCTGCTACTTTTAGAGAAAGGCACCACTATCCAGGTAGCACTTGGCTATCCAGTCCAATGCTGAGGACCTCTTAATTACTCCTTCAATCACTTTTAATGCCTTTGCCTCTCACCCGACTGACAATCAGTCACCAACACCTACTGACTCACACTCCTTTTCAGCCCTGATGCTGTCTAAGACACTCTCATTGCCAGCTTCCACGAAAGTCAACATCCTCCTACATTCCCTACATCTTCCTCCACCTGTTCGACAACTTTCCTCATAGTGCAACTAAAGCTAGCTTTACTATATTCAAATCTGTTCAAGAACTATCCTGAAACATACACAGTTTGCATAAGTGTCAAGTGTTTCCCCAAAGGTCCATGTGTTAAAGCCTTGATCCCCAGCCCATGGTGTGTCTAGAAGCTCTAGAACCTTGAAGAGATAGGAACAGCAAGAGGTCTGTCCGAAGGGGATTGTAGAACTTTGGCTTCTTCTCTTTTTTGTTTCCAGAGCATGAAGTGAGTAGTTTTGCTGTGCCACAGACAAAGCCAAGCAACCATGAGCCCAGTACCAGGCTAACGCCTGGTGTTTCCAGCCACTCAAATACCTACCTCCCAAACCCATCAAAGCTTTTCCATGGGAGGGGGGAGGGGGAGAAATTCTCCCTCTGTGCCTAGCTCAGTGCTAGTCCTGTGGCAGATGTTCACTGAAACACGCTTACTGGAGCTACAGGCAGGACACAGGGGCAAGGCTGGGACAGAGCTATAGGGAGATGGGATGAATTCTAAAAGGCAGGAATCTCCACATATGGGAAGGGTCAGGAGAAGAAGCCCTAGAAGGCACAGGGTGGGGACAGAGCTCTAGGACTGAGGGCATGGTTCCTGAGGGAAGAGGACACACATACCAACAGGTTTAGCAACAGGTACATTCCCCAGGTAATAGACTTGGAACTTCTGTACCAGCTCATTCTTAGGTGCTGGGAATTCCACTGTGGGAAGAAAAAGAGGGTCAGCTGCTCTTCTAGCTTGCAACACCAGGGCATCAGCTATGCACTTGCCCAGTCAAATCCTCACCCCCACTTCTCCCGTGCCTCCTCTACAGAAGGCCTCTCCTTATGTAAAGTATCCCATCTCCACATGCTGTGTCTGCCTGGGAACCTGTGCCTCTTCTGGGGTCACCTCACCTTAACTAACAAAGCTGAGCTGGGCCAGGCTGTGGCACTCACCTTGGAAAGGGACATCCACAAGCTTAGAGTGGTCCAGGGAGAGCCCATTTACTAAGCATCGAGCATTTCGACGTTCAGACATGATCTGAGGGTTGAATGGGGGTGGGGATGTGGGATCTGTTAGAGCTACATTGCTCTCAAGATCCCACCTCGCTACCCACCAACTCAGCAACCCTACCCACACCCTTCTAGAGCAAAGGTGACAGTTAGTCCAGGGAGTGGAGGGGCCGTGCCTTGGAGCAGATCTCATGCAGGCTGGTGGCGATGTTCTTGGCAGGTGCCTCACAGCGAAACACGTGGCACTTGAGCATCTGGGTCAGCTTATCACGAGCTACGTAGGCAAAGTCCCTGTTGGGGGAGGGTCAGCTCAATGTCTCCTAGAACCATCAAGTACCAAGCCTGGCCACCATTCCACCCACATCCTCTCTGTCCATGGCAGCTCCTACAGGGTTTCTGCCCCGGGGTTCTGTAGGTTCTGCCTGAAGGAGCTGGGGAGGGCAGATAGGCAAGCATGCTGGGGTGGGAGACAATGCCCAGCACAGCAGGTGAGAAGGGACAGGGCACAGGAAGGGAGCCAAGGTCCAGGTGAGAGAGGGGGCACAGTCAAAGCAGATGGACGTTAATACCTCTCTCTGGGTCCGGCAGCACAAGAGAGACAAAGAGCAGATTAGGAAGGAGGGTTCTGACTGCTGGATGGATGAGCCGCGCCCACCCCACACACTCCTGTGCCCTGTGCCCACCTTCCACTGTCCCGCCCAACACCCCACACACGAATGCTGACGATGGGCTGGGCATGAAGCAGCGCCTGGCTCTGGGGCTCCACCAGCTTTAGTGTCTCGTCCTCCAGCTGGAGCAGCAGATCCTTTCCCTGCAAGTCCAGAGGCAGAGGACTCAGTGGTACCCCAGGGGGAAGGTGGCAAAGACTTGCCATCTCCAGCTCAGGGGTAATGAGCCACCACTGGGGGGGGGGGAGGTAGGGCTTGTTTAACTATCAGATCACCCCCTGTGGGCCTTACTCTAGTAAAGGTTTTCCCATGATCCTCACCATTCCCATCACGGTTACGCCACCACCCCTCACAGTGCCAGGCTGGCGTTACAGTCCCACAGGGCTACTACTCACACCAATATCCAGTCCCGAGTCCTCACAACCCTCTCTGAGACAAGTCAGACCCCCCTACCTCATAAGTCCTTGCACATTCCCCCGGTACCACCACCTCATCGGCTCAGGCCCTCACCTCTCCCCAACCTCCAGACATTGGGTCATGGAGATTGTTTTTGTGGTAGGAGAGCTGACGGATACAATTGTTGACTGCCACGCTGCTGCGTCCTGGGGCCAGCTCCTCCTCGGTCATCTCCACCCAGCCTAGAGAGCGCACGGCGAAACACTGCCAGATACAGAAGAGGGTCAGGGCAGATCTTAGATGGAATTGGAGGTGCCTTGGGTACAGGGCATAAGAACTCATGACTTGGAACACAAAAGGCAGGGTGCATTCTGAACTAATCCAGAAGCTCCCCGCACAGGACATGGACAGAAGAGACACCTACAGATCCAGCCTCCAGAGTCCCCAGGAGACCCTTGGGCCAACTGAGTTAGACACTGAAGGTGTCAGAAGAATGCCCAGCTCAGGCACACAGCCCTGCGCTGAAACTGGGAAGAACTCATTTGGTAGCTTTGCCAAGACCATAGACACCCTCATAGCACAGCATGAGGGCCTGACCCCCATACAAGGGCCTGCTTACAGAATGGGTGTTGGTCCTGAACAAACCTTGATCCCTGCGTTGGCATTCCGTTGGGGCAGCTTCTCCTCCTCTTGGGGCAATGGCTCTGGGCTGGAGGCAGATGGGAACATTTGACACAGCACCCCTACTCTTGGAATTGCCCCAATATCCCTTCCACATAGACCCAGCCTAACCCTAGCCCACTGCATCTGGTGACTCACCTGAGGCTCTGGGCTGTGAAGGGCAATGTCCCCTCCTCAGAGTCCTTCAGTCCCAACTCCATTGGGGCCTCCTCACTGGGTTCATCCTTTGAAAAGAGATTGAGGAATCAGGACCAAAATGATGCCCCTTCTCCAGTTACCCCCACAGTGAAGCTGGCCCCTTCATTTACCTTCCAAAACTCTCCTTCCTCAAAGCCTTCTGGGTGAGCAAAGCCAGTCCAGGTGAGCTGGAGGAGGAATAGGTATGTTTCACCCTGTCCTAGAAGCACAACCCCCTCCACCCCTGGCATGGAACTGTAAGCCACCGGGCCTCACCTGGGACTCCTCTTGTGGGCTGCTCCCCTGTGAAGGGGAGGCCCGGCCTGGGGGCTCCCACTGGGTGGTCCCTGTTGGGATGTGCCAGTAGTAGGTCCCTGAGGTGTCCTGGACCCTCATCCATCCAGCCGGCAGATCGGAATCCGTCTCGAAGGCGTTGGGGTTCCAGAAGGAATCTGTCAGGTAGGAGGCTCAGTGAGGGTCAGCCCACCCAACAAGCAGTCAATAGATGCCCAGTCCCCTTCCCAAGACCCTATGGCTGAGAAAAAGGAGCCAGTACAGGGACAGTATAGTTCCTGTTACTTCCAGAGCTCTCAGTGGAATCCCCAGTGGGGAGCATGGCTCAGGTCTCCTCCTAGGCCCTGCTGCTGCCTAATGTGACCACATGGAGGGAAAAAGAAAGTAGGGAGGAGAAAAGAGAAGGAGGTTGACTGACCCCAGTTCACCCTCTCATACATCATGCATATCCATATGGCTGGCTATATAAAGGTGTGCACACTGACAGCTCCTGCACACACCCATGTGCACACACATCCACAATATAGGTAAGCCCTACCACATGCCTGTGCAGCCATAGATAGTGCACAGCACACAGAAAATTCTGGAAGGTATCACATACAGGTGTACCCATGAGTTCAGCAGCAAACACAGCAACACCAGTTACATACTTGTGTAGAGCTATGTATGTATATAGCTACATATACCAGCTCTGCCACACAGATGTGTACATATCACACCACCAAAGCCTCCCAGCGTATGTTTAAGTACCACACATACAGGTGAGAACACATTCAGACATAACACATTATCAACCCCTGCCACCTCCGTGCAGATAACACACACACACACACACACACACACACACACATACAAATATGTTATGCACACACATACAGGTAAGGACACGTTCAGACATAACACATTATCAACCTCTGCCACCTCCGTGAAGACACACACACACACACACACACACACACACACACACACACACACACACGCAAATATGTTATACACACACATACAGATCATAAACCTGTGATATGCACCCCTCCTCCCCTGGATCTTATCACTCCATCTCTGTCACCAGACTATGTGCCCTCCATCTCTGTTCTCTTGGCCTGCCCCACCCCATATCACACCCAGCCCCGTGCTGCCCCTCACCTGGACTGCTGTCCTGCAGGATGATGGCCAGGAAGAAGTCCTGGGAGAACATGGCGCTTACTCCCTGCCCCTCCTGCCTCCACCCTCCCTCCTCACATCCCCTCCAGCCCAGCCAGCTGGGCTCACAGCCTGGTGCTGGGCTGCAGAGAAAAGCTCATCCCGCCCCCTTCTCACCAGGGCAGAGCGTCTGCCAGGCAAGATCCTCCTCCGCCCCGAGTTCTCAAGGGAGGGGCCAAGACCACCACACTAGAGAACCTCCTTGGCATAGAGATGGATGATGAAGAGGGGCTCATGAGACCCCAGCTCTTCCTGCTCTTCTTTCCTTACCCTGGCTCCCCTCCGCAATCCAGAATCTCCATCCTACCCTCCAGCGGTGACATCAATGGCACAGTTAAGCCAGTCTTACAAACACCAGGAGGCTCAGCCACCTGGGGCCCTGTAGAACCTATAGTGCTCAACATAAACAGGGTGTGGCTTCCAACCCTCAGGGATACCTCCCCTATCTAGACCCTATCCAGCACTTTCAGCTAAAGGGTGGTCTTTGAGAGCCTGAGCCCTAGCAAGCTGGAGGATTTGAGGCTTCCCAGCACCACCCCCCTCACCTGCCAGGGCCCAGCTAGGCTGCAGCGTCTCCTCGGCAACCGCAGCACCGGGATGGCTGGGAGCGCCCAGACTGCTGACGTGCTTCCCGTTACCAAGGAAACCAGGAATCCTGACTGGTCCAAGAGGCAGCACTGAGGGACAGGCAGACTCAAGACCCAGGCTTCTGGGTACCAAGGCACAGAGGGGCTGGGAGTGGGTGTGGCTATGCCAAGGTGTTTCCACACCGGACCTGAGTCATTCAGACCAGGTCCTTCGCCATCCTCAGCCTGCAAATGAGGATAGCGCACAGACACCCAATGAAAAGGGGATTCTTTGTGCCTATCCACCTTCTAGGCAGCCATCACTATGCCTCCACCCTCTAAGATCCCACTCTCCTGAGGCTCAGCAAATGTGTGCTCCTCCCAGGCCCTTCCCCCAAACCTTCCAGGAACACCAACCCCGAAGGGCCATTGCCCTCCCCAGCCTGCTTCATGGTGGGTCAGGCATTTCTGGAATCTGGGGGCCAGTTCACTGTTTCCCCCGACTGAGTCATGCACACCAATCCATCTGCCACCCCTGTCAGCCTGTGCCTTCCTGCTTCAAAGAGCTTCATCCTTCCGATCTGTCCTGGAGGGGGGCAGCTCCTCCCCCCCCCTTGACCATCTGGAAGGCCCTTCTGGAGCTTGGCACATCTCTCTCCAAGCACAACCCGCCCGGGGCCTTTGCTTCCACACACATGCATTAATTCCACAACCATACACTTTCCTGCAGGCACTCACATGAATCTAAATATCCCTATGGCCCTCCCTCCCTCCCTCCCTTCCTTCATTCATCCATAAATGCCTTAGTGGCTTAGGGAGGCACACTAGTTTGCTCTGGAGACCATGATTCGAGCAACGCTCTCCTCCCTTCTCCCCTGTGCCACACCACTACTCCGTTCTGGTTTTAATGTGGTTGCTGCAGAATCCTCTCAACTGGTTTCCTTGTGTCTCCACTACGGGCTATACACAACAGCCTGAATGGTTCTTAGGAGATGCCAAACTAATCAGGTAACTCTCCAGTTTAATACTCTTAGCTGCTCTCTCATGACCCTCAGGATAAAATCCAAACCCCTCTACAGGTTTTATGTTCTGTTAAGAGTCCCCAGTTTTCTGCCTCTTAGCCTCGCCTCTGACAACTTCCCAGCTGCCTTATCTCCCTGCCAGGGTTCTAACTGTTACTCACCCCACCTTCAGACAACAGTGTAAAGGGAACTCTCACTACTGACCCGCTCTTCCCCGCTCCCTCTGGCAGGCTTGGCGCCCTCCTCCTGCTCGTCTACCCACCTGCTTATCATCGTTTATTACGAAGGCCTATTTCTGTCTCCCCACTAGACACTTGGTACTCACTCGGTACTGACAGGGTAAGAACATCTTTGCCCTCTCTGATATATCCTCAGCACTTAGGACAAGGCCTGCCTGGCTCAGAGTGTGACTCCAACACAGGTAGTAAATTCATTCATTCATCATCCATTCACATAATTCACTCAATGCACACAGTTCATTCAATCAACAACTACTTTGTGGAGATCTTAAAATGGGAAGAAAAAAAAACTTTTGTTCTCTCCCACCCCGTTTCTACTTAGCAGAAACCCACCATCTGCAGCTCTCATAGAAGCAACACAGCTAAGAAAGAGCAAGCAGTAACTGGATCCCTCCGACCCTTGGGGCTGGTCTAACACCTCTGTCTGTAACCTCTAGACTCCAGGGCTGGATGGATCGCTGAGTCTCCTCTCACTCTACTCCCGTGGCCTGCTGAGACACTGGCCTTGCTTAGTACTCCCTTAGTTTTTCTGTACTGCTACACTCTGACCTCAGAGGATCAGAAACACTGCCTCCATTGATGACTCCAGGAGCCACTACACAACCAGGCCTCTGTTTGTCCAGTGACTCCGGTCCAGTGCTGCAAGCTAAACCAACTGTAATCTGCAGTGATTCGGGCCTCAAAGAGATATGTATAACCTGCATGGCACTTTTGAAAAACCAGAATTACATGCTGACATTTAAAAAATTGGAAAGTTTATATTGGAATGTAACTTTCAGTGCATACGTCTTTTCTCTAAACTCAATCCAATAAATAAGCAGCTTGAATAAAACAAAAGATGCTCCTTTTACAGAGGATGGAGACATTGGCCACCAAGCCACTAACCTCACATAAGGAGAAACAATAAGACTTTACCTTTGGAAAGGTACCACCTATGAGGTTTCTTCCTAGAAAAACAAACAAACAAAAAAAGCCACCAAACCTGAATCCGATCAAGGCTCTAAAACTATTTACTTGTTTGCAAGAGATCTAAAACTAATCATTATGAGGCTATCTACATATCAATTCATATAGTTCTCATCTTTTCAAAAGACTAAGAGGGATGATTATTAGACAACTGGGAGTATGTTAATATTAAGCAAACATTTGATGATATGAGTTTCCTTCCAGAAACATACAGATAAATATAAGCAAAACAAGGCTGGGTATGTAGGTCTGGTAGTTCATGACTACAATCCCAGCACAGTAAGGTAGAAATAAGGGCCGGGCGTTGGTGGCGCACGCCTTTAATCCCAGCCCTCGGGAGGCAGAGGCAGGCGGATCTCTGTGAGTTCGAAGCCAGCCTGGTCTACAAAGTGAGTTCCAGGACAGCCTCCAAAGCTACAGAGAAACCCTGTCTCGAAAAACCAAAAAAAAAAAAAAAAAAAAAAAAAAAAAAGAAATAAGGACCCAGCAAGTCTAGGGTCAGCCTAGGCTACAGAGTGAGACTCAGTCTAAAACAAACAAAACACAAATAACCTAGACTGAGGCTCAGAAGTGAATAAGGCATTGATCAATTATGCATTGATGCTTACTAAAAATGGGTGATGAATAAGTCAGGCTGTTATCTCTACTTTTGTATATGCTTGAAAACATTCAGTTAGGCTTTTCAAAAAGAGATGGCTAAAGCTCTCAGGTATCTGAAATGTATTTCCCCTGCCAGGATCCATTTAGTAGGAGTATAGATACTGTTAGTTCCTTGAGAGCTCAAAGTCTATGTCTGTCTCTCCATCTGTCTTTCCAGGCATAGAACCCAGGTCAAGTATGTGACCTATTGTTAACTTATGTCACCCCCACCAAAACTTTTATTATATTCCCAACCTCAGATCTTTTGGGCTGTAGCTATAACTACAGTAGGGAAATCTGTCTACTCGGTAAGACATTAGCAAATACAGAGTCTCAGATTTATTAAATGGATTACATTTAGTGTTTAATCTTTGTTCTCTAATATCTATCATCCCATAAGGAAGCATGAGTTTCTTCTTTGTCCCCTAACTTTTAGCCAGCATCTCATTCCTGGCAAAATGGCATCCTTGTAATGGCCAACATGGCACTCTGCGTGAGGCAAGTGGTTCACAAGCAGAAACCAATCCTCCCACTTTCCAGAGGTGGAAAGGTAGGAGGTGCTCACTATGCCCTCTGTTAAAAGAGGGTACACTGTCCCAAGTCCACCTTAGTGATATGGACATAGAAAGAGTATCTAAGTCATAGCATTATTCTAACTACTAAGTACCATAATGCTGACCAGAGGGTCAGTTTCTTAGTAAGTGCTCAATAAACCAGCTAATCTACACATCACCCATGACAGCACATATGATGAATAGATCCACCCTTCATGACATGCATGATGGACAGAGCTATCAAACTGTCCAAGCACCCTCTGAGAAAATGTTGAACTGAGACAGCAGGCTATGCAACTCATGCTCAGGCCGGCCCTGGCTTTTGCACAAAGAAGCCAGACTTCTGACCCCATTCCCTTCCAGATTGCAACATCTAGCCCCACAAGGTACCTGTGTCCTCCGGAGAGCCATAGGAGGGGCTGCCCTGTGATAAGGTTGCCCAGCTTGAGTCCTCGTCACTGGCTGCACTGTTCCGCATGCCAAATAGGAGGCTAGCACTCTTGCTATGTTCCCGGGGGCCATCTGTGAGGGCCTGGGGCCCAGAGGGAACTTCCACACTCCCCAGCGGCTCAGGCATCCCTGGAGGAGAAGATAAGTCCTCCTCCTCATCTTCTTCCTCTTCATCTTCATCATCCTCCTCAGCTTCCCCTGCTGCCTTCTCCTCTCCTTCATCTGGTCCCTGTTCCTGGGTGTTGATGATCAAGCCGGATCCACGAAGCCCTCGGTTGGCTGCATTGTGAGCGGAGAGTTCCAGCTCAGAGTATAGGTGCATCAAGCCTTTGGGACCCAAGGGTGCTGTCTCAGCCTCCTGGCTGGCCTCTTCTGCCAAGGTCAAGGTCACATTTCGGTTCTGGTCTCGGTGGGCTGTGGCAGCCCTCCGAAGCTGGTTCTGGCCTTCCTTTAACCACTTGGCATTGGCAGGGCCTGGTTCAGGCACACCACCCTCCCCCATAGCATTTCGAAGGTCCTTGGGTACCACAGCTGTGGCTTGCAGCTTGGCGTTGAGCAGCTGGTTATGGGCAGCGTGCAGGGGCAGGGGGAGGCTGAGTGCAGAGCCTCCGTGGCTGTTAGCGTTAATGGCCGATTGGCTCAGGGAGGATGGAACAGACATGGCCTTGGTAGGTCCTGTGAGGCAGGGAGGAGAGACTGTGTTGAGTGTTCCTGCTTCTGATCTTAGGTCCTGCCCCTCATTTCCCTGTACTCTTTAGGCTAGCATACACCAATCCATGACCCATGAGGTACATTTCCATCAGACACCTGTCCCTACAGCCCCGGCCCCATCACAAGCCAGGCCCAGCTCTGCGATATAGCCCTTTCCCTGCCATTCTGGGACAGCACAGTACTGCCTGCTTTCTCTTCACTACCAAAAGCAGAGTGTCTGCATAATGGCTCTCTGTGCATCCTCATGCCCCACTTGACCAGCTGGGGCTCACTGTGCCAGGGACACAGCCAGCAGAGGACAGACTGGTGTGTTTTTGGATACTAGACTCTAACTATCCCCCTTCCCTCCTGCCATGGCGCTATCTGGAGCCCCATCACTGCCAGTCCCCTAGGCTGTGTTCTCTTCATTATAAATCACTAATATTAGCAATCCCTGAGTCCATTCTACAATAAGGATGGTTAGACAAGAATGATGGGTGTGGCGATGTGGCAGACATTGCCCAGGAGAGCAGGTCACAGAGGAAGGGCCTTCAGCTCCAGTTCTTGGCTATATAGAACCGAAATATAGACAGTGTCTGTCTGTGAAATATCTCACCTAGGGCACCAATCTCCCCTGCCAGTCCTTAAAATGCCATGGTCCCTTCTGGAGCCTCCAGTCTTTCAGGTCTTTGTCCAAGGATCACTTGGACAACGGGAGATCTTCCCTACACATCTGTTTTTAAATTGCAGGCTAGCTCTCCCTAGCTCAGCAACCCCATAGTCTTCCCAGGCATGGACTACCATCTACCAAGCTAATTTATCGTTTGTGTTTGTTTACTGGTCTCCTCATGGCTAAGTTCCATGTTGGTCAGGGTTTTGCATTATTGTTGCTATCGGTATTATTATTTACAATACAGTATTCCCAGCCTCCAGCAATGTCCTGGCAAAGAGCAAGAAGCAGGAGCCCAGTAATTAGCATTCAGTGAGTAACATCTCCCTAGACCCCATTTTAGCCTCTCCTCAGAAAACTTTTCACTTCATGTTCTGGATCTGTCTGTGTCAGCAGTGGCTGGTGGTACCTGAACCGCACTCTTCCGAGTCTGCAGGTGAAACGGGACCTCTTGGCTCAGTGTCAGCCACTTCTCAGGTGTCTTTCGCACAAGTCCCAACCAGGTTCTAAGTATGACCTATCTTCCCAGGGTCCCTGGACCACCCCCAAGGCCCAATCACCCCTTCTCTTGTCACTGGCCTGTTCTGGCTCTTTTATGATCCCTGCTTTCCTCGGAGCCCCCCAACACCAGTTTTTCCTCCTTGACCAACCACTATCCAATCCCTCCCACTCTCAATTCTCACTGCAATCCCTCCACTAGCCAAGCCCACTGTCCCTCTCCCTCCTAACTGCTTCAACCAAACCTCTGTCTTCCTACTGAACCCTTCCTCAGCACACAGCACCCACTGTGCACCTCCTCTCCTTAACATGTCCCCATCTCCTCGTTCTCTAGCCGAGGCATCTGACCGGCCCTCCTGTCTCGGGGTCTTCTCCGCTGCCCAAATTGAGTGTGGGTTATACAGTGTACCTGAGCAAGGCTCCCCCAACTCTCCAGGCTTGGCCCAGGATCCTGAGACAGGAGCCACAGTCTGAGAATCTAGCATGATGCTGGGAACACTTGCATAAAGTAAATGAAAAAAGACTTCCGTCCATCTGTCTGCCTCACCTTCACGTTTAACTAGCTGCTGGTGTGATCAGAGTGGCCCCACCTGGACTGTGGGGAAACTCACGGTCGCTGGAATAAACGAAGAGGAAAAAATAGGCAGTTCTGTCTCCACCCAAAACCACAGTAATTTTCCAAAAATGGAAACCAGATTGTGTCACACTGCCTGGTTGACAAAATTAAAGGGCTCACCACTGATTTTAGGGGAAGGTACGAACTCAGGTTACAAGATACCTGAGAGGCCACTGCCGCCAACCCTCACTTCTCACCCTCGCCCCCCTCACACCTTACACTCAGCCGTAGGAAGGATGGGAGGCTCTGGAACACATTAATCAAAACCCAAGTCTTTGTTTACACTCTTCCCTCAGCCTGGAAAACTCCCCTTCTGGTAAGAACTTCTTCTTGTATTTCAAGCCTTTGCTCAGCTCTCAGGGTTCCCAAGAAATCTTCCCTGAACTTTCCTCGCCTAAAAAGCACCATCCCCTTTCTGTGGGCCACAACACCCAGTGTCACATGCTATCAGAATATATGTATCTCTGTCACAGTATTACAATGCCATCACTAAGGATAATATGTTGTGTGTCTGCCAGAGTGGCCACTATGTGCAAGGGAAGGAAGGATGAAGGGTACAGACACTGGAGAACTAGGAGCCTGGAAGTGTGGAACTGGCTGGGAACAGACACCAAGAAGGTGTGTACAGCCACCTTAGGCCAGGGTAAGCAAAGGCGATCTTCGGGGAGGAACTGAGAATGATAAAGGAGCCCTAACAGGGAGAATGAGACAGGAGTCCTGGGCAGGTGAGGCTCAGATCCGTGAAGAGGAAGCAAGAGAATGCACTTGAACCAATGCCCTGACTTGACGACTATTCAGTGGCAGGATCTCGCTGAGACCCCATGCCTCTGGACAGCTCACAGGACTTCAGGGATGATAAGTTCTTCTCTGCAGCAATGGTGGACAAACCACGTTTCTAGGTCAAGCTGGGGCTGACTTTCGTAACACTTGGACGTGTACCTGGAGAGAACACGTTTGCTGACACTGGGTCAGTGAAGAGCCAGGATGACTTTCAGGCAGTCCTGACCATCATCAGGGCACCAGGGCAAAAAGCAGTTGAAGTAAGTGGGGAAAGTCTGTTGTAAGTGCTAAGGCCACCCTGCCTAGCCTGAGGCAACGTGACCACCACCTTCCTACTTTATGAGAACAAAAAGATAACCAGCTACCTCGTTTCTTCAAGAAGAAGCATAATCCAACTTCTCTCTCACTGGGATTATCCACAGTTGGGGCATCTCAAAGGATAAAAAGGGCTAACATGGCTCATTAGATAAGGGAGCTTGCCAAAAAACCAGAAGATCTGGAGTTTGATCCCCAGGACCCACATGGGTGGAAGGAGAGAATTGTCCTCTGACCTCCATACCTTCATACCTTCACTGTGGTGCATGCACAGCTATCTCCCCCCTGACACACACACATAATTGCATGGGCTCTAGCTCAGAGCATGAAGCTAAGCAGGGCCTCAAGGTAGAGACTAAGAGGAGGGGCCACAAAGCTGACATCATACCATCACTGAGTGAGCTGAGTCCTGTTCAAAGCCAGGGGTCTTCCAACCTGATATCCAGGCATTGCACTAGGCATGGGGGAGGTTTAAACCATAGAAAATGGTTCCTTTCCTAAGTCACACTCTAGGGAGTCACTGCACAACTCCTTATCCTATAGTAGGACACAAACCTCTAGAACAATTCCCGGCATCAATATGCACTTTCTTCTTTTTTAATTTTAATTATATTTATCTATGTATTTTGTATGTGGGCACACCTTTACCACAGCACACATGTAGAGGTCTAAGGACAACTTTCAGGAGTCTGTTTTATCCCTCCACCATGTGAGGCCTGAAGACCGAACGAACTGAGGTCATCAGGTTTGGTGGCAAGCATCTTCTCACTGGCCCACGTGGACCAAGTAGCTGGCACAGTGATGGAGAAACAACCACCAGAACCTGGTGCTTACCGCATCTCTAGGAATGAAGCCTGCCTGCGCATCAATAGGAACTCTCTTGGACTAACCATCGATTTCACAGAAGAAAGGGAAGTCATTTGTTGGGGAACATCCTCAAACATCCAAACTGGATGAATCTCTTTTCACCTAAAACCAAGTGCTGGGCCTATTTAGATCCTCTCAACCTAAGAACAAAATATTTCTTGACCTGCCCTTCCCCCTAAGCTCCTCAGTGTTCTCTTTTCTCCCCATACTCACTGCTGCCATTTCCTCTCTTCCCTTTGGCTTTTTCCTTTCTTTCTTTCTTTTCTTTTCTTTCTTTCTTTTTGTTTGTTTAGTTTTAGACAGGGTTTCTCTGTGGCTTTGGGGCCTGTCCCGGAACACACTCTGTGGACCAGGCTGGCCCCAAACTCACAGAGACTCACCTGCCTCTGCCTCCTGAGTGCTGGGATTAAAGGCACCCTGCCTCTTTTGGGTCTTCCAACCCTGCTTCCACTCTAAGATTTGGTAACACTGCCTACTAAGGTCAACACAGCCCCATGGCATGTAACCCGGTGGATGCCTAGTCACCGTGTGTACCTGCAGCAGACTTCAACCCCATGAGCCTTCATCCAGTGTTCATTCATGCCTCCCATGCTCCATGTTCCTGGATTTCTTCCCACGCCTCTGGCTACTACTTTTTTGGCCTGTTAGACTTTCTTGCTGGCTCATCTTCCTCCCAGCCACTACAGGTGGAGTTTCTCACAGCTTTTTCTTATGCCCCTTTCTCTTTGTCCTGTACTCAACAGAAGTATCCATTCACACCCACAGATTCGGTTGTCATTTATACAACAATGATTGTCAAATTTCAAGCTCTCTCACCTGAACTCCAGACACGTTCATTCAACTCTTTACCCCAAAACAGCACCTACCTATCCCAAAGGTCACTCAAACAAACATATTCATTCATGTTTCTCATTCCTGCCCCCCATCTCATCCTCTTACAGGGGCCATGGGAGGAAATGACCACCCATTCTTTGTCCAGTGTTGTATAATCCTAGATGCATGTTTCACCCTTGGTGCTTACTGTAAATCCATTCCCAGACAATGATCACATTCTGAGAAAAAATTCTGGACTTATCTACTCTGTGTCTCCACTATCATCCATGATCTGTGCCAAAGTCAATGACCTTAGCATTGTCTAAATTGTCCTGTTAGCTTGCCTATGGCCTTCCTCCCCTCTGGCCCCAACTCTTATCATTGACCTCCCCAACCTAAGCAGCCTTCTTTGATTCCTGGAAGGCATCATGGCCTTTGTTCTACATGATTTCCCTTCAACCCGTTTCCAGAACTTCATTATCCCAACACTCCCTTTACATTCTACTTCAAACTAAACATTTCTCAGTGAAATCTTCCCTTACCCCTCCTCTCTTATCCTCTCAGTCAGTCTAGCTTCTGCTCTTCTGGTCTTCCAAAGCACGGTTCATCTTCCTTCATGATGTTTATTCCCTTTTACAATGTCCATCCTTCATAGACTATCATTTCTCCATGGACAAGAGTCCAGTCTATTTTGTCCTTCGATTACATCTTTGGTGCCTAATGTCGTGCCTTGTAAATATCAAGTGCTCAAATCCTATTTGTTGAATGAATAAATGACCAAATGCAGTTTTAAATGACCATTACGAGTGCTATGCTGATAACAGCTAAGAGGGGGTAGGCAACGAGGTACTATTAGAGCAGTGGGGGAAGGGGTCTTGGAATCACGTGAAATTAACAGACACGAGAATTATTGAAGTCATGGGCAAGACAAAACTTCGTGAAATTAGATGTCGAGGGGGGAGGGAGAATGTTGCTCAGAACCTGAACTGAACAGACAGTTGCCATTTTGGGGGATTGAAGGAGCAGCAGATATGGAAGTAAGATACAAGGGGAACAAGAGACGTTAATTAATTCACCTTGGAATCTCTAGGTTTGGAATTCTCATTGGACGTTCAAAAGGATGATGCCAGAGGACAGCTGGGTATATATGAGTTGGGGTTTCATTAGCATGGGCTGTGCCAGACAAAAAAATTTGGGACTCGACAGCTAATGTATTAAATTTAAAGAGTTGGAAATAGAGGAAACGGTAAGGGACAAAGGGCAGAGTGAAGAATGCAGCTCAGGCCAGGACCCAGGGCTGTATATGCAGAGAAGAGAGGAAGAGAACACCAGAGACTGAGAAGCACCAGACAGTGCCTAGGTGAGAAACCAGGAAAACGCTTCAAGGAGACTGAACTGACACAAACCAGCTGAACACTACTCAAAGGTAACAGGCTCACAGCAATGTGTCCATTGGAGTGACAGGGAGGGCTCGGGTGACCTTGCCTGGAAGCTCCGGTGGACGTCAGAGACAGAATGGAGTGGATTTTAAAATGAATGGGAAGTTGGGGATTCAGAATGCAATAGACAAACAGGACTCAGAAGAGGCAGGGAATAAATAACCTCTGAAATGGAGAGAAACTGCTCCTAAGGGCACTCTAGTCACTGCTAGGCCTCTAGGGCTGAGATGAGAACCTAGCCGGCCCCAGGGCACACCCCTCGGTCGCTGAGGACAACAGAATGCAGCTTGACAGATCCCAGGCCTGAGACTCTATGCTGGAATAGCAAGGCCTTGCTCCAAGTCCCCTTCTCAGCACTAGACCTCCCCTCCCCCACTCTTCCACCGCCCCTCGCTTCGTCCCCCCGCCCCCCCCCCCGGCCCCATGTCAAAGCATCCTGGAGGATCAAGAAGCAAAGCTATGGGGAGGGGGTCGGTGTGAGTACCAAAGTGAACCCCGCGGAGGGTGGTCTGCAGGCCCACCGTAGGAAGGTGGCGGTGGTATGGGGTAGGGGAATCAGGCCTGGCCCGGGGACATACACCTCTACGAGGAAGGGGCTGCAAGGGCTACAGGCTGCTGAGGCTGGGGATCTGGCTCCCGGGGCTGGGCCGAGCAGGGGCAGCTTCTACCTGTGCGGCGAGGCCCCAGGCCCAGGTGGCGAAGGTGGCTCAGGCTGCAGGTCTCCCGCTCCGCCGCAGCTTCTCCATCACAACATCCCCCGCCCAGGAGCGCGCAGACCGCGGGGCCGCGCCCCGAGCGGCGGAGTCGCGCACGGGAGGGGGGAGGGGCGCCATCTTGGCCGGGGCGGGGCGCGCGAGCCTCTGCCAACCGCACTAGCTGCAGCTGCCCCAGCCGCACCCTGCAGACCCTAGGCCCTCCGCGAGCCCTGCGCCTCACGCTTCCACCCTAGTCCGCATGGCTGCACCCGGCTCCAGGATCGCTGCCCAGCTCTTCCCTTCCATACCACCTACTCACCCTTCACGTCTGCGGAGCCCTGGTTCTGCACAGACGCCGGGAGACGCGACTGGAGCTCCGAGCCTGATCCCCACCGGGGCGGTGCTGAGACCGCGGCCGCGCCTCGAGAGACTGGCAGCCGGCTGCTCTCTGGCTCTTGTGGCAGCACTCCCTGACGTCCTGGGGATAATAATAGCGCGTATTTATTGACCGTTTACTCTGTGCCAGGCTCTATGTTCAACCGTTTGCATGCATTCATCCTCAGATCAGCAATGTACAATCCCCACAATTGTTATTCTCGAATTTGAAAGATAGGTGCTGGCATTCTGAAGGGTAACGTGACTTGCCCGCAGTCACAGAGTAAGTGGTTAAACTAGACCAGAACTGAGATATTTCTTAACACTCTACCTGTGCCTCTGAACATAACAATGCCCCCAACCCCAGCTCCTGGGCAGAAATTCACTAGAGGAAAGTGGAGAATGAGAGTGGAAAAATATAAGAGCTTCTAGGTGCTTGTTATATTCCTGTTCGCTGCAGGCCCTGTGTAGGCAGTGAGGTAGGTCTTAGCGGTCAGATTGATAACCTAGATCCCATCGAGAATAAACAGGGGCAGAACCCCTAAGAGCATGGTCCCCTGAACTTTAATCTGTGTACTCTGAACAACTGGTATTGGAAATGCATCTAAATCTAATGGTGCCCAAATCTAAATTCATTATTTCATCTTGTATTCATCTTCTAAGGAATTTCCCAGAAGTGGAAAAGTATACACACACACACACACACACACACACACACACACACACACTCACAAGATATGGATGAAGGACCTTTATCATGCCCGGGTTTGTTCAAAGCAAGTACTCCAAGGTTGTCTTTGAATATACTCTGACTTTATTTGTGGTACATATAAATGTTTTAATTTTTTGTTTTGGACATTTTCATATACGTGCAAAAATAGAGCAGTGTAATGAAACTTCCTATATCCATCATTCAAAAGTCCATTGTAATCTGACACTTACCTACAATATACACACCATGTTGGTTCCCAAGCAGGACAAAAGGATCCCAAAATGAATCTGGTTTAGCTGTGTCCCACCTGGAAGAGGTGGCACCTGACCCAAGTCCTTGAGAGATGAGCAAGGGTTACCTGAAAAGATATGGTATCTTCATTCAGTCAGTCATCCTCAACAAATCACTAAAATAAATGAGGCACTGTCCTTGGTGCTAAGAACGCCCAAAGCAACAAGAGTTCTTGATTTCATACGCTTCACAGTTAACAGAGAGAAGAGATACCAACCCAGTAGTTAGAAACATGGTGTCTTCAAGAAAATGCACAGAGAACTGTGTGTGGGTCGTCTGGACTGGGAGATTTGGAAGACTCACACAGGAAGTAGAGTTTAAGTGAGAAAACAGGATGAAGGGAGGGGAGAGTAGGCAGAAGAGAAAATTTTCGAAGTCGCAGGAGTACAGGAAGAGTGTAGATGCTGCTATAGTTAAAGATCTCCACCCAAAATCACATTGAGTCAAGAGGACTATAAGTTCAAGGCCAGCCTGAGTTATATATAGTAAGGTCCTACCTCAACCCCTCCCATCCACCTAACCCCACAAGTCATGAGGATTCTGCTTTTATAGATCAGTTTATCCCTTCATGGGTTAATGGAGTAAAGGGCTGTGTAGAGAACAGATCTGATATAAAAGCCAGCTTCTCTCTCTCTCTCTCTCTCTCTCTCTCTCTCTCTCTCTCTCTCTCTCTCTCTCTCTCTCTCTCCAAGACAGAGTTTCCCTACACCCAGGCTGGCCTTGAACTCAGAGATCCTCCTGACTCTGCTGTGATTAAAGTTGTTGCTACCACAGTCCAGCTGGGATGTATCTCTTTTATGCACTCCTCCCTCCTTATCATATGATGCCCTGCAGAGTCCTAACATGGAGTTGGACATCACCAAATGTTCACCTTGATCTTGGACATCCAAGACACCAGAAATATAAACTGAACAAGTCTTAACATCTGTATATTACCCATCTGTGTTAGAACTGCAGAAAACAGGCTAAGGCAAGCATTATGGAACAGAAAATGGCAAAAGAGATGGAACAATGCCAAATCGAGTTAGGTCTTGTGTGGTCAGTTGAGGGTTCTGAACTTTTTTTAAGGGCAGCAGAAAGTCATCAGAGCTGAAAGTGAGAATTGCAGATGTAATTATCTGGGTGTTGAGGGAGGATAGACAGAAGGTCAACTTGGAAGGGTGGAGACCAATTAGGAAGTAATTAAGGTGGGGTGGCCTAGGTGAGAGATGATGACTAAGGACCATACCAATGGGATTATGAATGGAGAAAATTGCATAGGTTTTATAAATTCAGGAGGCAAAATCCACAGAAGTCAGTGATCAGTAGATGTGTTAGGTATAGAACTGGGAGAGTGGCTTTTAGATTTTTTGCTTTGACCAATGAAAAAAGTCAGAAATACCACTCACCTAAAATGACCCACCAAAAATTCTCTCTCCAAGTCTCAATGAACAAGAAGCTGAGGTATTCATGGAAGTATGTGCAGATAATCACAGAGACATGGACAGTCTGGTGAGAATGAGGGGTATACATTGCTTACTTTTCTGTTGCTATGATAAAACACCATGACCAAAGCAACTTGATTAATTTGGGGCTTATTTAGGGCTTATAGTTCCAGACAGATAGAAGGCCATCACCATCACAGCAGGGAGCATGGCGGCAGATGAGCCAGGCATGGTGCTGGCACAGTGGCTGAGAACTTACACCTTACACAACTAACAGGAATGTGGCATATCTTTTAAGACCTCAAAGCCTGTCCCCAGTGACTCACCTCCTCCAATAAAGTCACATCTCGTAATCCTTCCCAAGCAGGTCCACCAACTAGAGACCAAGTGTTCAATCTTATGACCTATGTGGGCCATTCTCATTCAAACCTCCATGGTCTAATTAGCTAGAGTGCAAGAGAAAAAAATGTGTCCTCCATACAGGCAGTGCTCCTGAGTTCCTTACCTTCTCCTAGGTTTATAAAATGTTTTGACCTACACAGAATCAGTGTGTGTCCTGTACTCTTCCTTTCTCTCTCTTTTTATGTTCTCTATGCCACAAGATCAATTCTTGCCCTATGAAATACTATGGATGCTGTGTGGTCCTGACCAACGTGAGGCCCTCTACGGTAGTAATGTGTTGCAGTTATTACAACGGAACTACAAAGAAAGATTGGTTCCAAGAAAATCTATCTGGAGTCACTTTATCTGCAGCCCAGGCTGGCCTGGAACTCACTGTGTAGCTAGGCTGGTCTTAGCCTCTTGAGCCTACTGGGTTCCTCTTGACATGCTGAGATGATAGACACATGCCACTATACTCAATGAATAATGAAGTCATGCTATTAAGTTGGATAGACCGGCCAATTAGCATTACTTGGCAATTGGTGTCCAAGTCATCTAGATGTAAGAACAGAATTTTCATCCACATTAACACTTTTAGGGAAAAAATAATCCTTCACTACACATGAATATTGGGGGTTTTATTGCATTTTTACTTATTTTGTGTGCATGTATGTGTGTGAGCTCATGCATGCTATGGTGCATGTGTGTAATTCAGGAGACAATGGGCAAGAGTTGGTTCTCTCCTTCTACTATGTGGGTCCCAGGGATGGAAGTCATGTCATCAGGCTTACACCAAGCCTTTACCAGCTGAGCCATCTTGCCAGCCCAAATATTGTTTTACAATACATGTTTTCTTGTATTTAAAGCAATAAACCTCAGTACTTCTGGATGGTGGCTTTTATTTAGAAAATCCATAGAAAGCTGGGCAGTGGTGGCTCACGTCTTTAATCTCAGCACTTGGGAGGCAGAGGCAGGCAGATCTCTGAGTTGGAGGCTAGCTTGGTCTACAGAGCAAGTTCCAGGATGCCCAAGGCTACACAAAGACCTCCCCAACCTCCCATCCTCCCACCCCCACCCCCTGCCAAAAACAAGAAAGAAGGAAAAGAAAATCTATAGAATAAAATATTCTCCTGTACTACATGAGGTGGAATTCAGAAATCAGATTCCAGGCCTGGCACGCACTTCCTTAAGACACTTCTGTAGAAATATCCTAACCATCAAAGCACTAAGTGGCACTAAGGTCTCAAATGCCCAAGACCTGAACTCCAGAAATGCCCAGGCTTAGGGAGCCAGCAAAGGAAAGGGCAAGTCAGGAAGGAAACTGAGAAGAAACTTGAGAGTAAGAGAGGAATTGAGAGAAATTAACAGCATGGATAAGATCCAAGGGAGGGAGTTCAAGGACCATTAAATGGTAATAGCATCAGCTGCTGCAAAGATTTCCAATAAGGTCAAAGCAAAAACTGCATTCTTTGAATTCAGCATGGTGAAGGTCGTGAACCCCAACGATCCACCTCAGCAGAAAACTGGGGTGCCCATTGTGATGAACTGAGCAAACAGAAAAGTAGATGTGTAAGTGAGGGACCTCCATGTGAGAAGCTTGGAAGAAACAGGGGGTAGGAGCTGGAAAACGATTTGAGCTTAGAGTTTGGTTTGGGGCCAGGTATGGCGGCACACACCTTTAATCCCAGCACTCTGAAGGAAGAAGCAGGCTAATCTCTGTGAGTTCAAGGCCAGTTTGATCTACAAAGAGTTCCAGGAAAACCAGGACTACTCAGAAAACCCCCATCTCAAAAGAAAGTCTGAGAGACGACTCAGTTACTAAATGCACTGGCTGCTCGTGGAGAGAGCCCCCAGCACTCACATCGTAGCTCACAATCGTCTGTAACGCCAGTTCCAGGGGATCTGATGCCCTCTTTTCATCTTTGAGAACATTGCACACACATGACACACAGACACACATGGCTGCCAAACACACCTAAAATAATTCTTTTTCAATTAAAAGGTTCTAGTTGTGTGGCATGGAGTATCCTCAGGAAACAAAAACAGAGCTCTTGGGTGACAGATGCAGGAGGATCTTAATTTTGAGGTCAGGCAGGCTGGGCTACATATCCAAATCTGTTTAAAATTTTTTTATTTTTAATTTCATTTTACATTCCAACCACAGCTCTCCCTCCCACACCTCCTCCTGCCTGCCCCTCGCTTTCTCCTACCCACCCTTGCCTCCCTGCCCCTGGCCCACGCCCAATCCACTCCTCCTCCTGGGTAATGGCTCCCATGAGAAGTTAACATAGTCTAGCACAGTAAGTGGGGACAGGGGCAGGCCCCTCCCCCATGCATTAAGACTGAGTATGGCATCCTACCATGGGGAGTGGGCTCCAACAAGCTAGCTCATGTACCAGATTTGTATTGTGGTCCTACTGCCTGGGGTCCCTCAGCTAGTCCAAGGTTCACAACTGTCTCCCAATACAGAGGGCCTAGTTTGGTACCCTGGAGTTCCCACAGTTGTAGGTCTAGAGTTCATGAGTTTCCACAAGCTTGGTTCAGCTGTCTTTGTATGTTTCTCCATCATGGTCTTGACCTCCCTTGCTCATGTGTTCCTTCCCCCGTGTCTTCGACTAGACTCCTGAAGCTTGGCCTGGTTCTTGGTTGTGGACCTCTGTATCTGGCTCCATTAGTTACTGGATGAAGACTCTATGATGATAGTTGGGGTAGTCACCAATCTGATTACAGGGGAAGGCCAGTTCGGGTATCCTCTCCACTATTCTAGGAGTCCTAGCTGGGGTCCTCCTTGTGGATTCCTGGGAGTGACCCTAGCACCAGGTTTCTCCCTAAGCCCACAGTGACTCTCTATTGTGGTATCTTTCATTGCCCTCCCACTGCATCCCTACCCCACTTGACCATCTCATTCCCTCGTGCTCTCATTCCCTCCTCCCCCTTAGGTGGCTTAGTAGTTAAGAGCACTTGTTTTTACAGAAGACCCGAGTGTGGGTCCCAGAATCCGTATCAGGCAGCTTATGAACACCTGTAATTCTAGCTAGGGGATCCTACTCACCTGGCCTCTGTGCATAACCATACACATGTGGCATATAGGTACCAGACACATATACTTTGTTTATTTGTTTATTTGTGACAGAGTCTTTCTATGTGGCCCTGGCTGTCCTGGAACTTGTAGACCAGGTTAGTCTTGAACTCTGAAGTCTGCCTCTCTCTACCTTCTGACTGTGGGGTTAAAGGTATGCACCACTCCATCTAGCTCACATTTAAAAAAAAGATTTATTTATTTTTATTTATGTGTATTGGGGGAAGATTAAGGCCAGAAGGGAGCTTTGTATGTATGCCCTGGAGCTGGAGTTACAGGCGGCTGTGAGCTGCCCAGCATGAGTTCTGGGTTTGGGACTGGGGTTCTCTGGGAGAGCATTGCATGTTCTTTACTGCTGCCCCATATAGATATAAAACACTAAACTAACTCTAGAAATTGCATCTAACCCAGAAATCCCACTCCTGGGTATATACATCTTTTAATATTGGTGCATTTTCCACCACCCCTAACCTCATCTGAGAAGGTTATGCTTTAGAGACCCACCCTTCCCACTCTTTCTTATGTGGAGTCTCAGTCCTACAACCCCCTTTATGGTGGGCTCCAAACTCAGAACTGCACTTGCATAGTGAATGTCGGGTAAAAGGTCTGCGCTCATGTCAGGTTTAAAAACCCAATCAGTCCTTTCGCTCAAATACCCACCAATCCATGAACTTAAAATCCCACCAATCCCTGGGTTGCCTCCAGCTCAGGACTAGAAATCCCACCAATCTCCACCCTGGAAAGAATCCCTACATAAAGTCTGCCTCCTGCTCAGCTCTTTGCTGCTTCTCACTCTGGTGGAGGCAGCTACTCCTGTGTCTTTCTCACTAAATCTCTGTGTGAGGTTTGTTGTGTAGTGTGACTTTGTGGTATCCCTTGGCTCCCAATCGCTAGGATACTTTTCCCCTCAGAGGTGCAACACTTACAGTGATCAATTCAGAGATGGACACAGGACCAAAGAGGGACATGGAAATCAGGTCCAGGAATTTTCCTGGAGCTATCAAACACAGTATAAGCTTGGCAGGCATCTTGTCATTAAGGAGGTAGTACCTACCTGACAACGAGGACAACCTGAAAAAAAAAAGCAGGGTTCAGGGCAGAAAGGCCTAAAGACATCAACTTAACATCTGTGTTGACCTTGGCTTGAAGCCAAAGTCTGCTTGCATGATTTTTGGGCACATAAATCAACAGATTGTCTTCTTTGCTGCTATGACTACAATTTTTTGTTGTTTTTTACAACTTAAGAGTTGTGATGAATATAATCATGGCAGGTTTCGCCTGTTGGTACTCATCCCCACCCCCACTTCTCTGTAATGCCCCCTGCACCACCTAAGCCCAGGATCTGAAAACTACCACTCTCTAAGTCCTTCGTCGGCTTGGACTCACTTAAGTCTGAAGGTGGAAGGAAGGGAGAACTTTCCCTCCTTTTTTGTCCGCATCTCAGCAGTGGTCCCTGAATATGAGAAAAGCATCAGCAACACAAGCCAGTCCAAATGTGTCTGCCCCACCTTCTGTATCTTTTTTTTTCCGTTTGTTTGTTTTGTTTTGTTTTTTGAGACATGGTTTCTCTGTGGCTTTGGAAGCTGTCCTGGAACTAGCTCTTGTAAACCAGGCTGGTCTCTGACTCACAGAGATCCACCTGCCTCTGCCTCTTCCATGCTGGGATTAAAGGCATGCGCCACCACCGGCCGGCAACCTTCTGTATCTTTAGACAACACCTCTTCTTTGTTTTCCTCCTCTAAAGCAAGATTGGCAGTTAGTGTCCCAGTGTTTGGATAATGCTATTATCTCCCAGAGGCATTTCCAAACCTCAACTTTATAACAATTTTTTTGCTTTAATTTTTTGTTTACTTGAAATGCCCAGAGTGGCTTCTGTAGAAGTATTGAACAATGATTGATGCAACGCATACTCCTAGTTTGCACATGCATGCAGGACATACACATACACACACACACACACACACATACACAGCTCAGAGAATGTCAGTGGTGGTGTGGTGGCACATGCCTGTAATCCCCAGCACTTGGGGAGGTAGAAGCAGGAGAAAATGGAGTTCAAAGTTACCCTCGGCTGCAAAAAGAGTGTAAGGCCAGCCTGAACTATATAAGAGTCTATCTCCAAAAGCTAAACAAACACAAAACAACTCAGAGAGGCTAAGTTCCCCAAAGAGAGTTAAGAAGCTTAGCTGGAGTTTGAAGTCAAGCATGTCAAACTCCAACATTCTCTTTCTCTGACCTCTAGCTAGATTTTGTTACTTCCTTCTGTTTTTATAGATAAAAATGACAGTAAGGCAGAGACATAAAAGTATTGTTATGAAACAGTTCAAAGATCAATCCTGGTGTTCACACTTGGAGGAAAAATATGGCTTTCGGAGTAGAAGACAGTGAAAAAGTAAAAAAGCAGAAGCCTGGGTGGGAATGGGGTACGTGTGGAAAAGGGAAAAAGGTAGGTTATTCTCATACATGATGTGATGGTTTCAATAGGAATGACCCACATAGACTCATAGGGAGTGGCACTATAGGGGGTGTGGCCTTGTTGGAGGAAGTGTATCACTGTGGAGGCAGGCTTTAAGGTCTTATATGCTCAAGCTATGCCCAGTGTGGTACAGTCTCCTCCTGATACCTGTGGCTCAAGATGTAGAACTCTCAGCTCCTCCAGCACCAAGTCTGCCTGCCCACAGCCATGCTTCCCACCATGACAACAATGGACTAAATTCTGAAACTGTAAGCCAGTCCTGACTAATTCTTTTAGAAATAAAGAAATTAGTAATACTTCCAGGGGACCCAGGTTCAATTCTCAGCATCCACATGAGAGCCAAAAGGGCCAGGACACACACACACACACACACACACACACACACACACTTGGGAGTTGGGGAACAACTAACTCAGGTTCACAGGGGCTCATAGAGACTCTCAGGTTGGACCATCAACACCAACCTGAGAGCTTGCATGGAACTAGACACTCTGCACATATGTTACAATTGTGTAGCTTAGTCTCCTTGTGGTACTCCTAACAGAGGGAGAAGGGGCTGTCTCTGACTCTATTATCTGCTTCTGGGACCCTTTCATCCTACTGGGTTACCTCATCCAGCCTCAATAGGAAAGGAGGTGCCTAGTCTCACTGCAATTTGATATGCCATGGCTGACCAATATTCATGGACGGCCTTCCCTTTTTTGAAGAGAAAGGAAGAAGAGTGGATTGGGGTATGTGGGAAGAGGGGAAGTTGGGGAGAGGGACTGGGAGGAGAAGGGGGAGGGAGGGGAAACTGTAATAGAGCTGGAAAAATGGATTAAATAATAAAAATTTTAAAATCTTTTCCTTTATAAGAGTTGCTGGTGTCTCTTGACAGCAACAAAGCCCTAAGACACCTTGGATGCTGGAACTGAAGGAATTTCTTCACAGGTGAAACAGCTATGAGTAATAAAGAGCAACAGTTTGGCCATGGGGTAGTTGAAGTAGGGGAATGATTCATTTGTGTACAAAACTTTTTGCAACTTAGTGGACACAATCAGGAGGGTGATAGATGATGGTAATAAAAATGGTGGCATGAGTCTGGAGAGATGGCATGGGTTAAAGAGCTTGCTCCACAAACATGAAAACCTGAGTTGGTATCACCAGATGCCCATGCAAATGCTGAATGGGGAGATGCCAGGTGGGCTGAGAAGCCTCCTGGAATTTTAGCCACAAGAGAGCAAGACTAACCATTAGCAGTGAGCACTGGGTTTGACTGAGAGAACCTGCTTCACTGGGAAGCAGGAGGAGTGGTCTAGGAGGAATCATGCACATGCACCTATACACATGTCCACATACACACCTTAAAAACTACATACATTGTAGGCTAGCATTCTACCACTGAGTGTGTGGTAGTTTGAATGTAATTGGCCCCCATAATCTCATAGGGAGCAGCACTATTAGGAGGTGTTGCCTGCTGAAGTAGGTGTAGACTTGCTGGAGGAAGTGTGTCACTGTGGGGGTGGGCTTTGAGGTCTCTTTTTGTTCAGACTTCCCTCAGAATGAGTTTTAGTCAACTCCCTGTTGCCTCGGCTACAGCTACAACATCCTGTCTGGCTGCATGTCACCATGCTCCCTGTCATGATGATAATGGATTAAACCTCTGAAACTATAAGCAAACCATCTGATTAAACCTCTGAAATTATAAGCGAACCATCCCAATTAAATGTTTTCTTTATAAGAGTTGCCATGATCATGGTGTCTCTTCACAGCAATGAAAACCTTAAGACAGAGTTATGATGGGGGAAGTCTTTCTGTGTATACGTTTATCTTATTGATTCATAAATAAAGCACCATTGGCCAATAGGGAAGCAAGATAGGTGGGACCAGGAGTTGAGGAGGATTCTGGGAAATGTAGTCAAGAGTGGAGAGTCACCATATAATCCCAGGAAGAGAGGACACATGAGGCTGGCATCCTCAGTAAGATAAGACCTTATTTAAAAAAATATATATATATATTAGTAGTCATGGGTTAATACTTGAGACAGAACTAGCCAATGAGAAGCCCTGGACATTGACCAACAACATTGTAACTAATAGAGTCTCTGTGTGTTATTTGGGGTTGATTCAGCTCTGGGACCAGGCTGGTGGGAAGAATGCTCATTACAGAGTTATATCACCAACTCTCTTTTTACATTTTATTTAGAAAAAGGTCTTGTTATGTTGCCCAAACTGGCCTTAAACTCATTCTGTAGCCCAGGCAGCAATCACTGGCTCTGTGACACTCCTGTTACCCAGTCTCTCCAGTAATGGGGATCACAGGCAATACTGTATCTATTTTGAAGAAGTCATAGAGAATATGATATAGATAATCAGAGAAACACCTCCAGTTTGGGGCTAGAGAGATGGCTCAGCAATTAGGAGTACTAGTTTCTCTTCCAGAGACCCAGGTTCAATTCTCAGCATCCACATGGCAGTTCATAACTGTCTAGTAACTTTGGTCCCAGAGAATAGATGGCTTCTTTTGGCCTCCAACAGAACTAAGTATGCACACAGTACACCAACATACATGCAGGGAAAACACTCAAATGCAAAAAGTAAATAAAAACAAATACCCCTCACCCACACAGATAGATTTTCAGGCTATTTTTGAGCCTAAATTTTAGGCTCTAAAACAAACCAGCCTCCAGTCTCAGCTAGCTTTGGAAGGGAAAGAGAATCTCAGCTGAGGTTCACTTGTTACAACTCTCTAAATGGGTGATTGTAATGGAGTCTAAAGGTTTGCTTTGCTTCTGAGCAGAAAACAAGCAAGCATTGTAACTTCTATACAGGAGGCATCTGCTGGTCTCTAGGGTGCAAACACCATGGAGGGCAAAAGGGAGGCCAGACCACCCCTACCAGCAGACTACATAAGGCTCCAGGCCCCAGAAGCATCAATCCCCCAGAGACTGGTTCTGTACATGCACACCACTGCTCCGTCTTTCAGAATCATTCCATCCATCTCCAACCTGCCACTGTGCTCTTGTTTTCCCACTTAGCCTTCACTCCACTTGTGCTTAACTCAAGGCAATAACATCTTGACTGCTGATTTCTACCCAAACCACTCAGAACTACAGTTGGAGCCTCCTACCCACCCACAGAAGACATTCCACAGCAACTCCAAGCCAACCCACTTTGAATAGCATAGCTGACACAAGCCCTGGGGCTCTTGATGCCCTGGGCCAGTTATGGTCAGGTTAGGTCAGAGTCTTAGCTCTCACATGCTGTGCACACTCAACAGTTTCTCTTCCTACACTGGTCTGTTTTTCCCACTATGTGTAGACAGACTGGGATAAATCATGTTCTGAGCTAGGAAGGTGTCTCAGTTGGTAGAGTGCTTGTTTAGCAGTCACAAAGTACTGGGTTTGATCTCCAGGATAAACTTGGCATGGTGGTGCATGCCTGTAACCCTAGCACTGGAAAGGTCAAGACAGAAGGATTAGAGAAGTTCAAGGACATCCTTGGCTAGATGGGGAGTTTGAAGCCAGCCTAAGCTACATGAGACCAAAGAAGAAGATAGAAAGGAAGGGGAGAGGAGGAGGGTCAGGGGAATCAGAAGAAATAAAAGGAAAAGCAAACAAGAAAAGGCCTGTGGTTTCGATTAGAAAATCATCTACGTGGAAGCAGAAATCCACAACTAACCAATGGGCTAAGCTCCTGGAGTACAATTGAAGTGAGGGAGGAGCAAAAATATGAACAAAGGAGTCAAGACCATGACGGGGAAATACACAGAATCAGCTGACCCAAGCTAGTGAGAGATCACTGATTCAGGTCTGACAAATGGGGAACGTGCATAAGATTGAACTAGCCTCCCTTAATATAGGTGACAATGGTGCGACTGGGACAATATATGAGGCCACTGGCAGTGGGTCCAAGATCTGACACTAATGCACAAACTGACTTAGTGGAGCCCATTCTACATGGAGAGATACCTTGCCCAGCCTAGACACAGGTGTGGGGATAGAGAGGTGCCTTGGTCCTGCCTCAATTAGATGACAGAACAGACTTAGTAGACTTCTGAGGGGAGGTCTTACCCTCTCTGTGGAGCAGATGGGGGAGGTGGGGAGTGGAGGGAGTGAAAGGAAAGGAGGGAGGGGGAACTGGGATTAGAATATAAAAAAATAAATTAATAAAAAAAGAAAAAGAGGAAGTCATCTATGTATTGCCCTTGCTTCCCACGGCCTTGTTTGAACTTGAGAGTCTCAAAAGAGTAGTTGCTTGAGTGGGAGACACGGCTCAACTTTTAAGAGCTCACACCGCTCTTGACTAGGATCCACACCCACATTGGGCATCTCATAACTGCCTGTAACTGCAGCTCCAGTGGACCCAATTCCTCTCACCTCTGTGGGCACCTGCACTCATGTGCACATACCCATGCACTTTCATCTACTTAAAAAAACAATGAAATAATAAGTGTTTTAAAAAGAAAGTTGCTAACCTTTAAATTCAAATAAAAAAGACTGTTTCACAATCAACACCCCATGATTCATGTGAAGAAACCATCTGGTTTTATTAGGATGAAAATGGAGAGGTGGCTGGGCTGGACTGAGCTGGGCTAATTCCCATCAGGACTTCTTACTGACTGCAGCCAAGAAGGCTGTTTACTTTCTGGGGCTTAGAAACCGTCTTGGCAGCATTCAGTTTGTCTATACTGCTGTAGCAGTACAAATTGGGCCCATGGATAAGGTACAAGCTGGGACCACTGGAAGAACATGAGTTGGGACCAAGAGACTTTTCCAAACACAGGGCCCCATCAATTTTCTCATGGGGCCAAGAAAGCTCTGTCCATGTCGCCTGAGCACCTGACTTCAGATCCAGCCACCATAGCCGCCGTCCTGGGAAGAAGACAACAAACTTAACATGGCTTCTATATCACGAGAATCTCAACTTAGCTTTTCTCATCCCCACCTGGTCATCTATGCCATGAATAATTAGCAGAACAAGACACCCCTTAGTACCCAAAGTTCCTCACCTGCTGTTACATAGAGCTTGGAAGAACCAGGGCAGCTAAAGGCTGAATCCACAGTCTCAAGGCTGATCCCAGGAGGGCTCCCAAGTTCCTTCTCCAGTCGCTTTGGATAACCGCTTACTAGGGTATTGCCTCCCTTTGTCAGGAAGACATACACTTGAGTGCCCTAGGGGACAAAGGAGAGTAATTAACATAGACCTGTATAGTCTTGTCCTGTCCCAGTTTCCATCTTAAGCCTTGCTCCCAAAACGCACCTGGATGAGATAGACTTTATCATCCCAGGAAAAGGCAGCATCTACTGTTGAAGGCCCCTGGGGCCAATGATGAGCAATGGGCCAGCTATGCCACCCATCACGGCTGGAGTCCAGACGCCAGTAGTGGGAGCCTGTGGGATATCAGAGGTAGTGCTAGAGCTGGCAGTAAAAGCTAACATAGTGAAGGGACAAGCAAGGAATGCAGGTTTGAGTCATGAGAGGGAGAGAATGCATGCAGAGGCCAAGAAGGAATAGGGTGAGGGGAGAGCCATGTTGGGAACTGTGGCTTCATTGGAGCTGGAGTGAGCAGGGGCCACATCGAGAGGCAATCATGAGAACAGCAGACCAGACTTCAGCAAGTGTGTGTGGTATATGTGAGTAAGGCACACATGTGTATGGAGGAGGATATATGAACTTATACATGTGTATAAAGGCCACAAGAGGATGTTGGCTATCCTGCTCTATCAATCATTTTCTACCCCGTTCTCTTGAAAACCAGATCTTTTAATTACTCTAGAGGTAGGCTGGCAGTGAGCAAACCCCGATGGTCTTTCCGTGTCTGCTTCCCAACAGTAATAGGTTACAGGTGTGCACCCTGATTTGCCTGGCCTTTTACATGGATCCTGGGGATTCCAAATTCAGTTCCTCACACTTGAGCAGCTAGCAAGCTCACTTACTTAGCAATCTCTCCAACCTCTTTTATTATGTATACAGTGTTGTCTTCATGTATCCCTGCAGGCCAGAAGAAGGTACCAGATCTCATTACAGATGGTTGTGAGCCATCATGTAATTACTGGGAATTGAACTCAGGACCTCTGGAAAGTCAGCTAGTATTCTTAGCCACTGAGCAATCTCTCCAGCCCCTCTCCAATCTCTTTTATTCTCATAGTAACTTACTAAAGGAATTTACTCTTATTTCCCTTTCCCTCACTGCACTCTAACTATGCTTGTGTTTCTATCCTCCATTGAAATTGCTCCTATCAAAGTCAGCACTGTCCTCCAAATATACTGGTTAATTTCTACCTTTTGGCTTTCAGCGTCATTTGACTGTTCACCACCCCCTTTTCCTATGGAGCTGTGGGTGGCATTTGTGAACTTCTGATCCTCTGCTTCCGCTTGCCATGCCCAGTTTATATGGTTCTAGGGATCCAGTCCAGAACTTTGTGCATGCAGAGCAAACAACTCTACCAACTGAGCTATATCCCTAAGCATTCCTTCTTCATTAAACATTCCAAAAAAGAAAATCTTAGCTCCTACAGTCCCAGATTCATGCAGCACGCTACTTATTTTTTGACTATCCTTTTTGATCTTCTATCTAAGAGATTAGAGTCGCTATTTTGTACTCTTTTCTTCTCTAAATACCTTTACCTCCCTTGATGGTCTCATAAATATCATCTGTGTGCTAGGACACCCATAAACTCTTTTCCATTCAGACTGACATCTCCTTTGAACTTTAGGCTCACATTTAATTGTTCACATGACACATTCATTTGGTCCTGTTTTGTACCCCAAACCTAGGATGTTCCAATCAATCTTTGCTCCCAACACACACACACACACACACACACACACACACACACACACACACACACACACACACTTACTTTGTGGTTTCCCCCAATGATCCCACACACTCACCATAGATGCATATTCTCCTGACACATGTTATTACTATGACATGTGTTCTCAGCTCAGTTCTGTATTGTCACAACATGTATGTTTCATTGAAGTTATATGTTTTTTTTCACTAAGGTGTGCATTCATGCTAGAGGATACACATTCCATGTAGCTATATATTTCTCAATAGAACTTGTTAATCACAACATATCATTTGCTCAGAAGTTAGGAATTAAAAGGTATTTTTACTTTTCTATGCTCTTGCCATTTATGTCATTTTTGCTACATATATCTCAGCTTGAATGTACTTTGGTTGTTCCCTCCCATTTTGGAGATGTCTTCAGTGTAGAGTGTGCCCTGTTACTACCTGCCTTAGGAGTTGTATGTTCCAAAATATCATGAGATGGCTTTTACCAACTGATGACACAGATCAAGGGAAGGATAACTTCATTGAATATTTAAAGCAAAAAAAAATCTCCTTGAAGCTATATTCTAAGGGTCTGGAGTGCTCAAGGGTCTGTTTGTTAGCAGTGGGAACTTCTCATCCCTAAGTGATGCTGAGTCCAGAGTCCAGGAAGTAAGAATTAAACACCTTGGAAAGATGGGGTTCCTGAAATAAATTAAGGGGAGCCGGAGTACTCAGAAAGGCATGTTCCAGAGCAAATGACACAAGGAGGCACAGAGACACAGGGAGAGCCAGAGAGCAAGGAGTCTCAGAGAGACACACAAGAACCAGGGAGACAGGCAGGTGTGGGTACACAGAGAGGTCCAGAGAGCAAGGGACAGTCGGCGGACTCAGCAGGCCAAGGGATAGTCAGAGGACTCAGCAGGCCAAGGGACAGTCAGAGGACTCAGCAGGCCAAGGGACAGTCGGAGGACTCAGCAGGCCAAGGGACACTCGAGAAATGACTGGGAATAGAGGTATCCCACAGAGCACATAAACAGTACAGAATCAGACAGTCCAACATGTAGAAGAAAGGCCTGGACAGTGAACGACAAGGCTGAAAATATGCATCTGAGGGGATGGTGTGCTAAATGGAGGTGAGGGACAAAGGGACAAAATACAGGACCTGGTGATGAAAGTGGAGGGGCTCTGTCAGAGAGGAGGGGTGTAAGCAAGAGACAGGAGGGTAGAGACGGGGAGTTTGGGGCAGTCTCTCACCACTGAAGGCATAGGTGGCACCACGGTGGTCAGACATTAATGCAGTCAAGCCGGGATCTGGGCTGCAGCGTGAATGCATAGGATGGGTGCTATTCCCGTGACCAGTTGCATTTCTGTGTCTACCGTGACCTGGAAGAGAAACAGGTGATGGGAACACAGGGAGAGGGAGTTAGAGTATGTTCTGCTGATGAAGAGACAGCCAGGACTAGTGGGAATGTGGGTTTCCCCTGTTTGAGGATAATGGGGGGAACCACTGTAAGATGTTAGAGTACAGAGTTAAGGTGAGAGGTTAGCATACGAGCAAACTCAGCCAGCGTAGGTAAATCCCAGTAGACCCCAGAGGCTGGGGCTTTCTCACCTCTGCCAGGGCAGGCCATGAAGTAGTCACGGGCATCCAGAGGGTATCTGGGAGGCACCTCTCCTGTGACTGGGTTGAAGCGCAGGAACTGGTTACCCTGGAAGCAGTAGTAGCGTTCAAGCCACCTCAAGGCTGCGGTGCAATTCCCAACGGCTGGCCAGGAACGTTCCTTTTTGGTTCTTGTAGCAAAGTCCCAGAACCACTTGCGGTTACCTATGACCAAGAAATCAAAAGGCAGTCAGTGAGGCTGGGTTTTGCACACCTTGGACTTGCACTGGGGCCCAGAATAGGTGGAGCAAACAAGCACCGCAGGGAGGCAGCTGAAGAGAGTGACCATACATCAAAAGCCAGCAGCAAGGTGTACATGATCAACCCAGTAATAGGAAGGGCTGGGAGAAGTCGGACAAAGAGGAAACAAACCGAAACCCCAGGCAGGAGTTATAAGGCAGACAAGAAAGGAAGCTGAAGGCAAATGTGGTATACAGGGAATAGCGTGGAGTTTCTGGAGACAAGGTCAGGGGGTATTAGCAGCGAAAGTGGAAAGGTCAATAGGGGTTTGGTCATGGTGAGATGACCAAGGAGCATGAAAGAGAAACGTTAGCCCAGTCGCCTTCATTAGAATGACTTCCACTTGATCTCTAGCCTGTAACGGGCTTTTCCATGCATTCGCTTTCCTTATAAAGCCAACAGTGGCTCTTCCCCCATCACCAGGAGCAGCCTGAGAACCATGAACCCAGCTGTGTTCTCGGATTCCCCTGTGGACACACCTTGGAAGAAGAGTATGCCTTCACTCTGGCATTCTCCATGGTGGCACTCCACAGCTGCGTCCAGTGGGTATGGGATTCCAGGAAATTCTTCTTGGAGCAGCTTTGGATATCCGTTTTCCTTCTTTTCAGGAGGGTATACCCAGACTTTGTCTCCCTGCATTCAGAAGCACGTTCTTGGGAACTGTTCACCTCTAGGTACGTGGCTCGCACATGCAGTTTTGCTCTGCTGCACTTACTCAGCATCTCCTTACAGCTTCGTGAATTTTCAGTCCACTAGTGGAGTACACCATGTTGCCCCTTGTACAATACATACTCTCAGCCAATACAGTCACCATATTACAATGCATTCACATCTGGATACGTATAACCAGACGCTCCTGTGGTACACTTAATTGCAGCATTCTTAGTTTTGGTAAGCACATTCACAAGTAGGTATCTTCTAATCACTCACCCATTCATACATCCATTTGCCCATTTACTTACAGATTCAATCAAGAAACATACACTGAATGACTATTACAGGATGGACATTATGAGAAGCACTGAGAATCCAGAGATAACAAGAATCCCTAAAAGCAACTGCTGCATGCCAGCCATTCAGCCACCAAGGTGAAAAGCATGCAAAAAGCAATGGGTAAAATAGGGAGAATGTCTAATTATGTCCGGAAAAGTCCCAGAAAACCTGGAAAGAAAGCATACGACCGAAGAGTTGAAAAATGAGTGAGAATTTACCTAGGTGGAAAGAGGACAGCAACATAGAGGATCCTAATATGTATTGAATACTCAGAAGACTGTGTGTGACCTCTGAGAGAGAGAGAGAGAGAGAGAGAGAGAGAGAGAGAGAGAGACAGATAGAGACAGACAGACAGACAGACAGAGGGGGAGGGAGGGGAGGGGGAGGGGAGGGAGGGAAGAGGAAGAGGGAGGGGAGGGGAGAGAGGATGAGAGGGAGGGGAGAGGAAGAGGAAGAGGGAGGGGGAGGGGCGCCTCTCCCTTGTGCCTTCTTTCTTTTACCTTGGTACCATCTTTCCATAGGCTGTGATGCTGCATGAGTTCCCTTGCCAGATACCAGCACTATGCCCTTGGGCTTCCCAAACTCCAGACCCATGAGCCAAGTAAAATACTATTCATTAAAATTATCTATCATCAGATATCTGTTACAGCAGCAGAAAATGGACCAAGTTAGGATCCATGCCAAGGACACTTGCGGGAGGAGGGACTCTAATGTTGGTTCCAGCCCTTTCCAGGCCAGCTCTTCCCTTGCCCCAGCAGTACCTTGATCAGGAAGACACTGTCGGGACCACGACGGAATGCAGCATCCACTGAGCTGGTGGAATTCTTCCATCTCTCTGAGATTGTTTCTCGGACCCCTGCGTGCCCCTTCCACACGAACTCCCCTGAAAAATCAACACTCTCTGAGGTTATCCAGAACAAGCATTTGACTGACTGAGATAGTGATTTATACCCTCAGAAAATCCCTGAGCCCTCACAGATGAAGACACCCTTTGAAGGGTCCATGCTTGGAGGTCCAAATATTCTAACATTTGTGTCTTTCATTTGTTTGCTTTTCAGACAGAGTCATCCATGTAGCCTGGGCTGGTCTTGAACTTATTATTCACCTGCCTTAGATTTCCTAGTGCTAGGAAATACATATATTACTAGCATATATCAGTATGCATATCTTTCTCCTACCTTTAAAGAACAGCATGGTCCCATTGTGATCCAGGGTGGTAGCATCAAAGCTCCAGCCATCCGAGCAGCGCTCTGGGTTGGAAAAATATCAGTAAGATGATAAAATGCAGAGACAGAGAAGACAAAGACTCAGGGGATTGGGGCCTCACCGATTACATCTGAGTCTGGCTTGGTCCCACTTTCACCTTCAGCAACATTCCCATGGGCACTAGAGAAAACACAAATAGATATCTGGGTCCAATGGGTCCTATTCCTCTTCCTTAGCTCATGACCTAGGTCTGGAAACTGGCCCCATCACACTCAAGCCCCGATCACAACCCTCTTTTCCTAAGTCCAGCTTTACTCACGAACGAAGAGGGTTGGCAACAGTCAGGGACCAGCACAGGCCCAGCAACACCAGGGTTACCGGTGCTACCACTGCCCTAGCCATGCTGAGCTGGAAAGGCCACAGGACAGTGCTGGGCATGAGGCTGAACTTATACAGAATCGGTAACAGCACCACCCCCATTTCCAACCCTATTGTAACAGCACCACCCCCATTTCCAACCCTATTGAGAAATATCGATGTTATATTTGCAGATGGCATCACAGCAAATAAGGTCAAAGTCTAAAAAGAAACCCAAATCCAAGACTCTCTCTTCCCGGCAGTAGCCCCCACCCCCTTCAGCAAATTTCCAGCTCTGACTAGCCCATATCCATTGGGACGCTCTGGAATCTGCAGGTGTAGGTGCTCATAAATCAGAATAGGGTGGACGGTTACCTTTCTGAGGCTGAGTTTATCTCTACAATAGGAGAGGGAAGAAGAGGGGGAATGAACCTTTTCTGTGTACTGAGTATCAAGTCCAATTCAATCGAAGCCTACGACAATTAAGCAGACCACTGCTTATAACCCTGCACACACAAATGAGTTTCCTCAGAAATATTCAAAAGAACCTTTCCCAAGCATTAGTCAGGGGGGCCTCTTCTAGGGGTACCCCAAACCTTTCAGCTGGTTTGGAGATATTATCTCACTATTGCCAAATAATTGTCTCATTATTGCCAAACCCTGTCCCCAACTCAACACCTACCAGGAAAAAAAAAGTTTCAAAAGCTTCTGAGGGAAGGCCTGACAGTATGAGGGCCCAAAGGGGTGTCATTTCCCTGTAGTCTCTCTTGGTAATTCCAACTTTGGAGGGAAACACTTATTTACCTGTCACAGAACATACTGAACTGTAACTAGGATTGCACATTCGTTACAACTGGTTTTGACTTAAATTTACCTTCTCCATGCATGCTTTCTTGACCAGCTTTTCTGACCTCTCAGTCTCTCATTTCCTTTATGTCACCTACCAAAATTTGGAAGTATTTTCCAGCTACTTATTGATCGCTTTTTGTTAGTTTTGTTTCTTAAGCAATCCTGGGTTTTCCCACGCACCAGGCAAGCGCTCTGCCATCCTGAGCCCTGTTCTTGTTGTCACTTTGCTGACCTGCTTTTCCTCTCATCATTACATTTCTGAGAATTTTTCCTCTTCTGAAGCACGCGGACATTATTAGTGGGGTATATTTATGATAGGTACATACGGAACTCTAGGGGTCACATTTGCTTGTCACTGCCCCTTCTCTGCGGTCCTACTTCTCTCCCCAAGGTTTTGGTCCCACATCCTCCTTCTTGAGGTATCACCTATCATTCCCAGTCCCTGCTATTCTCACCACTCCCTGGGACCTCCAAAGTCTGCTTCAGTTACTCCCAAGACTTGCTGCCAGCTCAGTAGAGAATTGTAGGTAGCAACAGCTGTGCTGTAGCCTGAGTCTCCAGACATCTCTTCCTTAGTGATCACTCTTGGGTGGTCTTATGGTCCTTATGTCCCTTTACCCAACCTTGGCAGAAGCCCTCTCCTTTATTAAGTGCTAAGACTGCAGGCCATGCTCATGCTGAGCTCGAGCCCTGCTACTCAGCTGCTCCTCCTGCCCTAGAATCTCTTTTCTGTTTCTGTTCTGCATAACTTCCTCCAACTAGAACATCAGAGTTCTGGGAACTCAGGGGCATGAGACCAGGTTTCTGCCATCACATACAATGTCCTCTTCTGACTAACAATGAACATGTGCTGTTAGTGTCACTCCTTCCTCACGGGTCAGTGGGCAAAGCTAGATTCCCAAAGGAAAAAGGACACAGCTCCTACAGCTGAGGCCTGACACCCACTGTCTCCCATCACAAGGCATCTCTGGCTGGATCTGCACTGGTAGCTGATACCCCAGACTCTCTCTCTCTCTTCCTCACAGCCTCTGATACCTTATATAGCCTTTCTGGAGATCCATTTCTAACTTGTAGGCCAGTGTCTGTCTAGCATAGTCCTCTAAAGAGAAACAGCACAAATATCAGGTGCTCATTTTACAGCGCTGCCTCTTCACATATAGTTCTGGGCCCCTTTATACCACCCCTGGATCCATCCATCACCTGCCTCCAAAAATTACTTATGGCCCTTTAATATTGTTGTCTTCTAACTCATCTACCATGCATTCATCTGGTGGCTTAAAAGCAATGTCAGAATCTCCAGGGACCGACTAGATCCCCCCCCCCAGTGTTTCACAAGCAGGTAACACAGATGAAGCCCAACTTCTAGACAAAAGCTGTGAGGTAGAGCATTACATCCACTTGCAAACACTGGGCTGTGAATATGTGGCAACTCTGGTGGTGGTCACTGGTCATAAGTCATAAGTTAACTCTCCTCAAGCACTCAGCACAGCACTGACCTTGCTTTTATTCCTCTCATCAGAAGAGGCCACCTCTGCTTGTCCTCAGTCCATCCAGCCTTCCTCCTGCCTGGACCAAGATGTTTGTTCATAGTTATGCACACACGCCCCCTGGAGGCCACAGGCACCAGTGCACTCATACCTTCAACCACAGGTCACAGGCTGGGAAGATTTCCCTCTTGCTGACTGGCTTTCCAATCTTGCCCTAACACTCCTCCTAATCCCTAGCTACCTGGGGTTAGGAGCATGCACATCCTCTTCTATGCCCCGTTCCTGTCCTCGGTAACCCTCCAGTATTCAGAGGGGGTATAGAGACCTCAGTCTCCAGCTTGATTTCTGGGGAAATTCAAGTTCTGAAAAATACAATCATTTCCCTTTTGGTGTAGTCTTTTCAATTCTCCCAACCAACAGCTTTTTGACTTCCTCCAGGAAAGACTGAACATAGGCCAGCAAAAGCCTTAATGGCTAGGACATCCTTTGGCATTGCAAGGCTCTATGTTTAAGCTGAACATTGGCTTCATTATCCCTTGGGATAGCTTCATTCAACCTGCCCTAAAACTAATCTGACTTCAGTCATCCCAAAAGGGATGACTGAGTGCTGGGTGTGCCAGGCCTGGTGCTTTCATTGTGTATCCCAGCAGAGACCAGATTCTCCCACTCCTGGGGTTAGAAAGCTTAGGAATAAAGCTTCAGGGACCTAAAAAGAGCTCACTGCTCCCAATAGATCCCTCCAACAAAAACATTTTCTTTTGCTTTATAATGGATCTTCTGGATAGTCCATTCCTTTTTGTTTTTGATTTATATGTGTGTGCCTACTTGTCTTTGCCCTGTGTGCAAGCAGGTGTCTGAGGAAATCAGACAGAGATGGGCGTTGGACCCCTGGAACTGTAGTTACAGGCGGTTGTTATCCTCTGGATATGGGTGCTGGGAAACACACTCTGGTCTTCTGAGATATCTCTTCTGGCACTAAATAACCCACTCCCATCTCCCTATGAGTAGAAAAGAATTTATTCACATCTGCTAGGTACCTATATCTGCTGTTGTACTAAGCACTTATTGAAATTTCATTTGTTTTATTTTGTTCCTGTGGTGTGCAAATCCATGTACTGAAAGTTTACTCCCCAATGAGTCAGAGGTGGGAGTGGGACCTATGGGGAAGGTTTTAGGACAATGCATTTATAAAAACAGCATATAAAAAGGTTCCCTCGCCAGGCAGTGGTGGCGCACACCTTTAATCCCAGCACTCAGGAGGCAGAGGCAGGCAGATCTCTGTGAGTTCGAGGCCAGCCATGTCTACAGAGTGAGTTCCAGGACAGCCTCCAAAACAATACAGAGAAACCTTGTCTCAAAAAACCAAAAAAAAAAAAAAAGTTCTCTCTCTCCTGCCTTGTGAAGAACAGTCCCTCCTCATGAGGCACCAAATCTATCAGCACCTTAATCTTGAATTTTCCTGCCTCCAGACCTGTGAGAAATACATTTCTTTTAAAATCATCCTCCTCGGGTGTTTTATGTTAGCTGTACAAATGGCTGAGACAGAACTGTTTCTTATATTATGACTGAGGAAACCAATATTAGATATATTAGCCAAATCACATTGTTAGCAACTGATGGGGCCCTGACTTAAACTATGGCTTCCTGACTCCAAGGTGTATTCCTAAGTTTATGAAGGACCATGGCAGTAAATATTTAAGTTATTCTCTAGGGGGAGAAAGCCTTGATTGTAACATTTGCTGACTCCTGTGATATAAATTCTATCCAGTGGATCAAGCTACCAAACGTTTGAAATATGCAATGGAAGAGAGACATGCTGTAATGGAGTTCTATGTGGTCTTCCTACCCGCCCCCCAGATGTAAAGAAACCCAGGGCACTAGTAATAGTACAATGGTACAACGAGCAGCAAGTGATGCTTTTGAGTATTCTTCAGCATTTTTTTAAATATATAATTTTAAAGTCATAGTTCAGCATATTTTTTTCTTGGAGATACCATGTAGCTCATGCTGGCCTCACACTCATGATCCTCCCACTACAGCCTCCTGAGTACTAAGTTCAAAGACTTGTTTTGTTTTAATGGTTTTTCAAGACAGGGTTTCTCTGTGTAGCCCTGGCTGTCCTTAAACTCACTCTCTAGACCAGGCTGGCCTGGAACTCAGAGATCTGCCTGCCCCTGCCAAGTGCTGGGACTGAAGGTGTGAGCCAGCACACGCAGCAGTTCGAAGGTTTACGATCACAGATCCCGGAGAAACTTGTCTAGTAGCACAGAAACGTTACATAAACTTCTGCTAATATATATTCTTAAAAACTCTATATGCACCCTTAAAACAAAACAAACCAAATGCCTGGAGAAACAGCTGGGCATGGTGATGCACACCATTAATTCCAGAACTAAAGAGGTAGAGGCAAGAGGATCTTTGTGAGTTCAAGGCCAGCTTGGTCTATGTAGGGAGTCGTGGTGCCTGGCTACAGTTTAATAATGGCTGCCTTTTAGTAACCAGGTCTCAAAGCTCCTGATAGTTTTTGTGAGGCGGGCATAAAGGAGCTACAGAATCCACTAGCCACCATACTATTTAACTGTGCAGAGAACATAATTAATTTTTGGTATTGAAGAATCAAATATGGAGTCTGGCACACACTAGGCAAACATCCTACAATTGAGCTTTGCAACACCAACCCCAATATAAGGTGTTATCTGCTTTTTCCCCCACTGCTGTATCTTCAAAACATGAAACATGGCCTAAAATACTGTATTACATAAATATTAAATCCTGTGAATTCTGCTTTCTAATTATACACAAAATCTGTATATTTCTGCCCCCTTACTAGTACAAGCACCATGGTTTTTCATCTGCCCACTGACAGCTCCCTCACTTCTGTTCCTCTGTAATCAGTCTGCTCCTCTACATTGGGTTTCATTATCACGGCGCTCTTCAGGGTACCCGAGGTTACCTGTTCTTGCTTAAAAGACTTCCAGCTTTATCACACCTCACCCCCCCTTTTAGGTAGGCTGGTCTGGAATTTGCTATGTGGAGTAGACTCTCAACTGCTTCTGCCTCCCAAGTGCAAGGATTAAAGGCATATGCCACCATGCCTGGCTCTTTTCCCATTCTTATAATACCCTCCCTAAAAACAAGGAAACGTTTCTTTTACAGAACACCTCACTCATCAGCATTTTTGTTGCTGCTTTAAAACAGCTATAAGGGCTGGTATCCTTGTGTAGCCCAGGCTGTCCTCAAACTTAAAGCAACATGCCCACCTTGGCCTCCCACATGCTGACAACTCAGACTTGCAAAGACAAGACTATACCTTGTTTTCGTCTTTTGGGACAGAATCTATGTCCCGGAACTCCCTAGGTAGACCAGGCTAACCTGGAACTTATGAACATCCTCCTGCCTCTTTGCCTCTTGAGTGCTGAAATTAAAAGTATACACCACTGTGCCCAGCTATTTCTCCAGTCTTTGTATTTTAAAGGTGCAAATAGGGTATTTAAATATACACATTAGCAAAAAGTTTATGTAGCTATTCCCTGCTGATGGACAGGTAGGTTTATCTAGAATCTGTTTTCTACTTTAAAAGCTGGGCCCAATGTTTGGTGCACACACTTTTTGTATTTGTCCAGTTTTTCCCTAGGCTACATCCCTAGAAGTGGAAGGCAACAGATGATTTTAAAACGCCAGGTCTTCAGCAAGTTTAGAGATGTTGATCACTTCCTCTTCCACTGATAGGCCTCTTCCCACTCACTCTCCACTCACCAGTTCACTGGCCATCTCACCCATCCCGATTGCGTACGATCTTCGGTGCTTTGCTGTTTGTTACACCTGGACCCACATTTGGCCTTAATTAAGTGATCCAGCTCAGCTCTAACTTTCAAATGCATTCTTTTCCTCTCTCCAACCAACTTCTTTCTGAAACTACCGTGGCCTCCTTAAGATTCCAAACCCATCAAGACCTCTGCAATCTCTGCTTCCTTTACTTAGCATGGCTAATCCCTGCCCACTCTTTGCTTCTTCAGAAGGCTACTGATTACAAGAGGCTTGCCCAGTTTACCCTGGTTAACACTATTTCTGTCCTTGTACTGTATTTTTCCCTTCACACTTGAACTCAAGTTGTCATTACACATTTAGTTCTTTGTCACATGTCTCCTTTCCCACTAAAGTGTAACTGCCCGAAGGATAGGGACCATTTCCGTCTTGTTTCCTCAGGGTTCACTGTTCTTTCTAATAATTGTCCTGAGTTGTAAGTGTCCAGTAAATCTTTAATGGATGAATGAGCCTGTGGAACACACCTGGCCATAGAACAACGGTTCCCAACTTGTGGGTCGCAACCCCTTTGGGGTTGCTTATCAGATATTTACATTACAATTCATAACAGTAGGAAAATTAGTTATGAAATAGCAACAAAATAATTTCATGGTTAGGGGTCACCAGAAAATGAGCAACTGCATTAAAGGCTCTCAACATTAGGAAGGTTGAGAACCACTACCACAGAGGATCACTGAACAAGCGGGACTTGAATTCATGCAGGACCACAAAATAACTTTCTGGTTTGTCCTGACAAAGAGTTGGTAGTGTGCTCCGTGTACATGAAGATCATTGAGTCACACCAATTGAATCATGACATGACTTCCACAACCAGGCAACCGTTTATACCTACCTGAACCTCAGAGGAGACCTAGATAGGAAACACCCAATGTGGATGGTCCTAGGAGGCTTCATTTTGAGACATTCCTTGTACAGCTTAGAAAGACTGCCAAATCCAGAAATAAACTCTAGAGTCCTGTTCTCTGCCTGGCGGAAGAACTATTTAGCACTTCTCATCCAGGGAAGGTCACCTTTGTTGTCATTTTATTTCCCTCTTTTGCATTTAGGTGTTCCAAAAGAGATTGAAAGCAGGAACTCGGAGCTTCCATTCTGCATCACAGCTGGTGCTTTGTGCAGAATGGCGGGAAGGAATAGGTTCCACTGATACTGAGCCCACTGCCTCTCTTGGTCAGTGCATAATCAGAGCCTGAAGTGTAGCTGGTGAGAACACTGTCCTACAACTTTGAGGAAATCTGTGTCCCTCCACCTGCCTACCAGGTATTAACCAACAGCGATGGAGAGGACCAAAGAGGTAAGTATAACCAAAGTTTCTACTTAGTCCAAGTAGTATACCCTTGACCTCTGCAAAGATTTCATGACGTTCATAGTGCCTCCCATTTGAGGCCTGGGAATTACACTATATTGGACAATATCTTATCTCTCCCACAATCTCTTATGTCCAACATTCCCAGATCCACTATTCCTCAAATCTGGTGTACCTTCTCTGCCAGTCATCATGCTAAGGGCAAGGAGCACAGGATAAAGAAGACAGTGTCATTCACTGTTAAGAGAATGACAGCTACAGATCCAACTTTGCACTTCAGTCAACAATGTGACCTATTTCTCTGAGCTTCAATCTCTAGTAAAGAATGAGAAATTGCAGTCCCTATCTCCCAGGTCACTGAATACTGTTTTAACTATCTCTGCGATTAGCAGTCCTACTATGAGAGACTAGAGCTCTGGAATGCAATGTGAAAACCTCAATTCCATTGTGGGGAGAGGGCAGCAACATTGGAACACAGAGCTGGAAAGGGTTAGGGGTCCAGGGCTTTGGGAATGACCATGGAGTCTTACAGCCAGGCTTCACTTGACAAGCCTCAAGGAAACCCTCACATGACTAAAACCGCTCTCCTTATAGCCTTGGCTGTATGCTGGATAAGACTCGTCCTTTCCTATTTTGTAGACCTAGAAAGCGGGGAGAGCACCTATATTTACAGGCATGCAGGGTTACAGGGCCTAGGGATGAGGAATTGGCAAGTGGCTCAGGGACCCAGGGATTCACTCTTGCTCTCCTCTCCTGAAGTGCAGAAAAAGCAAACCTGGAACTGGACCCAGTGGCTTATAAAAAACAGAAGAGAACATGAAGGCAGAAGGAAGCATGTTGAGGGACTCCAGGGGGAGCAGGAGGTGGATATGATCAGCATACATTGTATGTATATGTGAAATTGTCAAAGAATAAGTAAACAATATTCCTTAGGGCCTGGAGAGATGACTTGGCAGTCAAGAGTCATCTTTGTTGTTGCAGAGGACCTAGGTTCAGTTCCCAGAACCTACATGATGGCCAACAACCATCTATAATTCCAGATCCAGGGGATCTAACACTCTCTCTGGCTTCCACAGACACAGCATACATGTAGTACACAGACAGACATATAAACACAATACCTACATTAATAAAATTGAATATTTAAAACAAAGCAATTATATATACTCTTTAAAAAGTTCACCATTTGTTGCAGAGACTGTGTCCTTTGCCTGTCTGCTTGACCAGTTTTTAGTTCAAAGTAGATACCAACACTCCAACCCTTCAGAGACCTACCCCACAAGAACCTAGCAAAAACACCTTGGAGAACACATTTATTTAATATGGGGTGGGGTATTGCTGTCTCTGTCCGTGTGTATGGGGTGGTAGGGAGACAACCAGAGGGACTTCTGTTTTGAAGTAAGAGGCTATCCCGGCCCCAGGCTAGGGGGCAGAGAGCGGAGCAGACTGAGGGTGTAAGGGGGGTGTGTAAAGGGGGTAGGGTAAGCTCTGCACACATCCTTGGGACCAGTCCAGGCCCACCCAGTCACCAAAGCAAGAACCGAATAAATAAAGTGCAACCGTGGGGTTGGGGAGGAAGGGAAGGGCACTGGGCACACCCACGCCCACAGCCCACATTCAGTGCTGCTGGGTCTGGCCCACCTCTTAGCCAGACCCTCTGGTCCAATCACCCCTATGTCCGTCCCTCCATGAGCCAAGTAGGGCCCTTGTGCAGCTACTGGAGGTAGCGATAGGCCTTAAAGCAGTGGTTGCCAGCATCAGCTACTACTACGTGGCCATCCGAGGTCAATGCCAAGCCCTGTGGGCCATATAGTGGCTCTGCAGATGTGTTGATATAGGACAGGAAGGAGCCAGAGCTGTCGAATACCTGGGAAAGAGGTGGAGAATGGAAGCAGAAGTACAGTCAGGCAGAGAAGAGGCTCAGCAGGAAGTCTCACTCAAGTCATCCCGAGGCCCTACTTACCTGGATTCGACTGTTGCCCCAGTCGGCCACAATGATGTTCCCATTGGAATCCACAGCTACTCCCGTGGGGGCATTGAACTGTCCATTGCCCTCGCCATGTGAGCCAAATTTGAAGAGGAACTCTCCATCAGCACTATACACCTGGTGGGGGAAGGGGCTAGGGACTGGGGACCTGACCTCAGGCAGAGGGCAAGGTCTTGGAGGGTGGGGTAAAGTTCCAAAGGGAATTCCCAGATATGCAGTTTAGCCCAGAAATTCTTTTCAGGCATCATACATAGTATCCCACTGCCCGTCAGACATTCCAGGGGATGCTTCCATGGGAGAGCGGTACTTCCCATTTCTCTATCTCAATACTGATATATATATATAGCTATACCTGTGTCAAGGTCCAAGCTCTCATCATTTTTCATCTAGCATTGCCCTAGTCATTGTGACCGTTCTAAAATGAAAAAGGGTTCATCGCATCCCTACCTGCAATTCCTCAAGCAGTCTCCATAGCTCTTAAAAAGAGAGACAGCCCCTTCACAGGGTACGCAGGTCTCCCCCTCACCGTGCACCAGCATACCTAGTCTGAACTACCCGTGGTGCCATAAATGGTGCTGACTTCCATGGTCTTTTTCTGGGTCTCTGTCTTTTCTTAAATGGTGTATCATGTATCCCAGGTGGTCCTTGAATTCACCATGTAGACAAGGATGACCCTGAACTCCTGATCTTTATGTCTTCACCTCCAAGTGCTGGGATTACTGGTGTGTATCCCCTCCTTCTCTATTTTGTGCTCACTCCCACTGGTGCTGCAGGTCTTCCCTGTCCCTCCTACAGTTCCCTGGACCTATCCCTGAATCTATCACTTCAAATTGTAATTTCCCGATTGTCTCCTCTTCCCGGACAGACTCTAACCAGGAAGACAGGGAATGTGTTTGCTTTACTCAGCCCTAGCTTCTAGCATAGGCCTGGGACAAAGCAGCCAGGCCATAAATGTTTATTGGTTCAATGAAGGATTTCAAGGGGGCTTGGGAGAAGGAGGGAAGGGAGAAAGGAGGTTTTTGAAGAGGAAGGGCCACTGGGACAGTGGTCATGAAGGGAGGGTGGGTGGAGGGAGGGAGGGAGGGCACTGACCTTCACTGAATGGTTATGGAAATCCGTTACTACAATCTCATTCTTGTTGTTCACAGCCACAAAGTGGGGCCCTGAAAATACAAAGTTGGTCTTCAAGTATTAAGCTGAAGCACTCAGTCGGGAGAAGGGTAGGATCTCTGGGTGGAGTGAGGTACCCTGCCTCTGGGAAGATGGAACTAGAAATTAGGAAAGGGGAACTGGAGTCAAGATATAGAAGGGGTCCTTACAACGGGAGGACCCTGGGAAATTCTATGGAACTGGAGGACTGCAGCCTGTTATTTTCTCATACCTGCAAAGTGGCGGTCAGTGGCCCCACGGCCTCCAAAACGCCCAACCAGCTTGCCATTGGGCTGGAAGGTGAAGACACAGCAAGATTTGTTGTCTACCACAATGATATGTCCATTCCGGTCCACAGCCACTCCCTTGGGTCCCATGAGGCGGCCAGCTCCAATCTTAGTCTGTAGAAAGGGTATACCATAAGGGATTTTACCCTGACTAGTACAGTAGAGCATAATGTCCTTGCCTGGTATTAAAGCAGAACCTTGAGCTGGAATAGACCATTTTAGGCCCTGACCTCGTGCGGTCAGCAGAGCAGCTCACCAGGTGTTCAGAGTACAGCAACAGCAAACTTCTCACCTTGAACTTGCCCTCAGGGGAGAAGATGCTGACCCAACGGTTGTCATAGTCTGCCACAATAATGTCTCCATTGGTGTCCACTGCCACACCCGTGGGACGCTGTAGTTGCCCAGGTGAGCGCCCACGGACCCCAAATCGGAACTTGAACTGGCCCTCATTGGAGAAAACCTGGAGTAGAGGAGCAAGGGAGGGAGCAGGGAGGAGGGGAAACACTGTGGGTACAGAGGAAAGGGAGCTGGGTCCTAGCAAGATCCCATCTATTCAGGCATTCAACAACCACTTGCTGGAACCACGCCAGGGGTACAGAGGAATCATGTAAGCGATACCTTAGAGGACTTGCAGTAAGAATGTGAAGGGGAGTGTGAAAACACAAAGGGGACCAAGGGTACGGTGGGAAAAGGCACCAAAAGAAGGAGATTATGTGAGCTAACAATAAAGATGTCAATCATGAACTAGCAAGAACAAATTTTGAAAGGTGCAGAGTCTAGCTAACAGGAACCGTGTCTGAGGACCTCACTAGTGTGGCTGGAGTCGCCAACAGGAATTATATTTTACCCTGGTTATAATAAGGAGTCACTGAAAATTTATGGCCAGAGAAGTGACAGATGTGCTTTTACAAAAGTATTCTAACAGGAGAGAGTCAGGACTGGAAGTTAGTCAACCAGTTAGAAGCCGTAGCAGAAATCCGGATGATAAACAGTGATGGTTTGAACCAAGGAAACAATCCAGAGGGAAGCAGATGGATTCAAGAGAAATGCAGGAGGAAAACCCAACAGAATTTCACAGCCAAGTAGGAAGGGGTAGGTGAGAAGGAGAAAGTAGACAGGATCATTCCCTTCGGTTTATAGGCTGACAGGCAACCTTTCTTCTGAACACAATGATGTTTGTTTGTTTTTTTATGTGTATGGGTGTTTTGCCTGCATGGAGGCCACAAGAGGGTACTAGATCCCCTGAAATTGGAGGAACAGACAATTGTGAACTGTCATGTGGATGCTGGGAATGGAACCCTGGTCCTCTGGAAGAGCAGAGGCTTAACCACTAAGCCAACTCTCCAGTTCCCCAGAACGAATCCTTCAAACTCCCCGTAGAGTCCCCCACCTTAGCCTCTTAAGATGCTAAGATCTCTTCATCCTAAAGCATCTCTTTAATTTTCTTTCCCTCTTAAACTACATCTTCTAATTTCACAGCTCTATTACTCATTGCATAATTCTCATATACTCCATTTTGTTACTGCCTCTGGGGACACAGAATGGATCAGAGCCAAGAAACTACCACAGAAAGCTCAAGTTCTGTGCCTTGGGCTTGATACTCAGTTCAGGCCGGCTCTCTCCTTCATGGGCTGGGCCACCCAGGGATAGGTCTGCCAGACCTGTCCTACCACAGCTCATCACCTTCTGGAATGACCTTCTAGTAAGCCCTCACCTGGTCAGTCAGCATAGCACATGGCGTTCTGCACTGGTCCTATGCAAAGTCAAAAGTATCAGCAGGAGAAAGGAAGTATCAAGGGTAAGGAGTAGAAATGAGGGGGCTAAAAGGAGCAGCTACGGATCAGCAGTGAGGTAGTCCATCAGCCATCTCCCACCACGGCATCTTCAATTCAGACTCAACAGTGGGGAGGGTTTGGAAAGCCTCATTCTTCCCATCCTTTCTTACACCCCCTATCAGAATTGGCCACCTCATATTTATCTTTAGAGTTCCAAACTTTCCAGATCACTTCTTCAGAGTTCTTCAGAGTTCCCACCTTTCAAATCAGTACATACGTATAAAGTTAGGGTTCATTCATTCATATATATAAAATAACAACTGCCACTTTGTGGCTATCTGTGGTCCACCCCTTCTAAGGATGCAAGCCCTGTTTGGAGTTGGTGCTGCATTAGTTTTGTCTGCCACTGCATTTTCAGTTGTGTAGAGCTTCTGGCATTTAGGAGGCATTCAACCAACAAAAGAATCCCCCGGTTCAATCTCAGGCCTAAACTCATTAGAAAGATCCATTTGGATATCTCACAGCAAACTCAAAACTCAGTAGGGATAAAAGTGAACTCATCAGCCAGGTAGTGTGGCGCACACCTTTAATCCCAGAACTCAGGAGGCAGAGGCAGGGGGATCTCTGTGAGTTCAAGCCAGCCTGGTCTACAGAGCAAGTGCCAGGACAGCCTCCAAAGCTACACAGAAAAACTCAGTCAACCGAGTCCCTCCATTCTCCACCGCATCATTCCCTTCTCCCATGACATCTGGTATTCAGTATAAGCTGCAACACTGTTTCCTTCACAGCACTAGAGTTTGCTGGACTCTCATTTTGGCCCCTATGTTATCTCTCTCCTATACCATGGCACATTAAGTAGATTTCTGACTTCAAGAATCTCAACATAAAATAACAAAAAGATAAAACATCAGATAAAAACTACAAACCAGCCCAGAAAAGGAAAAGTGTGAAAACTGCCAGAGCAAAGGACTGAGGAAAGAGAGAAGGATGTGATCTGCACGCTGCCTGAAGGGAAAGGGGATTCCCCAGAAAGAGCTAACAAGCTTTTGGACTAAGATAATGACACAATGCGAATATTTACAAATTAAATTGTTCATTCAAAACTACAAAGCACTTTCTTATTGTTGGGCATGTGTGCTCTGTCAGTAGGGTTCCACCCTGCACTATAGGAGAAGCTCACAAGGACCTCCAAGCCTCATGAGCAAGGTAGGGGAGTCACATCCTACAGATGTGAGCTCAGCCCACATCAGTCCTGAGGCATCCAGGGTAAGAGGGAGTAAAGGAATCAGCTTTGGAATCCAAGAATGGGCTTCCAGCAGCTATGACATCAGGGTGGACTTGGAAGTAGAGAGAAGCAAGGACTGTCACAGAGTAGCAGGTGTTTGGAAGAGAGGACTATGCCAGCCTCTTTCACAACCCCTCGCCAGAGGGTCAAGCAGCACCAGTTTTTCTGTGTATGAACGACAGGACAGGTGTCCCTAAATCTCAACCTTTGTGCTAGAAAGCATTTCTGGCTTAAAGGGAAGACAGGAGAAGTCAGTGGAAGGTAATCTTGAGCAGAATCCCAGCATTACCCCAGAACTCCTAAGCACCCCCTCATCATCTAAGTTGGCCCCACATCCCTTCCTGCGATTCCCTGCTCCTCTACCTTAAGAAATAAATGGAGCCGACAGGCCTGAGAATCTGGCTGAAAGGGCTCCTGCTAGGTGGAGTGGAGTCAGGGAGTTGCTAGAGTGACAAGAAAGGCAGAACTGGATTCATGACAAGGCTATCCAGGCAGGGTCAGGACATTTAAAGGTACAGGTATCTTAAAGTAAGGGTCTTCGGGTTAAGGTGCAGCTGCACAGTAATACATTTCTAAGAAGTGAGGTGCACAGTAGCTAATCTCACAGGGTAAAATCAAATTTCCATGGGATCACTTCCAAAACCGTTTACAATCTGACCTCTGCCACTCCAAGTTCCTAATAGCAAGCTTCTTGCAGCCAGGATGGGATGCGAACTACCCACTCCAGCATTTTCCCATCTCCTTGCCTTTGTTTACAGTCTATACCTGAACAATAATATTTTTAACAACAGCTAGGTGTTAGGTATACTACATTACGTCATTTAATACTCCCAACAATCCCGAGAAACGCTTTTCCTAATTTCACACATGACTTAACTACAGTACCAAGGGGGTCACATGACTTGCTAGTACAGGGAGTCAGGATTCAAGCTGAGGTGTCTGGTTTCAGAGCCCAGGCATTCAATCACTACACTATCTACCACAATTCATACCCACTATGCTAGGATCAGTGCTTTCTGCAAGGACTATGGAGAAGGAAAGCCATGTTTCAGTCGCCGTACGTCAGAGACTATGAACACTGAGTATGACTGATGCCTGAATTAGCTTGTGCGAGGTACAAGTTGGAAAGCAAGTACAGAACCACTTGAGGCTGTGTGCTACCCTCTAGGTGATGAAAGGCACTCCCCCCTTTTAGTTCTCTCGTCAACTAGACGGCTGCACTCTCCAGGCAGATAACACCCCGGAGCCAGGTTGGTATGCTGGAAGATAGCGGGGAAGGGCAGACCTGCAACCTGACTGCTAAGATAAAGTAGACCAGCCTGAAAATGGCTCAAGGAAAGAAAAAGAAGGAGCCAATCTAGGAGCTCAGATGGCCTTAGCGTGGCCTGGGAAGGAAAGGCAACAAGCACAAGGACCCTGGCTCTGACCGAAGGTTCTGGGTGGGGAAGAGGAGCTTGGATTCACTGCTCTTTAAAGATGGTTGCAACTGTGGGTTTCCTCTTTAAGAGCTGACCTGAAGGCTGTGGTGTGTCAATCCTTTCTGGTACTAAAGGAGCTAGGTAAAGAGGCTTACCTGAATACATTGGTTGTTGCTGTCTGCTACCACTATGCGGCCACTGCTCGCGGCAGACACACCTTGCAAATTGGTGAATTCACCCTTCTCCCTTCCACGGCTGCCTGTGGGTAAGAGATGAGAAAACGCACATTAACTGAGATCAGTCTGAACCTCTCTCCCCTCCTCACTGAACCTCCTGCCTGAGACAGCCCCCACCATCCTCCCCTAGGCCCCCATCAGGCCCTCACCTCAACCTTCAACCAACCCTGCCCCTAGCCTTCATCTGGCTCTGTGCTCGGCCTTCCTACCAACACGAAAGACGAGTTCATCCTCGATTGGGTTGTCCTTCCGTTTGCCACCAGTGCTGTACATGGAACTGGGCCTACGCACTGCCTTCTGACGTACGTGGCTGCCAGGACCACCGGGAGACTTCACCCGGCGCTTCACATCGTCTGGGGAAGGTGGCAGGTCCCCGGGTCGCAGGGCACGCACACGGAAGGGGCTGCCACGAACTGGCTGTCCGTAGAGTAGCACTGAGAGGAGCAGGTCACCTTCTGTGCGGGCAGTATACACCAGCTCATATGTGCCATTCTTGTGGTCCACCACTGGCACCGCAAGGCGTGTGCCATCCGGGCCAGTGATCTCTGCACACAGCTCTGCACTGCCTGTGCGCACCAGCCGTCCATCTTTGTCTTTGGTGGTGACAGTGAGTGAAGCAGGCTGGCCCACCAGTGCCTGGCGCAGGCCCTCGCCTGTGGCCACTGTCTCATGTGCAGTGGCACTGGTGGTGAGCAATGCACCCAGATTCAGCACCGATTTCCGCAGCCCATCCACTTCAAGGACCAGTTCCAGCTGTGCGTTCTCGTGCGGCCTCTCCGGGAAGGCCTGGGCGGCCAGTGCAGCCAGCCTCTCTCGCATGTGCTTTCTCACTAGCAATACCTCAGGGGCAGAGCCCAGTCTCAGTGCCTGCTCCGCGAAGCTGCAGCTACTGCCAATGTGTTCCTGACCCTGGCGCAGTGTGTCTAACTGTGTCTGCAACACCTGTTGAAGGGGAGGAGACGGAGTAGGTATGCTGACCGGTAAAAACGAAGCTGCTGTGCTCACTGATGAGCTTGTAGTATCATGGCAGGAAAGAAATACATAGAGATGCACGTGGACAGGGAGGCAGATGACCACGGCAGTGACACACCATGTGGACAGAGAGGCAAGTGACCACAGCAATGACAGGCCATGTTGCGAGACAGAACAGAGGCTAGAGAAAAGGAAGCCTTATGTGGACAACGGAGACAGTAAGACCATCTCACCACAGACCATGGGTGGCAAGGGTGACCTGACGCACCTTCTGCTTGGCCCCGCAAATGCTCTCCAAGTCGCTGACCAGAGCCTGCTTGCGCTGCTGCAGAGCTTGTTCCAGGTCCTCAAAGGCTGCACTTATCTGGGCCAGGGCCTCTGCCTTGCGCTCTTGTAGCTGCTGGCTGATGCCCCCAACTAAGGCAATAGCTGCAGAGAGCTGTGGCAATCTGAGGAGGTGAAACATCTCATACCTCATGCTGGAGGGTGTCCTCGCCAAATCAGTCCTCAAAGACTATTGCCCTCTGGGAGATCCCCTATCTGTCCTTCGAGAGCCTCCTAGTCTTGCTCTTCCTAGACCTTTCTTCCCCCTCCCCTGCACCTCTGTGCTGCCCCTGCTGGGGCACCAGCCCAGACCCCCGAGATGCCTACCGGCCACGCACAGCCTCGAGCTGGCGCTGCAGGGCTGCCTTGTGCTGCTCCACCACGTCCCGCAGGAGCACTGTGCCGTGCTCCCGGTGCTCCCCTGCGCGGCACTCACCACACATGGCAGTCTCACAGGCCTCACAGTAAAACTCCATCGTCTGGCGGTACAAGGGCTCCTATGAAGCAACAGCCGCACACTACACTTCTTTGTCCCCTCCCCTTTGGCCCTCTTTACCCCTGCAGAACACCTCACCATTGCCACCCTACCCTCATCACCTCTCCTTTCTCCTCCCACCCCAAGTCCTGGCCTCAATGGGCCTCGCTTGGGCCCACCTTGCCTTCATGGTTGGGGCAGGAGAGAGGGCGGCCGGCCACTGCACTGAGGGGGTGGGGGTCTTCGGGGTCGTGGGCCCCATCAGGAGCCTGCTGCATGGCCTCCATGAGGCTGCTGATGAAGAAGTTGTTTTGTAGGGCTGAGACCCCCTGCTCTGGGAGGATGGATGTCTGGCGGCACACTGGGCAGGACAGCGTCAGGCTCTGAGCAGGGATGTAGTTCTGGAGGCATCTGGCCAAGGAGAAGGGAGAGTCACAGCACAGGGGCACAAGCACCCCTCATAGGTGCCTAACCCCTCTTACATGCATGTGCCATTGACATTTCATTTCGAAACTTCTTTGTGTGGAGTGCACATACACACAGGCCTCATCGACCAGCAGATGTTAGAAGGCCTCTGAGCACTGAGCAGGAATACATCCCTGGTCTTTCTAAGAACAGACATGTCTACATTCCTCCACTAAAACAAACACAGGCTCACCTTTCACAGATGTTTACCAAGCCTCCTCAAGAAAATATGTAACAAGCCCTCATCCTGCTACTCCTGTCCTCCTTAACTCATTAAACATTTACTGACTGGTTATTCTTGCCAAATTTATGGCGCGCTCTGGGGATAAAAAATAAAACACAGTGCCAGCCTTTAAAATACTTCTAGTCTTCAGAGGGAAAAACAAAGACACAGAATTAGAATTTAAAGATTAAGGACACTGGTCCTTGAGTTAGTGTGCCTCAAGTTCAACTCCCTGGCCAGGGACCTAATCCACTGTGTGACACCTGACAAGTTACTTTCACAAACTTCTTTCCTTATAAGATGGAGATGGCACAGAGTTCAGCTACATGAGGATTGAATGTCAAAGGCCCGCTTCCATGTACAGATACATGCCTGTAGAAGGGTGTGTGCTGGGTGCTATGCTTTATACTTTGTATGAAGAGGTGCATAAAGGGTTAAGTGGTCAGAGTAACCAAACCAGTGAGCACTGGAGCCTGTGCTTAACCAACATACTCCCACTATTCCAGGGAGGTGAGACAGACCTGGATTCATGGTAAGGGTGGGAACAAATTTATACTGAAGAAACATGGCCAGGTGTGCCTGCACATGCCTATCGTTCCAGCACTATGGAGATGGAGTAAGAGGGCTGCCTCAATTTCAAGGCCAGCCTGAGCTACGTAATGAGGCCCAGCAGGGGGTGGTGGTAGATTAGATTTAGTGAGAAAGAGAAAAAAAGGAGAGGGAGAAGCTGATGATGATGAGTGGGTATGGAGAGTGAGGGAGATCGTTCTTCAGGGGCTCCTGGCTCCTAGCTTAGGCATCTGAGAGAATGATGGTGACATACATCACAGTGAAAAACACAGGGAACAGCACTGGGGAGAAGGGGGTTAAGACACAGAGATGAGGGGACATCAACATCCAGATACTCAACAGCCAGAGAGAGGATGAGATCCGAGAAGATGTGGGCAGTGGAAAGAGAGAGGGACGGAGAAGTCAGCACAGATGACCATGAAGGGCAGAGGTGATAGATGGTCAGAGGGGCTGGAAGAGTGACAGTGTCCGGAGGGAATGAGTCACCAGGGTGGGAAGCGGCTGAGGAGCGGAAAGTGTCCACTACATTTGGCAAACATGAGGAGACTTCTCTGTGAAGGTGACCGTGGCGGCAAGAGCAGTGGGAGAAGTCTGAGTGATACATGTTGAAGATGGTGGGGAGACTGGGTGGTTGAGTGAGAGGGGGCTTGCAGGGATACAAGAAAATAGCTTCTCTGTGCTGACAAGGGTACTTTAGTTTTGCCATCTACCCAAGCCACCACTGAGCCACATACACCCCAGCCTACTATTATGGGAATTTCGAGCTTATTTCCTAGCTAAAAAGTTAGCAGTAGAGACGGAGCGATGGGAATGACAAGGAAGTCAGGAAGACAAAGTCTTAAGGAAGGAGAGGCTTGGCCGACCCCATCCTTTGATGAAGGGAAGGATCACAGGAAGGGTGGCTTGAGAGGAGCACAGGGACAAAGTCAGAATAAGGATGCCTAACTTGCCTGAGGCAGGACCAACCACAGAGTGAAGAAGGGAGGAGTGAGGAATGATGGTGGCCAGGATTAGTCACCAGAGGGAGGGAGAGGACAACGATTGCTAGAAACAGACACCAGACTGAAGGCAGCTGTGCTTAGAGATCATCAGTCCGTGGAAGAAAGATACCCGCAGAAGAAACTGTCCTGTATCCCAGGCTCTTCTTTCGCTCTTGTCTATACCTTTTGTTCTTAACTAAGATGTAACAAACATTGTGTGTCGGGTACGATCTTAAGTGCTTTACAAATATTAACTGGTTTCTCTGTGACCTACTTCTCCCTGAAGTCCCTCCCAGAAGAGTGGTTTTTGTTTCATGCTCCACATTCCTTAGGGCCAGAAGGTGGGGTTGAGTCCTCCCTCTTCCCAACTGGAACATTCTATGTGTCTGCAGCTCCTTTGAAGCTGTCCCTTCCCTTCTGCCTGGACCACACTATTTTGCTACTGTCCCCACTGACCTGAGGGCTGTTTCTCCACTGTCTGAAGTCCTTTTCCTGAGGCAACTCTTCTATCGCCCTCTCGTCCCCGCTCTCGGTGGCTCTAACATCTACCAGGCCACCCACCTCCATCACCGTTTCCTCGTCCTTATCTCCTTACCACCGAAGAGCCCTTCCTTCACTTCACCTCTCTGTCCGTTACTGTTCCCACTGCCACCCACATGTCGTCACCTGTCACTTCTTTGACTCTGAGATCGGTCCCAATCTGTCCCTCATGGCTCTCATCCCACTAGTCTAGCTCTATTCCCACAATGCACCTTGTTAGGTAATGGACAACTCTTTCCTGTTTGTCAGACATTCTCGGATTGACAATTTCCAACCTTCTTGTCTCTTTTCTTGCTTCTTTAAAATTCACTCTATGGAATTTCAAAGCTCACAACTAGTGAGCTTTGAAAAAAATCTAATTGTAATATATATGCAGAGGGCCTATATGTTACAATTAGATTTTTTTAAAGCTCACTAGTTGTAGAAGAGGAGGTGCCTAGTCTCACTGCAACCTGATATACCAGGGCTGGCTGACAGCCATGGGAGGGGAGGCTTGCCTGTATCTGAAGAGAAACAGAGGAGGAGGAGTGGATGGGGCAGGGAGAAGGGGAGATTAGAGGGAAGAACTGGAAAGAGAGAAGGGAAGGGAAACTTAAATTGGGATGTAGAAAAAAAAACACAAAGAAAAACAATCAATCAAAAAAATCTAATTAAGCCAGACATGATGTCACACACCTGAAATCACAACACTTGGGAGGCTGAGGAAAGAGGCCTACCTACACCCAGCCTGGGCTACACAGAGGCTGTGATTCCCCCTTCTCCTAGCCCCTGCCCTCACTAACCAGCATACACTGGCTTCTTCTCTGGCTTTTTACTGCTTATTTTTTTATTATCATTTTGTATTTTTTACCCTTGAGACAGTCTCACTACAAAGCTCCTCTAGCCTCCAAAGTGATGGGAATTAAAGGTGTATTCCATCACACCCAGATCTCAGAAGCCTGCTGGTCAACCAACCTAACCAAACAAGAATTTAAATGGGCAGGAAGGCTGCTCACTGATTAACAGAGAAGATAGTAAAGCTGGAATCTCAAGAGAAGAGCTGTCAGGGAAGCAGATTTAGTGGAAACGGGATAGATGGAAGGTTTGGAGAGACTCTGGTGAGAAGATCTGGGGACTAGGACATCTAAGATGCAGCCATGAGAAATGAGACCAGAGAGAAAAGGATACCAAAATACAATGGGATCATGAAGAAAACCACACAAAGGCTTTGAGTGCTTTCCAGGCATGACAAATTTCCTAATGGGCGTGCTGAGCCCACCTCCCTATCCAGTTGTATCCCAGATCACTTGTAATCCCTCACTCTGCCCTAGCTACACGGGGTTTCTTGTAGCCTCCCTCATCTAACACATTCCCCAGGCCACATGGTCTCCTTGAGCTTTCCATTCTGCCTAGCCTGCTCTTAAATTCCCTTTGCCTACCTAACTTCTATTCATCCCTGGGATGCACAGGATTCTCCAAACTAATGGATCTCTAAATTTACACGGTTTAGTACTGCATGTGAGTACTCTGAGTGTAATTCATGGGTCTAACAATCCAGCCAGCGCTATGATTACTGGATTGCTACCTCCCTCACTTTACTACAAACCCTTTCATCATAAAGATCACGTCTGTAGAGATGGGTATGGTGGCGCACGCCTTCAATCCCAGCACTTGGGAGGCAGAGGCAGGTAGATGCCTGTGAGTTCAAGACCAGCCTGCTCTACATAGTGGATTCCAGGCTATCAAGGGCTAAACAGTGAAACCTTGTCTCAATAAATAACTAAGATAAAATCCTGTCTGGTATTGTTTTCCTCCTTAGTGCATATTCAATGACTTGCATTGGGTCTGGCACACAGCAGTTACTCAATAAGAAATATTAGCAGAATGAAGGCACAATAAATAGAAGCTGAGAAGGGCTGCCTTTCACTTAGTGCCTCGGACCAGGCGGGGAAGAACAAACCTAACTTCAAATAGCCATGCTTCCATCAGTCACAAACTATACTGCTTCCAGTGCTGGTTGGGAGTCTCAGTACTTTCGGATTTCTCCCCTGGCTGCTTTGTGATCTGGGAAGGACCTGACAAGGTTCGATTCTAGGCAACACTCTGGCCCAGTATTCAGAGTTCCTGGCTCTCTCATAGCCTATTACAGCCAGATCCTTACCTCCTGCAGGATGGGATTCACTTCCCTCCCATGCATGCACACTCCCTTTATTTATAACATGCATTTCCCTTGGGGGGCACGGGGTGCTGCAAGGTCCTTGTCCCTCTCTGGTAGCTCCCCTCACCTTTCACAGAAGGTATGTAGGCAAGGCAGAACTTTGGGGCACCGGTACCGATCCAGGCAGATACTGCATACCAGAAACTGCTTGTCCATTGGCTGCACCTCCGGGCCAGGGCTGTCCTCCCTCTTTGCCATGGTGACCACAGATGGTTCCTGCCACTCACACCAGCCTGTGTACAGAGAAATAGTCAGCAGCAGGGGGGCCAGCAGTCCCTCTCCCCACCCGATCTCCCGCAGAGAAATGTGCCCCTTTCTTCCCTGCCAGGGACAAGACAAGGTGGTGGCTGGAAGTGCAGCGTGAAGCACGTGGGCTGAATGACTCTTGAGCGTGGCACGATTTCAGAGCACAGATTTAGGGTTACACTGGATTTTAAAGCTCCTCTCTTGCCATCTTGGTGACTGAATTATTCTTCAAACCCCATCAGTTTCTAATTCGTAATAATGCAAATACGAAATCCCATCCCAAATGATTGTTTTAAAGTCTAAGAGGGTCCAGGTCAAGTGCACAGTGCAGGAATAACTTCACTGACACCCCGTCTCGTTTCTGCTTAACGCCTCCAACCAGCCTCCAGGTAGCCTCTCTGCCCACACTCTGACCCGCCACTTAGCACAACTGCCTGGGGTTGCACTTTCTGCCACACCAACCAGTGTTAAGGTTAAGGATGACTGCTAAGCCCTCCTTTCTCCCACACCCCAAGCGGCCCATCTTAGGCTGCCAAGGGTTCACTACTGCAGTGCAGCTGCTGGTGTTCTACTCGCCTCGCCCGTGCCTTCCCATCCATCACCATTTCCGACCAGAGCGAGTTTTCTGAACACAGATTTGACCCTACCATTACTCCTTTTAAATTCCTTCAATGGCTCTCCACTGTCCAGAGGATAAAGTCTTTAAACTGGCCCCAAAAGCTGAACAATTCTGTTGTAATGGTTTCAATGCCTAGAAAACTCCATATTCTCTGTTTCTGTAGTTACCCATTCTGTTCACTTTTGCCTGAGACACTCTTACCCCCTTGCCTAGTTTTCAAGTAAACGTCACTTCCTTTGGGAAGATCCTCTGGGTCTTTACAAAGTCTGGGCTGGGTGCTACCTCTGCCTGCCCCTCAATTCCTTGTATTTCCTCGATCCTAGACCTTACCCTATAATTTTATTACTTCTCTGCTTCCTTCATATATAGTATTCTTACAAGCAGGCAACTAGCTTACTTCCCATTTCTAGGTCTTAGCAAGGAGTCTGACATTAAGAATGATCTATCTTTACTGAGTTTGATGATTAATTCAAAGTATTTATTTACTAAGTGCCTAATGTACACAGACACTGGAAGTGTCTGAACAAAAGTGGAGAGGTGATAGCGGATAGTTAAAAAGTATTATGAGTAGCTGGGTTGGTGGTACGCACCTTTAATACCAGCACTTGTGAGGCAAAGGCAGGAAGGTCTCTGAGTTTGAGGCCACAGTGAGTTCCAGGACTGCCAGAGCTATGTAGAGACACCATGTCTTAAAAATAACAAGAAGAAAGTATCGTAGCAAGTAAATTCATAATTGCCCTTAGGTGACACAGAGTACTATGAAGAAAAATAATGTGACAAGAAACTAAAATTCTTTACTGAGTGGTCACAAAGAGCTCTCTGCAAGCAGAAAAGTAGGGGTACTGGCAGGAACCATGGGGAACTGGGGAGGGGTCTGAAGCAAAAGTAAATGGACATTCTTGGGAGAAGGCTCATACTTAAACGAACTGTGTGATTAAAGCAAAGTAGTAACGGCAAGAGCATTAAGAATATAATAATAAGAGGCAGTTTACAAATAAATGGAAACAAACTGGAACACTCTTCTGGTACGATGACAACTGCAGAGAAACAGAAGCTGGAGTGGAGTGAGGAGGACTAGTAGGGAAGTTACCCCAGTTCTTCAGGTAACACGGTGCTACAGAGTTAGAGGCAGAAAGATTGAGTAATGCTAATAATGGGTTTGAGGTTGAATTAGAAGGAGTGTCATGGACTGGATACCAGAGGAAAAAGGGGGCGTTGATAACAACTCCCCGGTTTCTCAACTGATCAAATAGAAGACAGAAAGGGCTAGTAAGGGGGTATCTGGGACATGCTGTTCTAGGTACACTAAACCTGAACTATATACATGGTGTCCAGGTGGAGCCGTCAAGTTAGAAACAGCATATAGGAGCTCAAGAGAGAAGTCTGGGCTTGTTATTGATTGGGCATCATCGGCATATTAATGGCCCTTGAAGCAACAAGAATGGATGACAGAGTACCTTGGGATACAAAGTGGAAAGCAATAGGGGAGTGGGGTGAAACAGGTTAAAGACTAGACGTGTTCGCTAGGTTTGGCTGTGGTGGAGTGGTTAGGGCAGAAGCCAGGCCAGAGTGATAAGCAAATGAGTGTTGTTAACAAAGTAGATGTAGGCAATCCGTGTCAGCAATTTACCCATGAAGAAGCTGAAAAACAGGGAGAGGGACCAGATCACCACTGCTGTGTCCACCTAGGAATACCACGGGCACCTTAAAGACAATGAATGAATGACAGCCCAGAGGCCTCTTCAGACTTGGGGAGGGATAGAAGGGCTAGAGTGCATTTGCCCTGAGTGTATGTGCTGGTGGTGTGGGAAGGAAAAGGAAGGATCACTTGAGAAAATCTCTCCTGATGTGGGCACTGGCATCTTGGGGGACTTAATACTAGGGCATCATAAGAGGAAAGGAGGGCAGCTAGGCAGCTTACAGAAGAGGGAGGATGAAGGCAAACTGAAGCTTCAAACTGTAAATAGGAAGGCTGGGAGGTAGAGTACCAGTGGCCTGCTGAGCCTGGCTGGGGCAGCTGGACATTAGGCTCCACCCCTCTCTAAACCCAGGGGATCTCCCAGCCTGTCATACAGAGGCGGGAATTGGGTTACATCCAAGGACCGACAGCCCCTCCCTCCCTTCCCCTTCCTGTTTCGGCTTCCTACCCCGATTCACAGGGTATCACATCTGCTGTGGCCATTCCCCAGCCTCAATCTAGGGTTCGCTAGGTTGGTTTCCTGGGGCCTTCCTACTCCTGGATCACGCCTCTATTCTAGACATAGACCTCCAACAGGCCCAGACTCAAGTGGGCTATTTATCACAGCAGACATGTAGAGGATCTTGGACACAGAGCAAATAAACAGATTTCTGCAATGCAGTGTGGTGGTGAACATGTTAGGGAAGCAGGAGTAAGTTCCCTAACTTGGACCTGAGGCAGGTGGGCCCAGAGGGATGGAGATGGAGGATGGGTAAGTTATTGAGCACCGTGCTTTCTGTCTCTGGGAGCTGCGATCACTCACTGTGGCAGGAGAGGGCTAACAAATGGGATGCAGAGCTAAGCAGGGGCCATACTGCACAATGCTTTGTTGTCCTTTGGACTTCACCCCCTCCCCTGCTAGGGGATTATCCAAAGTGCAAAGGAAAAGTTTGGTGGTGGTTGGAGGGAGGTGGAGATTAAGGCCAGAATGACAAAAGTAGATGTTTTTCTATTGCTGAGTGGAAAATAGGGGGTCAGGAGTGGAAGTTTAAGAAAGTAGTTGCTACAGGAGGCTAAAATAGTTTTCATGGGGAGAAAACCAATAGAATCCGATAACTGGTTGGTGTTATATGAAGAGGCAGGGTAGAAGAAAGGATTAGAAATGGTTGCTAGTTTTCTAGCTTGGAAACTAGAAGAGTCTGGGTAACAGGGTGATGAGTCAAGTGGTTTAACACAATGTCTCCAAGGTGCCCATGGGACACAGTTCAAGTGGAACAGTCTAGCTGTCAGTTGGAAAGGCAACTTAAGTGGAGGAAAGAGAAGACATGGATTTAGATTTCTTTGGTATAGGGATGTTCCTAAAGCCACAATGAAGTAGATGACACCAAGGGTAGTGAGAAAGGAGGACCTATAACTTAGTCCCTAGGAATGCCAACAATTAAGATACAGGCTCAGAATATAAAGCCTGCAAGGAAGAGTGGGAAGGTATCAGAGACAGGAATGGCAGAGGGGAAGCAAGCTGTCCGGAGGCCAAGGGAGAAGAGAGCCTTTCCATCAAGACAGTGATCCCCACTGAAATGTCAGAGGCCCCATCATGTAAAGCCCCCAAAGAAGCTGCTCTAGCTTCAAGTGGTGTACTTTCTGGCAGCTGGAGAAGGCAAATTCAGAGAGCTAAAAAGCTGATTTTAAACGAAGACAGCTAGTGCTGGATAAATGGGATCTTTGACATGGAGAGGGAAAATGTGTTTCAGAGCTTTTCAGGTGTTCCAAATTCTCAAACCACCCCCAGCATGGGATGACATTCTTCTCCAGTCACACTAGATTCCCAGTGTACAGGACTTACACAGCTGTGAACTGGAGGTGACCACAGGCATTGCTGGGGTGTGTACAGGTGGAGGGCGTTGCCTAGGCTCACTTGCTAAAATGACTCACTCCTACTCACTAGCTTCCAGGTATATTTGATCATTTGAGGCTGAGAAAAATAACAAATGTCTGTAGGCTGTGGCCTTTGGGCTTTCTCCAAAAGAAAAGTAACAACAATGGATAAGGGGAAGCCCTTAAACCTGAGCAACCTTTCCCTTTCCAGGGAAGGAAAGTGATGAAATTCATATTACTATCACTCTGACAGTGGGTGCATGGATCATCCAATCAAATGTCCTGGACACCCTCTAGGCCACCCTTCATCTAGGAGCTGGAGACACAGAGTTGGATCAAGTGGCTCCCTACCTTTTCCCCGTGGGAAACTGACATGTACACACTTAATGACAATGTGGTAAGAACCATGACAACGACCAGTTCTAACTGCTAAGGCGGGAAGTATCTAACTTGGTGGAAAATGAAAAAGGCTTCCAGAGGAAGGGATGTTTGAGCTGGATCTTGAGAAACAAACATGAGTTTGATAGGTGCCTTGGGAAAACTGAGTAAAAGAACAGAAATATGGGGAGGGTGGGGGGAATGGGAGGATGGAAGGGAGAGGGAACTGGGATTGGTATGTAACTAAGATTCCCTTTAATTTAAATAAAAATTAATTTTTAAAAAGAACAGAAATGTGAAACACTTACAAACAGAATAGCAGTGTAAGAGAGTAAGCCTCAAAGGGCAGCACTGGAACCCCGTGGTTTTACGACCCACTGGGCTAAGTACCCCCACTCACTGCACTCGTTGCCCCTACTACCCATTCCTTAAAGGTTTAATTCTGTGGGTTTTGTTTCAGGGTCTCTTCTCTGTTTATGTAATCTGTCTGGGTAATCTCATTATTTCCTGCAGTCTTAATTCTCATGCATTTCTAACCCCCAAAGCTTTGGGCGGAAAGACTCACTCCCTTGAATCCCAGACCTGCATATCTAATTGCAATTTTGGATACCTCTGCTTGGATAATGAATAGAATAGTCCCAAACTGAATCCATTTCCTCCTTTTTCTTCCTGCTGTGCTTCTCCTCTCCATAAAAGGTACCACCGTTCGCCAGGCCTTATCAGTCAGAGCCCTAGTAATATCAACCCTGACTTTTCTCTCAACTCTACGTACAAACTATGATACTTCGATGCAAAAATGTGCTCAACTTTAAAAAGTCAAGAGATCTATTCATTGGGGCTGGGATTCCCATGACCCTATACGTGTGCATAAGTTTACACACACATATGTTAACAATAATGACTAAAGAAAAAGAGGCTATCAATTTGAGAGGACAGCATATGAGGGTTTAGAAGGGTAATTGGGAAGGGTTGGAGGGAGGAAAGGGATGGGGCAAAGTGATGTAATTCTATTTTAAAATTTCGTTCTTGATTTTGAGACAGGGTTTCTCTGTATAGTTCTGGCTGTCTTGGAACTCACTCTGTAGACCAGGCTGGCCTCAAACTCAGAAATCCACCTGCCTCTGTCTCCTGAGCGCTGAGATTAAAGACATGTCTGCCACCACCATCTTTAAAGTCATGAAATTTAGGATCTAGTCCTGTCACTAATGCCATTGCACAAGATAAGTCTACTCCATACCCGTATTGTAAAATGGGAAAGAGAGGGTTAGGGGGATTTCTTGTTCTCAAAATCTGAGATTCCAGAGGCTTCCTTTCAAATTAAAAGCTCCTACAGACTGCAATGTGCCCCACAATTAAATCTCATCTCAAACTAGCTTGATGATTTGATTGCTAATTTCCATCACAAAGCTAAGCATGATAGAGGGTGCTCACAGGCTGCCCCTCCCCTTTCTTTCCAAAATAAATGTTTTCTGAGTTTAAGTCACCCATGGCATTCACTCTCAGCACTCTGCTGTGTAGCAGTTGTTTTCTGAGCATAGGCGCTACTATCCCAACCACGATTCTTTTCTCTCCAGTTATATTAGCAGAAATGCCACTGTCCCCTAAGTAGCTGAGTTGGTAACTGCCATATAGAAAGTCCTCAATAGATGCTGGTGACAGGAGAGTTATGTTTAAACTCTGTAGGTCCCTTTCAGCAAAATAAATAAATAAGCAAAATCAAAAACAGTAACAAGACAAAGGAACAAAGTTCCAAGGAGAGAGACCTCCATTTAGCACAAGGTAGCTTTCCCACAGCATAAGATAGTCTAAGTGCTCTCTCAATGCAGGCATCCAAGCCAAGAGAGGCAGGGCACCTGTCAGGCCTGCAGCTTCCATTCTCATTCTGCAGCAAACCAGAGCCCCGCTTAGGAGATAGGCACAGTGTGGATGGAGAGACCTGTAAAGATCTCTGCACCCACCCTGAAATCTCAGATTTATCTTCCCTCTGGGGCAGTCCTTTTTTTTCTTTCTTTCTTTTGAGGTCCACATTGGACTCCCACACCAGGAACATGCACAGGGCCTGCTTTAAGTCATATTGACCTCCCTGGGGTACAGACTGCCCTTCCAACCTGCAACCATCTGTCCCTGCAGGTTTGTGGCCCAGGTTCTGAAACCAAGTCCAGAAGGAAGGTAGTGGGAACTAGGGAGGGGCCTGGAGTCCTCCAGGCAGGGCCCAGGCTGAGGAAGAACTAGAGGGGTCCTTTCCTACAAGAAACAGCCTCTGCAGGAAGCTTCCTGTCCAGCAAGCTGTGCCCGCAGCGGAGGAAGGATGTCCTCCATCCTGGCTAGTGGGCTTCTAGGTGCCCAGGGAGGAAGGAGAAGAGAGCAGGGGTGGGCGTCTGCACCAGGGAGAAAGGAACCCTTCGGACAAGCCGGGCCACAAGATTCCAGAGTGCCAATCAGCAACCCCACCCACACCCCCCAACACCATCGGCCGCAGCATTTGGTACCCTCCGCCAACACACACAGGTTCCCAAAACCCGCGCTCCTAAAAGGAACCATCACCCATCCACCCGCGCCTCCCCCCACCGCACCGCCCGCAAACACGGACCTCACGTGAGCAGCCACAGCCCAAAGAATCCCCCCGCTGCTCTCACAGACACGGACACGCCTCACGTGGACAGAGACTGGAACAGCTTTTGAAAAGCATCCGCGCCCCCACCCACAGACGCTCGGACCGACACACCGCCGCTAGCGCCTGGACCCGGATCCCGACATACAGGGGAACCAAACGCACCCTGGGGGCCCGCGCGGCGCACTCACGGCGTGGGAGCAGGATGGGAGGGCAAGGCCCGGACTGCAGCCACTCGGAGCGGCCCGCGGCGTTGCCCCCGCTGCCAGCGCCCGTCCGCCCGGCCCTACCCGCGGCGCCGCCCCACGTCCCGCGCCTCCGCCTGTCCCCGCGCCGGCGCGGCCGCCGGACCCGTCGCACAGGCCGGAGGGAGGGGCCGGGGCGGGGCTGCGGACCGGCCGGGGGAGGGGGCGACTGGGGAGCTGAAGGCCCGCCCCAACCACGCCCCCGTCTCGCAGGTCACGCCCACCATCCCCTCCGCCCCTGCGGCGCCGGGCGCTGCCTCCGCGGTGCGGATAGGAGCTGACAAGCGAATCCCGGATCTGAGATCCGGGATCCTCGCCCGCTGCCTCTGGCTCCCGAGGCCTCAGGGCAAGGGCGATAGCTGGCATCAGGTAGTGGCACTTGGTCCCTTCAAGAAAAAGCAGCTAGAATCAGCAGAATTCAGTACTCTGAGGTCCCGTCCCAGCTGCTTCTCTAGTCGCACCTTCTCTGGCTTTCCTGCGGGCTCTTGTAAAATCTGCAAGTTAGGTTTCTGCTGAGCAAGAGGGAGGGGGGCCACCTGTACCTCGGCTCAGAACTCTGGGAGAAGGGGTTTGCCGGCTAACTGGGAGACTTCATTCGGTTCTAGGTGCCTCAGGAGCCCCCTCGTGAGGAAATTTGGTTTAGACCATCCAGCGACTCCTTCCTCACACCAAAGACCCAGAGCGATTCTCAGAATCGCATTATGGAAAAACGGCCTTGGTAGACTACAAGAACATTTGTACATTAACAGGGACTGAGTGTTTATTACGTGCCAGACAGAGCTAATCACTTTACATACATTATCTCATTTAATACGCATAACCGTAATAGGTAGCTGCTTTTATTAGCTGCTTTACAACGGAAGGAGCGGAGCGTTCGTTCCCCAGGCGTTAATCCTAATCAGCTAGAAAATGGTGGAACCAGGTTTGGGCTCTGCTTTCAGGTTCTGTCTTCAACCATTTGGAGATTCAATTTTCAACGAAAACTCCCCAGTGGCCCACCAAGTAGGGGCTAATATGAGGACCAGCACCTCTAATAATCAAGGCAGACAGCTGACTACATACAGGCTAACCAAAGCCCAGGAAGCCTGGCCGGGGGTTGCAGTATTAACGACCCAAGAGCCAAGCCAGACTGGAGTGCACCCTGTGTTAGGAGAGCCTGCTGACTGCTCTGGCCCCGTTTTCCACCCTCCAGAGGTGAATGCTGAAAAGATCTGCAGTTGTCTTTGGGGCTGACAATTGATGGCACCTGAGTCCTGACTAAAGTGTTGCCGGGAGTTTTCTTGTGACTTCTCACATAAAGTTCAGGTTTGACTTCAACAGGAGCAGTGCGGGTTACAGCAGGAGTGGTGAAACTGCCTTTATCTCTGCAAGTAGCTACTCTCTACTTGTGAAGGAGCTCAGGCAGGGTTCATGCTTGGAGCCAAGCTAGGGCCACTAGGCTACCCAGTAGCCCAGAAAGACTTTTTCTCAACCCTAGGCTTTCCCCAGGTTGTCAAGTCTCTGACCGGGAGGTTTCTTAGTTCCCTTTCTCCAAAGATTAAAAGTCCTACCTCTTGCCACACCCACTTAAGTTTTCATTCCAGACAGGATTTACTCAGACTTCATGTACACTGGCCTTTCTGCCTGGCATATTAGCTTACTTTTTAGCTCTCAGTTTTTAAGCTGGCATCGCCATCCCTACCCCAGTCTAAGCTGGATGCCCTATTAGGTGCTCCCATTGCATCCCGCATCCTAGCACTTCTCATGGTATTGTAGTTGCCTGGTTACTTGTCTCTATCCCCCACTTGGCCTTAAGCACTGTGAGCAGGGACCAGGTTTTATCCACTGATTTTTCCCCAGGGCCTAAGACAGTGGCTGGCAAATAAAAGCACTCAGTAAACATCAGCTGTATGATTGAATGCATGATGGTTAGCCAGCCCAAACCCCTCTGGTCCCTATGTTCTTCGAACCCATAGCTCTCTTGGTGCTAATGGGGAAGAGAAAATAGAGCTTTGGCTCTAACTAGGACTGAAGGGGATCAGACCTTCAGCAGCTTCTGAAACTTGGTCACAGCTCTTTTGAATTCATAAGAATTGAATGCATGATTACTGGGCATTTCTTACCAACCCACCCTCCACTAGTCGCCCACAAATTGACCTCACTGGGCCTGCTTTATGAAAGGTTTATTCCTAGTGCTTGAACCCAGTCTTCCTGGGCTCTAAGCACAATTCAACTGGGTGTGTGGATGAGGGGAGGCCCATTCAGATGCAGGGCCATAAATGGGGCTCCCCATTTTCCTCACCCCTTTGGTCCCAGTCCCCTTCTCTGCAATGGACACACACCGAGGAGGGACAAAGGGTTTTGGAGGCAACACTATTGGCCCAGGGGAGCCCAAGAAGAGCTGCCATTGGCTGACAGAGCCTTTGGAGGTCCTGTCTTTGGTCGGGGGGCACATCCCAAGAGCTAGGGATAGGCCTGAGGAGTGATGCCATTGGCCAGGGAGTGTTTTGTCATAGCCTTTGGCTGTGGAGTGAAAGAAAACGATCTGGGAATGAAGCCCAGAGGCCAGGAAGATAAAGGACAGGGCAGCAGCTTCTGGGCCTACAGGCCCTTTTCAGACCACAGCAGTATGGGCAAAACTGGTATCAGACCCCAGTCAGGAAAGGGGAGCCCAAGCCCGAAAGTAAGTGTCAAAGGACATCACGTGTCCAATCTCCTCCACCCTGGGGCTGCCCCGCCCAGTGTCCTTCTCGTTAGCCAAGTTGGGCTGGGAGCCGCTCACTGCTCCTCTAGCCAGGAAGGCTTCTCGGCTCCTGGAGGCCGCAGCTTGATGTTGAACTGCTGCAGGGTCTGCTCCAGCTGTTTCTGGTTCCCAGCAAAGTAGGCGGACACCGCGTTGTGGAAGAGCAGCAGCTGTTTGTGCATCACCTTGATCTGGGGGCCCAGCGGGGTCAGCTAAGGCTGGACTCAGGCACCCTTCTTGAGGGGCTGAGCCTAAGCCCAGGCATGGGTCAGGGCATATGGACTCTGTTCTGACAGTGTTTGCGGGATGGGGACTTTCCAAGAAGTCAAAAGAGAAGGGGCAATATGAAGAAACCTGACTTATTTGCTGTGTCTAGGGTTCTGACACCCCAGCTGAGGGGACAATTTCTTTCTGTCATGTTCCTGGTCCTAGTGGCCAGATTCTCAACAACAACAAAGGCCAGTGATTAGGAAGATTACCTGAAAGTGCTAGGTATCAAGGGGCTAGGGGAACCCAGTCCCTAGCCTGGCTGTATCTCCCCACCCAACAATTAGGAGGGTCTGAGGGGAAGGGCACTGTCAGATGGGAAGGTGATTTAGGACCAAGGGAGTAGGGCAGCACCTTGTTTTCTTCCAGGAACTTGAGCTTGATGGCCACATCTCCCCGCAGCTTCTCATATTTGTCCCGATGGGTCTGGAAAGTGGCCTGGGCACTCTCAAGTCGACCACGTGTCCCTGCATCCCGGGGGCCTAGGCTCAGCTCCTCTAAGTCTGTCCGGTAAGCATCATACTCCAGCCTGGGGAAGGGGTGATAAAGGCTGGTCTCCACCTCTTCATCCATACATGTAACTCTTTCCTGAACTTGTATGCCCCTAAATGCTCGAATTTTCACCCACGCCAGCCAACTTCCCGAACCCTGACCCTTTCAGTGCCCACACCTGGCAGCCTCATACTGTTTGACAGTCATGAGTGTGTCTTCCATGGTCTTGGTGACCAGTGTGTTGATACTAGACACAAAGAAGTTCACAGCCCCTAGTAGCGTCTCCCCATTCTTGCACAGCAGCTTCTGCGTCTCTGCATTATAGCCAAATTCCTCCTAAGGGCAGAAGGGAGGCACAGGCCTTGAGTAACGGTGCTTACCTGACAGGAGCCGTACAGCCCTTCATTTCCCTCTGTCCCAAAGAAACAGCCATCAAAACTAAAACAACCAGACTGCCTCTAGCAAGGCTCTCTTAGCCACGTTAGTAGGGTCGCCTTGGGCAGGAGTGTGGGGAGTGGAGTCTCAGGTAAGTTTACAAGACAGGGACAGGGAAAGCTAGTGCAGCAGGCAGGGGAGGGTCTCTGATTAGGCCAAGCACCAAAGGCATTCTTGATGACATGGAGAAGGGTTACTTGTGAGGCACCACTGCGCCCTCTCCCACAACCCCTCCAACTTTCGGGCCTCTGTACAAACCCTTAGGCTGCCTCCATAGGTGAGTGGTGCTGGGGGCAGGACTGGGCACACCCCAGAGGGGTTCTCCCTGGGGGCTGCAGGAGGGAGGGAGGGAGGCTGAGGAATGCCTGCCTGGAAGGGCCAGGGCCCAGTACCCCCACCCTCTTTGTTTTGGCTGAGGCACCTGAAGCTCTGGGGACTTCTGGCTGAGGTCAGCAAAGGCATCCCCTAGTGCATGCTGGGTCTGCAACAGGCTGTAGAGGTGGGCTGTCAGTGCCCGGCCCAGCTGCAGGACACTTTCATACTTGCGCTTCGTCTCACGCAGCAACTCGATCTGCAGCTCTAGCTCCAGATCCACAGTCCGGGAGCCTCGGCCAAATCTCTCTGATAACAGCTGCTTTGTGCACTGATTGGGAAGTGGGTGGGAGGTCAGAAATCTAAACTCCACCCCAACCCCAACAAGTAACTACTCCAACACCCCCGTTCTCTTAGTCATAGTAAAAGACTATGTATGAGACCCGGGGAAAAGGAAACGGTACCCATGGAGAGTTTCCCCAGTCTTACCTTATATGTGTTGATGCCCCATTTCTTGACGATGTCAAACTTCTCTCCGGCAATGCCGCGGGCCACCTCATCACCAGGGCCAGAAGGTGAGGTGCTGTGAGATGGATGGCGGCCAGACCCTAAAGGACCAAGTTCTCTGATGCCAGTTTCTCTCACATACAATCAGGTACTTCTGTGACCTCACTTACTTCCCTCCCAGCACATGAAATGACCTCTCTAAAGGAGGAAATCTACACAAGTGCACTCTTCTGCTCATTAGGGGGAACGGAGACTTAGGTCCCAAAAAACCAAAGCAACTCAATGTATGTATTTGGCATTCCTGGGGTCATGTAAGAGTCTTGTTGGTAGACAGGAAAGGAAGAAACAGAAGCAAACAGGATGAGTGGGACTGGAAGGGCCAAAGCTGTTGGGCGCAGCCGGGCGTTGGTGGCGCACACCTTTAATCCCAGCACTCGGGAGGCAGAGGCAGGCGGATCTCTGACTTTGAGGCCAGCATGGTCTACAGAGGGAGTTCCAGGACAGGTTCCAAAACAATACAGAGAAACCCTGTCTCCAAAAAAAAAAAAAAAAAAAAAAAAAAGCAAAAAACAAAAAACAAAACAAAAAGATAGCCAAAAAAAAAAAAAAAAGGTGTTGGGCACAGAAAACAGGGAAGTTGGTTTGTATTTCCAAGTAGAATTCTAGTCAGCATAAGACTCTAAGAACTCCAAGAAGTTTCACAAAGTTGTAAATCGCCTTTAGCTGCAGAGCTCTTGTGACTCAAAGGTCGTAGCGTGGCTCAGGTGGTGGTGGCCCCATGGACGAAAAGACAAATGAGACAGCTAGAGACTAAATGGCAAGTGGGGAGCAGATGATCAACTCCAAGAGCTGATCTGGGATTGGACAGTCTGTGGATTTCACACCAGCAGTGTTCAAGTTCTCCACTCCACGATTCATGCTTTCCTATGTGTCCTATGAGCCTCCAAACTCTACTAGCCCCCCTCCCACTCAGGCCTCCTGTCTCTTATCATTCATACCTGTGGGGATGAGTCCATCACCAGAGCCCCCATAGCCACCAGACACAATGCTAGTTTCATTGAGGTTGGGTCCTGACACCATCACCTGCTGGAGGTCCTATAGGTCAGAGAAGAGGGGGCACTTCAGGAACGTGGGGGTGGCTGAGATATTTTGGGGATAGAGACAGTACATAGTAAAGTCTGTATAGAGTCATAATGATGACTTGAAAAGTATAAAGAGGGCTAACTAAATGAAGGCTACTGGGACGGGAAAGAGAAACATTTAAGAGTCAGGATTGCTAAATTGAAACAATTAGAAGAATCAAACAAAGCACCTGCTCCAGCCCATCGTCTTCAGGAAGCTGCCCAGCTTCACCATTTCCATGGATTGGGATCTCCATTGTGGCTGCCTTCCCTAGGATCCCGTCCGTCATGGCTAGGGAAGGGACTGGAGTCAAGGTCTCCACCCCAGCACGCTGTAAAGCCCAACACAGACAATTCTGGAAACCGGCCAGCACTCCAGAACAAGGAGGCCTTCCCTGTATTCTCAGAGGTTTCAGAGGTTGTCTGTTAGGACTTGGGTCTCCCTGGAGATCAGCCTCCACTTCTTTCCTTGAGATGTGTGTTTCTCTTCCAAGCACATTATTTCTACAGATGCATGCATACCAAAGCCTCGGGTGTCTTCTCGCAAGCCCCGACCTCACCTTCAGTAACCTTTCATGCATTCAGTCACTCATCAAACATTTAGTGAGTGCCTACTATGTGGGAGATACTGAGGCAATGGGATTACAGCAGCGAGGGCGAGAGGGAATGCCTGTGCTCTCTGGGAACTTGACCCTACACAGGCATGTTTACCAGAAGGCAAAATCCTTTGGTAAACTCAGATGCTCACTTGCCACTCAAGAATGCTCTGCGATCCCTGGTCTTTCACATCCTTTGATGTGCCGTCCCCTCTTCCTTCAAATGGTCTCTCCTTTCTCCATCTCAATCATCTGCCTCCCTCCGGCCCTCCCCACCAGGCCTTAGTTGGAGCAGTTGGTGTCTTCCTGGTGTCAGGTAAAAGCCTCTCTTTCCCAGGACACAGACCGTCCCTTCCAAAGTCAGTTTATGCCTTCCAGATGTGAGAGGTCTCCTCCACCCCCCCACACACCTGGGCATCAGGTGTGTCCTCATCCTTGCTCAGGGCTCAGGGCATGTTGCCCTCAGCACAGGTTTGTGCATTCAACTTCCTTTCGTACAAGTATGTCCTTCTCACCTGGGCCGGGCCACTCTTCCCCTCAGGGCGCGAGGCCCGGACCGCGCGGGGACCTCGGGTTTCAGTTCCCGTCGCGATCTTAGCAGCAGGTCAGAGATTCGGCGGAAGTGACGTGCTCTCCGGGCAGAAGAAGCCGGCCACGTCGCAGAGAAGAAGGGCGGAGGTGACGTTAGCAGACATGGGCAGGGCGATCCTGGAGCCACGCCTTCAAGCTCTTGGAGACTAGCGAGAATTTACTTCCGGAGCGACTCCGCGTCCCCAGGGCGGAAGTCACGTGGGACGCGCGCCCTGGGCGTGATGGAGCAGCAGCAGCAGCAATTGAGAAACGTGAGTAAGAGCTAAGTTTTTCTCCGGGTTAGACGTGCGGTTTGTTTTCTGGGGTACCTGCAAGAACCCCCAGTGTGGGGAAGGCAGGCTGCCCTGCGCACTCCGGGAAGCTTCGGCGGTGGTAAAGTCTTGATCCGCTTTTCTCTTAGTTGCGAGATTTCCTGTTGGTCTACAATCGGATGACAGAACTGTGCTTCCAGCGCTGTGTGCCCAGCCTGCACCACCGAGCTCTGGACGCTGAGGAGGTGGGGACCGTGGGGGCCCCAGAGTTGACAGTGACGTGACGTGACGGTCCCCCCCCACCCCGTTTGCACCTCTGCCTTCCATGACCTCACCGCTAGGCTGGGGACCCGGGGAGAAGGAGGGCTTGACAGGACCCCTTTGGTCTCTGCTTACCTCCGTCTTCCTTCCAGGAGGCCTGTCTACACCACTGTGCTGGGAAGCTCATCCACTCTAACCACCGTCTCATGGCGGCTTACGTGCATCTCATGCCCGCCCTCGTCCAGCGCCGCATCGCGGACTACGAGGCTGCCTCGGCCCTGCCAAGTGTTCCTGCAGAACAGCCCAGAGACTCGTCGTCAGGCAGCTAGCCATCGCCTGCCCCAGGAGAGAAGGTGCTTGGATGGGCTCCTCTATGAACCTTGGGCTTGTCGAAATCTGTACGGAAAGATTGAGCCTGAAAGCTGGGCACTGTTGCTCCTTTTCTTGGAGCCAATAAACCGGGTTTTACTTTGGTTGGTTTTGGGCAGGAATTTATGTCCATTTATTGGCACCAACCTTTAGTCTGCCATTTAGTGCCTATCTTCTGTCCTCAGTCCTGGCAGTTGAGAAATTGCCTTCTGTAACTTAGTAGGACAAACTCAGCATTCCCAGATTCCCAGCAAAAACATAGTTTTTAAGGTTGGTAATAGCAACGGGAAATTGGTTCCAAAAGGAGAGCTCTCAGTGGCTGTCCTTGAGTCTAACTCAAGTGCCTGAATATATATATTGAATCATAACTAGTGTTGGATCTAGGGGAAGAATTCAGTATCAAACAACAAAAGGAGGAAGAAAAGAGTGCTTTAGCCACCAATTCTTAGGAGATCAGTGACAACAAAACAAAGACTAGCCTGTAAGAATACAAGGATGTTTGGGAGGCAGAGGCAGGTGGATCTCTGTGAGTTCGAGGCCAGCCTGGTCTACAGAGTGAGTTCCAGGACAGCCTCCAAAGCCACAGAGAAACCCTGTCTCGAAAAACCAAAAAAAAAAAAAAAAAAAATACAAGGATGTTGTCTAGAATTTCGATCATTTCCCCAGTTTACCATCTTAATATTTTCTGTCTTTGTAAAATCAGCAATAAAGACTTTAAACAAAGAAGGATTTTCTTCTTGTCTTCAGGGCAAGTCAGAAGGACAACATTAGTCAAATCTAACGAAGAGAAATCGAAGGGAGAGGTAGATGGTGATGGAGGGGTGGTTAAATATAATCTAATGTGACTCCTAACAATTCCTTAGTGTTTCACTGCTTGTCTGGAATCTCCTAATCCCAGCTCTCTACCTTCCACCTTGCATTGTTCTCAACTGTAACTGGTGCCAGCTTCTGTATTCTTGTTACTGCCCCTCCCTTTGTGGGGTCTCATCTGTATTCAGGAGGATTCCTCCTTTCCTGGCTCTGCCTTTTCCATAACATCATCTACAGTATGGGGACAGGGAAGGAAGGAGGATGTGGCATATGCCACCTGTCAAGGATAATGACAGGATGCAGGGCAAGCAACAGCATGGGGTGTGCATTTGTTATTGTTTTACTGGGGGTTAAACTCAAGGGCTTGTGTATGCCAGGTAGGAACTCTCAACAACTTAAGCTACCCATCCCCTCTTCACTGCTTTCCTTAATCCCACCCCACCCCTTCAAGTATGGCCACAGGTGGCCGGCTTTCACTCTTTACAGAGGAATTAAATTTTAAATTCCCAGCCAAAAGCAACCATTCACAAAGCAGATCCCCCCCACACACACCTACAGGTCAGAAATATGTGTTTTATTTTTTATTTTTGAAATGGGGGTCTCAAAACTGACATGGAAATCATGATAACTAAAGATGACCCTGAACTCCTGATCCTCCTGCCTCTACTGCCCAAGTGCTGCCAGCCAAAAACTAGAAATAGCCGGCTCTGTGTTAAAACGCGGCTCTTGCCCAAGCCTTATTATGCATGCCTACAAGCCCAGCACTTCACAGATTGAGAATTGTGAGTTTGAAGGCAGTCTGTGCTGTATATCAAGACCTGTCAATGAAGTGCAGTTGGGGCAGCTGCTTCTCAAAATCATGTCTACTGGGTATGTTGCATAAATTTATCTTATCCATTTTATCACAAACCTAGGAGGTATTGTTTCCATTTAATAGGCAAAGAAGAACCCAGAATGTACAAGAGCTCTGTCTTATACATAGTTCTTTGAAAACAGATTCTAGTGTGTCACTGCTTTTTCCTTTGTGTTTTTTCATTTCAGGTGATTTTTAGGTCCTTTGGCCTTAAACTTATGATCCTCCTGTCTCAGCCTCCCAGGTACTGGGATTGCAGACATGGGCTACAACTGGTTGCTAGATAATTCTTTAGGAAGATAAAAATTGCTGACGAGGAACTTCCTTATAGAGTGACCTCATGTCTGCCTGACAAAATTCACTCTTTGACAAGCATAAATGTAAGAAAAGCAGAGTGTGACGTCTTCATTCCCAGAGACAGGAAGGTGGAGACCCAGGATATAGTGTTGCTGCTGGAAGAGTTCTGCACCAATGTATGTAGCCTTTCAATAAACACGTACTGTGAATTGTCTGTGCTTCCGTTCTTTCCATGTCACATGGTTAGTCATTGCTGGGAAAAGACTAGGAAACAGATCTGTCCGAAGCCCATTCTCTTTGAATTACCTGAACTTTTTTTTTTAAGACAGTCTTATTATTTAGTCTCACACCTTGAATTCAAATCCTTCTGGCTTTTACTTCCTAAGTACTGGAATCACATGTGTGCTCCCCACACTCAACCTACATACACTATCATCTTTGCATAGTCTGCCTTCAGAGCAAAAACAAATGTGCCTCAATCTGACCTGTCAGTTCTTTTCTCCCTTTAGTTTCCTCTTCAGTTTCCTTAGGAGAAACCCATTCCTACTGTCCCACTTTCTATAGTTGCCCGTCTTTCTCCAGTCTTATAAAGTGATAGCACTGGCACAGTGAGAGCAGGGCAGTATTCTCAGGCACAACATACAAAACAAGTTTGGAATTTTTTGTATTTTGGGTTTTGTTTTTTGTTTGTTTGGTTTGGGAGGCAGGGGTTTGTGGGAGGTCAAATTCAGGGTTTTCTGCACACTAACAAAGGATTCTACCATTGACCTACATCCTGGCCCAGAGGTTACTTTTGGCATAGCCTTACCATATCAACATTGGAGGTAGAGGTGGTGGTTCTGTCATTGTGACTTTAGATCTTCACTGCCTGTTCCTTGGCCCAATCAAATGGCTTTAAAACTGTTCGTCCATGTAGTCCTCTACCTATGTTACTATTCTCACCAACTCTTCTTTTCCTTCCCTCTAAATAGCTCTTGTACTTCCTATCCACCAGTTAATCCTTTGATGTTTGCATGGTCCATTCAGTAGTTAGGATCACTTAGTTTCTTGATCCAATACCTAATGGTTTCTATTCTGTCTTGGCTATCCATTTAGTTGTGTCTTGGATGTATTGTCATCAATCTAAACCACTCAGTCTTGAGAATACTATTACTCAAGTGATAAAGCACTATTTCTTGAATTCACTGACCATATTTCTTGAGCTTGGTTTAGTAAATCAATGTCCTTACTATCATTAGATTTCTTGTAGCTTTAATAATTTTTTTCCTCAGTAACACTTGCCTTTAAATTTCTAGTCAGCTTAATCCACAATGGTTTTCTTGCTATAAGCTGAGTTTTTTTTTTTTCCGTGCCCTGCCCCCTTATGAAACTTTTGTGTCTGCATTTGAGCAGTTAAATGTTACTCAACAATATCACCATAGAGCATATTTATGCCACTTCGAATTCATAGTTAAGTTCAAATGGAATTTCAGCTCTCACAATCTAATTTGTGTGTGTGTGTGTGTGTGTGTGTGTGTGTGTGTGTGTGTGTGTATGTTATACTTTGATCAGGGTATCACTCTGTAGCCCTGGCTGGCCTAGAACTTCGAGATCTTCCTGCCTCTGCCTCTGAAGTGCTGGGATTAAAGGCACACACCACCACACTCGGTGATTTTCTGTTCTTTCCTGCTCCCCTAAGTAACTATTTTAAGTTAGTATTTTTAACCCTTTTGGCCCTGTTTTCTTTCTGTAGGCCATATTTTTCCTCCACAAGGAAAACAGCTGTAGGTTTTCTAGTATTCTGCTGACTAACCCATCTGCACCGTTCCCTTTCCCTTCTAAATAGGGAGGAAACCCTCTTATCCAATGCTAGTGTCCATTCTTGGGCTTTGAGTCTTAGTCATTTCCTACTTGAATGCATCCAACATCTTCTTGCTTTTTCTTGTCAATTTCTAAATGTGCTAAGGACTCCACTATTCAAACTCTTATAGTTTCCATTGGGTTACCATCCGATTTTTACCACTTTGTAGTTATAATCAGACACAGTTGTCTCCACCTTTCAAGTCATTCTCCATTCCCATTCCTTAGACTACCACCTTTTGAGTTATGTAGACCTTACTCTATTGAAAGAGTGCTTATCAAGATCACCTGGGTTATTACCTTGTATTTCTGAATCCATTGATTATTTCCTGGTCCTCTATCTCTCAGTGGCATTTGATGCTATTTTATAGTTAGTTTTTTGTTGACATTCCATCACTGCCTTGATTCTAAGGTTTTACTCCTACCTCTGTAACCATGGTGTCTTAACCTTCATAGTGGCTCACTCTCTTCATAGTCTTCTCTAGGTCGTATTCTTTTTCTCTCAAAAATTTCTAGGATGGTTTCATTCCCCGCCCCCCACTTTGGATTTTAGGTACTGATGATTCCCAGGTCTTCAAGCTACTTGATACCTTCAGTTGTGTATCTCAAGAACAATCCAAACCTAATTTTTTTCTTATAAACTTTCCTTTTATTCCTGGTTCATCTAGTTGAAGAAGCTGGAAACCTAAGTACATCCTTCTTTCTGATCTTCTCACTCAATTGCCAAATCTCACCTTACATTTCTAAATACTACTTGATTCTGCTTCTCCCCATCTTTGCTATGATCTTCCAGTATTACATTTACAATGCTGCTCCTCCCTGTGCCTACTTTTGCACCCCTTTTAACCTATCTACTCAGCAACCAGGAAACAAATGCTTAAAACCATTCTTTATTTTTGTTTTTCGAGACAGGGTTACTCTGTGGCTTTGGAGGCTGTCCTGGAACTACTAGCTCTTGTAGACCAGGCTGGTCTCAAACTCACAGAGATCCACCTGCCTCTGCCTGCCAAGTGCTGGGATTAAAGGTGTGCACATGGCAAAACCATTATAATAAAAAACTAGAACTCTTTTCAATGCTGGGGATTGAAACCAGGTTTTGTACATGCTATGCAAGTGATCTACCCAAAACCTGAAGTTCTAGTCATGATTTACAGGGTCTTGTATAATCCAGTCCTACCTCTAGCTTTATCTTAGCTATGAAGTACTATCAACCCTATTTGTTGAGTTGACTTGAATCACACTTCCCTTTCTCTGTACTCCAACTGCGCTTGCTTTCGGTTCCATGGTTCTGTCATGCACTGCTAAGGGCCTTTGTACTTGTTGTTTCCTGGTTCAGGATGCAGGAGAGAGATCATTGCTTCACCTATGAAACTTCCTAATGCAATTGCCATTTCCATAAAGCAGTCTTAACAGATTTTAGCTACTGTAGTTCTTTGTGCATTGGCACTCTTTAATGGTTTGTACCTTATGAAGACAGTCAATGTCTTTATAACTCACTGTATCCTCATCAAAGTAACTAGTGCACAGCTTTTAACTTACTTCTTGCTCAAGTTCATATTAACAGAAAAACCAAGAGAAATTTTGTCTTAGTGAATGATAAAAAATGAATTTGCAATTGTAGCCTTTTGCCAATAATGTAGAGTTTGAGAATTTTTATTGCTTATTCTTGGGTTTGTTGTTATTGTGAAGAAATGCTGTTACTTTATTGCCTAGACTTGGCAATACTCTGGGCGTGTAAACTCACTCAAGATAGAAAATTGATCACAGATCCAACCTAAGGATACCACCATAGTCCAACTTGTTGAACTAAAGATTTATTGGGATTACTTAAAGGAGTGTGCATAAGGGGTTCCTTACTGGACCAGAAATGACTCCAGGACAGCACATCACCAGAAGCCCAGCCCAGCATGGCTGACAGCTCACAAAAGCTAGAACCTGGGGGCAGACTGCATACTTTGCAAGCAGCTCAGCAGATCGAGAGTGTCTGTTCAAGGCAGCTTATCTTGTTTGGGAGTGTCTCTCAGCAGTCCTTGCTGTGTATGTATGCTTGGAGAGGGAGGGGCCTAGTGCATCTGGTCAGATTCAGGAATTTTTAAAGCTTTGAATTGTTTACTTCCTGAGTTTGAAGGAGATTCCCTGCAGGATGGAATACTTTACCTCTCTTCTTTATCTTAAGAAACTTTCCTTCAAGATGTAGTATTTGGCTAGGGAAGAAATTACTTCACAGAATCTTGCTAGCCTCTGGAATGCTAGGAATACAGGAGCAAGCTGCCATGCCCAGCTGGATATGTTTATTTTCATGCCAAACTCTTGTAACACTGTACGGCCAGTCATCACCTGAGGGCCCATCTACAGCAGTTTACCCTTTCAGTTTGTAGGTCCTCTAATTCTGTGTGAACATTTCTTAAACTCTTCACCCCCTTTTGTCAGCAGCTTAATTTAACTTTCATCAGTTCATGATACAGATGACCGAAGCTGTCTCCTAACAGCCTTTTGTTGGAGTCCAGATTCCTTTTGATTAGTTGGAACCCCTCTCAGTTAATGACAGCAAAGAGACAATAACAGCAGCTCACCACATTTTTATTTCTTTTAAATAAAAAACCTAGATCAAACCTGGTATGGTAGCTTCACAATCATCTGAGACCTAAGCTGCTTCACATATTTTCTGATGATTGTGTCTGGGATATCCCACCTCATTCTTGTGACCTAAGGTGGCGCTTTCTCCATTACATAAACCTTTTAAGGAACAGAACAGATCAGAGTTTGTTGGTGAAGGGCATGCCTTCCTCCTTGGAAGTTGCATGTTAAAAGTTTCTCATGTGGCCAGATCTTGTTATAAGGGAGGCTGGAACTGTAATCTTTATCACCAGTCATTGGTCTAACTAAAGATTAGGGGTTCTGTTTCTAAGGAAGAAAGACTCGGCTTTAGAAAGACCTGCCAATTCATTTTTCAGACTAGTCAACTCTGATACAAAATATAAATAACGACAGCACTCATTTGTTTATTGGCTTTTGTGACACCAGGGGCTTTGTCTGAACAGGTCCCATATGACCTCTCTAGACTCATCTTTAAGCCTTTTTCTTCGGTTTGGTTTTGGTTTTGTCTTTTGCTTACCATAAAAAAAAAAGCATGTTATTGGTGGTTCTGGAACACATTTTCCTGATTCTCAACTCTGTCTTTGCATTTCTGGGCAGGCTTCACATTCACTATGTATTCATATAAGACTCTGATGTTAAGTTATCTAAAGATTAAAAAGAGAGAGAGAGGGGTGCTGTAGTTGTTCTCTTGGAACTTAATTTATAAAGGTCAGTATAGGAAAAATAAACACAACCACAGTAAGTTATACACAGAAGAGTGTGTGTTGTCATGTAAAATAACACTAGTACAAATTTACCTGTTTGTGGAATCAAGTTCTTGAAGTGATTTTTTTGGGGGGGCATTTACTTTTATGCGAGGGAGAGTGTGTATAAGCACAAATGTATGTGGGTGACCCTGGAAGCCAGATCTCCTGGAGCCGCCTGATATGGGAACTGAACTCTGGTCCTGAAGGAGCAGCAAGTGCTCTTTACCACTAAGCCATCTCTCCAGCCTCCTGAAGAAGTGATTAAAAATTTTAAATTACATTTATACTTATTTCATGTGAGTGTGTATGTGTGGACACTTGTGCCAAGACATGTATGTAGAGGTCAAAATTCCCCTCAAAATGAAGCATTAACCTCTGTCTCAGCTTGCTTCATGTTGGACTGCCCTTACAGGTTTTAAACTTATAAGTCAACATGTATGAACCAAATTCAATCTCCATCACAGAGTTAAACAAATGCAACATAAAGAACGCAACATATCTTTGCATCATTAAACAAATATTCCAAAGCATAAACAAATGTAACATATCTTTAATACTTCAAACATATGCCCATGTCTTCTCACTGAACCCTATTATGTCTCATTTGTGTCAGTTATCAAGTATTTATTTTCTATGAGATGCTAAATGTTTTACATACATAGCATTTCATCTCAAAAGTGGCCTAAGAAGTATACACTATTATCTTCATTTTCAAAAAAATGAAACCAGCTGGGTTGGTGGCGCACGCCTTTAATCCCAGCGCTCGGGAGGCAGAGGCAGGTGGATCGATGTGAGTTCAAGGCTGGGCTGGACCGACAACCTCCAAAACAATACAGAGAAACCCTGTCTTGTAAAACCAAAAAAAAAAAAAAAAAAAGGACTGGAGATAAGCTAAGGGGCAGTAGGAACAATTAGAATCTTTGCCACTTTGGAGCTAATATTTTTAGTCAGGGTAAACAGATAATAAGTAAATGAGTATATAACTCAGCAATCAATGTACAGAGAGATAATTCAGGGTAAAGAGGAAAGGACGTGGGGTAGAATGCTGACCTCTATTATAGGGAAGTTAAAGAACTCATTACAAGAGGATATTTGAGCAGAGACTTGAAGTCTTGAGAACACATGAAAAGTGTTCACTCTTCTATACTTACACTAGTGAGATGAGCCAATAAAGCCACACCTTCTAATCCTTTCCAAACAGCCCCTGCAAGGGACCAAACATCCACATAGATGAGCCTGTGGGGGCCATTCTCATAATTAATTCACCACAACCACTGAAATCAAAGATTAGATGTAGAAGCTTTTCTTTTCCCTAGGTTTGGCAAAGTGAATGAGTGATGTGTGCAACTGCCAGGTTGTGCACTTATTAAAAAGAGGTGTGCTTTTTTTTCTTCGTTTTATTCATCTCACTAGTTGGAATGGGCTTTGGCAAACATGGTGGTGAAATCTCTTGGAATTCGAAGCCTAACACTATTTTCATAGCCTTTGGGAAAAGAGAACACTCCAGTGATAGCCCTAGGAATACTTATGCTTGAATACAATGTGAGAGCAAACACTAAACTTCTAGTTGAACATGGAATATAAGCATAATCCTTTCCCTTAGGAGGCCAAGGCAGAGGAATCATGAGTTCAAGGCCAGCTTCCCTTTTAAGACTCTGGAGACTAAACCCAGGGCCTTGACCATGTGGGACAAGTGCTATGCCTCCTGCCCATGGATATCTGGTAAGTATCTCAGACTTAAAACTTGAAATATCCAAAATCAGATGTATGATTGCCCCCTGCCCCCAGCCTACTTTTTTTTTTTTAACCACCATCCCCATCATGTTTCTGGCATATCAAATTTCCACTGGTTAGAGTAAAATCTTGGAGTCATACCTCTATCACAGAGAGGTAGGACAGAGGTGGGGTGTGTGTGTGTGTGTGTGTGTGTGTGTGTGTGTGTGTGTGTTAATGTATGAGTGCTCTGTCTGCATGTACAACTTCATGCCAGAAGAGGGCATCAGATGATTGTGAGCCACCATGTGGTTACTGGAGGTTGAATTCAGGACATCTGGAAGAGCAGCCATTGCTCTTAATCACTGAGTCATCTCTCCAGCCCCAGAGGTTCTGTTTTTTTTTAATAATTAAACCACTCCCAGATTCTTGGCCCCAACTAGATGTGTAGCTTGTTGAGAGGGATAAAAGATTTTTGCCTTATGTGCGCTTTCTTTGTGGACAGAGAGATGTACTGCTCAGGGAGGGAAGGGGGAAATCAGTGAATGGATAAGAGGTTACATGGATTACACCTGCTCTAGATACCCTAGATGCTGTTAGTGCGCCAAATCAATCTTGTCATTCATTCTCCCGCCCAGATTCTCTTTGGGTCTGGTTAGAGGCAACTTGCTGGTATGGCCTGGGCTCGGGCCCGCTCAGGCCCCTCCCACATTGCATGCTGGCCTCTCCTGGCTCCGGCTGAGGCTTGGGCCTCCAGGATTCTGTAACGGTTCTAACTGCTGGGAGCAGGTGGTATGGTTGAGTCCTCAGCTCAGAATCCGGATCTGCTGCCCTGATGGTTCAGGTCTCCCCGCTCCTCGGGAGGTCCCGCCCACTGTCAAGCCCGGGGCCTCCCCATTTTGCCCCTTCTTTTCTCTAGGTGTCCTCACCTACAACCCCACTCAGCAGTCGGCTTTCCGCTCAGGGTCTTCTCAATCTGTGGCGAAGAATTCAGGTGACTGAGGTTTTGCTGCTTCTGAGTGACGACCCCTTTGTGTCTTCTTTTCAAGGCAATTGCCAGCCTCTGCTCTGAAGGTTCCCTGCTGTGAATGCCGGTTTGCCAAATATTTTGCTAGCTAGCGTGTGTCGGTCTCCGTGTTAAGTGACTGGGACTGAGTCTAGGTTCATTCACTACAGCGAGAGCTCCGCGATGAAACCTCATCCTCAGGCCTGTTCCTCTTCCCTTTCCATGCTTTCTACATCCCGCAGGCCAGGTGAGACAGGGCATTGGAGGGTGGGAAGAAGCTCTCGTCCGGGGCGTCCTCCTCGGATCAGGGCTAGTCCTTGACAGTGAGGGGCTCAGGAAAGAAAGGCCCTCTACTGGTCTGCTTGTGCCCTGCAGTTCTATACCTCTTGCTGTCCTAGCCCATGGCCTGAACCTAACCTCCCACCCCTACCCTGCCCCAACCGGGCTGGGTCACACAGGTGAGAGCCAGCAGCCAAAAAACTGGAACTGGCATTTGAACCCTGAGCTGTGGGCAAGATCAGTTCGACAGCAGTTGAATACCTGCCTCCGTTTTATTCTGGAAGAGACGAAGTCTGGGTTCAGTGAATGTAGCTGCAGCAGCCAAGAACACTCCTGGGACTGCTTAAAGAAACAAGAGCTTCTTAAGGCAGTGGTTGAATCCGAGCAGCGGACATCGTTGGAGCTGCTGCTGTCTGAGCTGCGGTCTCTGTTGTCAGCTGTGCTGCAGGATGGCAGCTGTGAAGCTTGGAGCTATCTGCATGCAGTCCTGGGCCTCTTGCCTCCATATCGTGAGATGCTAACTGGTCAACTCGATTTGCTGCCCTTACTGGAGCAGCTGTACTGCTGGGCACCCAAGGTCCAATCCCAACTCCACTTGGACCTGCTAGATGCCATAGACAAGGCCTTTCCCCCAGACCGCTCTTTATTACATAGTTCCTCCCATGTTGACTGCCATCCCTGGATGAAGAGGTCTCATCGAAGGCCCCTATGCCCAGCATGCCCGTTTGTGAAGGCCCTGTGGAGTGGGCAACAAAAAAGAGAACTAGCCACGTGGCTACAACCACTGACATTACCTGAGCTACAGCATAGCCTGGGCATTGTTGGTGCTGAGGTGGCCCTAGACGAGAACCAGTGGTTGGATAGCCTTAGTCTCCTGCCCTTGGCACTGGCGACAGACATCCCTGTACAATATGAGAGCAGTGATGCTGATTATGGAGAAGGAGAGCCTGCTGAGAGAAAGTGAGTGGCCTGGTCCGGGGTTTTAGTAGAGGAGGAAAAAGAAGTTAGTTTTAGGTGCCTACAGGGCCACTGGCTCTGAGTCCCTCCTTCTGGCTCTTTGGGATTAGCACAGCCCTAACCTGGACTGGACTAGGCTCTTCCTTTTCACTTGCAAAACAAAGTCAGTGTCTCTATGCTAATCAATTGTGAAATACTGAAATCAAGAGTCAACCAATAGGGAGTCAAAACATAACCTTGCTGTTCCCAGTCTTCTTGGGTGGTGCCAGAAGCTTCCTTGGGGTTCATTTTCTCTTTTATAATCACTGAACCACACTTTGGGGCTTATTTTATGGTGGTCCTGGGTGTTAGATATGGATAGGGTCCTTGGTTACTCCTAGGAAGTGCTTGTCTGAGTGGTCTTCTTCCACTTTGTGAAGTATTTCAGGTCTATGGCAGAGCACTGACTCTGAGTCATCTTTCTGCTCTGATCGGATGGGCTGGTCCCTTGAGCAATGATCCATTCCTTCCAGTTACCCAGTCTGGTTTTCAAAATTCTAGGATTTCAGAATGCCTAAAATACCTTTTCTGGGAGTTCTTTGACTTTAGTCTAGGAACTTCTCTCTAGCTTGGTCTGATTTTCTTGATATTTTGTAACTTGTTTATGACACATTGACTGTCTAGAAACAAAAGCTAGTTTTGCCTTTAATCAAGTAACGACTTCCTCAGATTTTGCTCTTAAATTTATGACTGGATCAATGTGTGATTTTTTTCATGAAGTCTCAGATTCTTCATGGTGGATAAGTGGGCAGGTTCCTGGAGCTGTGAAGGAAGGTGACAGATGTCAAAAATTTATGTCTTCAGTCATCCCAGCAGAGCTTTTCTTTTTCAGAGTGGCCCCAAGTCTAACTTTTCTCTCTTGGGATATTCCTGATATATCAAGGAATCAAGTTCTCATATCTCTCTGAGCCTGGCAGTCAATCCCTGAGGCCTAGCTAATACTGTTTACTGTTCTCCAGAGCTGTCTTCCTAGGTCCTAGCTCATTTCATTACTAATACTAGATACTTGGATCTATCTAGATGCTAGGGATGGAAGAAATGAATCAGACAGACTCGGTTCTTTCCTTTAGAGTCCTGCAGTTTGGGGAGGGAGATGTTAGGACAAGAAAGTTATAATTAACAAATTGTGATAAGTAATACAAAACAAAAAGCTGCTGGCTATTGTCTGCGTACACTCTTGGTGGAATGGGGTTGGGAAAGACACGCAGATACAGCAGGAATAGAGGGTTTGAGTAGAGATTAGATTAGTAAAGTGGATTAGGAGGTGGAAGCGTGTCAGGGAGGCAACAGTTGGTGGTATGAAACACTGCCAGGGTTTTGCGAAGAGGAAGCCAGATTATAGTACACTTGGGAATGGATGGGAGACAAGTGGGAATGGCATTTTACTATTCATCAAGACTGGCTTGAGAGAGAGAAAAAGACGCTGGGACCAGAGCTTGAAGTAATTCTGGTATCTGGACTCTTGTTAAAGTAGAGGGATACTGGCAGCCCTTAAGACACAGTACCTGAGAAGTAGGTACTCCATAGGACTAAACAGGTTATGGTAAGAAGAAGAGGAAATTTAATAGAGAATAGTAAGGGACCTAACAAACACATAGTAACCTTGCAGAAAATAAAGGGCACACTGACCTTCAAACTGGGGAGACAGAATGAGAGAAGGCAAGTGAAACCAAGGGAATTAGCTCACAGCAGGCAAAGAAGGAAGAATTTGATGAGATTGAGGCTAGACAGGGCTGAGCATATGGTTAGGTACAACAGATTGCAGAAATGGGCACACTAGTTGTTTGTATATGACATCAAAATGGAATGAGCCCAGAATTCAGACTGGACACCATGGATCTGTTCAGAAGCCAGTATTTCTGGTCTTGTGATTATAGAACCTCACTACTTAGGAAATAATGTTTTTATTTTATTTTTTTGTCATGCTAGGTAGGGATCAATCTTGGGTCTTCATGTACGCTAGGCAACTGCCGTACCACTGAGCCAAATTTTTACTCATATTTGTACTTTTTATTTTGAGATAGTGTTTTACTAAGTTGCCTATGCTGGCTTTGAACTAACCGTAGCCAGGCAGGCCTTGGACTTGATATCCTCTTTTGATCACAGATAGCAGTTAAGATGATTTGATCCAATATCAAAGCCTATTGCTGAAAAGAATTCCAGGACAGAGGGCTTCCAGGATAATGCACTGAGAAAATAATCTTCCTAGTACTGTATACAATGTTACATAACACTGACTGCAGTAATCACAGGCAGTCTAGTAGATTCATTTATCAGAAGAGTTTTTTCATGCCCTGGCTATAGTTGATTGTAGTTGACCAACATGCTTGATGGACTCTATTTGCTCAGTAAGTGACATCTTTGAGTATAGATTAGACAGGCTCTGACAGTGTCACCTGTGTCCCCTCAGACACTTGATCTAGCTCCTGCTTTCCATGGCCAATGGCGGCAAAGCCCACCTCTAGACACTGACACTGACCTTTTTGCTCTGCCTTTTCTCCCTGATTTATTTTGTCATGCAGGTCCCAGCTTGCCTCTGAATCGCCTGAGGAAAAGGCCTTCAAGAAGATAAGTTCTAAGACTTCCTTGCTAAGAAGTCAGGTAAAATCCCTTCTGAATACAGACTGGTACCAGAAGAAGATCCACTTCCTCTATCTAAATGTGGCTCCTGATCGGTATTTTAGGTAAGAACCAACCCCCCATCCATGTTACCTGCTGTCCTTTCTCTCCACGCACATCCCTCTCTCCTGCCTCAGTTTCCAGTCTTCTCCCCCTCAGCCTTCTCTTCTGCACTCTTGGCCCTGCTTTGCTTTCACAACCTCTTGTCTGAATTGTGCCTTTCTTACTTTTGTTCTTTATTCTTTTTTGAAATGAGGGAAGCATGTATTTATAGGCTTAGAAGCACACTTAATGCTGACCTTACCTAGCTTTGGTGCAAGAATCATATGTTGAATTTTCAATATTAGGGAAACATTGGTCTTCCAAAAGCATCCTGTTTTAGACTGAACCAAATTTTTCTTTCCCTGAACAGGACTTAAACCTCTTCACCTTTTTTATATTTTATCTAATCCTGTGAGACTATGAAAAATAAGCCTCCTGATTCCACACCAGTTGCATTCATTCATTTTCCCTCTTGGGTCCACTTTTTTTTCTTCTGTTCTTACATGGAACTCAGGAACTCACAAACGCTAGGTGAGTGCTCTACCATGAGCCACATCCCAGCCCAAAGTTCCCCTTTCCATCCTTCCCTCACTCACATCCATCACAGGCTCTGATAGCCACTGTTAAAACACCCCTATCCCCACCACAGACACACTTCATCATCTCCAAAATGTCAAGGTATCTTATCTTTTCAATGTTAGGGAAACATTGGTCTTCAGCACAATTGGGAATCAGCAATACTACTTTTGGTCATATATCCAAAAGAGGCACACTCACCACACAGATACTTGCTCAACTGTGTTCATAGCAGCATTATTCATAATAGCCAGAACCTGGAAACAACCTAGATGCCCCTCAACCAAAGAATGGATAAGAAAAATGTGGTTACACAATGGAGTATTACTCAGCAGTAAAAGACAGTGACACTTGAAATTTGCAGGCAAATGGACAGAACTAGAACAAAACCATCATGAGTGAGGTAACTCAGACCCAGAAAGACAAATATAATATGTACTCACTCATAAGTGGATATGAGACATAAAGCAAAGGACAACCAGCCTCCAGGCCACAACCCCAGAGAACCCTTAGAAAGAGGACCCTAAGAGAGACATACATGGGTCTGCCTAGGAAGGGGAAAAAAGATAAGATTTCCTGAGTAAATGGGAGTGTGGGAGGGGGCAGGGAGGTATGGTGGAAGGGGAGAGGGGAGAGGGGAGGAGGGAAGGGGAGTGGTAAAAAATGTATAACTCAAATAAATTAAGCCAAAAATTGAAAATGTATCACAATGGGAAGATTTTTTAATCTTAATTTTCATAAAATAATACTGTAGCTTACAAATGATGATGTCATAAATTTTATGAGATGCTCTGTATCTGAAGATAAGAACTTGGAACGGGCTAACAGGCTAAATGCCTTTTTCTTCTCATCTATCTTTGGTTTACATTTCTTGTTAATATTTGCTCAATAATTCTAGTGTGGATACTATCCTGCTGTCTTTCCCCCTTTTCTAGCTTTTTCTGCCTCCCTTTCTATTTCCTTTTTCTCTTCCCTGTCTTCTCTGGTCTCCTCAGGATATGTGCAGGTTTTTCCATTCTCACTAATTGGAGGTGGTTTTTGTTGTTGTTGTTTAATTAAAAACAGGCCTTACAACCTGATAGTTGTGCCACCAAACAAAGTGAATCCCGAACACTACATCTTTTCTCCCTTTGGGATCCTGCATGTACATCCTGTGGAGGGCAGTGAAGCAATGACACTAGGTACTTGGCATCGCAACTGTGCTGTCTGGCATGAACTCCAGCAGATTCCATTCTTTAAGAATTGCCTCTTACGAAAGGCCTTGACCTGGTAAGTAGTGACAGGATTGGACTTGGGCAGAGATGCAGATGAGAGAAACATGAGAACATATTGTATTGCCACTTCCTCTCACCTGCAGTTGGAAGAAGAACGTGAGGTTATATGGGCTGCATCGCATCCAGACTTTCCTGAAGAATCATCTGCTCTTGGCTGTTCCTCACTTTGGAGCTGGGATGCTCCATATTAGCAGGTGAAGTATTACAAACACAGCTGTCATGGATTTTTAAATTTTACATACTGGGAATTGTGGTGTGTGCTTGTAGTCCCACCTCTCAGAGGCTGATTCAGGAAGACCAAGAGTTTGAGGCTGACCTATACTGCATAGCAGAACCTGTTAGTTTTTAGTTGTTTGGGGGTTTTGTTTTGTTTTTGGTGGGTATGTGTGTATGTTGCAGTACTAGGGCTTGAATCTAGTGCCTTCTACATATTTATTTGGACAAAAGGCATACCATGTCCATTTATAAAATTTTAAAATACAAAAAAGGACAAGGAAAAAACCCTCTAATTTTATCATTTATAAATAACCACTAAGAATATTATATTTTATTTTTCTAGTCCTTTCTCCCATCATATATAAAATATTATCATATGTTACATATTGTTATATAACCAGTATTCTGAATATATATCTTTTATGTTCTTCTATAAGAACTTATCAGAAGTACACCACAATTAAGTGCTAAGCCTGTGGGTCAAACTTGGGCATTTGAACCCAAAATTTCTTTAATTCCCCACATTTTAAACTCACCCACACTTTTTTGAAAGTTGATTGTTCCTATTTTATCACTTCATTGTCTTTCCTTCATGATACTTCAGATAATATTTATTCTGTGATAGGAGTTGCAAACTCAAATGCTCAGGAAGTCTAAATGGAGGATACTGAAAGAATGCAATGATTTAGGCATTAGGGATCGTGGCACTGCATCCTGAAGATTACATCTAATAGAGACAATCACTTATCAATTCCATCTACCTGAAATTTTGCAGTATAGGTCCACTGTTATCAGCTTACTTTATTTTTTAGGATTCCTGGAAATCTACATTTCATGGTAAAATTTAAATTTTAAAAATTAAATGTAGGGGGTTGGAGAGGTGGCTCAGAGGTAAGGAACATTGACTGCTCTTTCAGAGGACCTGAGTTCAATTCCCAGCAACCACATGGTAGCTCACAACCATCTGTAATAAGATCTGTCAACCGTTTCTTGGCCTTCTGACTACGTGACTACTAGCACACATGCCCTTGAGACAAAGGAAAAGGCTAACCATAAAAGTTAAATTTACACAGGGCAGCCCACCCGCCTAGCCAGAGGGAAGTACCCTTACAGAGTAATTGTCTTTGTTAACAAAAGGTTAAAGTGTTCTGCTGTACACTTCCTATCCTTCCCTAATTCCTGCACCTGACTTACGCTGACAAGCATTTGTGGAATGCAACTAATGACTGATGGAAAATTACAGCTTTGTCTTTACCGTATTTGGTGTATATTTGAATTGAGACTTGATTGACATGCTTGTACCACCCCCTGAGGTCCTTCCTCTATAAATTCCAGAGCGCCCCCAAAAATAAAGGCTCTTGATCAGCGAATGTTGTCTTGAGCCTGATTCCATTAACCTCTTGAAGTTCACTTTCCAGATCGGATCTGCTCGTGAAGGCCCACCAAATTAGTAGCGACCCTCATCACCTCACCCCCGCGGGTCGGGGGTCCCTTCCCGGGGGTCGCAAATAATGTGAATTAAATGAGATTGATGATGGATAGAAAATACTATATATCCAGTGCCCTTTAGCAGGCACAGAATAGTTACCATGTATTTATCATCTTAATCCTGACTGCTTATTGAGGGCTGTTCATATTTTTCAAAGAATCTCAAAAGCTATGGATGGAGTTCTGGGGAAACAGGGAGGGCTGAGAACAGGAGCAGCTTCCTCAGTGGCAGTCAATTCTAGAGTAGTTGTGGTTTAATTACCTTTGATCCTAAAACATGCCTCTCAATCTTGACACTTTAGGACCTTCGTTTTCTTTATTCCCAGGATGAAGTCTTGTCTTTTCACATCTTAGGATTTATATGAGCCTTTCTTAGAAGAAAGGTCACTAGGTATAAGCATCTGTGCATTCTATGAGGCTTTTCCAAATAATTTACCACCTGGCAACTGTCATTGGTCACTGGGAATATTACAGTCTTTGTAAACATTTGCTCAGTCTGGATTGAACTGGGTTGGGAAAACTTCAAAGGTATTGAAAGAGGGATGGCTGGGGTACCGGCTCTAACTAGCTTATTTCTTGATTCTAGGCTCCTTCAGGAGTTTCGCTCTGTGTCCTGGCTACCCAAGGAGCCAGATAAGTGCTATGAGCTTCTGGACCTGCAGAAGACAATAGCCAAAGAGACCGACAAGGCTCTGCAAGTGTTCTGTCACTTTCTGAATCTCTGTGCATCCATTCTTCACCTGGTAAGAGGTTCTACTTTATTGTGAGCCCTTTCTCCTGGCTAAGTTATTTCTGGGACCCCTGTGTGACTTGGATTCTGCTGTTGGATTTGATGCATTTTTCTGCTCAGCAACAATAGTTTCTATTCTGGGATAGATGGATCAATAACAACTGAGCAAACACTGGGACTCTAATGGTCCCCAGGGGTTGTTCCTGGCCTAGGAGAAGGGAGGAAAAGGAAGGTAACAGTGTCTGTTTTGTCAGGTGTTTGTGCTAACACGAAGGAATTAGGGCATTAAGGAAATTAAGAACTAGAATCCTAACCTTTCATAATCTGGAATTATCTTTGAACCTGTGACAGGCCTCCATGGCTAGTAGAAGCATACAGTGATGGAATCTTTCCTAATTATGACTACTTTGTATCTGAGGTCCACATCCCCATCTAGTACTATCAGGGATGTCCTATCAGGTTCTTGCACTTGTCTGTCCTCTGTTATTATGTTCTTGTTTTGTGTTTAAACCAGGTGCCATTGTGGCAATAATAGAAGATGGAACCTTTGGGAGGTGATAGGACCACGGGGGAGGGCTCTGCCTCTGCTCCTCCCTTCCCTTGCCTTTTCACCTTTCCTCTTAACATAGTTTTCCTCTCAACTGGAAGATGCGGAAAGAAGCCTCTTCACGGCCTCCACAACTGTGAGAAAATTAATTTCTGTACTTAATAAATTTCAAGTAACCTGTTAAAGCAGCACAATTGGACTAAGACCACCCATTGTGATTGCCATCTGAAGTGGAAGACAGTCTTGTGGACTGTGCCTTTAATCAGAAGGACCCAAGGCTGTTTCCAGATAGTGTCAGAGTTAAGTATGGGATATACACATGGAATTTGCTGAGGAAGTGTTTGGTGCTTATGAGAAAACGTCTATACATCTAGATTCAGACGTACTGTGTTCTTTGGTATGTGTGACAGTAATGTTTTCCTACTCTCAAAGTTTTGTTATACATTGGGAATATAATTCTATGTCAATTGTATGACAGGTTTGGAGCTTACCTTTTTACTGTTTAAATTGTGTCTTTTGGTAAACAAATTATTTTAATTAAAAAATGACATGTATGGGAGTTTTTCTTGCATGTATGTCTGTGCACAATATGTGTGTACCCACAGAAGCCAGACATAGGCATAGGATTCCCTGGAACTGGAGTTACAGTTGGTTGTGAGACATCATCTAGGTGCTGAGAATTGAACCCTGGTTCTCTGGAAGAGCAGCCATCTCTTGACTGATGAGCCTTCTCTCTAGTCCCTGATTTAAATTTTCTTTGTTTTCTCAGTGCTATCAAGTTCAGCAGACTTTTTCTTTTGGGTCACCAGCCAGCTCCCAAATCATGGCATAGAGACTTCTTATTAGTTATGAATGCTGGACCTTAGCTTAGGCTTATTTCTTGCTAGATCTTATAACTTAAACTGTTTCTCTTCATCTATATTTTTTCTCAAGGCTTTTCATCTTTCTTTCTGTATATTTTACGTTCCTGCTGTCTCCATGGCTGGTTAACAGCTACCAGGCTTCTGGCCTCAGGCATGAACCTCTCTTTCTCTCTTGTTCTCTTTATTCCTTCTTCTCTTTTTTCTCTTGAGCCTAGATTCCTCCTCCTATTTGTTCTCTCTGCCTGTCAGCCCCACCTATCCTTCTCCTGTCTTGCTATTGGCCTTGCAGCTTTTTATTAGACCAATCAGGTGCCTTAGACAGGCAAGGTGAAGCAAATGCAACACATCTTTACATAATTAAAGAAATTCAGCATAAACAAATGTAACACATCTTTGCCTAGTCAAAGTAATATTCTACAACAACCAAGTCTTTTGAGTCCTTGTTAAAAATATCTGTACTTATTCCAAGTCACACAGTCTGTTTTTGTATAGTAATTTTATTATTTTATCTTTGGATTTACCTTTATAGTCTATTTCAAATTTTTTTATATATGACGTGAGGTAAGGGTCAAAATTAGTTTCCTTTGAATTAACTGAGACTTTTTTTCAGTCAGGCATAGGTGGTGCACACTTTTAATCCCAGCAGTTGGGAGGCAAAAGCAGTCAAATCTCTGAGTTCAAGGCCAGCCTGGCCTACAAAGCAAGTTCCAGGACAGCCAAGGCTACACAGAAAGACTCTGTCTCAGAAAACCAAGAAAAAAATGATTCTTTCCTCCATTTAGTTATTATTGGTCTTCCTTCCTTCCTTTTTTTTTGTGTATTTGTGTAGGGATATGCATTTGTTTGTATGTTTACATGGATGCGTGTGTAAGCCAGGGGTAGATATCAGGTGTAGTCCTCAATCACATTGTACCTTATCTGTTTTTGAGATATGACACTTATTAGTTGTTTAGATTTGCTGACAAGTGAGTTCTAGGGATCCACCTGTCCCCAGCCCCTAGGCTAGAGTTATGTCCTAACTTCTTATTTTTTGAGACAGGGTTTCTCTGTGTGGCCCTGGCTATCCTAGAACTCACTCTTATAGACCATACTGGTCTAGTGCTGTGATTAAAGACATACACCACCATCTGCCAGCTTACATTCCAACTTCTTAACTTGGGTGCTGAGATCTGAACCCAACTCCTTGTGCTTGTGAGGCGTTCACTTTACTGACTGAGACATCTCCATAGCCCTTGATGCTATACCATTTTATCTGTAAGAGTCTGTCTCTAAAATCTGTACCATTCATTAACCTACCTATATTCTTTCAAAGCCACACTGACTTCCTTATTACAACTTTCTGATGAGGCTTTATATCTGGTGTCACACATCGTACACCTTTTGTGCTCTTAAAGATACCCTGGCTGTTTTGCATCTTTGAATTTCTATATCAAGTTTGAATTTTTTCTTAAAGACAGGGCCTCTCTATGTAGCCCTGGCCATCCAGGAATTCAATATGTAGACCAGGCTGGCCCCAAACACCCAAAGATCTGCCTGTCTTTGCCTCATAGGTACTGGAATTGAAGGTGTGTGTCCCCATGCCCAGCCTTGCACTTTTATTACGCTATATTGACAGTTTCCTAACCCTGAACATGGATCTCTTCATGCTTTGCATTTGTTGCTTTCTCTTTCCCAAGATTCTGTGGGTTAAATGTCTTGAACACATTTTATTAGCTTTTTCACTAAGCCATTGTTTTCTAATTATTGCCCCAATGCCATTCACCATGGGTAAAAGATATCAGTGTGAAAAAAAGAGGAATCTTTTAGATTATGAGGCAATATTTTTATTGTCTTGAGTTAGGCAAGAATTTCTTTTCCTTTTTTCCTCCTGATTCTGAGGATTGAACCCTGAGACTTGTGTATGCTAAGGCAAGTGTTCTAAAGAAACTAAACCCAGCTCCCTCTCCCTCCCTCCTTCCCTGTCCCCCACCAGCCCCCTCAACCCTCCAACCCCCCCATTGACATGTGAAGCAAGCTTGTTTCTAATTTAAATTAAAAAATAATAAAAAGAAACTAAACATCATTTAAGAAACAAAAAGACAAGCACTAAGCACACAGAGCCATTTTCTATGTGGCTGCAGGGAACAAAAAATGTTTCCTGAGCCGGGCGTTGGTGGCGCACGCCTTTAATCCCAGCACTCGGGAGGCAGAGGCAGGCGGATCTCTGTGAGTTCGAGGCCAGCCTGGTCTACAGAGCGAGTTCCAGGACAGCCTCCAAAGCCACAGAGAAACCCTGTCTTGAAAAACCAAAAAAAAAAATGTTTCCTGGCTGGCAGTCACCTTCAAGAGGCAGGGGCAGAAGATGTGAACTCCATAATACTAACAGCTTGTCACTGAGCTGTTCAAACCAAACTCTTAATTGCTACTGAATAAATGCATTTCATTTATAAATGCATTACAATACAGCATCATGAAGAGCTAACCTAGTTTTAAAATGTTAAAGAAAAATGTTAATTGTGGATGTTTTGTGGCTCTCCCTTATTCATTTGTTAAGGATTTTTTTTATTAGGAATGGGTATTGAGTTATGTTTGACAGGTGTAAAAGAATTGTAACTTGCAAGTTATTGTGCCTAGTGCTAGTATTTTAAAACTATATATTTATTATGTTTTTCAATCATAACTATTATTGTCATTTTGGGGATTTTTTTTGGTATTTCAAGACAGGGTTTCTCTGTATAACAACACTGGCTGTCCTAGAACTTGCTTTGTAGACCAAGCTTTCCTCAAACTCACTGAGTTTTGCCTGCCTATGCCTCCCAAGTTCTGGGATTATAGGCATGCACCACCACGCCTGGCTACTACTGTCATTTGTATAGTTCTATGCTCATTAGCAATCAAGGGGACCCTTCAATGGAAGATATTACATTCTTTCTCTAAATATTTACAATGGAATTACTCTATAGAGCATCAGATATCATGCATATCAAATATTTACAATTTATAACAGTAGCAAAATTACAGTTACGTAGTAGCAATGAAAATAATTTTATGGTTGGAGGTCACCAAAACATGAGGAACTAACTACATTAAAAAGTCACAGCATAAGGAAAGTTGGGAACCATTATAATAGACTGAGGGCATATGAAGTGGGAAACACTAAGCCTTGAGGATATTGCTAAAGCATGGGAAATGACACTTTCCCGATATTGAAGACATGTTTTCTTAGGGCTCAACTGCGTTGCAGAACACAAATTCATAGAGAGCAGAAATACAATGCATAGATATTAGTGAGATCTAATCACAAACTCAGTGGAACATGGCAAAGAAAGGGGGGAGCTTGAGGGACTATCGTTGGGTTCATCTAGCCAAGCATAGCTTTCCTATATCTTTCTTAGATTCCTCTACTGGACAAATGTAGAGACTTGACAACTCTCAGCCTTTGTCAGTTTAGAATTTTCCTAGATCCAAGAAGAACCTATAAAGAGATTCCCCATACCAACTTCTCCTCAATTGGAAGTCTATGTCAGTGCCTATAAATATCTTGTAATATAATTATGTCTCTCAGGAGGATCCATCATCATATGCCTAATGGTTAGAGTCCAAATCCTGCAATCATTGCTGACTTTAATCATGCAGTCTTTATCTGTTCTTGCCTTGTGACACTCCCTGTGTCCCTATACTCAACTTTCTCTAATTGAATTCCATCTTGGGGTTTGCTTGTTTGTTTTGAGGCATGGTCTCATTATAACTCAGGCTGATGTTCTTGCCTACATATTTCAAGTGTTGGGATTACAGGTACAGACTGCCAAGGTTAGTTGCCTTATCCTGTGGCCTTTCTATCTGTAGGCCTGGCCTATCACATTAGCACATGAGCCCTCTAAATATAAGTCCTCTGTTTCGTGTCTTCTCAAGTCATTTAAAAGTGTGTGGAGCCAATCTCTACTGAAAAGGAGCCTTCCACATGCAAATCTAAGTTCTAGGTTCCAGATACCAAGACCTCGTTGCTTGTAGGGACCAGTGGATAGCTTCTTTTCTTCCTATCCTTCTGTCTGCAATGAGTTTTACCGTTCTATCCTGAAAGGTTCATGAAGACACATACCAAATGCAACAGGGCCTGCAAGAGAGAGTGCAAAACTGGAACAGGATCAGGAAAGGCCAAGGCTCCATATACCTTCAGAGGGTGCTATGCAGGCATCTGGAGAAGAAGCTGAAGCAGGCAGAAACATGGTTGCTGAAGCTGGGAAAGTTTGCCCGCTTGATTGACTACATGATTTGTCAGAACCTTGTTTCCATCTTAGAAAATGAAATAACTTCCTTTGTAGCCAACACTCTGCAAGTAAGGTGGTGGGTAGGGTGGGAAGTCAATCAAGGACCAGAGGACATGTCGGGGAGTGTACATTAATCTGCCCCGTAACCTCTCCTGATCCTTCTTTTACAGGCCCCAAGACAAAACCCCTTTCTCTTATCACAGCTGGTCTTTGATGACAATGACCAATTGTCTCCTATGCCCCGTATTGAAACTATAATCGAGAGTCTTACTAAGGATCTGCAGTCTATGAAGACCTCTGCCCTAAAGGTTTCTGGATTGGGAAGGGAGTGGGCTCTGGGAATTCCTAATCCTATCCTCTGTGGAATCCAAAGTTCTCAGCCTACTTAGAATCTCATTGTTTCTCTATTTCTGTTCATTCTCTGTCCCCTAACATGAAGGCAGTACAGTCTACAGACCTGAGGACCTCCAGAGATCCATTGTATTCTGAAGGTATTTAAAGGGCCAGAGACAGGGGATAGGAAGTCTGAATGGAGGGGAGGGGCACATGTAGAGTGTAAATGGCACGGAAGTGGACAGGAGGCTCGGCACAGGTCAGGCCTTGGATGTAATGGGGCAGCTCTAAGATGGGTACTGTACATGTCTGTTGGGAAGTAGGAGAGTCTAGAGGAACTTGTGCTCATTAATTCATGTGCTTAAGTACATGTGCTTGCTAATTCATGTGTTTATGTAATTGCTTATGCTGGTGGGTGTGTGTACATACACATTGTCTGCCCCTGCTTCACCCCAAATTCCAGGTTTTCTCTAATGTCACACTTGTATTTTATTTGCTGTTGTTAAAATAATGTGTGCTTGTCTGACAAGTTGTGCTTGCTCAACATCTGCTTTATTTAGTTCATGTGGCTGTGCTATTTCTGATAGGACAGTTCATTAAGATGTTAAGATTAAACTTTTAAAATTACTTATTATTTATTCTTATTTTATGTGCATTGGTCTTTTGCCTGCATGTATGAGGGTGTCAACTCCCCTGGAGCTAGAGTTACAGACATTTGTGAGCTGCCATGTGGATACTGGGAATCAAACCTGGGTCCTCTGGAAGAGCAGCCAGTGCTCTTAACCACTGAGTCATCTCTCCAGCTCTAATCCTCAACTTTGTTAACTATCAGAAAGAAAATACATTTTGACATTCCTTTTCATCAGGGTACAAATGTCGTCATAAAAAATCATTAAAAGGATTAGATGCCTTTTAATTTCCTTACCCAACAGGTATGTCTTCATGAAGATGAATGAAAGATGAAGTTAGTTTTAGGGGATCATGTATAAGAAGGAAAGAGCTCTGGAAAGGCATCTGTATTTTATATAGACAAATACATAAAATCACACGTGTTGGGCACATATTTTAAAAAATAAGTTGTAATAATTTCCCTTCCCGATTATAGACAAATTCTATTCTCAGCATGTGAGTTCTGGCTAATCCACTCCTCTCATGGATTTGCTGTGCTGTATTAATTAATTAATGTTGATGATGTATGTGTAGACTCTCTCATAAGCAGGGATTAGGAGTATAGTGTATGATGAGTGTGTTCATTTAGGATAGAGAGAAAGTTTGTGTGGGGCTCTAGAGAATACTCATGAACTATTATGTCATGTACTTCACTAGATGATAAAGACCAGGACTCAAATGCAGAATTCCAGATGCCCAAGTTTCATGGAAAACCCAGCGATGCTGTTCGCTTATTCTGTGGTCCGAACGTAGGATTTGTGTGGCCCTGGAAGACTCATGCAATTACTGATGTCCTTGAGGTCCGTGGACACCGGCTTCGGGGTCAGTATCTGCACCCCAATTATAATCATGTACAGGAGGACTTGGACAACAATGCTGAAATCCAACAGGCACTGGCTGTACAACAGGCCCTCCTGGAGGTGAGAACAGAGGTTTGAGGAATGGGCTGCTGGCTTCCAGCTCCCATCATAGCCACTGCCTCTGCCTTACACACTTTATCTGCTCTTAGGACATGCTGCAGGAGGTTCGGGAATTCTGCAATGAACAACAGTGGGTAGAAGGCATCTATAAGTTCCTGAAAGTCTGGGGTCCTCAGAAGTTAGAGGACCTAAGAGGCTCTCCTATCAATGACTATGTAGTACTGGTAAGCCAGCTGGAAGATTGGCAGGAACGTGTGTCCAATATGCCTGTCCAGTTGCTCACAAAAGGCAAGTTGCTGCTCCTGAGTGGCCATGATGTTCAAGCAGAGTTGGGTAAGTGCTTCTTGTCTTCCTTACATCTTCCTTCCTTACATCTTTGCACATGGGTCACCTTGGGACTAGAATATCCTCCAGGGACCTTTGGAGTCTTCCAAAGCTCTAGCTCGCAGTCCCTTCTCTTTGCCATCAAAGATATGATCTCAAAGGTCAGCCTCTGTTTTTGACTTCATTCAATCCCTATATTCATTAGGAATCACATGCCGGTTGATGAAAACTTTTCTATTCTTGTTTTTTTTTAAAGTCAAACAACAGAGGGCTAATCTCCAAAATTTACAAAGAACTCAAGAAACAAGTCTCCAAAACACCAAAGGATCCACTTGAAAGGTGGGGTACAGAGCTAAATAGACAATTCTCAGTAGAGGAGGCTAAAATGGCCAAGAGACACTTAAGAAAGTGCTCAACATCCTTAGCCATCAGGGAAATGCAAATCAAAACAACTCTGAGATACCATCTTACTCCTGTCAGAATGGCTAGAATCAAAAACACCGAAGACAATTTATGCTGGAGAGGATGTGGAGAGAGGGGAACACTCCTCCACTGCTGGTGGGAATGCCAACTCATACAGCCTCTTTGGAAATCAGTATGGAGATTCCTCAGGAAAATGGGAATTAATCTACCACTAGACCCAGCAATTCCACTCTTAGGCATTTATCCAAATGAGGCAGGTTCATACAACAAGGGCATCTGCTCCACTATGTTCATAGCAGCATTGTTTGTAATAGCCAGAACCTGGAAGCAACCTCGATGCCCTTCAACTGAAGAGTGGATAGAGAAAATGTGGTACATTTACACAATGGAGTATTACTCAGCAGAAAAAAACAATGGAATCTTGAAATACGCAGGGAAATGGATAGCATTGGAAGAAACCATCCTGTGTGAGGTAACCCAGTCGCAAAAAGACAAACATGGTATGTACTCACTCATATATGGATTTTAGATATGGATCAGGATAGTGCCAGTCTGCACTTCCACAGATAGAGAGTCTGGGAAACAGGAAAGAACCTAAAAGATATGCATATATGCATAGTACCCAAGAGAAGAGGATGGAGACAAGATCCTCTGAATGGATGGGGAACACAGCGAGGGGTGGGGGGGGGGTCCTGGGAAGAATAGAGAGGGTAAAGAGGAAGGGAGTTTGTCATGGGGGAACAGGAAGTTGAGGGGGTGGGGGTAGAATAGGGGGAAGAGGGAATCATAGGATCGAAGACAGATCAGGCACCAGAGTGACCTCGAGTGATCTAAAGGTATAACATCAATTGGCAAGCTAAGCAATAGTGGAGGGACCACCTTGAATGCCCATTCCTGATAATGAACTTGATGTCTATAACCATCCGGGAGCCTTCATCCTGTGACTGATGGAAGCAGAGGCAAACACACAACTAATCACTGAACTGAACCCAAGGAACCCAGTGACAGAGAGAGAGGAGTGATGAGCAAATTGGCAAAGAATGGGCTGGCAAAACCAGCAGAGACAGCTGATCTGAACAGGGGAGTGCTCTTGGACCCCAGACCGACAGTGGGGAGGCCAGCATGGGACTGATCTGGACCCCCCCAAATGTGTCAGCGAGAAGGCCTGGGCAACCTATGGGGCCCTACGCTGTGGACCAGTGTCTATCCCTGGTATACAAACTGTCTTCATGTGCCTATAGCGCAAAGAGAGATGCTCTCTCAGCCTGGACTCTTAGGGGAGTGCCTTGACCCTACCAAGAGTAAAATGACAGACTCTAGATATCCCCTATGTGGAAGGATTTGGCAATAGGGTGGGAGGGGGGGGGAAGGGGATTGCGGGAAGAGGGGAGGGAGAGGGAACTGGGATTGACATGTAAAACAAGCTATTTAAAATTAAAATAAAAAATGATTAAAAAAAGTCAAACAAAATATGATTAAGAAGCTTAGCCTGCACTTGGTTTTTCTTCATAGAGATTCTTGGGAAACTAGGGTGTCCCTTTCTTGAATGTAGTGGTGCCAAAATTTCTACCACCATTTTCATGTGTCAAAGTTACTCTTTGTTCTTGCCTCATTCTGCAATCTTAACCTCTGTGGACATTGGCAAAAGAACACACTCTTCCCAGTTAACAAGAGCTCTTCTCATCTAGAGCAGCTACTCTGATCCATTTTTATCTATTTTGAATATTTGGCTAGTTCAGAATTCTTAGCACCATTGATTTTTATTCTTAAGTATTCTCTGCTCAATTCTGCTTCCACAGCACACTGGCACTGGGGAAACCCACTGGTTGTACATTGCCTGGAAAGAGTGTAACACCCCTTGCCTGGTCCTAGCCCTCTTGACATTGATGATCCTTGTGCTGTTGTGTCCCAGGCTAGTGTAGCTGGGGTGTGTTCTGTGCCCATTTTTTTCCTTTTCTATTTAAGTGTGTGTGTGTGTGTGTGTGTGTGTGTGTGTGTGTGTGTGTGTGTGTGGTGTATACAGGTACCAGTGGAGGCCAAAAGAGGGCACTGTATCCCCTGGAGCTGGAGTCATGCCCAACATGTCCTTTACAAGAACAAGTTCCCTTAATCTTCGAGCCATCTCTACAGCCCTCACCTTTTCTGAGTCAGTACTACCATGGCTCTTACTGCTGTGGCAGAGTTTTGGGGGTTTAGCAAGTTCCTCTTCTTGTCTCTTAGGCTTACCACTTGTCTTAGGCTGACCACTCCCATGCTATTTACCTTAGGATCCCTTACTTCCAACACCGAAATTGCATCCATGCTCAGTGGGGACGAGGCAGATTTCTTTGCTTAAAAGCACCCTGCCTGCCTAGCCCCTCAGCTTTTGCTCCTCACTGAATTTCTTACAGGCCCCTGAAGCTTCCAACTCTTGGGCAGGGGTTTGTTCTGACAAGATGGTACAATTTGTTCACTTTCTTTCTGGCCTTGCTTTAGGCAGGCCTTTCCTTGGCTCTGCCCCAGGTGTCTGTTCTCTTTCTAGTTTGTAAAGTTCATGATCCTTAGTCTGGGATCCACTGGCCTCTTCAGTTCAGTTAGTGGCCTAGCTCTGTTTCTCACTTGCTTTGTGATAGAAGACCACACAGCTTCGGTTTCTTTGTAAACTAGGTGTGCTAAAATGTGTCACTCAAGGTTATAGGAAGGGAAAACAAAATAAGTTTTGTTTTGTTTTTTAATTATTTCTAGAAGCGGCTGATATAGATTTTTTTCATTTCTTCTTATTCTCTCTGTCTGCTTCAGACTTCTTGCTGATCCTGTTTTGCCACCTTATCTGTCAACTCTGCTCCCTTTCTTTCCAAACTCCCTTGAACAGAGAAGGGTATTAAACACATCCACCCATACCATCACCAAGTCTTTTCCTTTCCTCTCGCTTTTACTCTCTCTCAAATCAGTTTCTCAGTCCATCTCCATCCAGCTCATGGACCAAAGGAACCCTAATATTTTCTTACGTCATTGCTCCTTTGTGCCATGTGGTGTCACTGTTGCACTCTTGCCTAGTCGTCCTGGTCCCAAAGCAGTACCATTCAGTGACCAAGCAATCATTACCACCAAGAGAAATGCTCTGTTCAGTGTAGGTGCCCTTCAGAAGTTCCTTCTTGGTAGTTTTTAATCAGTTCCATCTCTTCCAAGTCGCTGAAAGTGCCATACACAGTGGATCTCAATTGTTTGCCTCCAAACTCACTATTCTACCTACTAGTTGCGTAGATGCTAGGAGGGGGTAGGTGTGTTTACTTTCACATAACATTATACAGTTTATAAAATAAAATGTAATAATATTATATATGATATATGCATAAACCACAAGCTACATGTATACATGTCTAACTCTACATTATGTTTATAACCTGAGCTATAATGGAGTAAAACAAAGATATTTAAGTATGAATCATTATTCTATCATTGTGTATTGTGGACCAGTACAGTTAACCTCTCTGTGCCTCTGCTTATTTATAAACTAAGTATGAATGATAGTACTTACTCAGAGGGAATCTATGAGGAAAAAATGAGTTAATACATGTGAAGTACTTTGAAATAATGTCTGGCATATAAGTACTCAGTACTGAATTTTGAGGTATTCTATATTTTTATATTGCATTTTGATATCCTATGCCTATTTTTTAACATATCTAAACTTAAGAAGTATCTTAAAACATTGCAGCATGTCATAGTTTTTTTTATTTTTCAGTAGTATATAAAATAATGATGTCCTTCTATAACCAGTGAGATCTTAAGAGTCAGTGAATTATGTCATATGGATATTATTCGTGTCTTCTTTACAAAAATTGTACTTGGGGTTGGAGAGAGGTCTCAGTGGCTAAGAGTGTGTTATTGCTGTTCCAGAGGATCTGAGTTTGGCTCCCAGCATCCCTCCCAGGATTAGCTCCAAGAGATTGAATACATCTGGCTTCCTCATGCACATACCCGCCGCACACAACATGCACAATTAAGAGTAATAAAAATAAAAGTTGCATTTATATATGTACTGTGTGCGTGTATTCCCATGTCATGGTACATGTGTGTAAGCATGATTGTGTGGGTGTGTAAGTCAGAAGACATTCAAAAGAATCAGTTCTCTCCTTCCACCTAACTCAGGTTGTCAGGCTTGTTGACAAGTACCTTTACCCATCTGAGATGGCTCTACAACCCCCTGATTCCTGCTTCCCCAGACAATGAAGTATTTCATATTACCAAGGGCACATTATCATCTAAGCCTTTATCTACTTTAACAGCGTTTCTTTAATCTTAGTGGCACATACTAATAACACCCTTCATACCCCCCAAAACAAACAGAAAACAAACAAAAAGACAAACAAACAAAAACAGAGAAAAACAGAAGGTATCCCTTCTGCAAGAAGAAAGACTCCAAAACACAGACAAGGGCCTGCTATTCATGAATGTGCATTTCCATATTCATTCTTGGAACATTAAACTACTTATACATTCATTTCAATATCCCCTCCAGCAGAGACCTCCTCAAGCCTTCTCAGGGTCGCCTTCCCTTCACTATGCTGGGCTGAGAGCCCCAGGAAACTCAGTGATTTATCACACTGTGGGAACTCCTTGTGATTGTCCTTTTAAGCTCATGTGTTTACCTCTTGTCGTTTTATGAGGAAACTTCCTGTTTGCCCATTCGCTCATGTATACTAATTCTTATATACTTATTTTCCACAAATCCCCTAACACCATATTCTCCTGTTTCCAGAATCCAAGTTAAGCAGCATGAGGAAGAACATTTTTGCACAGGTGCAAAGTGAATGCTGGAGCCGTAATCAGCAGTTGATGACAGAGCTGACAGATTTCTTGCGTGTCTTCCAAACCATCAGCTCAGACATCCATGCCATTGCACAGTGCTCCCAGAAGGTGCGGTCTCCTCATCCTTTTCTTCCTCGTATATCCGGGGCCCTGTCTGCTCAAGGGCTCAGCACACTCTCTTTAGGTTTCTGTTGAGCTTTATGGGTTTTGAGGATCTTGAACTATGCTTACACATGTCATCTGTCTGTGTTGAGTCTTGCCCTGTTTGTGTAGTGCTCTGCTTCTTCATGTCAGGAGCAGACCCTGAAGAGACAAGAGTCTTGCTATAAGATAGTATTCTCAGCCTGTGGGGCGTGAGACCCCTTTGGGCATCCAACAGCCCAAACGGGTTGCCTAACGTCATTAGAAAGCACAAATATTTACATTGGGACTCATAACAGTAACAAAATTACAGTTATGAAGTAGCAGTGAAATGATTTTATGATTGGAGTTCGGCACAACATTAGGAAGGTTGAGAACCACTGCTTTAAGAGGTGTGGTTCTGTTCCTTGGGACAGTAGGTAATTTAGAGATACATTGCCCTGTCATCAGGTCTGGAAGATAAAAACTAGACTTCCTTTAAGACCTGAGTCAAAGGGGAGACTCTGATCCTAGATAACTGTCCTGTCTCCCATGGTCTAAATGCTGAAGCTGGGCCTGGAGCCTCCAGATGCCCACTCTGGAAGATAGGGTTGCCTTTTGAGGGTGAGTCCAAAGAGGTAGGCAGGGTTGTTGGGGTGCTGGTGTCTCATGCTGTAACCTCTGCAGTTGAATGAAGCTAATGAGCAATACAGCCAGCTGGAGGAGCGAGTAGAATATGTCCGATCACTCCATGACCTCATCCGCAACCACTGTGGCCTTTTTATTGCTGAGAATGAGACACTAGACATCGCGGTGAGAGAAAAATTCAAGGATCATTCGTCCCTCCTGGCCTCCCTGCACTATAACCACACCTCACTGTCCTCTGCTTGCCCTGCAGCTTCTGGATATATGGGAGGCATTTCAGTTTGAGAGAAGCCAGGCTTCAGAGTTCCTGCTCAGTAAGCGACATTCCATTGTGCCCAAGCTGCTGCAGCTGATGGCAGCTGCACTGGCAGAGCTGGAAGGCCTTCTGGCAAAGGCACTGTCTGGGCCCTTCATGGATCCTTCACAGGAACAGAGGAGTACGGAGCACCGGCTTTCTGCCTTGGAGCAACAGTTCTTGAATACACTCAACAACTTCAATGAACTATGCTACACTTACTGCACCTTTACTGGTACTATCTTCACCTCCTCTTTCATCATTTGATGGACCCTCCAACTAAGATGTGGGTTGGGACTCCAGGTCTTGTGTCTTTTGTGATCCTAAGCAAGCCTTGGGAATCAACACCCCCACCAGTCTCCTTTACAAACAATCATTGCAGGACAAAAGCCTCATTCTTTGTTTGTCTCAGGTGTTATGTGAGTGGATACAGGAAGCTCACAGTCTGGTAGGGAAAACAAACAGCCGAATGTTTCATTAGATTGTGATGGGGCCCCTGGGTTCAATGCTTATTAGGGAGACAGTGCACACTCATTGGAAAGCTTAGCATTGGTCAGTGTTGTCCAGTTCCAAGCAGCAGGTCATAGAAAAGAACAGTCAAGATCTTGATGTGGTAATCACTTCTTCCAGCCAACATATCTAGAGAGAAGACTGGTGAGGGTCTCACTGTCCCACAGGAGCTAACCAGAGCAGACTACTTATCTGAGAGCAGGACACTTCAGGAGTGCTGCTAGGCTGGTTCCCTTCTGCATGTAACTGCACAGGCTGTTTTCTCATACACAGTCACTTTTTTCTTGGAAGGGTGCACTGTGAGTTGCTCCTTGGTCAGCTATCAACTGGGCCTTATGGCCAGTGAAATGGGAGATGCTTTAGAGTCATCTTTTGTCAGGAATTTCTCTCTGTTTTTTAGTTCTGAGAAGCCTTCAGTCCTAATTGATGTCAACCATTGACTTGACCCTTCCTGTTAGGAGTTTAGATTACCAATAACAAACAAACAAACAAACAAACAAAAACATAGTAAAGTAGTCAGGCCAAGTGGTGCTAGGCCCAGAGAACTGCATAGCAGTGTGTTCGCTTCCTTCTTCTGTCCCCAGCTCCTCACCTGATCCCAGCTTTTGTAAAAATAATCTAGTCCTTTAGATCCTCTTGATTTAATAATCATCTTCATTCTCTTACTTATTCATTCAGCACTTACTTGGTTAGTGCCTGCCATGTATTGAACTCAAAGTACATCAGTGACCAAATGACAAAACATCTTCTGTAATGGACTCAATATTGCAGCTGGAGAAGAAAGATGATAGATAATTATAAAATATAACTAAATTATGCAGGGCATTAGAAAGTGATAGGTAACCTAGAAAAAATAAACAAAACAAGAGTGTCTGAAAATGCCAAATGAGTAGAGAACAATGTTTTATTGGATAGGTATTATTTGAACAAGGACTTGGAGTTGGAGGTGGTGAAGGTGTGAATAGTGGTTCTCTGTGACAAGGGTTGAACTGCAGGTCAAAGGCCCCAGCGGAAGGTAGTGTGCCTGGTGTATCTGAGCTACAGTCAAGTCCACTGCAACTGGAATTGAGTGGGTGAGCTAGAGACTAATAGAAGGGAAGCTCTTTTAGTTTAGCACTGTGGTGTTTGCCCAGGAATCCTTTCTTTGAAATAATTGCTCTGTAGATGACCCAATTTCCTATTGTTGAACTGAGAGATTTACATAGGTACCACACCATCTTTTTTTTAACTTGTATTCATTAAGGGCTTTTCACTGACTCATTCCTCCAATAACCCAAGTCTCAGCCAGCCTTATTCCACAGGAGATGAGAGTCCTATGTCCCCACCCGCTTCTGGGAGCCGGTCTATTGTACAGCAGCAGCGCATCTGGAGGCTTTATCGAATCATCTCTGAAAACTTCAGTGAGTGGAAGTGCATGGCTTTTACCAAGGTACTTCTGGGAGCTCTCACCTGGGGCAGAAGTCAGCCAGGTAGAGTGGGTGGGTGTCAGTCTGACAGTGAACTCTTCTCTGTGCAGTTCAGCCTTTCTATGGCCCGGGAGAAGACAGATGCCTGGCTGACAGAGGCAGCGCGGCTCAGCACCACCCTGGGGCTGCCCAGTCCAGTGCTACAACGCTGCATGCGCATGCTAGAGGAGTTTCGAAGCTACCTGCCCTTGCTCACCAAGCTGGGCAACCTCCAGCTTCAGAACTTTAGCTGCCAATCCCTCATGAGAGGTCTGTTTGGTTAGAGACAGGGGAGAGGGATAGGAAAGACACAGTGTTTAGAGCAATCCCCCTGCTGCTCCTGTGTCCTCTTTCCCAATATGCTAAACTTATTTGATCCAGGAAGAACACATTGCTATGCTCCCTCATTACAACACAGGGTCCTCTCAACTGATGGGATTGGACATGGGCTGGAGTCTCAGATTTGTGCCTGGCCCTTGGGTTCTGGGTTCTTGGCTTTGTGTTGTACTCCTGATCTTGCACTGCAGTCCAAGATGGTCTGGGCTCAGGGTGGAAATGAGCTCTGGGATATGAGCTCCATTCAACCATGTGCTAGGTGTTGTTCTGACTTGCCTATTCTATTCCAGTGTTAGGGTTGGGCAGTCTCCAAAGCTTTGACCTTCTCACACTGGGCCAGCTTCTCAACTGTCCACTGCTGGAATTCGCAGACCGAATCAATCAGGTGGGTCCCACAAGGAGGAGGGGGCTGGTTGGAGCCACATTTTGTAATAAAGCCAGTCAAGGCCTAGCAGTCCCTTGGGCTATGGGGGGAGAGTGGTTGGCATGTAGGTGAGAGGGAAGTTGGGACTGATGGCCTTCCTGTAGTGTCGGAAGAGTCTCCATCCATCTACAGATGAGGATCTGAAGACACATTCTTATCTGACTAAATGCTTCCCCTGGTGGAAGGAAGTGAATGGTAGGCTCAAAGCTGTGGACACATAGATAGGCAGATGTCTGCCAACATTTACCTGATCCCTAATGGGCAGTTTGACGCTGGCATACTGCCTACTCAGTAGAGCCATCCAGGAGGCTTCTCAGTGGAGGCAGCAGTACTGGGCCAAACATTAATAACTGCCAAAACATGACTGAAGCTTGATGGTTCCACTCCTCCTTCATATGAGAGCTCCGTACTCCAGGCCCTTGAGTTCTGCCTCAGACCCAATCTTCAAGTCCCAGTTTCAAGGCTGTCTTTCCTGAGCCACCTCTTGTTTCTGGTTTCTGAGACATACCTTTTCCAGGTGTGGCAGTATGAGAAGGAACGAATTCATGCCCAAGAGAGCCTACAGCAGATGCAGCAGTACTGGGAGGGGCGCCAGCTACGCCTGCTCAACTTCATCCTGCATGTGCCCTACGAGCCCCCAGCCTCAGAGCGTTCCAAAAGGCAGACATCCCGAAGCCCCCAATGGGAGTTAGTGGGCAAGGATAGTGGCACCTTTCTCCTCTCAGGTGAGTCTCAGCCTTTGTGATCCGGTGAATGCCTCCAGCTAAAGGCTTTGCTCATTCACCAGTTCTTGTCGAATATGGCTCCTGTAGACAGGCCCCAATCCTCAACCATAGCTTTGAGGTATCCATGTGTTCAGATGGTATCTCTCAAGCTCTATTAATGTCTTAATCTTTGCAGGAACTCTTTTTAATTAATTATTTTTTCCATTCCTATCACAGTTCCCCCTTCCTCCCTTCTCTCCATTTAATCCTTCCCCTACCCCCCTCCCCATTCACTCCTCCTCCTTTCTCTTCAGAAAAAGGCAGGCCCCCCATGGATATCAAGTTATGGTAAGGCTAGGCATCTCCTATTGAGGCTGGACAAGGCAACCCAGTAGGAGGAATGGGTCCCCAAACCAGGTAACAGAGTCAGAAAAAAATCCTGTTCCCACTGTTAGGCGTCCCACAAGAAGACCAAGTTACACAACTAACATGTACAGAGTGCCTAGGTCAGTCACATCAGGCTGTCTGGCTTGTAGTTCAGTCTCTGTGAGCTCGTATGAGCCCAGATTCATTGATTCTGTGGATTTTCTTGTGGTGTCCTTGGCCCCTCTAGCTCCCATGATCTTTCCTCCCCCTCTGCTGCAGGACTCCCCAAGCTTCACCTCATGTTTCACTGTGCATCTCTGCATCTGGTTCCATCAATTGCTGGGTGAAGCCTTTCTGATGACAACTGGGCTAGGCAATGATCTATGAGTGTAGCAGAATATCATTAGGAATCATTTCTTTTGGATATATGCCTAAGAGTGGAGTTGCTGGGTCTTGTGGTAGGTTTATTCCCATTTTCTGAGGAATCTCCACACTGATTTCCAAAGTGGCTGAACCAGTTGGCACTCCCACCAGCAATGGAGGAGTGTCCCCCTTTCACCACATCCTCTCCAGCATAAATTGTCATTGGTGTTTTTGATTTTAGCCATTCTGACAGGGTGAGATGGTATCTGAGAGTTGCTTTGATTTGCATTTCCCGGATGGCTAAGGATGTTGAGCACTTTCTCAAGTGCCTCTCAGCCATTTTAGACTCCTCTATTGAAAACTCTCTATTTAGTTCTGCAGCCCACTTTTTAATAGGGTCCTTTGGTGTTTTGGAGACTTGCTTCTTGAGTTCTTTGTAAATTTTGGAGATCAACCCTCTGTCAGATGTGGGATTAGTGAATATTTTTTCCCATTCTGTGGGCTGCCTTTTTGTCTTGCTGACTGTGTCCTTTGCCTTACAGAAGCTTCTCAGTTTCAGTAGGTCCCATTTATTAATTGTTGATCTTACTGCCTGTGCTACTGGTGTTATGTTCAGGAAGCTGTCTCCTGTACCAATTCGTTCAAGGGTACCACCCACTTTCTCTTCTAAGAGGTTCAGTGTGGCTGGATTTATGTTGAGGTCTTTGATCCATTTGGACTTAAGTTTTGTGCATGGCGATAAACATGGATCGATCCGCATTCTTCTACATGCCAGTCTCCAATTATGCCATGTGACTGGGTTGGAGGAATTGCCTGGTTACAGGAGATGGCTGGTTCAGACTCTGTATCCTCCATTGCTAGGAGTCTTAGCTAGGGTCACCCTCAAGATTCCTAGGAGTTTCCATTGCACTAGGTTTCTAACTCATCTCAGAGGTGCCCCAGATTACAGCTGTTTCTTCTAGTGCTTTCTCCCTCCATCTTTCCCTCACCTATTCCCAAACCCCCATCCATACCCCTCCCCCCACCCACCTGTGATGTCTATTCTATTTCCCCTTTACAGTGAGATTAATGTGTCCCCCCTTGAACTCTCCTTGTTACTAAGCTTCTTTGGGTTTTTAGATTGTAGAATAGTTATCCTTTTTGGCTAATACCCACTTATAAGTGAGTACAAACCATGTTTGTCTTTCTGGGTTACCGTACTCAGGATGAACTTTTCTAGTTCCATCTGTTTGCCTGCTAATTCCATGATGTCATTGTTTCTAACAGCTGAGTAATATTCCATTATATAAATGTACCACATTTTCTTTATCCATTCTTCTAGGTTGTTTTAAGTTTCTGACTATTATGAATAGAGTAGCAGTGAACATGTATAGAGCTGAATGAATAAAGCTGCTATGAACATAATTGAGCAAGTGTCCTTGAGATAGGTAGACATCCTTTGGGTATAATGCCTAGGAGTACTATAACTGGGTCCTGAGGTAGATTCATTCCAAATTTTCTGAGAAACTGTCATATTGATTTCCAAAGAGGTTGCACAAGTTTGCATTCCCACCAGCAGTGGAGGAGTGTTCCCCTTGCTCCACATCCTCACTGTATGAGCTGTCACTTGTATTTTTGATCTTAGCCATTCTGACAGGAATAAGATGGGACATCAGAATCGTTTTGATTTGCAGTTCTCCGATGGCTAAGGATGTTGAACATTTCTTTAGGTGTTCTCATCCATTTGCAATTCCTCTATTGAGAATTCCCTGTTTAGATATGTACCTCATTTTTTAATTGGATTATTTGGTTTGTTGGTGTCTAGGTTCTTGAGTTCTTAATTTGACAGTCAGCCCTCTGTCAGATGTGGGGTTGGTGAAGATATTTTCCCATCCTGTAGGCTGCCATTTTGTCCTTTTGATAGTGTCCTTTGCCTACTGAAGCTTTTCAGTTTCATGAGGTCCTGTTTATTAATTGTTGATCTTAGTGCCGTGTTATTGGTATTCTGTTCAGGTAGTTATCTCCTGTGACAATGAGTTCAAGACTATTCTCCATTTTCTCTTCTATCAGATTTGGTGTATCTGGTTTATGTTGAAGTCTTCAATCCACTTGGACTTGCATATTGTATAAGGTGATAGATATGGATCTATTTGCTGACATCTAGTTAGACCAGCTCCATTTGTATATACCTGGCTTCTTTATCAAAAATCAGGTGTCCATATTATGTGGATTTACATCTGGGTCTTTAGTTCCATTCCATGGATCAACCTGTCTGTTTTTATGCCAGCACCATGTGGTTGATGTCAGGGATGGTGATACCTTTAGAAGTTCTTTTACTGTACAGGATTGTTTTGGCTATCCTAAGGTTTTTGTTTTTCTATATGAAGTTGAGTATTATCCTTTCAAGGTCTGTTAAGACTTGCGTTCAAATTTTTATGGGGATTGTATTGAATCTCTATATTGCCTTTAGTAAGACAGCCATTTTTACTATGTTAATTCTACCAATTCATGAGCATGGGAGATCTTTCGATATCCTCATATCTTCTCCAATTTCTTTCTTCAAAGACTTGAAGTTCTTGCCATAAAGGTCTTTCACTTGCTTGGTTAGAGTTACACCAATATATTTTATATTATTTGTGAGTATTATGAAAGGTGTTATTTCCCTAATTTCTTTCTCAGTCCATTTGTCATTTGTATATAGGAGGAGTACTGCTTTTTTAAAGTTTATTTTGTATTCAGCCACTTCACTGAAAGTGTTTATCAGCTGTAGGAGTTCCCTGATGGAATTTTTAGGGTCACTTATGTATGCTATCATGCCATCAGCAAATAGCAGTACTTTGATATTTTCCTTTCCAATTTGTATCCCCTTGATCTGCTTTCGTTCTTATTTTTATAGCTAGAATTTTGGGTACTATATTGAATAGATATGGAGAGAGTAGACAGCCTTGTCTTGTTCCTGATTTTAGTGGAATCACTTTGAATTTCTCTCTATTTAGTTTGATGTTGGCTGTCAGCTTGCTGTATATTATGTTTAGGTGTGTCCCTTGTATTCCTGATCTCACCAAGACTTTTATCATGAAGGGGTTTTGGATTTTGCTAAAGACTTTTTCATCATCTAATGAGATGATCATACAGTTTTTTTCTTTCAGTTTTTTTATTAATTATGAAGCTGTTGGCCTTGCTTGTTTCTTACTGGCTAGCTCTGACTTAAGTATTTACCCCATAAGTATTTCTCTTACCGGAGAAGTTTCCGGGCTTCTTAATCCCTATGGCGGTTACACCTTGACTCCCTGTGTTTCTCCTACCCAGAGTCCTCCTTGACTCCTGTGCACCTATCTTGCTTCCCTATTGGCAACAGTGCTTTATTGACATATACACAGGACTTCCCCAACATCTCCTCTTTTCTGTCTAAACAAAAAGAAAGGTTTTAACTTTAACATAGTTAAATTATATATCAGAACAGCTATCAAGCAAGAACACAGTTACAACATTTTGCCTATCAACATTTAGCAAGATTTAAAGAAAATATCATCCATCCCATCCTTGTGAGTCCAAAGTTCTATATATAGTAGCTTATCTTTTATCATAACTAAGGAAAACTATAATTATAACTATCTGTCTTCAATTCCATCAAAGACCACAGAAGGATAATATATAAACACTAGGATTGACAGAGACATCTTGCTTCCTGGGCAGGCACCCAAAGTTCCTCTGTAATGTTGGGGCATCCATCTTCAGCCCATAGGCCACAGTGTGTCTGGAACACTTTTCAGCAAAGCAGGAAATTTCAAACTGTCCATCTGCGTCAGCAGTCTGTCAGTCATTTTTCTGTGTCCTGCAGAAAGTCTTGTAGACTCTTCCATGAAGCAGGAACCCTGTAGGACTGTTTGAGTTCAGCAGTCACTTTCCTGTGGATACTGCATGTCCAGATTATACAAAACAGTCAAGCAGTCCAGGCAAGAGCAGTTTCTTGCCCAAATGGCTAATCTTGCCATGTTGAAAGCAAACTCTATAACGAGTTTCTTTGATGCCCGTCTTCCTCTCAGACGTAATTGATGATGCCAGGAGCAGTCATTTCTCATTGTCAAGAAAAACCCTAAACCATTTAAAATGCCATTTTCTGAAGGTCTTTGAAAGGTTTGAAGGCTATATATCTCAAATATATTTCTGTATATCTAGAAAACCTAACTATAAGTTCTGACTATTATAAGTAACTATCTATAGTCTGTATTTAATTATGTGCTATGTTTTAAAAGATGAGTATACACACAATACTTAACCAAGAGGAGAAATATATATACCACAAAATTGACCTTGAATTTGTATCAATAAATGAAAAACCATACCAATACAAAGTATTCATTTCCATACCATAATCCCCTTTTTCTTTTAAAAAGAGATTGGTTGTGATCATTAACCAATTATAAGCAACCCCATTCAAATGAAAACAAAGATTTATAAACAATATGGGGATTTGGATGTCACTCATTCCAAACTGCTTCGTGCTGGAAGGGGGCACTGTTCATACCATGGGGATCATGACAAAACTCAGAAACCTGTATAAGTCCTTATTTTTACGGGTCTGTAAGGCTCCATCATCTTAGCTGTTTTAGATGTTGAATCACTTGGGCCACTGCTTCCGGGGGTCTTGGTTCATCAAACCACAGAAGCCTGGGAGGAATCCTCAGCTTTTCATTGTCTGTGGAAACATAAACAAAAACTCTTTTCCAAAGTAACATATCCTTATACTTAAATTTTGAAGTCAAGGCATTTTTAAAAATATAAGTTGAATTAATTCAGCAGCATTTATAATCAAGTATACTTTAATAGTTGTTCCTTCCTTAGCAATCAAAAAACTGAAAAACACAATAGCATACAGTATCCAGACCCTCTATGTATTTTCCATCTTTATGTGGCTTATTTATCTGTTATTACTTTATTTCTTCTACTTTTAATTCTTTTTCTCTGAGACAGGGTTTCTCTTTGGAAATCTGCCTGTCTCTGCCTCTGGAGCAATTCCTACCAGCATGCGCCACCACAGACAGCTTCTCTATTTATTTACCACTATGTCATTTCTTTTTCTCTCTCAATTCTACATATATTTTTAAACACACTGTAAACCTTTAGAGGTTTTTCTTCATCCAAGTCTGACTTTACTGTAAATCTTTATGTTTTATCTGTTAAAACCGTGGCTGTTTAAACTGCAGTTTTTCCAAGATGGCGGGCATAAGCGTGATTCCAGCTCATCGCCTCAGTCTATGCTGAGATCCAGCAAAAGCTGCTGGCTTGGAGATGTGGTCACTGCCACTTCCAGCTGTACGTACACATCTTTTAATTGTTAGCAGAGTCTCTTAAAAGAACATTGTTGGTTTTTTTTTTAACTTATGCTGAGTCAGGAAGACTCCCTTAAGCAAAACCACATGAGTCTCTGCTTGTTGCTAGCAAAATAAGAGTCCACCTGAGAAAATGCTGCTACCAACAACCCATGCTTTTCTCCATTCTTTTGTTTATAAAATTCCTTTAAAGCTTTTGTCATTCTGCATGGAAATTCATGATTCCACTCCTGATCACCATTTGTAGAGAGATGCCTTTTTCTTGTCTGCCGCTTTGGTTTTTTCCCCACCAGTCGCCTGGGCTCTGCTGCGTTGTAGTCCCCAAATAACACACAAGACGCTGTATTAATTATGAAGCTGTTGGCCTTGCTTGTTTCTTACTGGCTAGCTCTGACTTAAGTATTTATCCCATAATTGTTAATCTAAGTATTTCTCTTACCAGAGAAGTTTCTGGGCTTCTTATCCCTATGACGGTTACATCTTGACTCTCTTTCAGTTTTTTTATATGTGGGATTTCACTGACAGATTTTCATATGTTGAACCATCCCTGCATTTTTGGGATGAAGCCTACTTGATCATGATGAATGTCTTTTGGATGTGTTGCTGGATTCTGTTTTTTAGTATTTTATTGAGTATTTTTGCATCTCATGTATGTAGGAAATTTGTAGTTTTCTTTCTTTGTTGAGTCTTTGTGCAGTTTAGGTATCAGGGTAACTGTGGTCTCATAAAATGAATTTGGCAATGTTCCTTCTGTTTCTATTCTGTGGAATAATTTGAGGAATATTTTTTAAAAAGTGGGACAGTGGTGGCACATGCTTTAATCCCAGTATAAGCAGAAAGATCTTAGTGAGTTTGAGGTCAGCCTGGTCTACAGAGCAAGTTTCAGGACAGCCAGGGCTACACAGAGAAACTTTGTCTTGGGGGAAAAAAAGAAAAGAAAAACTTTTTGTGGTTATTTCTCTCTACTTGTCAATGCTCTGTCCTCTGGATTTTACCCTGCTGATTTTGTGCTTTACCGACTCATCCATTCTTTCCTTTTCTCCCACTTGATTGAAGAGGACTCTGTTGGGTCCCTGAGCCTTGGGCCAAGCAGGATCTCAGCTTTATTTGTCCTTCTTCTTGGGGACAAATGGTTAGTATGGCTACACTTCTTGTAGCAGTTAACTGCACAGGTTAAGCATAGCACTTATGGCAGATTGTGGCAGTTGTACTGGGTGAGCTCACCTAGGATACCTCAGTGATGCCACCCTGCAGGTACAGTAACAGGTGCAGGGTGTACTCTTTCTGGATGTTGTAGTCAGACAGGGTGGGGCCATCCTTCAGCTGCTTGTCAGCAACATAAGCTACTGCTGGTCCAGTGGGATGCCTTCCTTGTCTTCGATTTTGGCCTTGATATTCTCCATGGTCTCACTGAGCTCAACCTTGAGGGCGATGGTCTTGCCCATCAGGATCTTCATGAAGATAGGCATGTCTGTTGATTGGCCACCTTGTTGGAACCTTGGTGGAAGGCAAAGCCATTCTTTTTTTTTTTTTTTTTTGAGACAGGGTTTCTCTGTATTGCTCTGGAGGCTGTCCTGGAACTTGCTCTGTAGACCAGGCTGGCCTCAAACTCACAGAGATCTGCCTGCCTCTGCCTCCCAAGTACTGGGATTAAAGGTGTGCGCCACCAACACCCAGCTATGGCAAAATCATTCTTCCTTTTATTCCCTCATTCTTTGAGTCAAACACCGGGCACTCTGAGATTAACAAATATAGCCTTATATCCCTCAAACTGACAGCACCATTCATTTGTTTGTTTGTTTATTTTGAGACATGGTTTCTTTATGTAGCCTTGATTGTCCTAGAACTAGCTCTGTAGACCAGGCTGCCCTTGAACTCAGAGATCTGCTAGCCTCTGCCTCCCAAGTTCTGGGATTAAAGATGTGCACCGCCACCACCCAACCAATACCATACATTTAAATACATGATAGACTACCATATTGAGGACAGTAGATAAGAGAAGACCACCAATTCAAAGAACCAGGGTTATTAAGAGAAATACTACTTTTGTCAGACTTGCAAAGTGAGAAAAACATTCCACATAGGGAACAGAATTTAGGAGAAGAAAGGGTTTATTTGACTTATAGGTCTATCACTGTAGGAAGCCAAGACTGGAATTCAAGGTAGGTCTCTGGAGACAGGATCTGAAACAAAGACCACAGAGGAATGATTGTTACTGGCTTGCTTCCTCTGGCTTACTCATTTATCTCTCTGATATAGCTAAGGCCCACCTGCCTAGGTATGGTTCTGCTTACAGTGGGCTGGGCCCTCCCACATGAATTAATAAACAAGAAAATGTCCACAAATATGCCCACAGGGAAGGTGTAGTTCCTTAACTGAAGTTCCTTCTTCCCAGATGTGTCTAGTTGAGATCTGAAGCTAATTATGACAAAAAGCATATGAGATGTGTTGGGAACTGCTGGTAGGAGAAATTCTTTTATTCAGCATAACTGGTATCAGTGAATCTAAGAAATTAGTTAAATATATAATCATGATAGATAAGTAGGTAGGTAGCTAGGACTTGAAATTTTTACTTTAGCTAAAATGTTTGCTAATATTTTATTCTAAGAACAAGAACTTTTTATTAGCTCACCTTTATCTTCCATGGTTTCCATAAAAGCAGCAACTCTTTTCTCACACACATTCCAGTAGTTACAACTCTGTTAGATCAGATTATATAATTAATACTGTGACATAACACACACAAATATTCTTTCACGCATACTCACTTAACTTGCATTTAATCAGGCATATAATTTAACTTGGAGCAATGTCGCTGTAAAATAAACCGCACGCTCGATGAGGGTATAGGTAATTATTTATTGTGGAAGGTACTTACAAGAGAAACTGGCAGCCCAGGTGAGTCAGTGCTTTCCAATACCGGACCAGAAGCCCAAAAGAGCGAGAGCCAGTTCGTCTCTCCTGCACAGCCTTTTATTACCACCTCTGTATGCGCCTCTAGCCACACCCAAAGTGGGCGTGGACAGCGGCACAGGTATCTAAAATCTCTCCCTATAGAGCAAAAAATGTTAGAATATTCTAAATAATAGCTTGAGATTTGTGTGGTTCTGTTGAATTTTGATATTAGACAGTACCATTGTAGTGGATTTATTTGTAGTGTCTCCCACATGCTCATGCATTGTGGGTTTGATTGACAGCTGAAGGGCTTTGGGAAGTGATAGGATCCTAGGGCTCTTACCTCTTGATAAGTTCATGGTTCGATGACATTGTTGGGTGGTAGAAGATGAGGCCTAATTGGAGGAAGTAGTTCACTGGGAATGTGTCCTTGAGAGCCATATTTTGCTTTGGCTCTTCCCAGTTTCCTTTTTCTCTGCTTCCTGGTCACCATGATGTAAACTGCTGTATTTACTCTCCTTGCCATGATTGGCAAAACCTCTGAGATTATGAACTAAAATACGTCTCTCCCTCCTTAGTTGTGTGTGCCAGGCAGTTAATCATAGCAACAAAGCTTCCTATTAGTTCAGCCAGTATATCTATGATAGAAAGGGGAACATCTATTAGAGGACATTCCGACTCACTGAGACAAGAGCCCAAAGACTGCTTGGAACAGGAAATAGGCACGCGAAGTTAGAGAATTTATTCAGTAATATTTAAATCATGGAGAATGGTTTGTTGTGGGGAAGTGATAAGGTCAGATTTTAGTTCAATTGGGAGGCAAAGAATAGAGACTGGAAGATCAGTTAAGAGACAATTGGTGTAACTCAAGGGAAGAGCAATAATGGCCTACATTAGAATGGTAGCAATGGACAATGAGGAAAGTGGATGCATTTGGGCTACTTATGAGTCTGTCTGGGCAAAACGTATAGCTAGTGAAAATTTGTCATAGAAGAGAGGATATGCATTTTATAACAGGAATCTTTTTCCTTATCATGCATTCATGTTCAGTATTAGGTTTGGAATATCTTTCCTATATATTTAACATGGAATTCTTTGTTCACATCCCTCTTATTTAGGACTAATCATTGTCAGTATTGTCTGAAACATATTAAGACCAGACATCTGTAGTTAATATACCATTATTCAAAGGACATTCTTTTCCCACTTTTGACATGAGCACATTTTATGCTGATTTTTGTACCCATGTTTGACCCTGGTTTCACACTCTGTCAATCTGTTTCTTTGTTCTATTCTATTTTTCTGTACCACCCTTAGATTCCTCTGCTACTAAAGTAATTTTAAAAATAGTGGAGTACAAACTATGGATTTGTTTGTGAAGTTTAGTTCTTTTGCTACCTCTAGCTCAAGAACCAAGTAGATTCCTCCAATCTTCACCTGAGTTCACAGTCTTTAACCTACTTTCTATCCAACTTTCCCTCTGGCTTTAATTCACAGAGTATTATGTGCTTGACATTTCTTCCTACAGGTTTTATCCTTTCCCTGTACTAGGCCTCTGCATAAGTTCTGGGTATATTAATCAAGGACAAATTTTATGGTGGTCACACACTGTGAAACTAGTGACTTCACTCACTTGAATGAGCCCAAGATGGTGAACACTTAACTTTTACCCCAGGAAGATGTGTTCTTGTAGGGTTAGTGACACTACTAATCGTTCACTCTCCCTTTTAGATTATTAGCAAAATTAAGAAGGACATATATGAAAAGGATAGTTCAACATCCAAAATATCCCCCATGAAAATGTTCTTTGTTAAATATATAATATGTTGGCAGACATAGCTAGATTAAGACTTCACACAACCTCCTTTAACCTTCAGAATCTGAGGTCTGTGTGGGCATATAAAGGAAAAGTGGCATCCGAGCTCTCAGGTAAATGTTTATAGGGATTTGTAGTCTGATCCACCTTCCTTAGATAAGCACAACAGATGGGCCTTTATGCCTCCCTACTGTTCAGGGGCCATTTAAATGGGGGATAAAACAGAGGACCCAAACTCTTCCAATATTATTGAAGATACTATGTATTTTCTTTCAAACATGGATAATTAGAGAGTCCTACACCTATCCAAACCAATCTTCTCAATTCTGTTGTTAATTCTAGTGTTTAATGCTGTATCCAGGCCTGGTCTCACCAAAAATGATGGGATAACTCTTTAAGTGTCCCCAAAGAAGCTAAGTGCTAAAATAATAAGAGAAAACTTTTCTACCAGGATTCCAGTCATCCCAGAATGGGTATTCTTGCTGCATACAGTAGAGATTTAGAGCCATGAGGCCTCTTTCTAGGATGAAGCTTTGATGCCTTAAAGAATGCCCATAGAACTAGATAAGCATGACAATATCTGATGGCTGGCTTAGAATCTACCCATAGTACCTGCTTTAAGATCTCAGTTCTCTGCCATATCAACTCTATGGGCTGATGCAACCTCTGAAGATAGGCTTTTGGAGCCCATTCCCTATAGAGAGATACCTTGCTCAGCTTAGATACAGCGGGGAAGGTCTCAGTCCTGCCCCATATGATTTGGCAGGCTTTGATGATTCCCTATGGGAAGCCTCACCCTCTCTGAGGAGTGGATAGGGGTCAAATGGGGAGATAGTGGGAGGAGTGGGAGGACTGGAGGGAGAGGGAGCTGGGATTGGTATGTAAAATAAGATTGTTTTTAATTTAAATAAAAAAGAGTATTAAGGTAATTGCCTCCCCTAGAAGGTCAAGATGTGCTCTTTCCTACCCCAGCCCCTGCCCTTGATTCACACATAATGACAGTGTGTCTTTTTCTTCCTAAGACTACAGCAGCCTGCAAGATGCCATCCAGAACAGTCTCCAGGCACTATTCAAGATCCTAGCCATCCAAAAGTCAGGAGAGTTGAATAAAATAGCTTTAGAGTGGGTGACCATCATGTATGGCCTAGGTGAGTACAGGGCTCTAGTTGGCTGAATGGATGGAACCTGATGTAGACTGGTCCAGAGGTGTGGGGGTGACAGGGGAACATTGGATAGAAGTGAAGGACAGAGTAAGGACTTTCCAGGCTCTTTCTTGGTTTGATGTGACCAGATCCTTATTTCTAGTGAATGTTTTACTTCCTCTAATCTAGTCCCTGAGTTCTGCTGAACAGTATGTTTTTGTTGGGCTAGGGGGTCACTGGAGAGATCAGATGTATGCTGGACCCCCCTTGAAAGTGTTAAACCCTCAAGTATTTTTCCTTTCCGACTGCTTATACAGGTGCCCTGCTGGAGGTGTGGGTGGCTTTCCAGCAGAAGTGGATTTTTCTAAATAAAGTTCTGCATGAGATGAAGATCCAGTTTCCTGGTGCTGAGCTGGTAGGGAAGGGGGTAGGGGGTTAAAAGAGGGTGGGCAAGAGCTCCTGAGTATCAGGACTCTGAATAGAAGAGTGGAGCTCTCATATTACCCCTTACTTACTACCTTTCTTACCACAGAATGCCCGTTTCAAGGTCATGGATGATCAGTATCGGACTCTAATGCGAATTTCTGTAGCAGACCCAATGGTTCTGTCACTTATAGTGCCCAATGCCAAGAGAAGCCCTTACTTCCAAGGTCAGCATCTACAACAACTACTGAAAGCAGGATCTGTAGAGCTGGAGGCCATCATCATGGCTCTGGAGGATGTCCTTTATGGGGTATGTGCCTACTTCCCCCGCCTTTTCTTCCTCAGTGACAGTGAACTGGTGGCCCTGCTTGCTGCCCCTCTAGAGACCTGTGAGGCCCAGTCATGGGCACGGCGCTGCTTTCCCCACATTAAAGCTGTGAAATTCAGGTGCAGCACAGATGATGAGAAAAGCAAGAATAACCAGGAGTCAAGCTCAAGTACACAGGCTCCAGTGGAGACAATTGCTGTGCTAGGGGCATATGGAGAGCAAGTGAAGCTTCAGAGTCCTCTTCCTCTACATCCAGATCTTCCTAAGTGGCTAGCCTCTTTGGAGAAGTGTCTGCGTCTTCTAATAGTGAACTTGCTGCAGAGCTGTGTGGCCACCCGCCTTGCTCAAGGCCCATCCTTAGTTAAGTCATTGAAGGCACTGCCTCAACAAAGGCAGGTACCTAAGCAGCCGTATGTCCAGCACTGGCTAGATGCAATCCAGGTTTTTCCATGGCAGTGCATACTGGTGGCAGAGGAGGTAGTGTGGCGGGCTGAGATGGAGGAAGTTCTGTTGGAGCGGGGGACCATGCGCACATTTTCCATACATGTGCACAAGCTGGAGGTGCTGGTGCAATTTATACGAGCTCAGAGGAGCTCCCAGAGTAAGCAATCTCTGCCTTCTGTTCGCCAAACTAGCCTATTCAGTAACCTGCTGGTCATGACAGTGACTCATCGGGATATAGCACAGCTCCTGGAGAAGCACCAGGTCAGTGATCTGACAGACTTCTACTGGGCCCGCCAACTTAAGTATCACCTGGGTTCATCTCACTTGAACTCCAAAAGTCCTTTGCAGTGTCTTAAGACCATTGCAGCTGCTGAGTCCTTTCTGTCACCAGCTGCATGCTGGATAGATGTGCTTGGCCGGTCCTTCATATACAATTATGAGTACCTGGGACCCAAATTGGGGCCTCTACCTACCCTGATGCATGAGCGGCAAGTGTTGGTTCTCTTATTGGCCCTGGAGGAGGTAGCCTGTGGGACCCTACTGGGCCGGGATGGTTTGGGAAAGACAGAAACGGTGAATAGCTTGACATGGACCCTGGGCCGCCAGCTGGTAATGATGCCCTGCTTGCCCCAGATAGAGTTCCGATGTCTGAGCAATTACCTGAATGGTGCCCTTCAGTGTGGGGCCTGGCTGTTGTTGGAGAATATTCACCAACTACCTCCTAGCTTGCTCTCTGCACTGGGCCAGCGTCTGGATGAACTACACCATCTTTATGCCCCACTGTATCAGAAAGCTTCTAAAAACATCAGTACCATAAATCCTACTAAGGCCCCATTCCTTGGTGCTGGTTTCTTTGAGAAGCATCATGTGTCTATGTGCCTTGGCTATGGCTGTTTCCTGACATTTCCTGCCCTGAGCCCTGATATACCTGCCAATCTGCATTTGCTACTTCGTCCTGTGGCATTTGCACTGCCTGACTTGCATCGAGTGGCAGAACTTAACCTGCTGGGTGCAGGGGTGCAGGACGCCTCCCGAATGGCTACTCGACTATCCAGACTATTCTCCTTAGAGCGTGAGCTAGTGTCTGGGACCTTGCCCTGCCGCTTGCCACTGCTCAAGCAGGTACTAGAAGACACAATACAGACACTAAATGCAACTGAGGAGGGAAACAATTCCCAGCAGCCCCAAAACCTAGTTGCCCCTGAGGAGGCTGCCCTGCTGCGTGCCCTATTGCACTCACCACTGTTCACCACCCTTGATGGGCTCCGCCTGCAAAAGCTCAGAGAGCTACTTTGTGGGATTTTCCCTAATGCTAGCCATGTGCTGGCAGAACCTGTGACCCATAGACTGATGAGGTCAGTAGTAGTGGAAGAACTCCAGCAGTTAGGCCTGCTTCCCACCCCTAACACACTGATGTCTCTGGAGCAGCTTAGTCAGGCCCTGAGCCGGGCCTCTGGTATTCTGCTCCTGGGCCCTGCAGGCAGTGGCAAGAGTACTTGTTGGAAGAGCTTACTTAAGATTCAGAATCGGCTGGCAGCCATGGAACAAACCTCAACCCAGGGTTTCCAGTCTGTGGAAATTGCCCACCTATATCCTAGTGTGCTCAGCACCCAAGAATTCCTAGGATGGTCAGAGGGTCCCTCCTGGCACTATGGCATCTTCCCCAAGCTTCTTCATGCTGCCCCTCATTGTAAGAGTGTGGACTCGGAAGAGCAGTTAAAGGAATTCACGGGGATTCAGCAATGGATAGTATGTGATGGGGCCCCTAATTCTACATGGATAGACTCCATCACTTGTCTCCTAAGTGACCCTCCCCAGCTCAGTCTCCCTAATGGTCAACAAATAGCACGGCCCCTCAGTACCTTTTTCTTGATGGAGGTGGCAGAGGCAAGTGGCATGTCTCCTACAGTGGTAGGCCGGTGTGCTCTAGTCTGGTGTTGTGGGGAGCAGACTTGGCAGAGCATGCTTAATGTCTTGATGGCATCCTTGCCCCATGAATACCACCTGTTGCAAGAGACAATCGTAGAGCTCAACCACTTAGCTGAAGTCCTGGTGCCTGCAGTGTTCCGATTCCTTACTCGCATCGGTGCCAGTTCTCTGCTACAGGTACACGGACATCAGACTGTTTGCCCAGGTGTGGCAGAAGTCACCAGCCTGGCCCGCATCTTGCGTGCTCTTCTTGACCCCCATCTACCCTTATATGAAGAGGAGAAGCCACGTGTTCAAGGTAGGGAGGTAGAAAGGTTGGCTTTTGAGAGAGCTGGGATCTTAAGGGTAACTGGGTTACACCTGAGCCAGAGCATGGGTTCCTTGGTGAAGCTGGTCCAGGGAACTAAAAGTGAAAGAAGTTATGTAGCCAACCTCTATTTGCCCTGCTATCTTCTTTTTCTATGGATTCCTGTTCTGACCATGGTGACCATTGCAGAAGACCTTAATGGCAGCGATCTTGGGACCCAAAGTTTCAAATCTTCAAAGAACAGAGTCCAGTTTGACAGTGACAATGTGAATAAAAAGCAGAGAAAACATTTGCTGGCTATCAGCAGCTTTCTTTTTGCCACAATATGGGGCTTTGGAGCCCACCTTCCCTCCAGGTACCACAAGAATGGGAAGTACAATATATAAAAGAGCTGAGGTAGATTGGTCTGTGGTAACTAAAATTCATGGGACATTACAGTGGGGATATGATATGAATGTCATAGATGGAACTTTTATGACTATCTGACTCTTGCTTGTGTGTCCTCTGAGCAGGCACTGGTCTGTCTTTGATAACTTCATGAGGAATTCTATTAGTTCCCTGTCCAACTACCCTGAGCTGCCTCCTTCGGCCCTGGTGTTTGATCTACACGTAAACCTTGAAGATGGGACACTGGTCCCTTTTTCTGGCCATTACCTGAGCAGCTGTGTCAGAGGAAGTCTGGGTACTTTCCAGCCCTCTTCCCAGGTATGAAGACAATGAGGAAATAGTTTGGGTTGAGGCTTAAAGAGTTATGCTAGGGGGTAGCTCATATTTGAGGTCCTCCTGAGGCCCTCCTGATCATATACTCTGGTGTTTCCACAATTACAAGAATGCATAACCTGTAAGTATAGCTTTAAGACAATTTCCCTAGAACTAATTTGATTCCTGTCCTATCTGGAACTGCCATAGTAAGCCCCTGCCCCTATCCTGCAGACTGAACGACTTTTGTATGTGGTGGACCTGCTTCTATCAAATGGACAGCCAGTGCTGCTTGCTGGAGAGATAGCCACAGGGAAGTCAGCTTTTGTGAAGGTGCTAGTGGAGCCAAATCACCCTTCCATTCACAGCCCCATTCACCCTGCTTTAAGTTCTACCCATCTTCGTCACCTGCTGAACAGAGGGGTCCATGGCCAATCACAAGTCGGCACATTTCTCATGTATCACCAGGACTCCAAAGGCTCACTCCTTTTCCTGATGGAAGATCTGCACTTGGCCGCTTCTGGTGAGGAGCTGGGAGAAGGAATTGAAGGGAAAGCTACTGTCGTCTTACACTAAAATCCATTGCAATGTTCATTGATTTAAACATCTGCCTACAGATCAAAGCTCAGTACTTTTTTTTAGTATTGTTGTCTGATTGTACATGTTCTCTGAGGAATCATGTCCTCTCTCAAAGCTTCCATCATCTCTTTGCTTTGATAACTTTTATCTCCAAATCAGACATCGCTCTTAAACATAGGCCTATTTATCCAACTATCTACTATACATCTCTACCTTGATACTTCAAATTTAGCCCTAGTCTCATCATGCCCTTCCAAATTGCTCCCGTGTCTCTGAGTAACAGATACCACCATCCAGCCAGTTGCTTAAACTATAACTCTTAATTTTTTTAAACAATTAGTATGTGTATACATGCATGAAGCAGAGCATGCCAATGTCACACATGTGGAGATCAGAAGAGAAACTTGAGTCCTCTCCTACCATGTGGGGTCAAGGAATCAGAATCAGGTCACCAGGCTTGGTTGCAAGTATCCTTACTCACTAAGCCTTCTTGATGTCATTTAATCCAGGGCAGGGCCTAGGCCCTCCCCCAAGAGTCTAGGCTGAGAGAGCATCCCTCATTGTGGGACGGGCACCCAAAGTCCATTTGTATGCCAGGGATAAATACTACCCAAGGTCCCACAGATTACCTAGACCTCCTCACTGACACCCACATTCAGGAGTTCTGGATCAGTTCCATGCTGTCCACCCAGCTATCAGTCTGGGGTCCAAGAGCTCCCCCTTGTTCAGATCAACTGTTTCTGTGGGCTAAACCAGCCCAGTCTTAACCCCTTTGCTCATCAGTCCTCCCTTTCTGTCACTGGATCCCAGGAGTTCAGTTCAGTGTTTAGCTGTGGGTGTCTGCCTCTGCTTCCATCATTCGGTGGATGAAGGTTCTGTTTCCCAGACTCTCTGGCAGTGGGATTGTATGCTGGCACTCCCCTGATTCATGTCTAAAATCCATATATAAGTAAGTACATAACATGTTTGACTTTTTGTGACTGTGTTACCTCACTCAGGATGGTTTCTTCTAGTGCCATCCATTTGCCTGCAAATTTCAATATTCCATTGTTTTTTTCCACTGAATAGTACTCCACTGTGTAAATGTACCACATTTTCTCTATCCACTCTTCAGTTGAGGGGCATCTAGGTTGCTTCCAGGTTCTGGCTATTACAAATAATGCTGCTATGAACATAGTGAAACAGACATCCTTGTTGTATGAATGAGCATCTTTTGGGTATATGCCTAAGAGTGGCATTGCTGGATCTTGTGGTACACTGATTGCCATTTTCCTGAGGAATCTCCATAGTGATTTCCAAAATGGCTGTACAAGTTGGCACCCCCACCAGCAGTGGAAGAGTGTTTCTCTCTCTCTCCACATCCTCTCCATCATAAACTGTCATTGGTGTTTTGATTTTAGCCATTCTAACAGGAGTAAGATGGTATCTCAGAGTTGTTTTGATTTGCATTTCCTGAATGGCTAGGGACATTGAGCACTTTCTTAAGTATCTCTCAGCCATTTTAGACTCCTCTACTGGAATTCTCTATTCAGTTCTGTAACCCACTTTTTAATTGGATCCTTTAGTGTTTAGGAGACTTGCTTCTTGAGTTCTTTGTAAATTTTGGAGATCAGCCCTCTGTCAGATGTGGGGTTAGTGAATATCTTTTTCCAATCTATGGGCTGCCTTTTTGTCTTGCTGACTGTGTCCTTTGCCTTACAGAAGCTTCTCAGTTTCAGGTAGTCCCATTTACTAATTGTTTATCTCACTGTGCTACTGGTGTTATGTTCAGGAAGCTGTCTCCTGTACCATTTCATTCAAGGGTACCTCCCACTTTATCTTCCAGCAGGTTCAGTGTGGTTGGATTTGTGTTGAGGTCTTTGATCCATTTGGACTTAAGTTTTGTGCACGGCAACAGACATGGATCTATCCGCAGTCTTGTACATGCCAGCATCCAGTTATGCCAGCACCATCGTGTTAAAGATGCTTTCTTTTTTCCATTGTATAATTTTAGATTCTTCATCAAAGATCAGGTGTTCATATGTGTATGGGTTAATGTCGGGGTGTTCAATTCAGTTCCATTGGTCTACCTGTCTATTTTTGTGTCAATATCAAGCTGTTTTCAGGACTAATAGCTCTCTAATACAGGTTGAAGTCAGGGATAGTGATGCCTCTGGACATTTCCTTGTTGAACAGGGTTGTTTTGGCTATCCTGGGTCTTTTGTTTTTCCATATAAAGTTGAGAATTATTCTTTCAAGGACTGTAAAGAATTGTTCTGGGATTTTAATGGGGATTGCATTGAATCTGTAGATTGATTTTGGCAAGATTGCCATTTTTACTATATTGATCCTTCCTAGCCAAGAGCATGGGAGATCTTTCATTTTCTGATGTCTTCTTTAATTTCTTTCTTTAAAGACTCAAAGTTCTTGTGATACAGTTCTTTCACTTGTTTGGTTATCTATTCCCTCTAGTTTATCTTAAGTACCTGAGACTCTGTCTTCCATCTCTTGTATCTGTTGGTTATACTTGCACCTGTAGTTCTTGATTGTTTACCCAGCTTTTCTATTTTCAGCATTCCCTCAGTTTGTGTTGTCTTTATTGTTTCTATTTCAAGACCAGTTTTCAGGTCTTGAATGTCTGAATTGTTTTCTTCATCTGTTTAATTGTTTTCCCTTGGCTTTCCTTGCTTTCTTTAAGAGTTTTGTTGATTGTTTGCTTTTTTTTTTTGGTTTGTTTTTTTTCCTTCCATTTCTTTAAGGGATTTTCTCATATCCTCTTTGAGTGTCTCTATCATTTTCATGAAGTTGTTTTTAAGGTCATTCTCTTCTGTTTCATCTGCATTGGGATGTTCAGGACTTGCTGATGTGGAATTCCTAGACTCTGGTAGTGCCATAGAAGTCTTTCTGTTGTTGGATATGTTCTTATACTGTCATTTTCCCATCTCTTCTTCTAGTGGGTATATGTGGGATCTCTCCCTCTCCTAGTGGGTATGGGTTGAAGGCTCTATCCTCTGCTGTCTCCTGGATGGTGCAGGGGCAAGACAGAAATGGCAGCCAATGTTGGATGTTCCAGGCATCTCTCTCTCTCTCTGTCTCCCCCCTCTCTCTCCTAGAGGGTGGAGGGGCAAACAGGAATGGTGGCTGCTGATGCAGGCTGCTGGCTGCTTTGTTCTGCCTCCAGGTCCTTTTTTGGAATTCGGTGGCAGGAAGGGTTTGGCGGCCACAGGTCAGGGGACTTGAAGAGGGAAAGGTGGACTAGAAGAGTCCCTGGGACTCACCTCTCTACCAGAGGGTGGAGGGGCAAGACAGGAATGGCAGCCAATGATGCTGCCTGCTTTGTTCTGCCTCACATGTTTAATATTTTTGTTCTGTTTGTTTGGTTTTTGTTTTTTTGAAACAGGGTTTCTCTGTGTAACAGCCTTTACTGTCCTGGCTGTGTAGACCTGCCTGCCTCTATTCCTGAGCACTGGGATTAAAAGTGCAGGCCACCACTGCCCAGCTTTATGCTGTCCTTAAAGTTTATAAAAGTGTGTGACTGCCTGCATGTATGTATATGTACAACATGCATGCTTAGTGCCCATAAAAGCCTAGAAAGGGGCATCAAATCCCCTAGAACTAGAGTTACAGACTATTGTGAGCTGCCATGTGAATGTTGGACCAGCAGCCAGTACTCTTAATCACTGAGTCATCTCTCCAGCCCCAGGTGGGGATTTTTGTAAAACATGATTTTTAACAAGGAATATGTTCATAGTGGGGAGTTAGGGAGCTGGAGAGGTAGCTCACTGGTTAAGAGTTCTTGCTGCTCTTCCAGAGGACCTGAGTTCAGTCTCAGCAGCCACACTGGGCAGCTCACAACCACCTATAGCTACAACTCTAGGAGAACTGATGCTCTGTTCTGGCCTCTTGGGGTGACCATACGCATACACAGACACACAGAGACACAGACAGATAAAGACAGACAGACAGACAGACACACACACACACACACACACACACAACTTTAAAAAAGGAAACAGACAAATTTTATAACTTTTTTGAACTACCTTAGCTATTAAATACCAGGATTAATATTAAAATACAATTCTGTTTTGCTCAAAACCTGTCATTCTTTTCTACTATGTTTTGTCCATTATGATGAATTTAAATAGTAATTAAGGTGCCAGCATATAATAAAAGGAATAAAGACAGGTCTAGTAAGATAGATGAATAATAAATGATACATTTCAGCTAAGAAAATATTTAAGTAGGAGGACTAAAAAACATTGCAAACAGTACAGAATGTAAAGAATGCTAAAGCTGTTAGTGTGAAAATCTGCATTTGAATGACAGCCACCAAAACATTTCCTACAAAATTTAAAGAATAACTACACATTAAAAAAAAGAAAAATAGCCAGATGGTGGTGGTGCATGCCTTTAATCCCAGCACTTGGGAGGCAGAGGCAGGTAGATCTCTGTAAGTTTGAGACCAGCCTGGTCTACAAGAGTTACTTTCAGGACAGCCTCCAAAGTCACAGGGAAACCCTGTCTCGAAAAACCAAAAAATAAAACACACACACACACACACACACACACACACACACATACACACACACACACCCCACTATCAAAAAGAAGCAATGAGCTGGGCATGGTGGCATACGCCTGTAATTGCAGCTTTCAGGAAGCTGAGGCAGGAAGATTGGAAGATCATGAGACCACCCTGACAGTGAGGCTCTGTCAGAAGGAGGAGGGAGAGGATGAAGGGAAAGAGGCATTTAATAGAAACTGGCCCTGGCACGACATACAGATTTAGCATGCAAATACTTTATAGCAACTATTGAAGTATTCAAGGGGCTGGAGAGATGGTTCAGCAGTTAAGATCACTTGTTGCTTTTCCCGAGGACTCAAGTTTCATTCCTAGCACCCACATGGCAGTTGACAACCATCTATAACTCCAGCTGCAGAGGGTCTGATGCTCTCTTCTCACCTCTATGACTACCAGGCATGTATGTGGTGCACATATACATGCAAGCAAAACATTCATACATGTAAAATAAATAAATCTAAAAAAGTATTCAAGGGTGCGTGACAGATGACTCTGTCTTTCAGAGGACCTGGGTTAATTCCCAGCACTCAAGTGGCAGCTAACAACCACTTGAAACTCCAGCTCCAGGGGATCTGATGCCTTTTTCTGGCCTCTGCTAGAACCTGCACATACATGGCATATGTTTACACAAATACACACATAGACATAAATAGATAAAATAAATAAAAGCTTAAATGGAAAGGTCAAAATGAGTTTGTTCCACAGCGTGGCAGTGGTAACTTATGGAAACCAGATGTGCAGTCAAGAGTTAAGAACATCAAACATAGTGACTGTGGTTGCATATAAACAACTGTGGTTTTCTTTCTGTACTTTCCTTAAAAGATAGCTGGTCGTCAAAACAAATACAATGATGTTGTTAGTGGGGTTGAATGTAAGTAGAAATGTCGAGAAATAAGAAATTGTATTACAATAGTGTTTTCTTGTATTTACCTGTGGCAAAATCAAACACATGTCCATAAATAAAGTACATGGATAAACATTACTTGGAAAAACCAAAGCCTGAAACTAACTTAAATACCCCTCCATGTGTTGATAGATCTACAAATTGTGGTATTTTCATAATGCAATATTGCATATTGTATAACAAAATAGCAAATTACTGATCTCTAAAAACATATTAATGTCAAATGCGGGCAAAGTGAAAGAAAACAGATATGATCAAGTAGCTGATTCTATTTAAACAAACTTCTAGAAGAGGCATAGTTGACAGAGATAGAGATCAGTTCAAAGAGCGATGTCTGCATGGTGGTAGAATGGGGAGACTGTAGAGGAGCAGGAAGGAGCTCTCAGGGCTGATGAAATCTAAATAGCATTAAAATGGTGGTTTACAGAGGTGACCATATTGTCAGAACTCCATTATGCAGTTAAACATATATTTTGTTTTGTGTAAATCACTTTTTTCTCTTTAATGTTTTCATATTAGGATATAAAACAATGGATTTCATTATGGTATTTTCATACATATGTGTCTTTATACTTTGTTCTCAATTCCCTTCCCACTTCCCTCCTCATTCTCCTTGTCTCTCTAGAAAATCACATCTTAAGGCCATTTAAAGTTTTATTCATTGGTGTGTGTGTGTGTGTGTGTGTGTGTGTGTGTGTGTGTGTGTACATGTGCCACAGCATGTATGTAGAGGTCAAAAACAACTTTCAGGAACTGGGCCTCTCACTTTCCGAGGCAGCAGGATCTCTCTTGCTCCAGTGCTGTGCTATATACTCCAGGCTACCCAAAGCTTCCCTGTAATTCCCTGTTCTTACCTCCCATCTCTCAGCAGGTGTGCTAGGATTACAAATACACCTGGCTGTTTTACATGGGTTCCAGGGATTACATTCTCGTTGTCAGGTTGCTTAGCTAGCACTCATATTCTCTGAGTCATCTCCTTGGCATATTTTTGGGAGGCAGGGGCTCATGTAGTTCAATCAGGTTGGCCCTACAGCCACTATGTAGCCAAAGGTGGCCTTGAACTCTTGATCCACCTGTCTTTATCTCCCAAGTGCTGGGAGATATATATGTACCACCATGACTGGATCAAAGCATAGGTGTGATATAACTGTGCATTCTCTAATGGAGATGATTTGCACTTTCTATTGGGATCTGACTCAGTTTCCAACCATCTCAGCTTGCAAATATTACAATATTCATTACCTTCAGGCAATGAATAGGTAAGATCTAGGGGAGGAGAGATAAGATATCATTTTGTTTAGGAATATGTAGAGAGAGGCAACTTGCTCAGAGGTTACCAAGTGCCAAAACATCAGATATGCAGAATTCCTTTAGAACTCTATATGCTGGAAAAAGAGGAGGCAGGGATGGGAGGTACACTGGAATACTTTCATGTGGACTTGCACGTCCTCAGTGCTGGTCTTAATATTTTACAGACGCAGAGAGGATATGCCAGCCAGTGCTGGAGACTCTGCGCCAGGCAATGGAAGGCACAATCTATGCCTGGAACACCTTGGAATTACAGACGCTGCAGCCTACAGTAAACTTCCTTGCCACTGCTACAGTGCCAGGCTACTCTGAGCGCCCACTCTCTCCACGTCTCTTCAGACTCTTCACCGTGCTGGCCCTGGAAAACATGACCCAGGACACCCTTTTGCGCAGGCATGTGCCTAGTATCCAAGCCTGGCTTGAACGCATCCCCTCTGTGGAACGGGAGCACACTCTAGCAAGAGCCCTCGTCAGGGCTTCAGTGGAGGCCTGGATGGCTGTGGGTAACTGCTTCATGCCTTCACCTCTCCGCCCACATTACCGCTTTTCCCTGCATTCTGTGAGCCACATTCTGGGAAGCCTGCAGCTTCTGCCTACCAGAACAGGCTCACGAGGTTTTGTAGATACTTTCCATCACCAGGAGCACCTGCGCCGGGTGTCTGGCTTGCGTGGAACTCGCCTGACAATCATGATGTCTATGCGCATCATGGTGCGTCTTTGGTTACATGAGGCACAAAGAACATTTTGTGACCGGCTGGACAGCGATAGGGAACGTTCACATTGTGCTAACTTGCTTCTACAAATAGCTCAGAGTGTCTTCTGTTGTGGACCAGAGTCTCAGCCCTTGGTCAAGGATTATGAGGAGGAGGTGGAGGAGGAAAAAGTGCCCGAAGTAGAATCTGAGGGAGAAATAGCCCAGTGGGAGGACTTAAGCAATAGTGACAGTGAATCAGAAAAAGAGGAGGATCCGTATGGCATTCAGGCCACCACATGCTCATTCCTCGGGGACAGCAGTCTAGCGTCGTTCCCTGTGAAGTCAGTAAACAAGGAGAACACAGAAGGGGTAACTCAGATGGCTGAGCAGGAGGAAGATATAACCGTTTCTGGTGGTAAGCTCCAGTCACAGGCACCCAAGAATAAGTGGCAGACGGCATCCCAGATGGACTTAACTTTACCCTTGTTGCTGCCTGTGCTGCTGCTCTATCCCCAGGAGAAGCCCTCAGACCTGGTGTTCAGTCTGGAACTTACGCTGGGATCTAACGTTGAGAGTTCCAATTTGTACTTGGAACGGCAGTGGGAAAACCTGGAAAAGCAGTTGGCTGCCTCAGCTGCTCGGCTAAAACTGAACCCCCACCTTGCTCAGTGCCACATGATGACCCAGCACGTGGCCCGCCTGGTCAGAGTCCTGGCTAGGCCCCGGCAGCATGGCCTACTACTCTCAGTGGCTCGGGGTACTGGGCGCCATACAGCTGTCAGCCTGGCCTCTAGCATTTATCAGGCTCACCTCTTTCATTTGCCATCTGAGTCTGAGGAGGCTGTTTCCCAGTGTCTCCGGGATGCCAGCTGGTGTGCTGGAGTATTAAACCAGCCAGTGGCTCTTCTGGTACCTGATAATGTGAGCGTTGCTATCTTTCACCGACTGGTGGCCCTAGCAACCTCAGGTAGCTTCCCTGACCAGTACACAGAGGCCGATCTGGATAACATTGAAGAACACCTCCCCAAGGAGAACCTTGTGGTCAAACTTATCATGAAGAAGGACACAATATTGCATAGGTAAGGCTCAGAACCCATCCATGTCAGCTCTGCTTTACTCTTCCCTGGCCAAAAAGACAAGAGAAATATCTATAGGCTGTCACAAAAACTCTGAAGATGTGGGCTAAAGGGTCCGTGTTAGAACAGGGGTCTGTAAACAGGCCTAAAGAAAGATGACAGCTGAGTCCCTGACTTACAGGTTCTACCAGCAAGTGTGTAGCAACTTGCACATGTTCTTCTTGATGGGAGATGATCAAGCCCAAAAACAGCTGCCCTCCACCCTTTTCCTGAGGCTCCTTCAACTGGCCACTGCCAGTGTTGATCGCTATGAACCCTGGGACCAAGCTTCCCTGGTCAGGATTGCCCAGTGCCACCTAGAGAATGTTCAGAGTCTACCTCTTGATGATGGTGAGCCACTTTTCATTTGTTCCTACCACTCATCCCAACCGGCTAGTGAAAGTTAATGCCCAGGGTGGGCATTCTCATCCTCTTGATCAGATATCTCACTCTTCTTTTCCCTCTCCTTGATTTCTGACTGATATTTTCTACTTTTCTTGCTATCTCATTCCCTTCCAATCCTACAAGACCAGACCAAAACTATATCCATTGCAGGTTCTTTGAAGTGCCCAGATATCAAGGCCTTAATTCCCAATGTAGCCAAAATCATGGCTCTCATCCATCTTTCATCTGCCTATTACCATCAGCACATGTGCCCTGAATTGCCACTTGTCACCCCCAAGACATTCCTGGACTTGTTGGACATGTTCCTGCTGCTGCAGCAGCAGATGATCCTGAAGATGAGAATGAGGGCGTGGCGGTGAGCATCCCCATCCCTGCAGTTTGCTTCTTTCTGCCCTCTGTGGAGTCCACTCACTGGTTTACTGTGTTTCTAGTATCCACTCTGCCCTGAAGATTCTGAGGCTGCTGGCTGAGAGGCACAGCAACCAAACTAACCTCCTAACTGACCTGGAAAAGCAGCTAAAAGGCTCCTACAAGGTAAAGAGGGAGAAGACTGTGAGACTTACACAGTTGTGTCAAAGCAAGAGAACAAAAAGGGACTGGGGCAGAACCCACTTAAGTGAATTTTGGTTCTTGTTCCTTTTAGAGTCTTCTTTCCCCTAGAGGGTCTCTCTAATCCTTGCTGTATCTTCCATTAGGCCCAGGACCCAAAGTTTCCCATGATATAGTTCAGATTACATTGACTTTTCTAACACAGAAATCTCAAATGTCTACCCCTGGGTACCTTTCGTGCCTTGACTCAATACAGTATGGTGTGCCCCTGAGATCTCTGGGTTCCTTATCCTCTTCAGTGGAATTCATGATAGCCATCTGCTCCCCCCCCCCATGTCACTTTGTTTTGCAGCATTCTTCCAAAAAAGTAGCAAAAGGCTGTGGTCAACAATGAGAAAATGTGGATGAGTAATGAAAACAGGGAAATAAATACTACAGCAAAGAAACAAAATCCTATTTAAATGGCACACCAGACATTGGTGTCCTGCATTTCTTTAGTTAGCCTCTGCTGCCGGGTATTTTCCAGAACCATCTCCTTTCTTCCCTCCACTTCTTATGACACTTGCTCCCCTTGCTCATCAACCCTCCTCTTTCCACCTGAATGTTACCCCAAATGCAGTTCCTTTCCAGTCTGGTCCACACCCTAATCCTTTTGCTTTGATATGCAGAGCCAATCCTTTTAAGTAAATAAATCTCTCATATTTTCCTAAAACTAGTGGGGTGGGAATTGTTACTCCTTCCACAGTCAAATATTCCCTTTGAGGTATTTTTATAAACTAGCGAGAAGTTTTGTTTTTAATACAATGGCTTTTGAAATAGTACTTTGTTTTAGTTTGTATCACATAAGTCTTTGAAAAAGATTCAGGACTGGCTACTGAGAAGTGGACTAGTGTCCATTCTCATGAGGTAATCTGATCAACCTGCTAGTAAGCTTTCAGGCCTTGCTACTTCTCATACCTAATCGGTCTCTTCATACCAGTGTGAGCAGGGCTATTTCCCTATGTTACATAATTTCTGTAATATTCTGTGTAAATTGTGGTCCTGGAATTCTCAAGGTGTTGGTGCCCTCTTCCTATCATAGAATGACCAGGTTCGACCTCAAGACTCAGATGAGTTTAAAAAAATGAGGAATGGGGTTGGAGAAAGTTCAAAGTAAACAGGGTCTCTTTTCTTACATTTCCTAAATTCTAGTGTCTTTTCCTTGGTTCCTACATTTTTCTCAAGATAATTAATTCCATGAATTATTGATTTGATTGAGGAGTCCTGCTATTCCTTGATTCCTTATATCACACCATAATATAGGAAATTCCAAATATAGCTAGGAAACATTCATAATCTCAAGGGTCATTTGGCTAGATCCTTTGGTCATTCACTAAATGTTCCTAATAATGCATCCTTCCAGTGTTTCTCACCCCAAAAAATGATACTACCATTCTCTTAATCATCTAAGTCAAATCCCCAGAATCATTCTGGTATCCTCCATTTTTCCCTTTCTCATAATTAATTCATTTATTCATTGGTATTACCAACAAAATTAATTGAACTATAACTTTTGCCCAGGCCCTCAAAAGGTATGTCTGTATTTGTATTTATATCTTGTATTTAAATAGAAGGATAGACTGATTGGCAGATAAAAGGAAAATACATTCCTTGCACAGGAAGCAACTGTCCCTTTCTAATTTACTGATGAGAAAACAGAGATCCAAAGAGCCTAAGGGACATAGTTTAGATTTGTCTGGGCAATTTCAAACAGTTATGCATATTATGACAAGGAAAGTTCAGAGTGCTCTAAGATGTACCATGAAGAGTTTTCCAGAGAGGAGAGAAAGAGGAAGGGAAGGAAGGGGAGGAAAAAGAAGAGGAGGCAGTCTCAGTATATAGCACAAAATGTGTAGAATGAGGGCATGTTCAAAACATTCCTTTAGAATGCAAACAACAATGAAGGTACAGTAAAGTTGTTCCTTGAGGTAACATCTGGACAGTTGTAAAGGGATGTGAGAGAAAGAACATCTGGGTTGAAGCATTACCATGAGTGAAGACACATAGACTAGAGAACATTGACCACACTAGAGGAACTCAAAGTCAGAATGTCTGGAGAGTATGGTGATCTAGGAACAAAACAATGAGCCTAGAAAGATAAGAGCCAAAAAGGTGAGTGTTAAGACACAAAAACAATGAGATTCAGTTAATGAAAACTAACTAGTATGCAATGTGATGAGAGATTGGAGGAAGGGAATAAGCAGAAATCGAGGCACCAGTTAGAAAAGTAGTGTGCAGCTCAGGAGAGATTCTGACTGTTAATGGACATTGGGAATGGAGATAAGAAACATTCAGGAGGTATAATGGGAAGATCTATAAAAATGAGCTAGGTTTGAGGAAATAGAAGAGATGGAGCCAAGGGTAGCAACAAGATTTTTTTCTGTGAGTAATCTGAGAATATTCTGTCAAAGTTCTTTGGAAAAAGAACACAGAGAGAGGAGAAATATTGCAAGAAAACTAAGGAGTCATGAATACATCCATTTTGGGGACAGTTAGAGTTGAAAGGACTTATGAGAGGCTTAAGTGGATGGATGCATAGTGTAAGGCTGGGGAAAGAATGTGGCTTTAGAGATATTTGGGTTTATAGAATAATGGTTATGGTATAGTAAAACACTGCTCCACACAGTACAGTCAATCAAGACCATGATATTAGAAGCTGCATTAGAAGTGTAGGGTGAGAAGAAAATGAGGCCTTGGAAACTTGTATTAAGGAAGTAGTGTAGGGATAGCAAAAGAAGAGACAGGGAGATCCAATGTCATGAAGGTTGGGGACAGGGGAGAAAGCTTCCAGATGGATGGACAGTGTTCTCTGACAACTGTTACTAAGGAGTTGGGAAGAGAAGAGACGTAGCAGAATAGTTACATGAGCTTTGGAGCTACTTGTACGGCAATAAAATGGCAGGAAAAGCACCCCCTCACTCACAACTTAAGGTTATGCTACTAGATGTATAAGTCACAGACCCAGAGCAGAATCTGTGGCCTACTGGGAGTACGACTAGGTCACCCTATCATGCTCATGATATCTCTGTGGGGGTAGTCTCATACAGCCCAGGGAAAGGAGCTGCAAGGTCTGGGCCTCTGTTCACAGAATCTTGGTATATATCAAGCCCAGCTTGAACAAAGCAAGCTCCTATACAGGCAGAAGATGGCAGAATGTCAACACCAGGAGAGCCTCATTGAGAATCTGGTCAGGCAGCAAGATGCCCTACAGGCCCAACAGGAGGCTTTCCTGGAGCAGGTAGGTTCTTTCTGCTACCTGCTCTCTGGGGAGAGGACACCCATTCACAGGATACTCAGAGGACAGAATGGGGTGACTAACAAGGCAGGGAGGCCAAAGTTATAGGGTGGTTTGGAAATGGATCCTCATGAGGAACCTTAAGAGAGGTCTCCTTGGAAATACTCTTAAGAATGAACAGAACACGGCAGCATACATCTGTCTTCATTTAGATGGGCAAGGCATTTCTAGGTCCTTTGAGCCAGCTGCAGGTGGCTGACTTTGAGGAGATAAGAAGCTATCGAGCCCCACCAGAAGCTGTAGTCCAGGTGACGGATGCATTGTGTGACCTGTTCCACCATGAGACAGGCTGGGCCAGTGCCAAGCAGCTGTTATGTACTGAAGATTTTTATCAGGTAGGAAAGATGAGGTACCATAAAAGGAGAGGAGTCACATAAAGGGAGAATTGGGCAGGATCAGCCTACTGAGTCAAGGTCGAGAGCACCCATGTCTTCCTTTCTCCCCTTAACACATGTCCCAGGAGCTGGTATTCTTCCCCAAGGAGAAGCTGACTGACGCAGAGCTGATAAAGTTAAATCAAGCTCTGAATGCCCCAGGTATGAGTGATGCAGCCCTGAGGTCAGTAAGCATCCCTGCAGCAAACCTGGCAGTCTGGCTATGGGCTGTTCTGCACTACGGGATGGCACAGCGCCGGGGACTGCCCACTGGCCTGCTACTACGGCAGGTGGAGGCAACACTGGCTCGGGAGCAGGCCCGCCTGGGCCAATTCCAGTTTCAGGCCCATGATCTGCTAGAGCAAACTTTGTCTCTGACTAAGAAGCTAGAAGATGCCCAAGCCTCTTACAGCCTCGTCATGGAGAACCTCAATCAGGCACAATGTGGACGGTATCACAGATGGCCCATGAAGACTGCACTGCTCACACCCATGCACATGTGGACCAGACAGCTCCAGGTAACAACCCCTTCCCAGATGTCTCTCTCCCGGTTCATTTTACATCCAACCGTATGCCTTGTTTCCTCGTTGTCCCCACACCTTCCTCCCCATACTTTCCCCTCCATATCCCTCGTTCCCCTCGCGTGACCTTCTGTCTGCCCTCCCACGTGCCTCCCTACCTCACTGACTACTCATGCTTTGGTTACCTCTCCACACCAGAAGCTGAAGGATCATTGCAAGACCGTGTTTGGAGATGCCCTCTTGTGCTCAGCTGCCATTGTCTACCTGGGACCCTTCCCACCCCAGCGACGCCAAGAACTGCTGGACAAGTGGCTGTCTCTGTGCCAGGGCTTTGAGGAACCACTGGAGCCAGATGATGTGGCACAGGCGCTGAAGCAGAAATCAGTTGGGGTGCCACCAAAGAACCCTCTGCTGCCCACACGTAGTCCCTTCAGGATTTTGACCTTGCTGAGCTGTGAATCTGAACAGCACCAGTGGGATCGAGACCTTAAGCCCCAAGCAAAGTCGGCTCGCTTGTTAGGCCTGCTGCTGCGAAGCCATATCCACTTCAGCAGTTGCCGCTGGCCTCTGCTGCTTGACCCCAGCAACCAGGCCCTCGTCTGGTTGAACCCACTACCCCTGAAACAGGATGAGCTGTTGGCACCACCTTCCAAAGACAGCAAAGGTAGGCATGGATGATGGCCGTATGCTTCTGGGGTGTCTTGAGTTCCCTAGCACTCTCAGCTTCCTGTGGTCTGCCCTTTCATGGTGGAGATACTGAGGTTCTGTAGCTAACACATACCATATTTTACCAGCCTGAACTATATTAATAAATTTGTTCTCATTTACTGTTTTTGTCTTATTGGCCTTAGCTCACGTTACAACGGCCCTAAGTCTACATAGGACGCCAAGCCATGATCTCCCACTTCTCTGCTCTACTCAACACCATGGGAAATCTTGCTTACAACTAAAGCTTACGATTTTGGGGATTGTTTGAATCACAGAGCCGTCTGAATAGTGTTGGCAGAAACATTTCCTAGGAGAAGGAAATGAAGGAATCCATGTGTAAAAGAAGTTTGGGGAGTTGAATAGATGAGAGGACAATTCTCATCTTATATGAATGGAAGGTCTTTATAGAAATAATGCACTTCAGGGCCTTGAATGAGATCATTCTGTTCCTTAAATGGGTGAAGCCTAAGTCGACATTTCTGCATTTGTCATATTTAAGAAAAGAGGACACAGATGCACGGTGGGGAGACCATATGAAGGAGGCAGGTTATGGAGTCACAGCTGAGGAATACCTAAATTCCACTCACCAGAGGATGGAGGGCAGAGACAGATTTCCCTTTAGAGCCTTTGGAGGGAATGAAGCTTTGCTGGCACTTTGATTTCAGATATCTGGCCTCCACAACTGAGAGAATATTAGTTTAAGCTATTAAGTTTGCGGAAACTCGCTATGGTCATCTCAGAAACTATTCCATATGTCATAGCCTTAAGATGTCTACCACTCAGGCATCATGTCAGAGTTACTGCTGGCAATCTACGTCTCTTCTGTCAGGAAAGCAGACATTTTCAGAAGTGTTGGGCAGAATTTTGGTCCCCATGGTTTTCTTTATTCAAGTGCTGGGGATTGTATATGCTAGGAAAGCATTGTACTACGAGCTACACCTGCAGCCCTGACCTTTGCCTTCTGGTATGAACTTCAGAAGGTTACTAATGCACCAAGGTTACTAATCAGTGTGCCTTAAGGAGAGCTGTTATTCTGAATTATCTTGGTCAAGCTTAAGTTAATCATGAGCCCTCCGAGCAGAGAGGAGGAAAGAAAACACAGAGAGATTAGAAGGTCAGATAGTCAACAGACTTGCTGGCTTGGAAATGGATGGAACTTAAAGGTCAGCTGTAGGAAGGAAATTGTGAAAACCCAGTAAGACCAGGCTCAGTGGTACATACCTAAGAGCTCAGGTACTCAAGAAGCCATAGCATGAGGATGTCTTGAGCCCAACAGTTTACGGACAGTTTGGGAAACTCAGTCAGATCCTATCTTAAAAAACCAACCAAGCAACAAATGATCCACTAAACCTGAAGGAGGGCTTCCAGCTCCAGATGAGACATTCATCTAAGCCCAGTGTGTGGTTGAGCTGAGAATCTAGCCATGATGTGCTGGACCACTAGCCTTCAGTACTTAAGGATAATAAATGGTGGCTTAAAGTGCTAAATTTGCGATCAAGAGAAAATGAATGCAACAAACGCTAGGCTTGGGCAGCCTCCACTTATAAGAGAACCTAGAAAGAAAACAAATATTTATCTCTTCTTGCAGGAGAAAAGGGGTTGGGAATGGCTGTTCCCACACCACCTTCTGTGGTTTCCAGCACCCCAGCCTTGACTTTTTTAGTGCGACAGTTTATAGCCCTTCACCTATCAGCCACTGTTTCAGGCACCAATTTTCCTATCAGGGAAGACTTTTTTTTTTAGTTGATACTGTCAGAATAGCTGACGTTTTAAAAAAGATGGGGTGGGTATTGACTCTTCTAATCATCTGACAGAAAGGGCAGAAATGGAGTCAACTTCAGAGATGACTAACCCCTTTCTTGGAATTTTAGAGTAATAATGACAACCAGCATTTCTTGTTTGCCATGTGCTGGTCCATACTGTGTATCCTCACAATTCCACTCCAGAGCAATCCTATGAGGTTATCACTAATATCAGCTCCAATTTTCAGATGCGAAAACTGTGTCATAGAACTTAAGCAGCTTTCCTGAATTGTCTTCCTCTACACCCCCGCTCAGGAACCCTCCCCTGGGTTAACCAGAACTCCTGAGAAAACAAGCTCCTCTCCTAAGAGACACTCTTTTGTGTCTTTCCATCCCAGCAAAACACAGTGTGACAAACCAAGACAGTGAGGATGAAACGGAAGATGAAGGTGATAACGACAATGACAAAGAAGATAGTAGTGAGGCCAGTGACCAAACAACAGAGCAGAAAATAGAAGAAAACAAGAGTGAGGAGGTGGCAGAGCAGGAGCAGGAAACAGAGAAAGAAAAGAGTGAGTCAGAGAGCTTGGACTCAAGTGTATCGTCTGAGACCCCGTCTCCACCTCCTTGCCTTACTGTGCTCTCAGGCACTGACCCAGAGTTGGGTCCTCGGCTCCTGGAGGCAGCTGCCAATGGTGAGAACCACAGCCCCATTTTCTTCTCTAATTCTGTGGCTCCACAATATTTTCATACCACAATCTGACCTCAGTTCTGATCCCTACATTCCACCATGTTGAAGAATCTTTATTGAGCCTTCTTATCAGCCAAGAGAGAGGTGATCAGAAGCAAATCTTGTGCAGGGACTGGGTGGCATGGGTGCTGGCATTGTGGATAATTGTTCTTACTTCCCTCTACAGGCCTGCCTGTGCTCTTGACTAATACGGAGCTGAGCCTAGGGTGTAAAGAACTTCATTGGCTGCTGTCAAGGGAGAATCTGAGTCCACCCCATGTGCAACCTGGCTTTTGTCTGTATCTGAGCACTACCCTTCCCATTCATGCTTTGGCACAAGGTGAGTATTGTAATTTAAAAAGTGGCATGAGAAAGATGCCATGTGACAGAGCTCACATGGAGGGGTTTTTATTAGAGAAAAGGGAATGGGAAAAAGGGGAGGGGAGAGGCAGACTGCGGACAGGAGCAACAGAAGAGAAAAGAAAGGCGGGGGGGGGGGGACAGAGAGAAAGGGTAGAAAGAGCCCTTTTAAAAGGGAACATAGTGGATGTATACAGGTGGTGCTCTTGGTGATGCAGCTGAGGATGTATTCTGTCAGGACCCAAAGGACAGGCAAATACAGGTGCCTGAATACTAACAGTGAGACCAGTAGGTTACTTGCACAGCTTTGTAGACATACTAGGCCCCAGAATCCTCCCTAAGAGTGTTTCATTCAGCTAGGCTCAGAGCAGGCTCCAAACTGTGAAAGAGCCAAATGTCTACTCTATGCTTGACTCTGACATGGGTGAGTTATCATTTTCCATGTGACCCCAAGTACTAGGCTGTGAATTGCTGAAAAGGTTGAATGTTCTGGATCTGGGTCTCAATATGAAAATACTAGAAGAACAGATGCTGCACGAAATCCTGTGCAGAGAACGTCCAGAGCTTGAGACCCGCTGGCAGGACCTGAAAACCAGAGCAGTGGACACCTCCGAAGCTGTGATGGCTACTGAGGTGCCTGGGGGCCCAGTTGGTGGGGTGGGATAAACATGGGAAGGGTTCAAGTATAGAGCTGGAGGTGATGTTGTGGGGTCATCACAAAGGTCCAAATCCATCCAACAAATTACCACATGCAGGAGCGGTTGCTGGTGATATTGCTACTTCAGAACCAACAGCGTCAGAAACCGTCCAAGTTTCTGAGAGCAATGGTGAGGACTCAAGCAAAGCTATGTCAACTGAATGCTCAGAAGGAGGAGATAGAAGAGCAGAAGCTGGAGGAGATGGCACTGTGGACACCTTACCGACAGATAGTTTGTCATGGAATGGCTATTATAGAGGCCCTAAGCCCACTACAGAACATGCTGCCATTTTTCTGTATGCATTTAGAGAACTGGTTGGCAGTCACCAGGCGGGCTCTAGACAGCATGAAACCGCATGACAGCTATCATGGAGAGGACTTGGCTAGCCACCTGCTGCAGTTGAAAATTCACCTGACCCGCCAGCTACTGACCAGCACCGTTGCTGCCCTAGGCTTGACCCAAGCACCCTTGGTGGGTGCCTTGGGTGCTTTGGCCCTGCTGCAAGTGACAAAGAAGACACCAAATCTAGAGAGATTGGCACTCTGGCCTGGACTGTCAGCCTCTCCCAGCATAGGCCATAACACACAGGTCCCTGGTGTGGTTAGACCAGCCTGGCTAGGCTTAAGAGCCTGGCAAGAATGTGGGGTGTTGGAACTGCTGCCCCCATTTGCTGGCCTGCGTGCATCCCTGGCAGGCCACTCCAGTGTGTGGCAGGATTACCTGTCACTATCATCCACTGTGCTGGGTCCTGCACCTGGTCTTAATTCTGAGCCACTTAGCCTCCTCCAGAAGTTGATACTGTGGCGTGTACTGCGACCAGATTGCCTGGCAGGCGCTCTAGCAGACCTCACCACCAGTCTAATAGGTCGGCCCCTAGATGAAGACCTGGGTGCCCCTACCGTAATCTTTGAACATAATCAGGCTACTCAGCCCATACTGATTTTGCTGCCACCACCTGGCCACCCTACAGCCACCCTGCATCCAGTGACTGTCATCCGGAAACTAGCTGCTAACCATGATAAGGTTTGAGTCTAGTCACTTGACCAGGGTGAGTGGGGTTCTACGGGCTGGGATGGAGTATGAGGGCCCTGTCCCAGCATCCTCATGGGTCTTTTTAAATCATACAGGTACTTTAAGATTATTATGGCATAACTCTGAGTCGATCAAGTCACCCCAAGATCACTCTGAGTTACTCTGTCACCTCTCTAATGGTTCCTAGACACAGAAGCATCTGCATGTGATAGCACTAGGCTCTGAAGATGGGGATCCTGTCTCAACTGTAGTCAACACTCTATGCCAGGCTATGCTCCAAGGGCACTGGCTAGTGCTGGATAACTGTCATTTGATGCCCCATTGGCCAAGAGAACTGCTACAGCCCTTGTTGGAACTGCTGGATGGAGCCAGGGGTAAGTATACTGCGTGATGGCTTTGAGGGTCCTACCCTACACTTGGTCCTGAGCTTGAATTCTAAGACTTCATGGCTGGTCTCCACATGTGAAGTCTGTTGCTCCAGTCTTGAATATGACCCCTGAACTTGTGGGTCAGTCTATTCATTACCTGAGAATTTATTTCAGCCCCCTATCTAAACTTAGTGGTCTCAGACTCAGAACTGTTAGCAGAACCAGAAAGCAGGAATGTGGCCACTGTCCACAGAGATTTCCGTCTTTGGCTGATTGTGTCCACTGAGGCCAGTGCTTCCTTGCCAGGTGAGGAGCATTGCTTTATAAGCTATCAAGTCCTAAGAAGGGGAGAGTGACTGTACTGTGCTGACTCAGAACTCTGCTTCCTCCACAGGGGTGCTGACCCAGCACTCCATGTCTGTTCTCTGGGACCAGTCCTTAGAACTGGGCCGTATCTTGATCGACAGTGTGAGTTCCCAGCAAGGGCTCTGCATGCAACCCCTCAGGAAGACACTGCCTTTGTTCCTGCTGCATGGTCTCCTACTACACCGACAGCTCTATGGGTTAAAGCTGCAAGCTCACAGAGGGCGCTGGTGAGGGATCCACCAGTCCTATTCAATCACCCAGCAAACACCAAGCACCACCAAGCTTGGGACCTCCAAAGAGGGAAGGCAAGAAAGTCTTCTCCAAGGACTTTGCAACTTCACTTTGAACTGAGCCTTAAAAGCAGAAGCCAGTAGGATAGAAACAGGGCTTTTCTAAGTGGAGGAATGACTTCATGAGGTGGACATGCTGGGGATGGAACAGAGGAACATGAAGCTTATCACAAAGGGCTTTGAGGGCCATGGCAAGGGGCCTCGGGTTATCTGCAGACAGCAGGAAGGAACTGAGGGGATTTTAAGTAGGAGAGGAGACTTGATCCTATCTGTTGAAAGCATCACTCAGACTTCCATGTGAAGAATAGACAGAGGAGGTGCGTCTGGAGAAAAGAACAGCTTTTAAGGAGGCTCTCAGGAAGTGATCACGATGGGGTGGTAGAGACCAGGGTGGCAGTCAGAGTAGAGGTCAGGAATAAACATATGGTGAAGAATAAGGATGGTGCCTTGACTTCTTAGACAACTGGCTGGCTGTAATACCTCTTACTAGGCTATGCGGTGGAATAGGTCTTAGAGGAAAATGATTATTGCAGGAGAAAGCAAGTTGTATTGGGGTACAAAGTAGTACTGTCTAGTGAGCCCTCATAAGTCTAGAGCTCAGGAGAAAGATTTTCACTGAAGAATATATACAAGAGTCTCAGTATATTGTTATTAAGACTGTACTCTATTTATCCTTACCTAGGAGTCAAATAACCTTGACCAAGGTTCTTCAGATCCAAGAGCATCTGTGGGCCAGTCTCAGCAACCCCAGTGCTGCCTTGCTAGAGCTGGCTGGTGAGGTCCTCCTCCTGTCCTGCATATGGTGATCTGCCCCCAGAAGACTGGGAAAGGGTGGGGTGGACGTCTGAAGGCCAGGATACACGTGATGGATAAACACACAATTTTGTTTTGAGGGGTGGTAGCAACTGGAAGGACTGAAGTTCCGATTTCATCTGCAGCTTCAGTTTTCTATGGTGGTTCTTTGGGGGACCCAGAGGACAGAGAGGCCCTGACTAGCCTGACACGAGCCTGCCTGAGTCCCAGAAACAAGAGCTGGGTCAGGCCACACACACCTCAGTATCTGCTGGCCACTCTGATGCCTAGCCCAGGTAAGCTTCAGGCAAATGTCCACGCTGGAGTGGGGAATAGTGCATTGCACTGCAGTCCCCACAGGAATGTAGATAATATCTGCACCAATAAAAGTATGAGAGGGCAGTGCTGGTAATTCTGGGATCAGAGGAAGGCCTACTTCCTTGGGTCTGGTGGGGAGACAATTTTTGTTCTTCACCTCTAATCCTAAGAGCTAGGGGAGCTAGATGCCATGACAGAGTGCAAGGCCCGGATGCAACTACTGCCCACACCAGCCGAACCTCGTGTCTGCGGACTGAATGAAGGGCCCAAGTACTGGCTATTGAGACGCCAGAGTCGTGCTCTCCTGAACATGCTACAGCAGTGTTCACCCACGTGGGTTCCTTCGGCTTCCAGAGGAAGCGCCCAGCGTAAAGAAAGGCGACTTCGGCAACGCCTGGTGCAAGCCAAGAAGAGGCTGGTGGCACTTCAGGTTTTGCTAACCAACCGTTCTCGCTCAGGCCAGTGTGTCACTCCCTGGGCGGTGCTGGGGCCCAGTGCCCACCGGCCTCTGGAGGGCTTCTTAGAAACAGAGGTACTGGAACTGAGGCAGCTGGTGGGCATACTGCAGCGCGACCTTGACTGCTTATTGCAGCAGCTGAAGGGGGAAACCCCGTGCACCTCCAGCCGCTGTGCAGCAGTGGCCCAAGCTCTTTGGGCTGGACGCCTACCTCGGCCTTGGAGATCTCATGCGCCTGCTGGGCCTCAGCTGCCCTGGCAATGGCTGCGACAGCTGTCCCGCCGTGGGCACCTGTTGATTCGCTACCTGGACAGTGGCACGAGCGAAAATGCCAACGAACCAGAGCGCATATTCCACCTGTCAGCTTTCCGCCACCCTCGTCGCCTGTTGCTGGCACTGCGTTGGGAGGCGTACTTGGAGTCCTCGGTGCCCAGCCCCAATCGTACTGGAAACCAAGGCTCTGGCTCCGGCAGTGTCCCACCGAAACTTCAGGAGCTGAACAAGCGCCCTCTGCACATCCGGGTATCTTGACATCACCCTTTCTACTCCCCATTTCGCCTCCTCAAAGTATCTGATTACACCCTATCTTGTCGACCCTGTTGACTCTTACCTTCATAGCTTTGCCTGTTTTCTGGCGCCCCCAGGTGGAGAATGGCCCAAATCCCAAGGTTCCTAAAATGGGATTGCTGCTGACTGGGTTACAGCTCCAGTATGCTGAGTGGGACCAGATGGATGGGGCCTTGCAGGACAGTTTTTCCAGCCAACCCAGCCCTCTGCCTCCTGTCAGCGTAAGCATACAAGCCCGTGGTGCCAGTGATGCCCCAGTCTCAGCGGGCCTGGATGTGTACTCCTGTCCCGTATACATGACCGGGCCTCTTGACACCACCAAGCTGAACAGCAAGAACATCCTGATGCATCTGCCACTACCCACAAAGCTCAGCCCTGACACCTGTATCCAACGAAGGGTCCACGTGTGCAGCCCAACCTTATCCTGAGGCCACCCCGTCCCCCAATAAAGCTGTAGTGGTGTTAGGAATGACTTCTGGAATTTGGAAGATTGGAGTATGCACAGAGTATAAAATGCGGAAAAGGTGCTATTGATAGAGGAAGAAGAGGGACATGTGCCAAACAAGTGGGGCAGAGTCTGTGGGTACTCTGGGTACAGGGGCCTGCTGTTAGTCATGCTTACAAGGGTATAGGAAACCTAGTAATGGCTAACACAGAATTCTGACTCCTTGATCAGCTTTCTATTGTGGTCTCAGCATTTGCATTAAATATCCAGCAGGTGGTTTTGACTGGAGAAGTTGCTTAAGGCATTTAGCAGCATTATTGGAATGTCCCATTTCTGCATTACCATTCTCTGAATGAGTCATATACTCAAAACAAAGGCCAAATGAGATTCACGGCCCCTCGCTCATTCAACAATAACCAGCTGAGCAAGCACTCCTCCATATGAAATGTTCTTTAGGGCACCAATGAGGCTGTCCAGCACAAAACTCCTGCTTTCCTTCGAAATCTATTTCCTATCCCATGGAAGTTCCAGGGGCACATACCTTTTGAAAATACCCTCCCCAGGAGCCTCCTCCTAGGTCACACCTTTTTGTGTCCCATTCATGCATTGTTGAAATTGGCACCTTCATTATCCAGTCAGCCCCTAATAGTGCCACCATAAGGGGACCAAGCATTTGGGGAATATATCCAAACTTCACCACTCCACAACGGGACCTCAAAGGGTTATATTAAATGTATAGTCCCTCAAACCCTCTCTGTTTTGAGACAGGGTCTTGCTATGTTTCAGGCTGGCCTCAAACTTGGGATGCACCTGACTCAGCTCCCCAAATGCTGAAAGCAGAGGCTCAAACCACCTTATCCAGCTCAAATGCATTTCTCAGAAGTCCACGTTCAATTTCCTCAGACCTAAACTCTTAGCTATAAACCCTCATAAAACTCAAGACATATTCTAAAATATGACACATGGTAACATTTCCATTCCAAAAGGATGGAATAGACAGACACCAAAGAAAGGTTGGGCCAGAGTAAGAACAAAACCCAGCAGAACATTTAGTCCTATAGCCCATCCCCAAAGCACCCTGGGTAAGTGGCGATGTGATATGAGCTCAAAGGGGCAAGGGACCGTGCCCACCACTAAGGCCTTGCCATCTGCAGCCCACGTGGCTTCTTCATAGCAGATGCTCTATGTCCGTGACCTCTCTAGCTTTCTGGAGTCTCCACCACAGTTCCACCCTCTCTCACAATTCGCACGCTGTCATAAACATCTTGTGGGGATTCTGGCCCTGACATGCGTACATTGGGCTTTTAGACTTTCCTCTGAAACACAAAGGGAAACCTGCAATCACACAACTCCTACATTCTACATGCTTGAAATTCACACAGGCAATGCCAAGGTCTACTGCTAGCTCAAGCAGTAGTTAGCTCCTTTTCAATGGCCTCTGAATACCTGGATGGATAAACATGGGGGAGCACTTTCCTAGGTGACCCTAAGTGAACAGTTCTCAAAGCCAAGTCTTTTGAATTAATTAAAACCTTTATACCCAAGTGCCTAACATGGGTGGCAGCTAGCCAATTCCTGAGAAACCCTCAGGCACCTTTCTGTTACTCTGATACCAAATATTTGGCTGTTTTGGGGGAGTCTATTTTACATGCATAAGTGTTTTGCCTGCATGTATATATGTATGCATGCACTATGTGTATGCCTAGTCCTGTGAAGGTCAGAGAAGGTATTGGATTCTCTGGAACTAGTGCTATGGAAAGTTGTGAACTATCATGTCGATTCTGGGAATCAAGCCTAGGTCATCTGCAATAGCAACAAGTGTTCTATCACTGAGTTGCCACTTCAATGTCTTTCTACCTTTTGAGACAGGACTCCATATAGTCAGTCTGAACTCCAACTTGCTATGTAGCTGAGGTTGACCTTGAATTCTTGATCCTCCTGCATCCTATTTCCAAGAGCTGGCTGGCATTGGTAGACATGCACAACCACACACAGTATACTTAGTTTCTTTTTGTTATTGTTGTTACTTTGTTGTTTTTCATGCAGGGTTTCCTGGCTGTCCTAGAACTCACTGGAGACTAGGCTAGCCTCCAGCTGACAGAGATTCCCTTGCCACTACCTCCCAAGTGCTGGGATTAAAGGCATGAGCCACCACCACCCAGGTTTACTTAGTTTCTTTTTAATGGCCCTAATCCCTTCAGCAGCCACATTCCTCTTGGCTTTAACTTTACATTTTTTTTCTGCTCAAAATGGAAAAATTTTCAAATTTTAACACTTTGCTTTTGGTAACAATTCTTGCTATAAATCTGACTAAAAGCAGCTAGCAATAACCATGCCATTTTAATTCAGGATGCCTTGAAATATTCTCTGCTGAATGTTTAAATTTAACCTCTTGCAAAGACTCAGTATACTACTAAAATATAAAGAAGTTCTTTGCTGGAATTAAAATTGTCTATAATCCAATTCCCCAAGAGAGACCTTATTCTCATCCATATTGTTTACACTTCTATCAGCAATCTGACCTTCTTGGTTCTCACCAAAACTTCCCATTAATCATTTCTAACATCATTCTGGGACCTCTCTAGTATAACTCTACACTATTCCAGATTCTCCCAAACCAGTCCCAAAGAGCCACAGAGTCAGGCTTAATCACAATAACAACCTCACTTTTCTTTGTTTTGTTTTTGGAGACAGGGTTTCTCGTGTTGTTTTGGAGCCTGTCCTGGAACTCGCTTGGTAGACCAGGCTAGCCTCGAACTCACAAAGATCCACCTGTCTCTGCTCCGGAGTGCTGGGATTAAAGGCGTGCACCACCAACGCCCAGCCAACAACCTCTCTTAATGTGACAAATACCTGAAAGGAATAACTTAAGGAAGGTGCTATCGGCTTATGGTTGCAGGAATCTCAATTCCTAGTTAATAATTCATTGCTGTGTGCCTGTGAAGAGACTGAGGAAGCAAGCACAAACGAGCTAAGTTGCTCACCTCATGATGGTCAGGAAGTAGAGAAGAACAAAGGAAAGAGCTGGAGACAAGATAAGTTCTTCAAGGCTATATCACCAGTGACCAGTTATGCCCTAAAACCAAAATGCCTACCATTTCTCAAAATAACACCAACTGCTTGGGACCAGGACTTCAACATATTGAAACCATAGTATATGGAGTAAATGAACTATCCTTGATTAAATAAATAAAAATTTAATTTTGGAGCTGAAAATGTGACTCAATTGATTGCTGGGTTTAATCTCAAGCACCTCATAAAACGAGGAATGGTGGTACATACCTATAACCAATCCCAGCACTTGGGAGGCAGAGATCAGAAATTCAAAGTCATTCTCAGCTATATAGTGAGTTCAAGGCCAGAATGGGTTGCAGGAGTCTGTGTTTCCAAATAAAATTTGTGAATAGTTAGAATTTTCTACAAATCTGACATTTTCGTGTATATAAGCAAATTGCATTCTTGGTTATTTATATTCCTGGTAAGAATGCATACACACAAAGAAGAAACATTAAGACTTTTTTCACAAATGTCACTGTAAGAATGACAAATCAGAAAGAATTTTGGATAGTTACTAGACAGTGCACAAATACTGTTTCCCTTCCCTTTGAGAATGATTGGAGGTTTTTTGGTTTTTATTTTTTTTTACCATCTATGAAGCTATATCTCACACTGATAATTGTTTTGGTCAATTACACAGGAGCAGAAAGTTTTGGTAGTGAGATGATTGGCTTTGCTCCCTTTCCTTGCCTCAGTGACTACAAGAGCATGTATTGAGATACTGTCTCTATTTGTTGGGTCTCTGAGTATGGTCAGAGTCCCTCTCAATCTATATTGATAGGGAGAAAAAAATCATACTGGATGTGAGATGGCTCAGTAGCTAACGGCAACTGACTCTAAGACTGACAACAGGGGTTGAATCCATGGGAACCACAAAATAGAACAGATTCCCAACAAATGTCTCTGACTTACACACACACCATGGTACGCATGTAACACTGCTTTCTCCAAATGAAAGAGATAAAAAAATGTAAAAAAAAGAAACATCTTAAAATTACCACATTGCAAGGTGGCCCAGTCATTCCTAAGTACACTAACAGTTTAAGCAATCAATAAATTGTGGGTTTATTCACATTAATAAAAAAGAATATAGTTGCCCTCAGTATGGATGCATGGTAAGAGGTGAGTACAAAAAGCCAGACACATGGAAAGGCTTTTTAGGTATGGAAGCTTAAGTGGTTAGACCATGTAGAGGACCAAAGACATAACATTAAGTAAAGATGGCGGAAATTTTGTGGGAGCAAGAAAAAGTTGCCATCAGCCTCTCTGGGTCTGTGGATTGTAGAATGATTACCCTTTGCTTAACAGATAATGTCCAAGAGTACATACCATCTTGTCTTTCTGAGGCTTGGTTATCTCATTCAGGATGATCTTTTCTAGTCACTATTCATTTGCCTGAAAATTTCATGATTTTATAATTTAGCTTTCAAATTTCATTTTACATTCCAACCACAGTTGTTCCTCCCCCTTCTCTCACCCCCTTCTTCCCCCTAGCCTACCCCGAGTTCACACCTCCTCATGGGTAAGGTCTCCCATGAGGAGTCAACATAGTTTGGCACAACGGGTTGGGGTAGGGCCAAGTCCCTCTCCCATGCATTAAGTCTGAGCATGGCATCCCACCATAAGGAATGTGTAGGCTCCAACAAGCTAGCTCATGTACCAGAACTATATCATGGTCCTACTGCCAGGGGCCCCTCAGATAATCCAAGCTTCACAACTGTCTCCCACATATGGAGAGCCTAGTTCATCAGTGCCCTGGAGTCTTCACAGGTGTCAGTCTACAGTTCATGAGTTCCTTTTAGCTTGGTTCAGCTGTCTCTGTAGATTTTTCCATCGTGTTGACTTCCCTTGCTCATATATTCCCTTCCCCCTCCTTCTGACTGTATTCCATCATTTACTGGATGAAGGCTCTAGGATGATAGTTGGGGTATTCAGCAGACTGTATGGGGTATGCCTGTTCAGACATCCTCTTCACTATTGCTAGGAGTCTTAGCTGGGGTCCTCCTTGTGGATCCTTGGGAGTTACCCTAGCACCGGGTTTCTCCCTAGCCCCTTAGTGGTTCTATTATCTCTTTCACTGCTCTTCCACTGCATCCATCCCCTCCTCGACCATCCTTTTCCCTCATGTTCTCATCTCCCTTCTCTCCCCCTTACTATCCCCACCCCCAGTTTACCCTGTAGACCCCATCTAATTTCCTTTCCCAGGGTTTTCCATGTGTCCCTCTTAGGGTCCTCCTTGTTACCTAGCTTCTCTGGAGCTGTGGATTGTAGCCTGTTTATCCTTTGCTTTACATCTAATATCCACATATGAGTGTTTGTCTTTCTGAAACTGGGTTACCTCACTCAGGATTTTTTTTTCTTTTTTCTAGTCCCATCCATTTGCCTGAAAAATTCATGAGGTCGTCATTTTTTTTTTTTTTACAGCTGAGTAGTACTCCACTGTGTAAATGTATTACATTTTCCTTATCCATTCTTCAGTTGAGGGGAGTCTAGATCATTTCCAGGTTATGGCTACTACATGCTCAACATCCTTAATCATCAATGGAATGTAAATCAAAACGACTTTGAGATACCACCTTACACCTACCAGAATGGCTAAGATAAAAAATACTGAGGACATCTTATGTTGGAGAGGATATGAAGTCAAGGGAAACACTCCTACACTGCTGAAGGGAGTGCAAACCTGTATAGTCACTTTGGAAATCAGTAAGGCAGTTTCTAAGAAAATTGGGAATCAATCTACCTCAAGACCCAGCAATATCACTCTTGGACACTTACTTGCTCAGTGAAGTCATTGTTCTTTTTTTTTTAATGTAAAGTCACTGTTTTTAACAGCTGAGTAGTACTCCTTTGTGTAAATGTACCTTATTTTCTTGAGAGCTTGTTTGGGGGGTTCTAGCAGGGGAGTGCAGCTACTCATATACCCTTGACCGAAGACAGGTCCTCTTCTATTCAGGGAAGGTCGTCCTCTTCCACTAAGTGCGCAGCTTCAAGAGGGACACACATGGAACAATGAGGAAGGGGACACCCACCTAACCAGCCAGACCAGCCGAATCAACCCTGGCGATCAATGGGGTGACAGATGTCGCAGCCAGATCGCCCTCACATCCTAAATGTTTTCTTTATCCATTCTTTAGTTGAGAGACATCTAGATTGTTTCCAGTCTCTGGTATTATGAATAAAGCTGCAATGGACATGGTTGAGCAAGTGTCAGTGTAGTAGGATGAAGCATCCTTTGGGTATATACCCCAGAATGGAATAGCTGGATCCTGAGGTAGATTCAGTCCGAATTTTCTGAGACGCTTCTATATTGACTTCTTTAGTGGCTGTAATAGTTTGCACTCCTACCAGCAATGGAGACATATTCTCCTTGCTCCACATCCTCACCAGAATGAGCTATCACTTGTGTTTCTGGTCTTAGCCAACCTGACAGTTGTTTTCATTTGCGTTTCCCTGATGACTAAGGATGTTGAACACTTCCTTGCATGTTTCTCATTCGAGATTCCTCTATTGAGAGAGCTTAGATCTCCACTCCATTTTTTAAATTGTTTTGTTGATGTCTAGTTTTTTTTAGTTCTTTATATATTTTGGATATTTGCCCTGTATCAGATGCGGGGTTGGTGAAAATCTTCTGTATGCTGCTGTTCTGTTCTATTCATAGTGTCCTTTGCCTTCCAGAAGCTTTTCAGTTTTACAAGGTCCCCTTTATTGTTGATCTTAGTGCCTGCTTGATTGGTATTCTGTTCAGGAAGTTATCTCCTGTGGCAAGGCATTCAAGGCTATCCTCTACTTTCTCTTTTACCAGGTTCAGTGTGTCTGGTTTTATGAGGTCTTTGATTCACTTGGACTTGAGTTCTATGTAGGCTGACAGATATGGATCTATTTGGAATCTTCAAAACATTGACATCCAGTAAGACCAGCTCCATTTACTGAAGATGCTTTCTTTTTCCCATTATGTATTTCTGGCTTCTTAATAAAAAATCAGATGTCCATAGGTGTGTGGATTTATGTCTGGGCCTTTTATTTTCATGGATCAACTTGTTTTTATGTCAATACAATAAGTTTTTTGGTTTTTTTAACTGTAGCTCTGTAGAGCTTAAAATCAGGGATGGTGATATCCTGGGTGTTTTGTTTTTTCATTGGAAGTTGAGTGTTGTCCTTTCAAGGTCTGTGAAGACTTGTGTTAGAATTTTGATGGGGATTGAGCTGAATCTGTAGATTGCTTTTGGTAAAATGGCAATTTTTACTATGGTACACTTTTCCTACCAATCCATGAGCATAGGAAATCTTTCCATCTGTTGATATCTTCTTCAATCTCTTTCTTCAAAGACTAAGTTTTTGTCATACAAGTCTTTCACTTGCTTGGTTAGAATTACCTCAAGATATTTTATATTGCTTGTGGCTATTGTGAAGGGTGTTGTTTCCCTGATTTCTTTTCAATCCATTTGTCATTTGTGTATAGGAGAGCTACTAATTTTTCATCCTTATATTTATTTGTTTATTTTAGTTAATTCTGGGAGGGTGCATGGATCTCCTTGAGAAGTCAAAATAAAGTAGATTTTATGGGTGGACTGGGAGTGGGTGGGGATGGGATGGGAACAGGAAGGATAAGGTGGGGTTGGGTGGGAGGCATGGAGAGAGAGAGTACTGGGAGAGATGACAGAACTGAGAGGCATGGGGGGAGGCAAATGTAGAAACTTAGTGCAGTGGAAATTCCCTGGAATCTATGAGAAAGACCCAATTGAAGTCTCTTACAACCAGGCAATGCTCCTAGCAGTCGGACAGGGACATTAACCCAGACACAAAACCTTCAACTTACAATCTGTCCTTCCTGCAAGACATGCAATGGTGACACAGAACTGGCCAAACATTAGGCAGAGTCAGGGGAACCCTGAAGAAGGGAAGGAGGGATTGTAGGAGCAGAGGGTTTAAGAATACCAGGAGAACATGGGCCACAGAATCAACTAAGCAGGGCTCATGTCAGCTCACAGAGACTGAAGCAATAAACAGGGAGGCTGTATGTGTCTGAACTAGGTCCTCTGCATATATGGTATGGTTGTGTAGATTGGTGTTCTTGTGGGACTTCCAACAATGGGAGTGGGGAGGGCTACTATCTCTGACTCCTTTGCCTGCACTTGGAACCTTTTCCCTCCTACTGGGTTGCCTTGTCCAGCCTTGATATGAAGGTTTGTGCCTAGTCTTGTTGTATCTTGTTAGGCCATGTTCAGTGGATATCCCTGGAAAGCCTGTTCTTTTTTTAAAAAAGGGAAACAGAGAAGTTGATCTGGGGAGGGGGAAGTTGGGGGATAGACTGGAAGGAGTGGAGGAAGGGGAAACTGTGGTCAGGATGTAATGTATGAGAGAAGAATAAAGGAACACTCTAATCACACCAAAAAAGTTGCTTGTGTTTGGGAAGTGGCTTCTGCTGCATAATCTGAGTGACTACCAGTGGCTTTGAGATAAATCAGAGTTAAATATTATTTCATATACTTTTCTTTATAGGTGCTTTGTCCCTTTCAATTAAAAGGGCTTTTAAGAGATTACTAGTGCCTCAGGAAAACAGCAATGTATTTCTCACTAAAGTGAAGCCTAAACCCGATGCTCCTATTGTGGGTGACTCTAGATTTGGTAATGCTCAGGGATCTAGGCACCTCTGTTCCAGTGCATCAAATTGGACAACGTGGAAATAACATGGGGAACTGTTTGTTAAAAGATCCAAGTCTGCCAGGTGGATCTCTCTGAGTTCAAGGCCAGCCTGGTCTACAATGAGTTCCAGGACAGTCTCCAAGGCTACACAGAGAAACCCTGTCTCAAAAAACCAATGGGGCAGGGGAAGAAAAGGATTCAAGTCTGGAAACCAACTGTCTCAACTCAACTCAACCTGCTGACATACAACACTATGGGAAGATGGGGAATATAGTATAGTTGACTTCCCAGGAGGAAAATGAATGTGTGAAGAGCACTGGTAATTCTCCACTACAACACACATATACTTAAACCATCAAGTATTGTGTCAAGGATATTTATGAGTCTAGGGATATAGGAGGGGGACAGGAGAAAATGGTTTGGAGCCATACACGGTGACTGGTACTTTTCATCAGCACAAGGAAAAACTGTCACCTGCTGCCTGGCCTGCTTTTCAGTTTTGGCAGGATAAATGTGCATGGGTTTCCTGTGGCTCCTTGAAAGGTAACCAACTAGTCTTGAGGTATGTAGGGACCTTCTCTGGAACAGCTTCTTGTTAGGTGAGGCTCTTTAGCACTAGGTGGCAGTAGATGCACTGTGTCCTAGGTTGCTGCGTGTTGCTGTAGTCAAACACTGAAAAACCAACTTGAAAAGGAAAGGGTTTATTACATCCTACAGGGTTAGAGCAGGTCATCAAAGGAAGCCAGGACAGGAGGTTGAGGCAGGAACTGAAGTAGAGGCCATAATGCAGCTTAACTAGTTTGCTTGCCCTGGTTAATTCAATTACCTTTCTTACTAGCCCGGCCTACCTGCTATGAGTGGCAATGCCCAGAGTGGGCTGGGCCCCCCACACAATGAACGAGAAAATGCCTTACAGGCCAATCTCATGGAGGCATCTTCTCAGCTGAGATGCTCTCCTCCTAAGTTACTCTAGTTGACACAAACTAACCAGCATACACTGTCAGGGTTAGGAGCTATGGACTTGAGGGACAGTTAGGTAATATCATAAGGAATCAACTAAAGTCAGTTAATGCACATGTCCCTCTGGGGAGCTCTGGGGACCTCAGCATTACATACAAGACTTAATATTTAAATGTTTGTTTTGGTAAAACATACCAATGATGTATTAATTAAATTTAATCTTCTCTGATATACTTTCCTCCATTCCAATCCCCAAACAAACAGAAAAGGTAAAGAATGAGTAAAAGGGGGGGCTGGAGAGATGGCTCAGTGGTTAAGAGCACTGACTGCTCTCCCAGAGGACCTGGATTCAATTCCCAGCACCCACATGGCAGCTCACAGCTGTCTGTAACTTCAGTTCCAGGGGACCTGACACCCACGGCAAAATACCAATGAACATAAAAAAGAATGAATAAGAGATCATATTCCTGGGCTGGAGAGATGGCTCAGAGGTTAGAAGCACTGACTGCCCTTCCAGAGGTCCTGAGTTCAATTCCCAGCAACCACATGGTGGCTCACAGCCATCTGTAATGAGATCTGGTGTCCTCTTCTGGTGTTCAGACATAATGGAAGCAAGATGTTGTGTTCACAATAAATAAATCTTTAAAAAAAAAAAAAGAGATCATTTTCCTTGGGGCGGTAGTGGCACACGCCTTTAATTCCAGCACTCAGGAGGCAGAGGCAGAGACAGAGGCAGGTGGATCTCTATACGTTCAAGACCAGACTGGTCTACAAAGCTAGTTCTAGGACAGCTAGGACTGTTACACAGAGAAATCCTGTATTGACACACCTCCCCCCAAAAAGAGATCAGATTCCCCCACGGAACTGAAGAGAACAGTTTGACACTTAGGAGCTATTGATAAGTTACTGAAATGTGGGAAGTGGCAGAGAAGGAAAATGTATTTAAAGGGTTTTTTTTTTTTATTTAGGCTGGATTCAGTCATCATAGAGAACATAACATATTTATACCAGAGTACTAACAAGTGAAAAGATCCTTGAAGTGAAGCCAATAGGAGGGTGGAGGGTAGGGGAGGAGGCTGTGGCAATCCGAGAGACATCCAAGAAGTCTAGTATGGTGTCTCTGCCTAACTAAGAATGCACCTGTGACTGCAAGAATTAGGACACCAAGAGAAGCACAAAGCCCTTACTTGGAACACTTCTGAGCTCCTGAAGTAAAGCCAAGATCTTTCAGGTTCCTTGTTACGTTAGGAAAAAATGTAAATGTTTAAAACATTTGATGGGATCTTTTAAGTCACAAATAATGGATAAATATTTCTGTTTTCTGATGTGAGCATTATTTTTCTTCATTTAAAAGTAGGATGAAGGGTTGGAAAGATAGCTCAGGAGTTAAGAGTTGCAGAGGACCTAAGTTCAATTTTCCACACCGTCATCAGGCAGCTCACAACTGCCTATAACTCCAGCTCCAAGAAATTCCATTTCTCTGGCCTTAGTCACTGCACTCACACATACATAACCCCATATATGTAATTAAGAAATAAAAGAAAATCTTTAAAGAAGGACAGTTACAAAGTACAGATTGGCACATGGTAAGATAAATGCTGAAGCCCCCAACAGGAAACAGGATTTTGTGGTAAAGTGGACCAGAAGATATATCCAGGATGCATAATGACAATTGCTGTAACATGCTCACATTCATTAGCTTAAGGGGTTTAGTTCTGTTTCAGAATCCAGTTTTCTCCTAAAATAGCCAAACTTCTTGTATCCTATGACTCCATCACCTTCAGAACCTGTCCTTCCTAGGTAGGGAGTAGGAGAAAACAGAAAAGGCTCATCTGCCTTTCACTTTCTTTGTCTGGTATGAAAACACCACTCTGACTATCTCTGGCCTGCCTAATGTACAGTGCTGGAAAATATAGTTTAATTTTAATGTGCCCAGAAAAATAGCACTGATTTTTTTTTTTTTTGCAGGAAAGATAAACATGTCACTGGTAAGGATATCTGGAAGAAGAAAATGAGTTAACTAAGGGAAAGAGTATTTTAGGAAGATGGAGGGTGCAAGTATAGACGTAGGGGCTTGGCAAGCTCCGGCTGTTAGTACTGAGGAGGGGAAGAGTGAGTTAAGATGCAGCTGGACTGCAGAACTATGCCTGGGTAAGACAACACTGGACCTGGGAAGGAAGGAGTCTTTCTTTTGTTCTCAAGCAATGAGAATCCATTGAAGGATTTTATGCAGAGAGGTCACATAATCTGATTTACATTTTCATAGAGATCACTTGGCAGTATGGAAAATGGATTGCTTTGGGAAGCAAAGACAATTAGAGCCCCATAGCAATCACTGCAGTAGTCAAAAGTCCTACAACCAGGTGGCTAGTTAGAGAACTCACCTGGGAAGGATGACCTGGTAATCAAAGGCTCTAATTACCAGTCTCTGAAAAGCTGCAGAGGGCTTTGTGTGATTACGTAACGGGTGAGTGCTTGGAGCTGAGCTGTCTCTGCCAAGATCGCACTGTTTCTTTTGGAACTGTGTTCTCTCTTAGGACTGTTTTACGGGAACAAAATCAGGAGCACACGAATAATTGCAGAACACCACTGCTTGGAGAGCTCTAAAAGGGACATTGAACATGACCCAGGTCTAGATTGACATCCATACCCAACTTCCTTCTTGTCTCCCACAGCCCTGAAAGAGTAGTTAACTCTTTCTCTGCTGTGGAGAAAGGCTGCAGCAAGCCTATACTCTTCTTATTCATTCATTCATTCACTCATTTATTTATTTTACTTTTAGTTTGTTTTACGAGTGTTTTGCCTGCATGTATGTCTGTGAACTACGTGTAAGCCTGGTGTGCCCGGAAGCCATGTGGGCACTGGATCTCCAAGGACTACCATCAGAAGATTATAAGCCAACTTGTGGATGCTGGGAATTGAACCTGTGTTCTTTCCAACAGCAGTCAGTGCTCTCAACCACAGAAACATCTGTTCAGCCCTACTGTCATATTCTTACTTAACTGACAGTCTATAATCAGCTCAAGGAGTAAACTAAATTAGAATGTCTAATTCTATGTAACAATAAATAACTGGCCCCTCCCAGCTTTGCCTCGCCTAAGTCAAGGAGGTTGCTTTGGGGAATGGAGGAAAGATCCCTGCTCTCCATAACTCTTTCCCACCTCCTTGCTGACTGTTCCAGGCACAAGCACTGAGGAGAGACAAGGAAGTCCAAGTATGGTTTGCCTCGATGGTTCTTTGACCAATGGTCTGGTGGACATTCAAAGGGGAAGTCTGTCCGTCTCTGATGGATACTGCATTATTCTGGATGGCTTTCTGAAACCGTTCCATCAGCCCAAATGTTCTGACTCCTCGCTGCTTGTTATGAGGTCTCTTTATCTCTTCAAAATGGTCCTACGGGACAGAACCCAGGCCTATCTTAACACTTAGCACAAGAGGCACAGAAGATACGCATGTGCTGTTGCCCAGGGCACATTCTGGGAATGCAAGTCACTGCCACTCCACCCAAGTAGCCTCTGAGCTTTTCCTTGCCCTGTATTTTTTTCAGGGCAGGAGTAAGACTCTAGGCGTATCATTCCTTAGAAGTAGAAATAAATATCTCATGTTTCCCTAACAGTTCCAGCAGACCTTAGGTAGAATTGTGGTTGGTGGGCAGAAACCTGACCCTGTTTGTTTTCTTGTAAATGGGGGCTGGATTCTGACAGACCAGTGGTAAGGGAAAGTAACAAGCTCCCAACACGTTATACCATGCTCCATCCTCTTCTGCCACAACTTCACGTGTTATTAACACTGCCAACACTTACACTCTATTTCCTTAGGTCAGGGTCTCCCTATGCATTCCCTGGCGGGCCTGGACCTATGTAGCCTGGGCTGGCCTCAAACTCAGGGGTTCTCCTGCTTCTGCCTCCCAAGTGCTGGGATTCTTTGTTCTGTTTTGTTTTCCTCAAAATCCCAATCCTCTCCCCACTTTTACTTTCAATGAATTTTGCTTCCTCTTCAAGAGGAAAACCCAAAAGCCATCAGAAAAGAATTTCTAGGACCCTACTCATATCTATAGAACCAGAAACTACAGGAGGGCTTGGAAGGCAGCAAAATAATAAACCCTGCAGATGACTCCAGTCACCCTAAAGTTTGAAAGCCACTATCTGTCACAATTAACCCCTCCTGTCCCCACTAACCTACTACTCCTCTCTCTCCCCCATCTGCTCTGGCCATAGAAGCCTCCTGTTCTTTTTATGCTGTGTGCGAGAGTGAATAGTGTTGTGTAAGCCCATGCAGGGGCGGAAGCCAGGGGAGGACATCAACTTTCCCGCTCTATCATTCTCTACCTTGTTACTCTGAGGCAGGGTTCACTGGATCTGGGGCTCACCACTGTTCACGGAGGTTAGCTGGCCTACAAGCCCCGACAGCTTTGTCTCCACTATCCCAACTCTCCTCAGCTTCAGAGCCATAGGATTCACTCTTATGCGGTGCTAAGGATCTGAACTCAGGTCTTCATGATTGCACAGCAGTGCTCCTAGTCACTGAGTTATCCCCCACAACCCAATTTCAACATTTTCCAGTTTATTACAGATTCTTTTCTCTCAAAAAGCCTCAACATTACACCAACTCTATCTGTGGGTTCTCCTGCTGGCACGCTTTTCCCATCACTAGTTCACAGCAAGCACCCTTACTATAACCCAGACATGACTTCAACTCCTGTAGTCATCAAGTTCAGTTAACTGAACTGTTATTCCTCAATGAGTCTGAGCACGCCCCCCCACACACAAGTAAAAAACAGAAAGATAAATATGGCTTGAGAAGGCTGCAGTGAAATGTATAAACCATCCACAACATAGTGCTTTCATGCTAAAAAAACATTTTGCATACAATATGTTGAGAATATAGGTACTTCTGGGGAAGGGGCTTTAAGAAACAGCTAAGCTATTTGGGAAAATGAGTAAACTTTGATAGTGAGATGCACGCTTAGCAGCAACATTATAAACAAAGACATTATATGGTGTCTGCTAAGGTTGGCCTCATAGTCCAGCCTCCAAACATGCCTTCCGGCCTGTGTCTTTTTCAAAATCTTTATTCCTTTAGGGCTGGGGGCATTTAATTGGTTCCGAATCCTGAGACCTATTTGCTCCTAGAGGGAACTGTGAGGTTTTGTTTTTGTGAATGGGTAGAAGAGGCTGTATCTTCAGTACCTGGATGCAAGGCAGATAGATACCTTCGGGATGAGCTCAGCATGTGGTCCTAGCTCATCTTCCCTCAGCACTTTATTTCTTGCCTGTAGTTTTCCTGACATGCAAGGGAGGCCCTAGGGCCAGGTCCTGCCAATGAGCAGCCCACTCAGCTGTTGCTTATGAACAGAGACGCAGCTGCTTCATCAACCCCTCCCAAGGAAAGCTTCCAATGCAGTAAGCCTCTAAACAGCAAATACCTATCACATGCCTATACCAACTTTCCCAGGCTTTCTCGGTCACAATGAAACCATTTACTCAACCTCCAAGTCAGCTTAGGGGTGATCTTTAAAGAACGGTAGGATCACCAACACACAACAGCCATAGCTGATTTATTTAGCGCCTCTTATGTCCCCAGCTCTTGCTGCAGCTTTCCTCAGTTAACCCATACAGCATGCTGTACCACAAGAATTTTACATTTTTCAAATGAGAAATGAAATACTCAGAGATGAAGAGATTAACCTGGGTACAGTGGCTCACGCCTGGAACCCCCATAATCAGGAGAATTGCCATTTAAGGTAGCCTGGACCTGTGTGAGATGCCCTCTCAAAGCAACAACAACAGAAAGACATTAAATGATTCTCAGCTCCAAGAAAGAAAGAAATAACTGCCAGCCCCAACTGGCAAACTAGCATTGGGACCTGCCATGAGGCAAAAGCTGTGTGTCTGTAGTCTTGAAGCTGAAGGAGCAGAAACTATGGATGAGCAGAGGCTAGACCATACAGTCAGAAGACGGCACAGTGGAGTGTCCTTGTGCCTTCTGAAAGATGAAGAAAACCAAACAGAGATCCATCGATTCCAAGCCAACTAGTTTACATGACATCTGAAGTGACCCACAATTCCCAGATACACCAATGCCCTCACAATAAACTCCTCCTTCTTGAGCATGCTTTGCGTAGCCAAGAAGGCTCCATTAGAGTAGAGTTGAGCAGAAGGCTTTACCAGTGTTCTTGATACAGGAGGACGGCGCCAGGTCCTGGCTCATAGCTTGGGTAGGTACAGTCTTCAGAGTTCTGAGCTTGGAGTCTGAGCCCCCCCCCCTTTAACAGGTGTCCTTTGGTCACCTGCGCTTGTAGAGACAGGGCTGAAGTTTCAAGCCTGACAGCTGGGCTTTGGGTCCTACTCGAGGAGGCCCAGTCTTTTCAAAGTCAAACAAGAAGAAGTGGCTGTTGGTCAGGTCCTAGGAGCAGAAAACACCAGTGAGTTAACAAATCCTCACCTCAGTCTGGCCTCTGAGTTTCCCCAGCTCAGAGAGCTTCCTATAGCTCCTCCCAGAGTTTTGCCTTGAAAGAGCAAAATGTCTATCTCTGTGGCTACGGCCTCCTTTCTGAACACCATTACCCCGAAAAGCTTCTTGGGACCCTTACCTTGTAGATGACCTTAAAGCCAAGTTTGGTCACAGCCCCCAAAAAGGTCCGAATGTCCTCAAAGCGGCTACTGACTTCAGCTACTTTGAGCAGACCCCTGGGAGAAGGAGGAAGTCATGAGTAAAGGTGGAGACACACGCATGCACACGAAAATTCATCCGTGTCCTAGGGACTCACCCCAGCTTCAGCACTCGATTTGCTTCCTCAAGGAAGTCCCTGATGTTAGTTCCCATCAGTGAAAGGCAAAACACAGCTACATCCACAGATTCATCCTCCAGAGGCACCTGACGATGAGGCGGGTCAGACAGAGCACACGGTGTTGTGAAAGGGAAATTCAGCACCAAGTGCTTCAGTTGGATAATAGGATGGGAAGAGCAGGAAGGGTTAGAAAAATCACAGGCCAGACACACAGAGGTGCTTACCTGGGCCATGTCACATACGGTGACCCTGGGGTCCAGAGAGGCCAAGTCAAAACAGTGCACAGGGTTCCGGACACTTGAAGCTAAGCGGCAATCTCCACAGCCAAAGTCAGCTACCACCAAGGATGCAGGCCTGGGTGTGGAGGGGAAGGGGGGTCACACACTGGTCAGATCCAAGTCCCTGATCACCGACTTCACCCTCACATACCCCACAGACCCGACTCCACCTCCCATTACTTCTGTCGGAGATCTTTGGCAATACGATCCACTGGGTGCAGTGGCCACTTTTTCATTTGTTTCTGAAAGCCCCGGTGATAGAGGAGAAAAGCCTCGGGGTCTTCCTGGAAGAGGCGCTGGGCAGCACTGCTGGGCCCTGAGTACAACTGTTCATTAAGGTATCGAAATCGGGCCCCATCCAGCCGTTGCGTCATGCGTGCCCGAAGGGCTCCGGCTCTAGTCTGCTGACTGTCCAACTCTGGGGCAGGAGGCACCTCAGTCTCCTCTGTGGAAGCCACGGGAGGAACCTGGTCTGGAGGAACCTGGTCTGGTGTCTGAAGTGGTCGAAACTTGTTCTTGTGTCTCCGCTTATTCTTCTGTCGGTTCCGCCACTGTTTGCGGCTCAGCGTATGTGAGGAGTCACAGGGTGTGGACTCGGGGCCTCGCTTGGGTGGGTTAACTGGAGCCGTACTTGTCCTCGACGTGTGAACTGCTGAGAGGAAGATGAGACGGCATTTGAAGCTTGATTCCCTAAACTCAAAGGCATGGCAAGTCATCCTGGCTTTTCCCTTGTCCGTGAGGCAAAGTCTGTGAAGTCTGTGGCCTGGATAAAAGTGCCTTCTTTTTTTTTTTTTTTTTTTTTTTTTTTTTTGGTTTTTCGAGACAGGGTTTCTCTGTGGCTTTGGAGGCTGTCCTGGAACTCGCTTGGTAGTCCAGGCTGGTCTCGAACTCACAGAGATCCGCCTGCCTCTGCCTCCCGAGTGCTGGGATTAAAGACGTGCCCCACCAATGCCCGGCAAAAGTGCCTTTTATGTCCAGCCCATGGGGTGTGTGTGTGTGTGTGTGTGTGTGTGTGTGTGTGAGAGAGAGAGAGAGAGAGAGAGAGAGAGAGAGAGAGAGAGAGAGAGAGAAAGAGAGAGAAAGAGAGAGACCTTTGTCATCTATGCAGTTAGCTCACAACCCCCCCCCCATATACACATATACTGGTACCTGTGTGGTCAACATTGTTCAGGTGCTGGGTTGGGTGTGAATGAGAATATTTCTGACATTTCTTCTTTCCTTTTTCTTCTTTAGCAGAGATCCCACCAAGGAGAGTTTGTGTGTGGCACTTGCCCTCAGTGTCACTGATAGATGACACCTGTTTTTGACATTTTCTTTTTCTTTTCTCCCCTACTTCCTTCGAGGCGTTGGCCAGTGAGGGCCTTTGGAGGTATTTTTTCTTCCTTCCTACCTCCTCCTCCTCCTCCTCAGAATCACTGCCAGGTGGGCTGGGGGATTTCTGGGAAAGAGATGCTGCTTCCAGAGTCCGTAATGTGGCCAAGAGATGGCGGCGCTTGCGGCCCTAGAGGCAAGCAAAGGATGAGAGTAGGTGTGAGAATGGATGGGGTCTAGAGACTAAGTAAGGGGAGATGGGGATATGGTTCAGATACTGGTGATTCTTCTCAGCCGTTTGTAAAGTATGCCAAGCCCAGAACTTTCAAGCTGCAATCCCACGCTCTGGGAAGCTGGAGAGTGGCAACATGCTTCCAGCCTGCTTTTTTAAGTGTGTAAAAGACTGTCAGGTGATGCTCCTTAAAGGAATGTGCTAAGGTCACAAACCACAGGATCAAGACAAGACCGCAGGTGACAGCATTCCAGGAGCACCAGAGAGGTTTCTTGAAACAGGGAGGACAGCATCACAGTGTCTATTAAAGATGATCCTAACTGCGGTAGAGATAACAGCCTGGTAGGCTGAGGCTGCACACAGGCAGGCCAGCGGCCTGCATTAGAAGGATAGGCTACAGAGATGAAAAGAACACCCTATGGAGGTACAGTAGCTCTCACATCCGATGAGGCTCAAAGGAAAAGACCTATTTTCTGGGAAGCTGACTTGGGGTTCAAGTCCTGCTGCTGATCTTTGGCCAGGCATTTACCTCAAAAGTTCTGGGTTCCCCATACCTGCTTTTAATAGTGACTCTGATAACCTTCCCTGCCACCTGCTTTGACTGTGTCCAATATACTTTCTATAGTACTACTAAGAACCTTTCCAAGCTGGGGGTGCAGCTCAGTGGTGAATGCTTGTTTACCATGCTGAAGGCCTGGAACTGATCTCCAGTGTAAAGTGATGCCGGGTGATAGAAAATGTGGAGAAACCACTCCATTGCTACAACGACTCCATTGACTTCTACCCTTAGTATATAAAAAGGTCCTTTTCTTTGTTTTGTTGTTGTTTGTTTTGTTTTGCCTTTCGAGACAGGGTTTCTCTGTATTGCTCTGGAGCCTGTCCTAGCACTCACTCTGTAGACCAGGCTGGCCTCGAACTCACAGAGATCCGCCTGCCTCTGCCTTCCGAGTGCTGGGATTAAAGGCGTGCACCACCGACGCCCTACCAAAAACTTACTTTTCAAACCTTTGGTTTACTCTGTGCTCCACCCTCCGAACCCCGCATTCCTATCTAGATACACTCTAACTCCATGTGTGGCTGCCCCCGGGCTTCTCCACGTTTCTCTCCGTCTCAGGCACGTTCTTCTCTGTACCAACTTCTCACCAAGCGTATTTTAGGGTCAGTTTTTTGGGGAGTTTCCGGATCTTCAGATAAGGACTAACTATCTCCATCCCGATCCACGACAGCACTGCTGGCTCTCCCTCTCCCCAGCACGCACAAGGGCGGCTCGGGAGGGTAGTTTCGCCACCTCAAACAGCCCAGTCCCTGGCCCCTCACCTTGACTGGCGGGGCAGTCGCCGGCCGAGTCTGTGTTGTTGCCGGCCGGAGACCCACGGCTGCTGGGGCCGCCTCGACCCATTCGGGCTCCTCGAACATGCCAGTGGACGGCAGGGTCGCAGGAGCCCACGCCGCGACCACGTGCAAAGCCGGTCAGAGACTCCTAGTGCTGGCCCCAGACCAAATCCAGCCGGAAGCCACCGAGCGAAAGCCTGTGGTGGCTAGAGCGGCTGGCGCGGAGCAGAGCACCATCGAGTGCAGCTGCTGGGAGCTAGAGAGGCAGTAGGAGGTCGGAAGGGAGGGACGGTGGCCCGTTCTGGCCGGAGAGGGCCGGGGCGGGGCCGGGCGGCGGGCGCGGCCGGACGGGAGTTCCCCGGAGAAGGCGCCTGCGGCCCGAGTCCCGGTGAGTGCGGGTGTCTCTGCGCCCTGCCCCACGTTGGTCCTGCAAGCCCGTCTCTACGATCTCTGCGGCGGTTACGAGCTGGGAGCCGGGGCCGCCCGGGAAGGACTTCTGTCTCGTCTTCTCCTCCGGGTGTTTGCAACTTGTTCCCCCCTCCTCCCCCAGCCGTGCTCGCGGGTCGGGACTCGGTGCCTACTGACACCGGCTCAGAAGATTAGCAAAGTCCCTCCTACACCGCCACACCCCGCCTGTCCCTCGCTCCCAGTGGTCGCCCCGCTACCCTAAGTCCTTCACAGACAGCCACTATCACTCTCGCAACGCCTAGCCCCCCATCCCAGCGCAGACACTTCTGTTCTGCAGAGAACAGAGCTGAGCTCATCCTCTTGTCTCTGCTTTCCTGCAGTTCCCCAAGGCTTCTCCAGTCCCGGGTCTCCGTGCTGGGTCGCCGCTATGGACGACATTTTCACTCAGTGCCGGGAGGGCAACGCGGTAGCGGTGCGCTTGTGGCTGGACAACACAGAGAACGACCTCAATCAGGGGTGAGCTGTAGCGCTGGAGAGTGAGAGAACGGCTTTCAGTCCACTCTCCGCTATGTGGGGTGCTCTTGTCGGGCGGGGGCAGCTGACTGCTATCCAGTGTGAGGAGTATAGTAAGCAGACTGTTGGAGAGGGATCTACATAGAGGAAGCTGTGTCTGAACTGAATTTTTTAACTAAGCTTCACAATCAGGGGTTCCGGGTTGCTTTGCAGCCTCTGTGAACTCATGTCAAAGGCAGACCAGAGTGCCAGGAAATTGCCTGGAATTCCATGTGTTTGGAGAATAGGTTTCAGTGCCCTAGAGCACTGGATAGAAGTGGAAAAGGACAGATGTCTGTAAGCAAAGCTCTGAAGCTGTGTAGTGATGGAGACTGCCCATTTGTCTAGTGTCATCCTGGAAGTTGCCTTGAAGTGATGTTTTGGACTAGAATTGGGACAGTTGAAAACTAGAAGTGGTGAGGTTCTCCCGAGTCATAAGGATGAAGAAATTGACTCAGCATGGGAACTGAGGGTAGTCAGAGATGACCTGGGGTTTGTGAGCTTTGGACACTTGGTTACTTGGAAGTTCTGGACTGATACAGTCATGATGACACTACAGCAATTAGAAAATGTTGGGCAGGTTGTTAGTTATGTAGATTTGAATTTCATGAGAGGTCTGACTGGGAGACCAAGATACCACAAATTATCATTTAGATGGTATCTGAAGATTCTATAGTGTGAAAAATAGTACCTCAGAAGAGTAAGAAATTAAGGCAGAGGATTAGAAGCCTGTCCGACTGACAGGGATCAACCATTTGAAGGAGAAATAGAAAAATTGGTTAAGATTAGAGAATGTTTTAATGAAAGGAGACTGGTCACTTGTGCATAGGCTTCTGAGAGTTAAAGAACATGAGCTAACTTACATTTAGGCTATAGTTGATCTTGTAAATGAAATTTCAGAAAAGTAACAGGAAACTGCATTATACTGGGTTCCTTCAAATAAGGAACACCACCTGTGGTGTTAGAGTCTGTAAATCACAGTCAATGCCCTTGAGATGGCAGGCTCCTGGAGGGCAGAAAAGGGAATGAGAAGTGAGGAAACGGAGAAAATATGACACTTTCTAAAATGCTGGCTGATACAGGAAAGCAAGAAAAGCATTGCTGAACAAGTTTAGTAGGTAGTGTTGGTTTGCTTTTGGAGACAGGGTGTCATGTAGTTCAGAGTGGCCTCCTGCTCTCCATCCTACTGCCTCAGCCTCCTGAGTACTGGGTTTTTAGTTTTCTGTCACCATGTGTGACTAGAAGAGTGTACTTTTTTAGGTAGTAAAGGATCATCTGTCATCTTAGGCCAGGTTTCACCAGTTCCCTCTAGGCTGTTTTATTTTTCTGTAATATTCAGTTGTTTCATTTTCCACATGACTCGGATGCCCTGGTACACACTGAGCCATGTTTTGTTGGTAAGGAAATAGAAGTTTAGGCTGTTGTCCGGTGGGAGTGGCATTTTGTGAGATTCCTTGCTGTCAAAAGGTGGAAGGGTATCATTAGGGAAACCAGAAAGATTTGGTGGCTTGAGGGGAACAAGGTATGTTGGTGGTGGTTAATTCCCTACAGGCTTTCTTGAGATAGAAATCTAGGCCCTGGGGTGACAGTGAGCAAAACTCTGCATTTATTTTTGTTCTAAACTTGGGCTTACTCTGAGGCCAAGACTGCCGGAGGCTGTTATGTCAGAACACATGAACAGTCTGGGAGACAAGACTGATAGCAAGGATATACTCACATCCTGGGAAAGGTTTTGCTGATTATGTTAGCAGATGAGGGCTAACTGGAGGAACAATTCTTTTAAAGCTACATACCTCCTTCAGCTGTTGGGGGGTTCTGGGTGACCAAGTCTGGATCAGCTTAAGGCTCCTCCTCCAGCCCCCTCACAGGAAGTGACCACAGCACTCAGGCATCTGGAGGCTGCAGGCCTAAACCACAGACCGCCCCCTGTTCCGCCCCTTAGATCGCATCTCTGGACTGGAGGGAATTTCCTTTTATGGCTCCAGGCTGTCAGTTTCACCCAGCCCACCCAATTGTTTTGTTTGTACACTTCTCTTTATAAAATATATGTTCTTAGGGAATGAAAACACAAAGTGTTCATTTTAAAGCTTCCATTTATGTTTTCTCTTGTGTGTCCCGGGTTGGTAAGTAGGAAAATCCTGTTTTGTGTTATTGTTTGCCTCATCAGTAATCAAAAGCATGTTTCCTTGTCATTATACCCCTCCCAAACATTTTAATTCATTCCATTTTTAGATGTTAGTTTCAATACCAGAGCCAAATAATAAGCTTATTCCCTTTCCTAAGTTATGGCCTGCCCGCTCCAATATGCCCCTGTCCCATCATTAACTTGCCTGGAAAGAACATCAGCTGCCACACTATCCTCAAGCATATTCTTTAACAGGCAAGACAAGCAGCTCACAGCAACAGATCCTCACAGCCCAGTCAGTGTAAGTCTATAATAAAGAGAGGCGCAAGAAGCAGTGCAAACAAAGGGTTATAGGTGTTGCTAAAGATGTATGAGCTAGAGATACAGCTTAGTGGTGTAGCATGTGCCAAGTATCTACAAGACCCTGGGTTTGACTAATACTGTCAAACAAGGAGGCAGAAAAAGCCAAAGAGTCCAGGAAGAGTGTTAGCACCTAATGAAGAGCTGCTGGGGAAGAGGCTCTGGGAGATGGTCATTAAAGTAATAATAACCTTACAGTTGTTGGGACATCTGGGTGACTGTTTAGGTGTGAAGCTCAAGGGAAAATCTGAATTGAACTTTGGAAATTGCTGACTTGAGTAAGAACTAAGTACTAGAGAGGGAAGCCTTCTCAGTGAATATAGAACTCTCCCATCAAAACTTTTGTCCCTCCCAACCTCCAACTCCAGCTTAGTGTCTATGCCTCTTTCTCAAAGGGATGATCACGGCTTCTCCCCCTTGCACTGGGCCTGCCGAGAAGGCCGCTCTGCGGTGGTTGAAATGCTGATCATGAGGGGAGCACGGATCAATGTGATGAATCGTGGAGATGATACCCCCCTGCACCTGGCAGCCAGTCATGGACACCGTGACATCGTACAGAAGGTATGGGCAAACCCTTCAAAGCCCACATCTCACAGGCACACAATTGTAAACATAGCAGGGACTGTCATATGGAGAATGTGTACTTTTCTCCCTTTCCTCATGCCTAGAAACAAATACCTCATTTGTGACTATGTTCTTTCTTTTCTTGGCCACGGGGCACAGCTGTTGCAATACAAGGCTGACATCAATGCAGTGAATGAGCACGGGAATGTGCCCCTTCACTATGCCTGTTTCTGGGGTCAAGACCAGGTGGCAGAGGTAAGTACTCAAGACTCCAAGTCCTAGGATGAGTGGGAAACAAATTGAGCGTGGAACCCATCCTGTCAGTCCTACTGTGTGACACAGGACAGTACATTGCATCTCTGTTCATGTTTGCTTGCGACACAGTTAACAGAGGCTCCTGAATAAAATTATCTTTTCTTTTCAGGACCTGGTGGCTAACGGGGCTCTTGTAAGCATCTGTAACAAGTATGGAGAGATGCCAGTTGACAAAGCCAAGGCACCCCTTAGAGAGCTTCTCCGAGGTCCACTAACTCACATCCTCTGGTCCTGTCCTGCATCTCTTCCCTCTGTGTCACAGTTAAGGCTAAGACTGTTTTTCCTCCCCAGAACGGGCAGAGAAGATGGGCCAGAATCTCAACCGTATTCCATACAAGGACACATTCTGGAAGGGGACCACTCGCACTCGGCCCCGTGAGTCACTGCTGTCGGGGGAAGGGCTCTAACTTAGGATCCTGGGCTAGTGAGGTGGGTTAGGGTAAAGCTAGGTACCTGACCTGCCCATATTCTCAGGAAATGGGACCCTGAACAAACACTCCGGTATTGACTTCAAACAGCTCAACTTTCTGGCAAAGCTCAACGAGAATCATTCTGGAGAGGTGATCCCTGCCCTTCTTGCCCCTCCCTCTCTAACACTCACAAACGGCCACTCTGTATCTCTAACTAAAGTCTTCTTCCAGTTAATGGAAAGGAAATAGTATAGCCTGAGCTAATACCTCCTAACCTCTACCTGTCCTTCAGCTATGGAAAGGCCGCTGGCAGAGCAATGACATTGTTGTGAAGGTGCTGAAGGTTCGAGACTGGAGTACAAGGAAAAGCAGGGACTTCAATGAAGAGTGTCCCCGGCTCAGGTGGGACAGCAAAAGTGGAAGCTGTTGTTTCTAAGGAACCGCCAACAGTACTGAAGTAGTACTGTTGGGTCTCACCACTCTCTCCCTCTCCCAGGATTTTCTCACATCCAAACGTGCTTCCAGTGCTAGGTGCTTGCCAGTCTCCACCAGCTCCCCACCCAACCCTGATCACACACTGGATGCCATATGGATCTCTCTACAATGTCCTACATGAAGGCACCAGTAAGGATGCTGGCCTTGTTGGGGAGGGACTAAAATAGGGGTGGTAAACTCTAAATTATTCTTGCTTCCTGTTAGATTTCGTTGTGGACCAGAGCCAAGCTGTAAAGTTTGCTCTGGACATGGCAAGAGGCATGGCTTTTCTCCACACACTAGAGCCTCTCATACCTCGACACGCACTAAATAGCCGGAGTGTAATGGTGAGTCCACAAGTTCACTACTGGTCCCCAAAGCCCTCTCTGCATGCCTACCATAGGTCCCACCTTTTGAACTTCTCTTCTTCAGATCGATGAAGACATGACTGCTCGAATCAGCATGGCTGATGTCAAGTTTTCCTTCCAGTGCCCTGGGCGCATGTATGCACCTGCCTGGGTGGCCCCTGAAGGTAGGTGAAGGCATCATGTTGGGAAATTGAGAAGAACCAGCTCAATAACAGTAGAAGAGGCAGAGATAGGACAGGCCAGGCAGCTGGAATAGTAAGCCCTATTCCTTCCAGCCCTGCAGAAGAAGCCTGAAGACACTAACAGACGCTCAGCAGACATGTGGAGCTTTGCAGTGCTTCTGTGGGAGCTGGTGACAAGAGAGGTGCCCTTTGCTGACCTCTCTAATATGGAGATCGGAATGAAGGTGAGCACAGGACTACTTGTATAGCGCAGTGGTGCTGACAATCGCTGTGGCAAGCTCTTCGAACAATTTGTACAGGTGTATAGTAATCCCATTGAAGGGCCACAAGTTTTTACCATATGATCAACTCCAACTCTGAAGTTCACCTTGTTCCTTGTCATTTCCAGGTGGCACTGGAAGGCCTTCGGCCTACCATTCCACCAGGTATTTCCCCACACGTGTGTAAGCTCATGAAGATTTGCATGAATGAAGACCCTGCAAAGCGACCCAAGTTTGACATGATCGTGCCTATCCTGGAGAAGATGCAAGACAAGTAGGACTGGAAGGTCTCTGCCCAGACTCCAGAGGTGTCAAAGCAAGGTTGGGGGAGTGTACTTCCCCGAAGCTGAAGGCCTCTGGTTGCCTCCCGTCTCCAATCATGGTACTATCCCTGGTATGGGGCCATCCCTGCTCCCATCCCTACCACTGTAGCCCCAAAAGGGGCTGGGCTCAGAGCTTTGTCACTTGCCACATGATGTCTCCCAACATGGGAGGGATAAGCCCTGCCTGTCACAATAAAGTTTATTATGAAAACAGGCTGGTGTGGGGACAGAGGGAAAGACAAACACATCTGGGTTAGTTGGCTCAGGTGAAGTAGTGCGGCTTCTTCACATTGATACCATACTCGCTGAGGGCAGGGGTCAAGTCCTCCATGGTTAGGGTGTACTTGCGGTCCTATGGGAAGAGGGAAGACCAGCTGAGGACAGTGATCCCAGATTCCAGTCCTTCGTTGTAACCCTGAATAGACCCAATACCTCCCCTAGGATGCTGCTTCCCCAAAGGGGTCTCAGGATAAGTTAGCCCTGTACTGCCGTGGAAGGTGGACCTCCTTTCACACCTTGCTCTTGCTCCGGGAGCTGCCAGAAGCTGTACCCTTCATTTTGCAGTGCTGTAGGGCATCGTTGGCAATATCTGAGATGAATTTCTGGGCAGCAAGTGAGATGAGCCGAATTCTAGAGAGAAAAGTGGGGAGGGGGACAGTAATAAGACATATAACAAACTGCACCCAGCACTCAACAGTCTGCCCTGAGTTTACTACTCACATGCGTGGGTCTGAAGCTTCAAAGCCTGCACGGTTCAGGTAATAACCAGTCACTGCATCTGGGATCTGAGAAACCAAATTAAACAGCAGTCAGTATTAGCCCTGACCCGATGCAATGGGTGGGAAGGAGGAATAAAAAGGGCTAGCAGTGTAGAAAAGAGGACGCTTGAAAGCGCGACAGCGAGCCGCCTTATCCAGGCGGGACGCCCACCGTAGGCGTGTAATCCTCCAGCTGCATCAAGAAGTCCACCAGAGGCGTGCTGGACACTACAGGCTTCACTTCTCCGTTGGCCGCGCTCGGCAGGGCGTAAACCCCGTTAGACATTGCCCCTTCAGGGGGAGCCGCGCCGCCCGCTGCCACCGAGGCTGAAGAAGAACAACGGAGGTGAGAAGAGCAGGGTTCCCCCACCGCGGGGCCCGGTGCGACACTTCCCCCTCCCTCCCTCGGCCCGGCGCTCACCCGGCCCGCGCCGCTCCGCCGGCTCCCCGGCTCGCGCCGCCACGGGGCCCGTACCCGTAGGGGCGGCTCCAGCCCCGGGCCCCCCTGCGGTCCCCGCAGGACTGGCTTTGCTCTCCGCGGCTGTGCTGGTGGGCAGCGCGGCGGGGGCCGATACCGGGGGCGCCGGACCCGCGACCGAGGCGGCACAGGCCGGCGCCGCCTCGGGGTCCGCGCCGGAGCCGCTGCAGCTCATGGGGCTGGTGGGAGAGGCGGCGAACAGAGCTGCTTCCGCTTCCGCTCGCCCAGGCGCACGCCGCGTGACGTCACAGTTCCCGCCCACCACTCTAGGCGGTTCTGAAGCCGCCGCAGCAGGCGACCTCTACTTGACTGTGGGCTGGTTAGACGTGGGCTGCAAGGCTGAGGACCTATGAGAGATTGTGGCCACCGTCACCCCGCGGCCCAATCCCCGCCCTACTGGGGCCGCAGAGCGTCCAAGACTGCGTATTTCACCTGGGTGCACAGACTTTGCTTGGAGAATCACCGGTCAGACACTTCCTCACTAGCAGTCTCCTGACAGTCTTTATTCTTTGTAGTTCCCTTACTCAGCCTTTTAAGGGTTGTAGTGGATTTGGTGAGTATCCCACCCACCCACCCTGAAGAAATAACGTGCTAAAATCACAACGAGTGAATGACACTTGCAGTTCAACAGTTATTCATTTAATTCGCCAACTACCGGCCTAGGACCTAGGGATACAAAGTTAAGTAGGATAAGATTCTGGTTCACGCCTGGCGGTGGTGGCACACGCCTTTAATCCCAGCCCTCGGGAGGCAGAGGCAGGAGGATCGCTGTGAGTTCGAGGCTGGGCTGGACCGACAGCCTCGAAAACGATACAGAGAAACCCTGTCTCGTAAAAACCAAAAGAAAAGATTCTGGTTCACTAGCAACAACAGTCTGGGAAAGGAAGGCAAAGCAACTGGCAATCTCAATACTGTATGGTTGTTTCCCAGCCACACGTAGGAACAGTGCAAGGAAGAAAGGGAGCTGACATCAGCTGCCTAATTCCAAGTGTCAGATATTATCAACGTTTATTCCCTGATTTTGAAGGCAGGTTTCGGTGCCCCTGACAAAACTCAGTCATCTTTGAAGAGTTTCTACAAGGAAATACACTGCTTGATCTGGAAGATGACTTTCCCTTGGATAGAAAGTCAAGGGTATTGAGGGGTTCTGGGAGTAGCTCCCCTCCCCAACTGCTTCCTGCAGTTTAGAGGAAAACAACATGGACTCAAAGCTAATGCAGTAGCAGTGGAGATGAAGAAGGATGTGAATGTGTGTGTGATTTTTGAGGCCAGATCTCACTATGTAGTCCTGGCTGGCCTGGAACTCTCTATGTAGACCAGGATGGCCTCGAACTCACAGAGACTTTACTGCCTCTGTCCCCTGAGGGCTGGGATTAAAGGTGAGCACCACCACACCAGCTGACAAAGATATATTTGATTTTTTTATTTTTATTTTTATTTTGTTTTTTTGTTTTTTTCGAGACAGGGTTTCTCTGTGGCTTTGGAGGCTGTCCTGGAACTCACTTGGTAGTCCAGGCTGGTCTCGAACTCACAGAGATCCGCCTGCCTCTGCCTCCCGAGTGCTGGGATTAAAGGCATGTGCCACCAATGCCCGGCCCAACGATGTATTTGAAAGGTGTAAAACTTGGTGGTTGAAGTTAGTAAGGAGGTGAAAAAAGTGAGAGTTAAAGAGGCATTGTATCATATACCAAGAACTGAAGCAGTTGAGGTTTGGGTAGGAGGGAGATGAAGTATTGAGGTATCTCACATTTGAAATATCAATCAGTAGATATCAGTGTGTTTGAGGGATGAATGAAATAAGAGCAAAGAACTAAGGCTGGAGCAATGAAGAACACCTGGATTCCAGGAGTTAGCAGAAAAACACAGCTGCTGGGCTTAGAGTGGGTATGCACCGGACGATAAGGAAAAAGGATGATCAGGGAACTGATGGAAAGAGCAAAAACCCAGGCCCACAGAAGCTAGATGTTTGCAAATATCTAACAGGTGGAATAAAAACCCACTGTTGCTTTACTGTAGCCAAGAAAGGGAAATAAAATGTAAATTTTAAAAATTACCAAAAAATTGTTGAAGCAAAATTTAAAGGTGACATCCATTTGTAACGACCTGTTTATTTATTTTGTTGAAAAATTTGGCCAATGAGAACAAGTTTAAAACACTTTGAGTTTACAAATTTTTAACTTTCTTTAGAATATGAGATTGTTGGCAACCTTCTTGAGAAGTGTATACTGGATAAAATGTCAGGGAGACCATTACACCTCAGTGTCAGGGGAAGAAAGACTAAACAATTAGTGCAAAGGTCTCATTCCAGTGAATTGAGAAGGAAACTTGGAGAGAAATAGAGCATACAGTCAGTGCAGAGGTGGTAAGCCCCGGACAGACCTGCTAGTATCAGTAATGGGAGACAAGCTCCTCATGTTCCTTTCACACCTCAGGTTGGAAAGAGGAAGAAGAGATGGGGAAGGGTGAGACAAAACAAGCTGGTTATAGCGTCTTGTTGCGTTAGGAGACCTGAGTTTGATGCAGCGCAGTAGGGCTGGGAGTCAAGTCCTGTTCACAGCATTTGAGGGTTAGGGAAAAGAGGTCTGCGGAGGCAAGAGTTAAGAGTTTAGCAGGGCTTCCATTGTGGCAGAATAAGGGACTAAGCCTTCTCCTGTAGCGCAGGAGACAATTCTACTTTCCTGGCAGGAAAGGGTCACGGGTTGAGTAGAGTCTTCAGTAGGGCTGGGAAGTTGGGTGTTCCCCAGCCGGTCACAGGATCCCAGCCAGGACCAGAGCAGAAACCCTGTCCCTCCACTTCTTCATTCAGACAGGACTCGTGGCAGCCACGGGTTACCTGCGAGGAGGTGGTGGCCATCAGATCTGGGCCTGCTGGTACCCATACTCTTAGACTGCTTCTTATTTATATTCATATCACAGAGACAATACCACAAAGCAGAAGTGTCCCAAGTTCACATTAACCCTTCCCTTATCATCTGACAACATCCACCCTCATTACTCCAACACTTACGTCAAAGAGTCCTGCCCCACGCTGCTGATAGAGCCTTGGATTGAGAAAGCCAAGAGGGGGCCTGCCATTGAGGATTCTGTGTTCATTTATCAAGGATAAAATTCCCCCAAACACTGGAGTAGAGGCCTGCAAGATGGAGATTCAAGAATGGGTCAGGGTTCCAGAGTGATTAGACTTTTGAGAAATGATGTTCGCAAAGGTCAGAAGTCTAAGAAACCAGGGGTTCTGGGTGCAAGATTTTATAGGTAAGGGGGTGAGGGTAGTTCCTGTGTAGAAGTTTCAGAGCCAAGCTGATTCTCACCGAGGTTCCAGATACCCATGGAATGGGGACCTTGTTGCTAACTACCCAGTAGCCATCAGAAAGTGCAGCAACGTCTGGGTAGGCACGGCCACTAGCATTGAAGTAGCTAGATGGTGGCAGATGAGAGCTGGACTTCAAGAACTGGGCCACCGCTTCCTCCTGAAGGACATTTCCGAGTGTGAATAGTGGTCAGCAGCCTGTTCAGCCTACTGCTGGACTGAGGATCCCCACCCCATCCTCCATGTATCCACATGAACATGTACAAACCTGGTATGAAGGCTGCGGGAAAACATTGCTGAAGCCTCCACCACTGATATAGTCGACTACTTCATTTGTGATGAGGAATGGATTCCTGAAGGAGGTGCCACCTACTGTAGTGACGTAGGGACTAAGGAGAAGACAGTATTCAGATAGTGGATGACTCCCAAGATGTGTGGATGTGGGTGGGTATGGTCTGGGTCTTACTGGAAAAGGGAGTGAGACTGAAAAACCTGCATACAGGGTTTACTGAGAGACAGGTAAAGCTGAAGGCTGAGTCACAGCAGCATCTGCTGGGGTCAAAGTCACAAGTGAAAGATTTGAGGGGTGCTTACCTAGAAGCAGGGAAGCTTGGACGGAACTTGTGTCTTCCAGAGACAGACCAACACCCAGCTCCTGTGTCACCTGGGAGAGACATAGTAAATATTCAGATTAGTTGGTGAGAGCTTGGGGTGTAGGCTCACATGCCGGAGAAGAAATGTGGGCGTCACCTCTCACTGCAAGTCAGAGTTTACAGGTCATGTCAGTCCCTGTTAAGGCTCTGAATTCCTATTAGGAGGCAGAAATCAGGCTGAAGTGTCAGCGGGGGCAACATGTCCACGTTGGGTAGAAGGTTACCTGAGGCAAAAAGTAGGGTGAGACCCCGAGCAGCAGCCTTCATGAACTCAGTGTTGACTCTCTGGATGTAGATGCTGCTGAGGGAGTCTTCGTCATCTCCATAACTCACAGTATGTACATGTGGCAAGGTGGACTCGTTGCTGAGAAGCAGGAGCCACTGCAAGAAGGGTTCCTGGGCCTCATGCCGGCCTGGGTTGTTTTAAAAGAAGGGGTATGGGTGGTCACTGAAGAGTTGCCAGACTCCCTGTATCCCCTTGATAAAATGAAACAGATCAACAGCCTACACCAACCCGCCCACCCCCCAACTGATTCGTTTAGCAATACCAGGGCTACTGTAGACCCAAGTGGAGATGTTGGCACCAGCACTCATCAGGTATTCCACATCTAGACTGGCCTCGATCCCAGCTCGGCCTCGTCCCTGTTTTCCAACCACTCTGGCTACTGATGCCTGGTGTGCAAACTCGCCACCGAACAGGCGCATGAACTCAGTCAAATCTGAGTCATGGAAATACTGTTCCAGGAACTGTGGAGACAGTCAAATCAGGGATCATGGATCAGAGTGGGCCCCAGGGTGGTAGTGAGGCACTAAAGGTATCCTGAGGAGGCTGTGAGGGCCCCAGGACTTTGCATGGCTCACCTGGGCGCAGGCCTGGCTATTGTTGGTGGTGCCAGAGCCCACATCTTTAGCTGTCAGGTTGTATCGCTGACGGAGCACAGATGGAGTCACTCCCAGGTGAAGGCCAACAGTTCTTCCCCCCTGTGGCTCTGGCCGTTGTCTCAGAGATGACGTAGGGGGAAAACGGTGCAGTCCCCCTACTGTGGAAAGGAGTCAGGCTTAAGGAAAGTTTACAGGTACTACTTACTTTACCACTGGCAACACCCTATGCCTCTTTGGCATCTAAACTTTATCCTCTAGATCTGCCTTCCCCAACCTCCACCAACCCCATTGGATTTACCAAAGTCCACATGAGGGGCCAAGGCCTGGGGTAGCTGGTAGGGATGTGGGGACCTTACAACATGGGTCTCTGCAGGTCCCCCCACATAGCGATGAAACTCAGCCCCAGGGAGCAGCAGCTCAGCCTGCCTGGAAGTCAGAAAACAGGAAGCATGGAGGGGAGCAGAAGTGGCCTGAGCCCCACTTACCAGCCAGTCATCGTCTCCTCACGCATTAGCTATACCCACAGGCCCTCAGCAAGCTTCCAGCTTCCTCCTTTGGGGGTAGTTTGTCTCTTTGGTGGGACAAATAACTCCATGGGGCAATCATTACTTCTCACCAGACACTCAGCCGGCAAGTCAAAAAGTCCTGTGTAGTCACTGAATGACAGTTCCGGGCTCCAGCTGCTAAGAGCCATTTTTGGACGGTGCTCAGGGTCAGTGGTGATGGTTGGACCAGTTCAGCTACATCTTCTAGGGATAGGTACTTTCCTGCAGAGATTCAAAAGAGGATCTTGTCTTGATTAGTGGCTCTCCTGGGTTGCTTGTTTGGACCTCAGTAGACATCAAGACTTTCCAAGGAGGACTGTGTAGGTGTCAGGTATATTGGAAGTCTAAGGGGAGAGAAGGCTAGAGAGACTTGGAATGTCATGGCCAGGAAATATGCACAGCATGCACTACCACAGTCACAAATATTCAAGGAGGCTAATAAACTTTAAATGTCTCACTTTAAGCTTATCTTCAAAAAAATTTTTTCCCAAACTTTTGGAGCCAATTACACAGAAACATCTAATTTAGCTCAGATCTTCATACTTGTTGATTTTAAACAGCATAATGTGAGTCATTCTTTCCTGCATGCAAGGAGCTTCTTGGGTGATCTGAGGATGCCCCTCCCCCACCTCCATTCTTCCATTACACACACACACACACACACACACACACACACACACACACACACACACACACACACCCTTGCCTCACCATGCAGAACTTTAAGCAGGGGAAGGATCCAATCCAGCCTGACCATCAGAGAGAATGCTCTTGAATAGTGTGGGGAGTGCTCTGGGGAGTGGGGTGAAGGAGAGGAAACTGCAAACCAGTCAGGGTGCTGGGCAGGAGTCCAGGAGAGAGAATAAACAACTGAGTTGGTGGTAAGAGGGATGGCCAGGGTGGATTAATCCAAAGACAATTTAGGAGTTGGACCAGCAACTTCAGTATTGGAACAGGAAGTAGGAGTAGATACAACATCGGGGAAAGACCATGATTTGATAATCACTTATACATACTAAGTGCTATTTCTCCATTTGGTAGCTAGTAAGTAGAAGTCAAAATTTTAATCTAGATCCGATTATAAAACCTGTTCTTAAACACATCTACCCCACCCTTACACTCATCTCACTGAAAGTTGAACCTAGGATTTTTAACACATGCTAAGTGAGTATCCTACCAATGAGCTACCTAAGCCCATCCCCCCCCCAAAAAAACACTTAAAAAATCTTGACAGTTTTGCTACACAGTCCAGGCCCAGGCAGGCCTTAGATTCAAAATCTTACTGTTTTAGCCTGAGTAGCTAGATTTGTTAATTACTTTTTAAGACTGGTGAACTCACATGGGAGATTTGGGGTGTGTGTGTATGTGAATGCAGCAGTTAGTGTCATTTGTCTGTCAAACCAGAAACATGACCCTACATGAACTGCACCAGCCAGTGCATGCCTGTTCCTGCCCCCTGCTTACTGCCCCCACTTCTGATAGGCACCATATCGAGGAGAACTGGGGTCCGACACCGCCTGCACCAGCTCGGAGAGTCTTTCCAGGTTCTGCTGTTTCAGGGCAAAAGTGAGACTCAGCTCTTCTTCAGGGTCCACGCGGCCCAGAGACACCCAGCCTGGGGGCAGCCTGCGGGTCAGGGATATGACTCGGTTAGGTATTAGATGGGAATTCCATCCAGATCATGAAGAGTCTGGAATTAAGAACTGAGACTTTGGATGGGATCCCAGATGCAGATAAGTTTCAGAGGTTAAGGCAGGAGATTAAGCCTAAGGGGTGGCAGATGAGGCTGGAGAGTGGACACTAGGAACAGTATAAGGGTGAAGAGAGCTAGGACCAAGTCAGTGGCTGCAGAGAAGGGTATGGGGAAGGCACAGGCAGTACTAAATCAACTCACATCCACCGCTGGTCCGGCTCAGGGCTGTAAGTGCATTGGCCAGTGATGACGAGAGCAAGGAGCCCTAGGAGGCTGCAGGGACAGCACGTGGGTTTTATCAGGAGCCGAAGCACCTCTGTATTCCCTCTACATGTAACCCCTCTAATGTAAACCCCGGTAGCTACCCTCCCCACCTCAGTTTCTCACCAGGCTTGGCGTCCCATTTTGGATTTCGGCTGATCTGAAGTCATGTGACAAGTCACATGAGCACTGTCTGCCACCTCCTCCATCTCCCTGCCTAGTAACTAGTGACGTTGCTGACTCCTCCCTCCCAAATGAGCTGGTTTGCATGCTGTGACTGTAACCAGAATTCCTCCTCTGCTGTATTGAGCATCTCAGCCTAGGGCTCCTCACCTGCTACCCAAGTCTGTCTCTCAAGGAATCACAAAGGAGTGAGCTGTGACGGTCCATAGGTGTGGGCTACTCCTGGCTGTGCAATATTAGAAAACTAAGCTCTCAGAGTTTAGGTTTCTTAATTTAAAATTCAGTGAAAATGTTCCCTGAGATACAGCAAGCAAACTCCATAGCTGAGACTGACCTGGCGAAGACTCAACAAGGTGAGCTCTTATTAATGTGGACATTTCATGGTTCCAAGGTGTATGTACGGTTGAGGACCTCTTCACTTACCTGTTCTCGTAACCACCCCACATTTTCTAGACCCTCAGGCTAGAACCCTTGAGTTCTCTCTATTCAGCCAAGGTCTCCGGGAGACTACTACATCTGAGTTTCTGCCCATGTTAGAGGGAAAAACTTCGGAGAGACCAAGGCTAGGCTCCTGAGCTCCCAGTGCCAGCCCTTCTCCTGATGTCCTGGTGCATTCCATCCCTCTGTATGTACCCCAGGTACCCACAGTACTATTCCAGGTGACTTTTGGTTATCCTGACAGAACAGAGCCGGAGGCTGGATACAAACTGCAGTTTATTAAGGCTCCAGAGTGAGAATTGGCACTTGTTCTGGGCAGGGGCAGGGGTGTCGGAAGAACCCAAAGAAGTTGGGACCTAGCAGGTTGAAGGGACCTCCCCCATCCCCCTGCCCCCAATAAATAAAGTCTCAGCTCCATTGCAGGGTGCTGGTGCAGGACAGGAAGAATGGGCTGAAGAGAAACCAAAGCTGTCGCCTCATTCTTATTTCTCCCCACACTGGATCTGGCCACAGGTCAGTGACCGACAGACCCTCTGTGGTCCTAGTGCTGAAGAGACTGGAGTGAAAATGTGGGACCTGTCCCAACTATAAGAGTTTGGGGTGGAGATCTGGGGACTGGTGGTGGCCTCCCCATGGCCAGTCATGGTCTGAGGCTGCCCAGGGCAGGCTGAGAATGGGGCCTGCTTTGGGGACACTGTACGTATCCCAGGTCGGGGCCCAGTTAGGGCCACAGCTAGATGCGCAGCTCTGTGTCATCAGGCGGCTCCAGGCCAGACTCTGTGCTGAGTGCTGAAGCTGAGGGGCCCTGGGCTACCCCGAATGGTGAGACAACGGGGGAACGAGCAGCCAAAGGAGACAGTGAAGGTGAGAAGCTGGGAGACATGGCAGCAGAGGACAGGGAACCTTCATGGCTGATGGGGGAACGGTGAGAGGCTGGTGGGAAGATGGCCCGGGCTGCGGCTGTGCTTGCAGGTTTTGGGGGAACAGACTTGGCTCCTGGGTGGGCCACAGCAGTGATGAGGGGTGGTGGATCAATCCGGGGAGCAGGAAGACACGGCCGAGCTTCATCCTTGAGCCGAGCAATCTCTGTGAAGACACTGGCCAAAGGCTGGAATTGAGGGCACCAGCTCAACAGGTAGTCCCAGTTATAGCTGCCACGGAGCTCTTCCTCACCAGCCACGATGGCTGTCAGAGCACCAGCTACACATGGCTTCCCATCTGCTGGGAAGCCATAGTCCCCAGTGGGTGCAGGGCTCAGGCCACAGCCCCCCAAGAAGGCTGTAGCAGTGGATGGAGGCCCCTCCTCTCGGTACAGAGTGGCCCCTGCACCTGGCAGCAGCAACCCTGCCTTTCGGCCCTTATACCAGGTGTCAGGGGCAGGAGGCTCACAGGATGTGTCACTCAGTCCATCTGCATCCTGCTGGATGCCTGAGTCAGGGCCTCGGGCAGCCAGGGAGGAGGCAACGCTGGCCACACGGGGAAACTCATTGATCATGCGGATCTCGTCATCCTCTGCAGCCTCTGCTGAGCCTCTGCCACTTGAATGTGAAGGGTCCAGGGAGCCACCACGGGGGTAAGGTCCTCCAGCTCCCGGCCCACCGTAGCTGGGGAGAGTCTGATGATACAGGTGTTCAGAGGGTGGTGGACTCGGGGGTTCCCGGCCCAACTTCTGTAAAGAGCTACTGGCTATGGGTGCTGCTTGTGACATCGGGCCAGGGGCTGCCTCAGCCTTGCGGTTCCGTGCCCGAACAAGGCCCAGGACCAGAGCTGCCAGAGCAAGTACCACCACAACTCCCAAAGAGGCTGCCACAGCCCCTACCAATAGCAAGTTGAGGTCAGGTGCCAGGCCCAGAGCAGTGTGGGTAATATCCACAGTCACAGGCACTGTGGCACTCCGGGACCCAGGCAGAGGCCCTCTTGCTACTACCTCCAGCCTTAACTCCCGAGGTGCTTCGCGGCGGGTCCGGCCCCCACCCCCAGAGGTGGTTGTTCCACTTCCTGGTGCCCGACTGTCCACTCGCAGGTACAGAGCACCTGTCGTCTGGTTGATAGCAAAATAGGGGGAAGAGGTAGCCAGCGAATAGAGCACCAGGCCATCAGCACCACCATCCTCATCTGTGGCCTGCACATGACCCAGGCTGTGGCCACGCTGGGCACCTTCTGGCACTTGGAAGTGGAAAGTTGGAGCCAGGAATACAGGGTCATATTCATCTTCTCCAGTAACCAGCACTGACACAGTGACGGAGGCTGAGAGATTCCCAGCATCAGCAGCACCCACTAGCAGACGGAAGCTTCCTGTGTGCTCATAGTCAAAAGGCACCCGTGCCCGCAGTTCCCCTGTTGAGCTGTTCAGTGAAAATGCCTCACGACCCTCAGGCCCCGGCAGTGCCTCTAACAGGCTGTATTGAAGTCTACCAAAAGTCCCAGCATCCCCATCAATTGCATGTAGCGTGGTCACAAGAGTGCCTGGAGGCTGGTTCTCAGCAAGGCTAGTGCTGAGCAGGTTCAATGGGAAGGCTGGACCATGGTCATTCACATCTTGGACCTCGACTGTTACTGGAACCAAAGCAAAGTGTGTTCCAGCAGGATCAGCTGCCTGCACCACAAGCTGGTGTCGAGCCTGGATTTCACAGTCCAGAGGGTGGGCCAGACGCAAAGCACCAGAGTTCTCATCCAGCTCAAAGAGCCCCAAAGGGTCACCCGAGCTGAGGGTGAAATGCACAAGGCCGTGAGGTCCAGGGTCAGCATCAGAGGCCTCCACATGCAATAGCTCAGCTCCAACAGGCATGTCCTCAGGCACTGTCACACGGTAGGATGCTCGGGTAAAGACAGGTGGGTTGTCGTTGACATCCAGTACCGTGACTGTCACTGGCACGGCTGAACTGCGGGATGGCTGCCCCCGATCAGCTGCAGCCACAGTTAGATTATACTGTGTCAGGCTTTCAAAGTCTAGAGGCTCAAGCAACACTAGGCAGCCCAATGCCTGAGGACCTGGTCCAACACCCTCCCCAGCCTCAGCCAGCCGGGGTTCCACCTGGAAGACTCGGCCCCGATTGCCACTGATGATGCTGTAGTCCACAGTGGCATGGGTGCGGCTTCCATCAGCATCTGTGGCCTCCAGGGTGAGCAGGGTGGAACCAGGGGGCAAATCTTCAGACACAGCAACACGGTAGTGTGGCAGTGTGAAGCTTGGAGCGTAGTCATTCTGGTCCTGCAGCTGAACATGCACTGTGGCCCGTGCCACTCGGCCTGGAACCCCATGGTCTCGTGCTTCCAAGACCACATCCACCGCTCCTGGCCCCTCGTGGCCCAAGGCCACTGCTCCTACTGTTGTAAACAGAGTTCCTGAGATGAGAAGGGTAGGGAAAGAAACAAGCATTCAGTGATGTCAACGACTCAACAAGAACGACTCTCCAGAGTCTAGGCAATGGCTTTGAGAGACTCCTAGGAGCAGCCCATATGCTGGGACAATATGCAGTGTCCTTGGGTATTCAGAGCTCAGGAAACAGCTTCTAGACATACAGTCAGTCAGGAGGGACCTTTATTAAAGATAGGGGGCCGTGGGTGTCCTCCCTGGGTCAGAGATCCAGGAGTCGAGATATGATGAATTAGCAAGTGTCAGGACTGATTGCCAAATCTAACCCAGTAGTCAGTGATAAAGGGAAGACATACCATTGTTGGGGTCAACACTGAAGCCCTCAGCAGGGGAAGCCAGATGGTAGGAAATGTGACCGTTGGCGCCAGAGTCTCTGTCAGTGGCAGAGACGGAGAGAATAGCACTGCCTGGTGGGGTGTGTTCCAACATCATCACCTGATGAGCAAAGAAAGTGTTGGAGGCCAAGCATCCCAGGCACTGCTGTCTCCCTTACCCTGTGAGCTGGAAGTCAACCCCATGAACTGCACTTGGTGTCCAACATGGAACCATACTCCCTAGCACTGGAATAGGAGCTGCCCACCTTCTTCCTTCTCACCACAGAGTGCAGAACTTGGATGCGGTTGACAGGACTCGGAAATCTGGCCTAAAGTAGAACCCTCCCCACCCATTCCCACATCAACCCCAGCATCCATCCTAGTCACTTCTACCTCTGTTATATTTCTCCAGCAGAAACAGTCCCAGGCCCGGGTATGGGGACATCAGAAAGAGCTGGTACCTGGTAGAGGCTCTGTGAGAAGGTAGGTACATTGTCATTGACATCCTCCACAAGCACTGTGAGGTTGGCATGGCCTTCGTGAGGTCCATCATGCGCCAGCAGCTGAAGGTGGTAGTGGTCACACTGCTCAAAGTCCAGGGGCCCCGTGAGGGAGACACGTCCTCCATAGCGGCCAATACTGAAGGGATCCTGAGGCCCAGATGGGCTCAGCACATACCATAGCACTGGTCCAGAATCCACATCATTCCCAGTTACCTGTGCGATCTCTGAGCCCAACAGCGCATCTGCCAAGCACGAAGGAAAGGTGATTTTAGCGTTCTCCTCAAGATAGCTTCCCTTTACACCTCTCGCTTTACCCGGCCCTCACCTTCTGACACTCGGAGCTCCCAGGGCTGGGGGATGGTGGGGCGATTGTCATTGGTATCGATGACCATCACTGTCAGGGTAGCTGAGCCCACCAGGGCTGGGCTTCCTCTGTCTGTGGCCATCAGTACCAGCCTAGATACAGAGCATAGTCAGGGAGCAGGGCCTAGAGACAGGAATGAACCCTGGCAAGGGTAAGGAGGATTCAGGACAAAGTCTGGCTTTGGAGATGTGGCTTAGGGAGTGAGCGAAATGCAAGAAAGGGCTTGAATCCTTACAGACTCAAGATGGGGTCTTGGACCCACAGGTGCCAGGTCTCACCGTGTTTCAGCCCAGATTTCCCGGTCCAGGATAGCTGTGGTAGTGATAGTGCCTGTAGCTGGGTCTACATGAAATAAACCCCGTGCTGGCTGGGATGCCGCCAGACTGTAGGAGATCTGTCCTCCAGAGCCTTGATCCAGGTCATCTGCTTCCACCTAGTAAGTGTAGAAGATTGCTGACACCGGTGTGGCCACAAAAAAGTCTGACCAGCCCTGTCCCTTATCTTCCCACCACACCCCACACCTGCAGCAGGGGTCCCTCCAACGGTCGGGACTCTGGCAGGAAAGCCACATAGTGAGGCCGCAGGAAACGGGGAGCATTGTCATTGGCATCTTGAAGGGTCAGCGTCAGCACTGAGAAAGCAAAGGCTCCTCCACTCTCTGCCTGGAGAACCAGTCGTAGCCGTGGGCTTGTCTCAAAGTCAAGCCCCTCTGCTGAGCGTACTGTGATGGCTCCTATGGGAGACAGGCTGCATCAGCGATAGCTCCTTTCCTTGCTCTGGAGCCTCCTCTGAGGGCAACTCCTCCTCCCACCGAACTCCTCTGGCCCAGAGAACCTACCCCTCCAGGAGCCTTTCTCCTTACTAGACTGTTCCTATTCCTTACCCGTGCTAGGTTGGATGGAGAATATCCCTTTCTCGTTCCCACTGAGAATGCTATAGGTGATTGGTCCATTTGAGCCCCCTGAATGGACAGCCTTTGGGGAGATGACTGGAGTTCCTGTAGGGAAGACAAGAGGGGAAACATGGTATTGGCTGGACTGTGGTCATTACATTGCCAGCGACTAATCCCAGTCCTTCCAGGGGTTCAAATACAGGACATGTAACTGGTGACCCACCTGGGGGTGCATTTTCACGGAGAACAGCCTCATTAGTAGCTCGGGGGAAGCGGGGTCCACGCTCAGACTCTCCCTGAATCCCAACAATGACCACACCAGTAGCAGAGCGAGCTGGTCGGCCAAGGTCAGTAGCCACAATGAAGAGGACACGCTCCCGAGGTCCCAGGGCTACAGGAGAGCGAGCCACACGGATTTCACCAGTGTAAGAGTCCACAGTGGTGCCAGGTGGTGGTGTGCCTGCCAGCCTGTATAGAATAGAGGCATTGGCACCAGCATCGCGATCTTCAGCTCGAAGTGTGGCCAGAGCCAGGGTTGGTCTACTGAGACTAGGAACCGAGCGGGGTAGGCGGAGACGCAGAGGGCTGGTGGGGAAAGTAGGTGAGTGATCATTAACGTCACGCACTGTGACGGTGACTGGTACTGTGGTGCTCAGGGGCCCAGCAGCTGCCCCATCCACGGCATTCACAGAAAAGGCGTAGCTGGCACAGTGTTCTCTGTCCAAGGCAGTAGCTGTGCGCAGCTCTCCAGAGGTAGGCTCCAGTAGGAAGGCCCCTGCTGTACCTGCACCCAGGTAGTACATCACACGGCCGTTGTCCCCATCATCTGGGTCATGAGCCTGTAGTTGTAACAGTAGGGTCCCTGCAGGTGCATCCTCAGGTACCTCCACAGAATAAGCAGGCACAGGAAAGGCTGGGGCATGGTCATTGGCATCCAGTACTGTCACTGTCACAAGCAAGGTAGCACTGAGGGCTGGCTGGCCTCCATCCCTGGCCTCTATCTGCAGCTGGAATGCTGACTCTACCTCCCGGTCTAGTGGTCTCACGGTGCCAAACTTCCCAGAAGTAAGATCTAGGGTGAAGGCTCCTGAAGGGTCACCATCTGCAGAGGATATGCACATACAAGCATGTGTGTGTTAGCCCATGAGTAGAGGTAACTTCTAGCTAACAACAGGAATAGAAGCAGTAGAAGGGAGCTGGCAGGATGGTGAAGAAACGCCAAGGCAAGGAGAAAAGAGAAAGGCCAAGGGCAAAGAAGAGTACTACGAAGCACATAGAGTGTGGCCTTGGGACTCCTGAGTTCCTCGAGATCTTTGCAATATATTGCAAGTATTTCCCTAAAACATCGTATTATATTATTTCCTTAGAACATATTATAGTATCATCCTCCTCTCACAAATGTAAAGTTGGATTTGTGGATGCTATATGACATTATCATTTGGTTAACAGAATATGTGCTTGTGTTCTATGTTTTCCAGAATATGCTAGATAAAGAAAAAGAAGAGGTATATTTTCAGAGATTCAATTGATCCTGGAAACCTTTAGTTACATTTAAATCATTGCAATCTCAACACTGTTGAACAATTTGTTGGAAATCATAACATTTTCTTATACCTATGCAGAAATAGCAAGCAATATCCTTAATTGTTTGTTCTCCTATGATATCTAATTTTTTGTAAGTTTTTTTAAGATTTTATTTATTTATTACATATACACCAGATTGAATTGTAGATGGTTGTCAGCCACCATGTGGTTGCTGGGAATTGAACTCAAGACCTCTGGAAGAGCAGTCAGTGCTCTTAACCTCTGAGCCATCTCTCCAGCCCCCTTTTTGTAAGTTTTAATATGAAGTACAGCAAATGCTGGTTTTTAACATACTACCTACGAACCCTTTGGGGTTCTTAAAACTTAAAACTATAGCAGGCTTAGTAGTGTAATCCTAGCTACTCTGGAGTCTGAAACTGGACAATCATGAGTTCAAGACCATCCTGTACAGCATAGTTGAGTTCCTATCACATAGAACAAAGCTTTAAGAGTCCCTGAAACCAAAAGGTTTGATAACAGCTGACTCTGTGTGAAGAGACATGCTAGAAAAGAAATGGGATAAAGAAAACTCATGTAGAGAAAGACAAAGAACCGGAGATGCTACAGGAGGCAACTTAAATGCACTGATCGTTAGGGAAGAAATAGAAGACACAAGAAGGGAAAAGACACACAGAAAGAAATAGAAGACACAGAAGGGAAAAGACACACAGAAACATTGGCATAAACCGACAAGGGTCAGAACGGAGCAAGTAGGGGCTGGCCCTGTGGCTCTGGACGCCTCTCACCCAGGATGCGGTACTGTAGCTGTCCATTGAGCCCTTTGTCTGGATCAGAGGCCCGTAGGGTGGTAAGGGTTTGGGGGTCCTGGCCTTCTGGGACTTCCAGGGAGAGATGGGTATTCCCAAAGGTTGGAGTATGGTCATTCTCATCTTCCACAGTCACCCGAACTATGGCATGGGTTAACAGTGGTGGCGAGCCTCTGTCCCGGGCATATACTGTGGAAAAAGAATATCAACAAGATCTACCCTACATCATGCTACGGATAATCCATACACATGTTCACCAGGTACACATATAAAACAGAAAATGTCTATCTCACAACATGCCCTGGGGCACACACATGGGCATACATAATGCATATGTCAGAAAACTCTCTTTTCTTTTCTATGTCCATGCTGACTGTATGCAACTAGCTTCAGTTAATGGTGATGTGACAGAAACAACAATAAATTAGGTATCAACGCCCAAACTGAACTCTCAGCCCTGCCACTTCCAACCCCTTAGCTTGAGCAGGTCACTTAAGCTCTCTGCTGATGTCAATATGTCCCTCTGCTAAGTGGCTGCAGTGCAATCAAAGGAGGTGTAAAGGGCTTGGTGGTGACGGTATGCACTGGGAAATTAGTGATGACAGGCTAGATGTTAGTTCATCTTACACTCTACCTTGAAGCTCCCAAAATGTAACAGGACCTGTGCTGTATACACCTCTGGAGGCCCTCAGAGTATACCTGTCAAGTTGATCTCCTCCTGCTCTTCCCGATCCAGGGCCCTCAGAGTCGTGAGAACTCCAGTGTTTGGGTCCAGAGAGAAGCTCTCACCAGAGACACCCCCATAAGTCACTTGCCCATTGGCCCCTAAGGAGAGGCAGCATGGATGATTATCAGATGGCGAGTATGTCTTTTATTGCCTTGCTCCGTCCCTCTGACAATTCACTCCCAACTCCATTCCTCCCACAATTCGATCCCACCGGTCTCACCAAGGTCAGGGTCAGTTGCCTTCAGAGTGAGCAGAGAAGTGCCAGGTGGACTGTTCTCACGAAGGAGGACGCTGTACTCCTGCTGAGGGAAAGCGGGTGCCTCGTCGTTGATGTCAACAACACTGACAGTCAGGAGTTGAGTGGATGAACGTGGCGGGGAGCCATGGTCCATGGCCACCACTGTCAGTACATGCTCAGCTCGCTGTTCACGGTCCAGAGGCCGCACCACGGACAGCGCTCCTAGGCAGCAGGAAGGGGATTGGTAGCCAACTTGAGTATTCCTTGTACTTCAGCACCCTCCATGCCGCCTACCCAGGGCCCAATTCTCACCAGTGGTAGCGTGTAGCCGGAAGTGGCCGTCCCCTCCAGCCGCAAGGCGATAGGACACGCGGGCAGCCTCCCCCAGGTCTGGATCGCGAGCTACCACGTGCAGCGCCGCGGGCCCGGGCGGCTGATCCTCAGGAAGGCGCACCCGTGAGGGGGAGGCAAAGACCGGGGCGTTGTCGTTTTCATCCGTGACAAAGACGCGCGCCGAAACGCGCGCTGCCCGGCGGCGGCTGGCATTGGCTGGCCGGTCGGTGGCTTCCACGAGCAGCAGGAGCGCGGGTGTGGTCTCCCGATCCAGGCCGCGCGGAGCGCTGAGCGCCCCGGTGCGCGCGTCCAAGCGCAGGGCGGGCACCGGGGGCTCCTGCCGCAGCAGGCGGTATCGCACATCGCTGTTGGGACCTGGGCCATCCGCGTCCGATGCACGGAAAGTGTACAGCGTGGCGCCAGGCTCGGGGTTCTCGGGTAGCGCCAGTGCCAGGGGGTCGCGCGCGAAAGCGGGAGCGTGCTCGTTCTCGTCCTGCACGCGCACCTGCACTCTCAACAGCCGCGCGCCTGCGCCTCCCGGCCCCTCGGCGCGCACCGTGAGCGAGCGCCAGGCCGGCCCGGCCTCGAAGTCCAAGGGACGAGCCAGGTACAAGCGACCTGAGACCGAGTCCAGGGCAAAGGTGCCCTCGGGGTCGGCGCCACCCACCAGAGTGTAGGTAAGTGCGCCCACACTGGCTGGCTCCTGCGGGGCCACCGAACCCAACAGGGATCCAGGTCGAAGTCCTTCAGCTGCTGTCACCGTCAGGACTACAGGCACTGTTGCCGCGGGGTCAGGTTCTGTGAGATCCGGTGACTCCACCGTGCGGGTGGAGGGAAGCACCTATTGCGCACCAGAGCGGGAAAACTGAATCAGGAGGAACTGTGTAAAAGAGGGTCTGTGCTGGCTTTTTTTTGGGGGGGCAATAGGGAAGGTTAGTCAGAGTGGGCTGACGAATAGTCCAGGGATCTCAAGAAGCAGGATCTACAGGAGGGGACCCAGAGGGCCAGACCAGGGGGCTTTAGGAAAGGCAGCCATACCTGCACTAGCAGTTGGAGGCTGGCACTTCGAGGGGGGCTGCCTTGGTCGTGAGCGCTCAGAGTTAGCACATAGTGGGGCCGCTCTGCTCTAATCAGGGATGCTGCAGTGTGCAGCTCCCCGGTGTGGGGATGCAGAGAGAAGAGCTCTGAGCCAGGACCTGGGGACAAGCGGAGGAAGGACGAGGATTTGGCAGTCAGAGCAAGGCAGGCCATGTGAGCCCTGATCGCTCCCAGGCTCCCTCCTCCCTGCCCTCATACCAGTTAGGGTGTACAGGATGGTCCCATTCTCCCCCTCATCTGGATCTTTGGCCTGCAGAGTCGTCACCAGTGTCCCTGGAGGCACACGGTCCGGTACCTGTGGGAACACAACTCACCTACAGTTGTCTCCTTCCAACGCTTACAATAGCCCAGGATTGGTTTTCATCCACCTATGTATAGGCACAACTGTCTGTCTTTCATCTTTCACCGGCTCCAGGAGGTAGTGTCTCTTACCTGTACTCACAGCTCAATCGGGGGACCCCTCCCCATCTCTTCCACGTCCTCAGCATGTGTTCCTGACCCTTTACTCACCTGTATAGGGAGGCCCCCGCCAGCAGCCCCTGAAGCCTGCAGGAAGGCGGGACTGTTGTCATTGAGGTCGAGCACAGCCACATGCACAGTGCCTGTGGCGCTGCGAGGCGGATTGCCCCCATCCTGCACATGCACCAGGAGCTGGAAGCTGCTCTGCTGCTCCCGGTCCAGGCTTTGGAGTGTAGTCACTTCTCCTGGAAGTCAAGGTGGAGATTCGTGATGTGATGCTTAAGGATTCAGAGCCCAGGAACTACAGATAAGCTGTGGCCGGGGAATGTGGGTAAACACCAGGGCCAAACTCCAGGCTGAATCCTGATGCTTACAGCCAAGATCTGGGCTGAGGATCTTGTCTGGCTATTTGCCAGTCTAGCGATGAGGCTATGAGGTCTCAGTGCTTACCAGTCTGGGGGTGGATGCGAAAGGCCTTGCTGTCTTCTGACAGCTGTCGAAGGCTGTAGGTCAGACGCCCATTGGATCCTGAATCTCTGTCAGTGGCAAAGACTCGGCCTACACTGGTCCCTGGGGGTTGATTCTCTGCTACAGCCAGGAAGGTGGGCTCTTCAGACAAGCGGGGACTGTGGTCATTTTGGTTGAGGATGCTGACCCTCACAGTGGCTGTGCCTGTCTGTTGCCCCAATTCAGCTTTGGAACCAGATACCGCCATCACCTTCAATGTGTATAACTCCTGGGACTCACGGTCCAGTGTTGTCCGTACCCATAGCCACCCACTCTGTGGCTCCAGGCCAAAGGGGTTACTGGCTCCATCTGCTGAAAGATGGTAAGTGACAGGGCTCCCATCTGGTGCCTGGGCCTGCACTTGCAAGATCTGAGTTCCAGTGGTAGTGCCTGAGGGCAAGTCTACACGGTAGGTAGTGCTGTCAAACCGTGGAGCCAGCCCGTGGATTCCCAAGTCCTGTATTACCACACGAAGCCGAAAGTGGCTGGTGCGTGGTGGGGAGCCTCCATCCTGGGCCTCCACCTCCAACTCATGGGCTGGTCCTCCTGGAGGTCCCAGAGATCCCATAAGTCGGACATGGCCTGTGATAGGGTCCACAGTGAACACTCCATCACCTCCTGCAAGTAGACTAAAGGTGATCCGACTGTTAGCACCTGAGTCAGGGTCTAGAGCACGCAGTGTATAGATGCTTGTCCCTGGAGCGGTGTTTTGCGGCAGTAATACGGTGTCTTCCGGGGCAGGGAAGGCAGGAGAGTTGTCATTCACGTCATCCAGCAGCACACGGACCCGAGCTACAGCAAAAGCTGGGGGGGTTCCACTGCCTGCTCGAACTTCTAGCTCTAGGACAGGTCCCAGAAGCTCTCGGTCCAGAGGGCGAAACGTTTTTAATAGCCCTGAGGGTGAATCGAGGGAGAAGAGTCCCTGGCGGTCCCCACCTGATAGGGTGAGGGTCACAGGCCCTAAGCGACCTAGGGAGAAAGAGAGAAACATCAGGAAAGAGGTAGGAGTCACCTCTTAATCCCAAGAAGGACAGTCCCCATGTGTGTGCTTTACAGAGTATTAGGAAAGGGGCAGGTGTTGGCAGGGAAATTGGTTGGCATTAGGATGGTATCCGTGTGCCATGCTGTTTTGAGTTAGAGCTCCCAGTGGTGCGCTGCTCTAGGGTCACCCTGAGATGGGACTGGAAGACTGTACTGCGATATCTGATACCTGGTGGGTTGTGTGCCTGGACTATGCCCACACTGGTGCCTGGCGCCACATCCTCTGGCACTGAAAAAACATACTGTAGTTGTTCAAATATAGGTGGTGTGGGGGTTCCAGGCACAATGCTGATGTTGACTCGGGCAGTGGGTTCTGCTTTCAGACCACCTCCATCCTGAGCCCCAATCTCCAGCTGCACCACAGAATTAGCTCGTCTGGTCAAGGGCCAGGCTACTGTCAACAGCCCTGGAGAAGGAAGAGAGGCCAAAGCAGGTGAGGGAAAGGATAGGGGAAGGTCCTGGAAAGAGGAGACAATATGTCATCTAGGCAGGTGAGGAGAGGGGGCTGATAGCAGGTCCTGGTGATGGGAGGATCCTCACCTGAGTGTGCATCCAATGCAAAGAGTGGGGGACTATTGCCAGCCAGGATGTGGTAGGAGAGTCGCCCATGGGGTCCTTGGTCAGGGTCATGGGCATGCACCCTCAGCACAGCTGTGCCTGGTGTACTCTGAGCACTCAGACTGGCAGCATACTCCCGTGGATAAAACTGAGGTGGGTTGTCATTCTCATCAGCCACAAACACCTTCACATACACTATGGACTTGAGGCCTCCCTGGTGGAACATGTAACATCAGTCGGTAGGCTTTGTCTAGGCTTGGTGAGAACTCTACCCCAATATCCCGGGCCAAGGTCCATTTACTTACCCCATCGACAGCTGTCACAGTGAAGTCGAAGCTTGAAGGTCCCTGGTCACGATCCAGGGTCCGGGTGGTACATACATCACCACTGTGGGCATCAATACGGAATGGGGGAGATCCAGAAGCTCCAATCCCAGCACCCAAGGAATAGGAGAGGAGGCCAAATGGACCGCTGTCAGCATCTGTGGCTGTCACCTGGGGAGAAGCTGGGGTAAGTGATGCCCGCTCTTGCTGGTCAGAAAAGTCAAAGCTAAATGGAGTTTAGAAAGCACTGCTGGTTCCCCAAGAACCTGGATGGTACACACACAGAGTGCTATAACACGGACCAAAACCCAACCTCAGGCCAGATCCTACTACTTAGGTTCCTGGGAGGCACTGGTTACAATTGTTTTTTTGTTAAATGGCAAATAAGACCCTGCCAAGGCTGAACCTTGGAAACAGCTCTTTATTGTGGCTGTGGGCCCAGATATCCCAGGAGACAGACTTTCTTCTGCATGAATCCCTGTGGGCAGCAGCACAGCTGCAGTCATCAATATGTAACCTTGTTTGATGTGTGCTTGGAGGCTCTTTAATATATAGTGTTGATTCATTAGCATTGACTTCACAGACACAATACAGTAAAGATGCAACCATGGTAGACTTAGATACTATAACTTCTGTGTGACCAAAGCTTATCTAATGCATGTATTTATTATTATTATTATTTTGGGTTTTTGAGACAGGGTTTCTCTGTGTAGCTTTGGAGGCTGTCCTGAAACTCACTTTTTAGACCAGGCTGGCCTCGGACTCACAGAGATCCGCCAGCCTTTGCCTCCTAAGTGCTGGGATTAAAGGCATGTGCCACCACCGCCCTGCACATGTATTTTATTCTAAAAGGCACATCACAACCTTCTACTTCACTAGGCAGAGCTGTACTGTTCTACTTGGGGATTGTTTTAAACAGCAAAATCACTAATAGAAAACACAAAAACAACAAAATGTGTCACCAAAATAGAGCTCAGAAAGGACACTGGGTCACAGGAGAGCTGAGACAAGTAGTAAAATGTCACTTGTTTCAACCTCAAGCTGGGAACCTACATATTAGGTGACTCATCTCTGCATGTGTCTGGGGTTACAAATAAATTTTACAGAGAAATTAATCTGCATATGATAAGGACCAGCTACAAAGTAGAGTACCCAGGGCAGCAACCTCTAATTCCAGAGGACTCCAGGAAACTACTATCCTCATCAAGTCTCCTAATCACCTCAAGCAGAGAACTGGTTGATAAATAGTTACAAGACTGATATTTTAAGTCTAATCTTAATGTGCATGGAGTCTTGTTTTGTTCTGAGATGGGGATCCCCACTATGCAGCTCAGGCTGGCCTTAAACTCAAGATCTTCCTGTCTCACCCTCCTAAGTGCTAGGATTGCAAGCGTGCCACCAATCCCAGCTTATCTGTTTAATCTTTACTGTAGTGTTCATTACACAGTTGAATCTGATCACTCTAGGGTCTGCTCTGTGGTTTCTGGATACGGCTCATGTATGTTAGCCTAGGACAGGGCCAGGTACACAGTACATGCTCTGGGCATATTTGTCCATTGAGTGAAAAGGCATCTGATCACCCTGCTTTGTAACAAAACTTTCTTTCACGCTCAGTTCTACCCATTGGGTGCCCACTAGGCCCTCCATAGTGGGTTGGCTGGTGGCTGACTGTTGCAGGCTGTGACAAAGTGCTCTTTGTGGGTAGAGAGACCTCAGGGTCAGAATATGCTGCAAGAGGAAGCTGCAGAGTTCCCCTTCTCAGCCAGAAAATGTGCTCAGAAAGAAAGCTGGCCAAGGATTTCTGATTGTTGCCCAGGCTCTTGACAGAAATGGTCTGTGCCATTGTTTATCCTCCCGAGAGACATTAAGACCCTGCCATGGCTGAACCCTGGAAACAGCTTCTGCTCCGGCTCTTTACGGTGGCTGTGGGCCCGGATATCCCAGGACACGGACTTCCCCCTTGCATCTATCCCCGCAGACCATCAGCACAGCTGCAGCTGCCTTCAGGAGCTGTTAAACACCTCTGCCCTCTGACTCTGTTGCAGGAAGAAAGCAATAAACAGTGGGAAGGGGAAGTTGTCAGGAAGTGACCCCCAAAAGGCGCAGGGGCCTTTGACTGGAAATGACCAAGGCAGGAGTGAATTTCCTGACCCCCCTGCTCAGAGGTTTGTCTGTAAACACAGACTGTTTTCAGCAGGTTCTCAGCTCTTTCTCCCGTGCTACCTCAACGCTATTGGAAGCCTCAAGCTCCTCCTCTTATCTACACTTGGCCCCTGGCTCTCACCAGATGTACCATTTCAAGGACAGAAGAAAGACCCTTTTCTACAACTTCAACATTCCTACTGGGACTCTTGTATCTTCCCAATCTGACACCATCCTGTGTGCGCCCCCTGCTCTGGGTTCTCGGTACTATCATAACCTGCTTTTCTTCCTACCGGTTCAGCCTCAACACCTGCCCTTCACCTACTGTACTCTGGTTGCTTTTATTCATCCTGTTCCCTGGACTCTTCCCTTGGCCTCTTTTCACCCTACAGGCCTCTTTCACTTTCCCAGCCTCAGGAACCATCTCTAGTAAGCTTTAAGCTTAAGGGACCATTCCCCTAGGCTGAAAACTTGTACATCCAGATGCCTGTTCAACATCTCCACCTGGATGTCCCACAGTGATCTTAAATCTAAACTGTCCAATATTAAACCCGTGGTCCTTTCAAACCTGCTGACTCTTCCAGCCACTCACTCAAGCCAGAAGTTAATTCTTCCCTTCCCCTTGCCTGGTATATCAATCAGTCAGGGATTCAATAAGTCTTCATTATTGCCCTTATAGTGAGTCATTTTCCCTTGGATTATTCTAACTCCTTTCTTATGGGAGTCTGACCCTCCACCAATCCATAGTCTAAAATTAAGGGTTCTCAACCTTGATACTTGTGACAATTTAGGTCAGATTCTTTTTTAAGGCTGGAAGCTACTGAATGCTTTATATCATGGTTAACAGCATCCTGGGCATCTACCCCCCTGCATACTGGGAGCATCTCATCACTTACAACAATTCAAACTGTATATTGTTAAATGTCTCTTCTGGAAGGTGAAACTGCCTCCAGCTGTAAACCACTAGCCTATACCGACAGACAATTGAGAAACAAATTTGATTATTTTATTCCTTACTTAAAAATAAGCTTCTATATCTTACATAGGAAAAACAAATTCCTTGGCTTGATTGGGCTCTTCCTGGTTCGTCTCATCTTCTCATCTCACATCTCAAATCTCAAACTCCAGCAATACTGAACAACTTGGAGCCTCTTAAACAAGTCAGGCTCTCTTAGTCCTCTGCAGATGTCACCTAGCTTCGAGCCTTTCACCTGTCTGATCACCCCATAAAGTCCCTTTTACTCTTTAGGTTTCAACTCAAAAGTCCCCGTGCTTTGAGAAACCATCCGTACTGCTTATTACCCCATCATGGAAGTTTTCTTACTGCAATAAGCTGTCTCTTTGCTAATTAAGACTTATTCAATTTGAGTTTGTTCATTACTATATTCTGTATCCCTGATACAGTGACTGACATATGTGGTGGATATTTAATAAATGTACATTGAATAAATCAAGTGCTAAGGCTTTGTAACAGTTATGAACTCCCAGTGAGCATTTTTGTCTTTCCTTCATTGTTTCTAAGAGCAAAAAGTCCAGGAAACCACCTGGAAAGTTGATCTTGTGCTTCAAGAACTAGCAGGGAGAGGAAAACTTTGGAAGCAATAATCCACTGGTCCTGGCCAAAAGAGTATACACATGTGAGAGTGGGTGGTGGGAGCCAGACAGCAGCAAGCAGGCAAACATCCAGGATCTGGCCAGAAGGCAAGAGATCAGCCAGACCTAGGCACTGGCCTAGAAGTCTGGGCCAGCAGACAGCCCCTGAGAAGACACTTGGGCTGTCCATACATCAAGCACTGGTCTCCTAAGGGACCTCCCTGCCCTCAGTCTTCACACTTGCAGCTAGACTTCATGGTGTCGCCAAAGCCATCTTTCCAAAAGACATGCTGTCCTTCCTATGATTTTTAAGAAAAAGCCAAAGCCTTCGATCTAGCCTGTTAACTAATTTGTCTTTTTCCCAATAAGTCTTTTCTATCTGTATAACTGAGGCCAGCCTGAACAGCATGGTCTTAACATGGTGGGGGTTGCTTTCTGTAGACCTGGTGTCTGTGTCCACACCTCACACAGTATTCATTTAGCAAAGTATCATCAGTTATTCCGGGTCCCTCCTCTGGACTTCAAAGTACTTCATTTCCTTATTGGTGTATCTTTCTATCTAGACTGGGTCCTGCCTGAGAACAGGAATCTCTTTTCCTTGTTCTCTGCTCTGAGCACATTGCTAGGCTTATAGTGCTCAGGAGTGACTTATCACTCACACATTGATCCATCTATCCCTCACCCTTAAAGTCAGCTACTTTAAAACGAAAAGCAAATATTTAATCTAATCATGCCCTTCCTGGCTCAAAGTGCAATGATTTCCTTTGTTTTCCAAGTACAGTCCTAACACATGGTGGTGAAATATTTCTGCAACATGGTCTCGGACTGCATCCTTAGATTCATGTCCCCATTCCCTTCCCTTGAAATGCCTTCTTTCTCTGCACATGAGGATCTTACTAGATCGTTCTTAGTACTTCTCATCCTTGTCCTTGAGTCCGTGTGTCTCATCAAGGCTTCCGTGTGGGGAAGGGATGCATATTTCTTCCAGCAGAGCCTAACTCTGGACTAAGCATAGAGGGCACCATAAATGCTGACCTACTCCTTGGGAAATAGGAGCCATATGGGAGTATAAAAACTCCATCTCTGCAGCTTTGCAGAACATCTCCTAAAGCTACATGATGCTTTTTCCCCCACATCCCATCTCAATTTCCTCAACTGCCAAGATTACTGGTCGCAGCTCTTGTGCTCTGCCCTCATATTCTCATTACACCATCTGCACAGACTTAGAGTTCAGAGAACAGGACCAAACCCTCTGGCTGTAGTCACTGTCAACAGCTACAAAGCTAGGCTCTTGCTCTGAGGTCCTCTGTGGCCCTCAGACAAACTCTTGCCCACAGTGTGTGGGCAGAGCCTACCCACCTGCAGGAAACAGGTTCCGGGCTGGGTACCTTCAGGCAGTGAGGCATTGTAGAAAGTCCTCTGGAACTGGGGCTCATTGTCATTCACATCTTGTAAGGCCACACTAACTGTGGCAGAGGAGACTAGAGGGGGCAGGCCCCCGTCTGTAGCCAGTACAATAAGCTGTGGCTGAGGTTCTAGTTCATAGTCCAGTGTGGCAGCTGTGGTGATGATGCCTGAGGTGGGATCAATGGAGAACCAGTGAGTGTGAGTGCCAGGAGCCAGACTATAGGTAACATGACCATTGGTGCCTTGGTCAGGGTCCCGGGCAGTCACCCGTACCACGAAGCTGCCTGGCAATGCAACTTCAGGTAGAGGTTCAGGTCGGTAGAGCTGGCGGTCAAAAGCAGGTGCATTGTCGTTGACATCAGTGACATGGAGCACAAAGGCAGCTTCGGCCCGTAGTGGGGGTGAGCCTGAGTCCGTGGCTGTAACCCGTAAGTTATAAACATCCCTCTCCTCCCGATCCAGCCTCCGAGCCACGCACACCAGGTAGATGACACTGTCTTGGGTACTTAGGGCAAAGTGGCCCTCTCCACCCTCTAGGGACACGTTGACGTGAGCAAAGTCACCATCGTCTGGATCTGACACAGAAATTCGAGCAACAAGCTGTCCAGGGGGGGCAGCCTCAGACACTCGGGGGGAGCCATCAGCACTCAGGAAGATGACAGTCATGGAGGGCTGATTGTCATTAGCATCTCGAACATGCACTGTCACAAAAGCCGAACCCAGCTCTGGGTGAGCCCCACCATCCCGTGCCTGTACCACCAGTTCATGGACTCGCCTTTGTTCGAAATCCAATGGGCGCTCCAGCCTCAGAAGCCCTGTGTGTGAATCAATGGAGAAGGGCCCATCACCTTCACTCTGTCTCCTGTTGATCTCATAAGTCACCGCTCCATTGGCACCAGCATCAGCATCAGATGCAAACACTTGCAAGACAGGACTGCCAGGGGCCAGACTCTCAGATACCACAGCATGGTATCGGCTTTGATTGAAAGTTGGGGCATGGTCATTGATATCCAGCAGTGTCACATCCAGCAGGGCCTGGGCTCTCCGCGGGGGTGAGCCACCATCGTAGGCCTCTAGTTGCAACATGTAGTGTGAGCGGTTCTCTCGGTCCAGGTCTCCAGCAACTACCAGCTCAGGCACTGGAGCTCCATTAGGACCAGGACGCATCTCCAGCCTGAAGGACTCTCCAGCCCCATCACCAGATAGTGCATAGCCTTGGGTCCCTAGGCGGCCAGCATCTGCATCACGGGCAGGCTCCAGTGGGTAGCGTGTACCAAGAGCTGTATGTTCAGGTATCTGCAGGGCAGCCCGAGCCTGAGGGAAAGCTGGCGCATGGTCGTTGATATCAGCTACGCGCACTGTAACTTCTACGGTGGCACCATCAGGAGTGACGGCAGTGAAGCGGTAAAGGTCTCTTCGTTCACGGTCCAGGACACGGGCTGTACGGACCACCCCACTGTGCTCATCAATAGCGAGGTCTGTGCCTACACCGCTGCCTTCCTGGGCAGAGATGAAGTACATGGGCGGAGGTGCTGTGCCTGGAGGAAGCCCCGCACTGATGTCTCCAATCAGTGTGCCTGCTGGTTGTTCCTCGTCTATCTGTAGGTCCAGGCTCCCAGCTTGAGCCCAGGTTCCTGGCACTCCAGCCCCCAACAGCACCAGCAGGGGCAGCAGGAGGAGAGTCCTGAAGCTCTTCATGCCTGGGCAGGAGAGTTGAACGCCCAACAGGGTCTGCATGGCAGAGGCAGTCTAGCTGGAGCTCCAGCTCCAGACCAGACTCCTAGCCCAGCCTGATTTCAGGATTTGGATCAGATCCAACTTGGACTCTAGCTGCAGTTCAGACTCCCTGACCTAAGAGAAAAGCAGAGGGAAAAGGTCACTATAGGTGAAGGGTTAAGAGGTCAGAGAGACCGGGAATCGGGTCACACCAAATCTCAGACATGCTCAGGGGCTGTAGAAGGCGCTCATCCACTTCTAGTCCCCCTTGGGAATCTGTGCTTTGGGATTCCCTGGAGTCTCCTCCAGTGTGCCCCGTGGCATGTGCCTAAACCTCATCTTTAAGCAGAGTATTCCATCTCCTATTTTCAGGTCTGAATGCCTGCAAACTTTCTTCTTCTAGTTCTAAACTTAAAACAACAGATCTTTTCTTACATCTTTTAAAACTAACACCCCTTTTCTAGTCTCAATAGCCAGGTATGTGGCAACCATGCTTGAACTGTCCTTTCCTCTCTGCTTGACTTTAAAAATCCAGTGTCCTTTAGCCCTACTTCGCTCTCTACAAGAGATGAGTTCCAACTACAAACAGTGAAAAAAGGAAACAGGACCTGGTTTCATGGAGCTTATAACTAGGAGTTGCATAGTTAGTCACAAATGTGATAGGGTTATGAAGAAGTCTTGGAAACAGAAGAGGATGTGAAGGGTTCATCAGAAAGTCACAGGTATCTACTCTGAGGAAGTAACATTCAGGTCAAGAGGCAAATGATTAGTAGGTGTTAGCTGCGCAATGTTAAGCAGAGGTGAGAGATATAGGAGAATAGTTCTGGAGGAGTAAACAGAACTTAGAAGGGATTAGAGTCCATACCAGAAGGGGAGAGAATGTTGGGGAACAGTTGGGACACATTGTCTGTGAGGTGTAATGTTGGTGCAGGGACTCACACACAGCATACTGAAAAATTTGACATTATCCTGAGTGCAAAAGGAAGCCACTGAAGCATTGCAACAAGTGCCACAATGACTTACACACAAACCAAGGACGTGCAGATAGGGCCGGGTAGAGGCTAGGGATGGCACTGTTTCCATGCTGATTTGGATACATGCCAGCAATAAAAATGAGGAGTGATGGGTAAGTGTGTGGGGCAGGGACTGGGGTAGAATGGGCAGGGCTTGATGACTGCTTGAAGGCAGGGATGAGGGAATAGAGATAGCAAGGACGATGGGCAAATTTCTGGTGGAAATGGCCAGTTGTACAAAGTGTCTTCAGGTGTCAGACACTGAGAAATAAAACCAGAGAGGGGAGGTGCCCTGGGAACCATCTAAGGAAATGAGGGTTTCTTTCAGACGTGGCTAAAGTTCAAGGAGAAGGAAGTCTTTTGGTGACTAGCATGAGTGGAATCAGTGGCGAGGTGGAGCAGAGGCTGATGGGAGGCAGCTGTGGGAGGGAAGGAGGACAGTCGCAAGTCACCCCTCCCTGTAAAGCTGTCTCACTTGCCCTCTGTGTCACTGTCCACCCCCTTCACTCCATGCAGAGGATTCCCTCTCTGACATCTCTCCCACTGAGCCAGTCACATCTCCCTCTTACTGGATCATTCTGCATCACTGGCCACTAACTCCCCCAAGTCCATTCCTCCTGGCTTTACCACTGTTGCTGTCCACACTTTGCCCTGTCCTCTCCTCAGGCTCCTTCAAAAGCTCTTCTCTGTCCAGTTCTTCAAAATCAGTGTGTTTCAGGACTCCATTCTAGGCCATCTTTTGCCATCTTCATAGTCTGGCTGGGTATCTGTCCCCACTCTAATGCTTTTGATTCAACTGTGTCAATCATTTTCATGTCTAATCTATTGTCAGTAGTTTTTCAATCTCCAGTTCTGGAAATACCTCAGTCTGACTTTTCACCTCTGTTTTCTTTCCCGTGAACAGCACCACCATCCATCCATGCCTCTAAGTCAGAAACCTAGAATCTCTGTTTGTTTGTTTGTTGTTGTCGTCGTCATTTGTTTGGTTTTGCTTACCTTCAATCTCAATTTCTACGTTGTTATTAAAACATGGTCACTTCACCCAGGGACGTATCAGTTCTAGCCTTTCTACACTGTTGCCATCTCAAGCTTAAGCACTGCCATCTCTCCTTTCCATTCCTGCAACAGCGCCTCATCAGAGAGATCCACACACTTACCTAACCAGGTCTGTAAAGGGTTCTCACTCATCGCTCATTCCTGGCAACAGAAGACTGCTGCCTCCCTATCTCAAAAGACGTATGCACAGGCTTGTGGCTGAGGTGTCAAAGGACCCTTGCTGCTGCAGGCACAGAATTTCTGACGTACATTGCAAAGTCCGCTTTCCATTAGTGTCTTTGCAGTCTGAGCCCTGCCAATCTTGCTTGTATTCCCTACCTATAGTTTCTCCCACCATACTTTTTCATCCCCAACTTTATGTTAATATGCTCCTTAAATTCTTTCTTGCTTTGTAAGTGGTATTTTCTCTTCCTAAGACACCTCCTAAAAATCTTGTCCATGTGGCCATCTATTATTAAAATTCAGATCCAGTTTAAACTTCTTATCTTCTGTGGACTGTTTTTCTTACATACCCACCCCTGCCCCATGCAATACTGTATGTACTCTATTGGGCATCTACCACAAATAATAAGCCACACAAAAGTTCTGAAGAATTCATGTGTCTGCTTCTGCACTGAATTGGAGGCTCCTGGAGGGTTTCAGGATTTAGTAGAGATATAGCATGAGCAGGCAATTGGTACCCCATCCTGCGTGCACGCGCGCGCACACACACACACACACACACACACACACACACACACACACAGATATGTGACCTCAGATAGCATATATGACTATGGGAACCCATGACCTGTGGCTAAAGAAGTTTGTCCTCTGGTCTTTATGAATTGCTCTTCTCTGGGACTCCCTAATCCCTGAGGATAGGTGTGTTTGTGACCTTATTCTTGCAACTCCCATCTGCATAAGGCAATAAAAAGCAAGGGCCAGGTATAGGTAGGTTGGAGAGATGGCTCTATGCGTAAAAGCATTTGTGGCACAAGCACTATTCAAGCATGAGAAACTGAGTTCAGATTTCAGAACCCACATAAAAAACTTGAGCCTCTACACATGTATCTGGAAGTCCTGCACCATGTGGAAAGGAAGCAACAGGATCTACTGGGCTTGCTGGCCACTGACCTAGCTCCAGGTCCAGTGAGAGACCCTGTTTCAAAACAACAAGTGGAAGCGTGACAGAGCATACAAAGGCACATGTGCCTGATCACACATATGCACAAATATCAAACATGCACACACAGAGATTTTTTTTAAAGAGCAAGACTTTGTTTTTTTGTTTTGTTTTATTTTTTTGAGACAGGGTTCCTCTGTGGCTTTGGAGGCTGTCCTGGAACCAGCTCTTGTAGACCAGGCTGGCCTGGAACTCACAGAGATCCACCTGCCTCTGCTTCCCAAGTGCTGGGATTAAAGTCCTGTGCCACCACCGCCCGGCTACAAGCAAGACTTTGAATCCAATCTAAATGTTCATTTGCCTAACCTGTGAAATGGTTGAATCTAAGTGCAGAGACTGATGAAGGGTTAAGGGTTGCTTCTATGCATGGCATCAGTCATGGAGAGAGAGCAGTAAGTAGATCTTGACTAGAGAAGGTCATGTACAATGAGGTCCATGTTCTTATTATCTTATTACACTTACCACACTGTAATTACTTGTCTTTCTGCCCAATTTGTACCAGAGACTAAAGATTTTCTTATTCATATTTATATGAAACATGACCAATTACATGATCAACAAATTTCTGAATGAATGGAACAATAGTAGGAGATAAAAGCTCAGATGAAATAGTCTTGCAGGGAAAGGATCCAGGCTTAGGTGGATCCCTTATGTAAAAGCAGCTCCTTCTTCCAAACTGCAGACTTCTATAACCTCTTTTACCTAACATAGACCTCTGGCCACTGCAAACTGAATACACACAGGCTCACACAGAGCACAGATCTCCAAACACACTAGCACTAGCACACTCAGAACTCTGATCTTTTCACAGTCAGTCTGCTTACATGCGCATTACACGCAGAATGCTTACAGGCGCATTCAACGTGTGCTTGTACACAGACTTACTTAACACACAACCAGGTTACATACAGACACCCCTCGTCATGTGTATTCAGAAGCCCATTTCCACATGTATAGTTATATTAATGCAGGCATATATAACTCACATACACAGAGAAAGTCACTTTTCTCACACAGAGAGGCACATATGCATCCTCAATATACACACAGGCATACTCACACACATAGCCTTCCCTGCCCAGGCAAGCCCACTCTCTACTTCATGCAGACTGACAAGGCAGGCACGCGCACACACACTTGCAGACCCACCCACACGCAGGCATGCTCTCACACATGCTGCCGGGGCACTCGTGGTCAACTCTGCGGCTGCAGCTGTGACCTCCAGGCCCCTGGGGCCTCTGTCTGGACTACGCCTCATCACTTCCTGCTCCACAGCTTCCAGTTCCAAACTCGAACTCCAGACTCTCTCCCGAGACCGTCTCATCCTTTCTCCAAGCTCTTCTCTGCACCGGGCCTCCCCTCTGTCCCGTGTTTCTCGCTGCCTCTCCCTAACACGCTCCTCCTCCTCACTCTCGTTTCTTCCCTTCTCAGGTCTGTCCCGTCCGTCCTGCGTCTTTCCCCAATCTGTCCTGCCTCCTGACGAGCTCTGCCACATCTCTCCTTCCACCCAGGGCTGCCTCGCCACATGCCCTCACTTTGTCCTCAGTCCTGTTACTTGGTCCCCGACTCCATCCCACTCTCCCCCTCTATCCCCACATCTGGGCCTCTGGAACCACAGCTGGTTCTCATTAAGAGGGGGAGGGGCAAGACTGTTCATTGGGGCCTGAAACGTGATGTCAATTCCCCCCTAGCTAACAGAGCCCCCCCTTCCTGTCCCCAGCTTGTATGTCTACAGGGCTGGGATCAACCAGAAACATGGGAGAGGAAAGAAAGGTGGGCTACAGGGAGGGCCAGAGGGACCACAAGGGAAGGAAGAATCTCTCCAGGAGGAAGTATAGGAGTGGCCCAGAGGTACAGAAGGGGAAGCATGCTAGGGGAGCTGGCACCACCTAAGCCTCCTCCCTCAACTTCCTGTCCCAGGGCCAGCAAGGGGCAGGACCAGAAAGACAACAGTGGTGAGGAGGGGGCTATAAAACAGCAGCTGGGCTGGAAGTGGAAGAATAGGAGAGTAGCCTCGGTGAGCAGGGGAGACGTGGATCCAGGGCTAGGCATAAAGAAAGGAGGAAGAGAGGTCAGAGTTCTGCTGCAAGGAGGCAAAGGAGCAAGCCTGGCAGGGAGCAAGTACTACAGCAGAGGAAGGGGTGCGAGGAGGCAGGAACTGCCCGGCCACGGGGCGGTGAGGCAAGGAGCAGGAACCAAAGCTGGAGAAAGGGGAGGGGGAGAGGTGGGAGAGGAGAAGGAGGCCATGGGACCAGCTCTCTGGATGTCCAGAAGACTCCCCACCCCCATCCCCCCCCCTCCCCTGGGCAGTGGCCAGGGCACTGCCAAGGCCAGGCTGAGTCCTGCAGAGGATGTGTTCCCAGGAGGCACTCCGGGGAGAGGCTGAGGAAAGGAGAGAAAAGCAGAAGAGGCTCTGCTTCTGAGCTTTCACTGTGTGCTGGGCCCCGCGCCAGGCAGTTCACAGACAGTATCTCATTTAATCATCATAACAACCCTGAGAGGAAGGAATCCCGGCTTCCAGTTTCCAGTGAGGAAATGGAGGCTCAGAGTAAAACAATTTTCCTGAGTTAAGGTCCCCCTAATCTGATCTCAGGACTATGCACACTCCATGTTGCCTGTAATTCAAGAGAGGCAAAACAGGAAGAAATGGCAGGGAAGCCGAGTGGAGCACCCCAGCAGGGTAGTGATGGCAGAGACCACTTCTGAGGAGTCTGCAATAATGCTGGCTAGTGGTGAGGGTGGGGAAGGGGACAGGACTTGGCTGAGGACTCTGCAGGAAAGAAGGGTGAAGGGTCGGAAAAGCTCCACACTCTCCTGGGGTTCCGACCAGGATATCAAAGTGTTCCTTATTCAGATACCGAAGATGAGAAGCCACTTGGGGAGCAGCTGTTGGGATCACCACATGGAGATGTCCCAAGCATAAATGGCTCTTCGGGCCTGGCTTTGACTTAGAGATACAGATGTGGACAAATTGCAGACGAACTGAAAACTGTGGGTGTGGAGAGTCAGAAGAAGCTAGGCCCAAGCTCTGTAAGTAGTCACAAAGAAAGGGAGGCTGAGACCTTTCTTCTTCCTGGAGGTAGCATCTCAGAAGTGTATGAGGAAACTTCAGAAGGAAGAAAAGATCAACCATGCCCAGTGCTGTCAAGAGTTCAAGTGAGTCTGATAGACCGAGAGGCAGCTGTTGAATGTAGTGGCAAGGAGGTGGCCACTGATGGTACTGTACTGGAAGAGATAACATCAGGGGAGTGGTGAGGGGGCAAGGCTCTGTAGTGGGGAACCAGAGAGAATGCATGGCCTCATACATAACTAGGCACACACCAGATTAGACTCAGCATAGATGAGCGTAGTAATGCAAGCTTACTGCATTCCTAAAGCAGGGAGACAGTGTGTCACAGGTGGCAGGGCAGGAGAGAGGCACAGACTCCGGCAACACAACAGGAAAGTCACTTATTAACCTTTCTTCCTTTTTTTCAGACAGGTTCTCCTATAGCCCAGGCTGACCTTGAACTCACTATGCAGCCCAGGTTGACCCTGAACTCCTGACTGTCCCATCTTAGCCTTCTGCGTCAGCCTCCTGAGTGCTAACATGATAAGGTTATGTCATCTTGCCTGGATAAGCCCCGTAAGCCTTCATTTCCTCCTCTGTAATGTGTGCATCAAAATGCCTACCTCCTCTGGCTGATGTGAGAGTTAAGTGCAATAATTCACAACTCTTATTACTAAGGCTTGATTATTACTGCTTACTGGTACCGTAGTGTGATGCACACATCAAACTCTGGGATAGGTGTTCTTCCACAGACGACGAATCTGGGGCTGGGAGATGGGAGCACAGAGACATCTAGAAGGCAGTTTTGGTGGACACACCAAAGCTCTTTGCCTGCCCAACTACCTCTCTGGTGGAGGCCTCAGAAAGCCAAGATAAAGGCTTGTGTGGCTGATCAGTCATACAGCAGAGAAAGAGAAAAGCCAGAGCCCAAGAGAATAAATCTGGCACTGTGCTCAGAGTGGGCGAACAGAGGAAGAGATCACAACGAAGGTAATCAGCATCCCAGGTACAGAGGCACATGGGTGTGGGCTCACACGGCGAGGGAGCAGAAGGAACCTGGCTGCCCGAAGGCCTCTAGGAAGGAAAGGGGCGGGGGAGGATGCAGGGCATGCATGTGACATGATTCACGGATAGATATAGTTAGTAAACATGTAAGGCCTACCATGTGCCAAATTCACTCTTCCCGAGAGACAGAGCAGTGGCTCCGACAGATCAAGTCTCTGCATCCATCGTGGGGACACCTGTGAACTGACCCCTCTGAGCGGGACTGCAGCAGTCACAGTCCAGGTTATAGAGGAGACTAATGGCGTTGGAGATAGCAGACAAGGTATAGACAGAAACTCAGAAGATAGGTTCGGGGCAGGGAAGCACAGGGTGAGAACCTGGATGTTAGATGCAAAATTAATTTACAATGTCCTGTTGTGGTCAAGACCCAGCATGGAAAAGGGTGAAATAATGATCAGCCCAGTTAGTAGCTGAAAAACGTAGCAATTTTCTTCCTGAACCATCCAAACAACTTTAAGTGGGTGTCATTACTCTCATCTCATCTGAGAAAATGAAGCTCCAAAAAGCTCAGTCAGCCATGAGAAGTCCTGAGGTCTAGCTGTTTACCTTTCTCTTCCCTTGTTCCTCCTCCTCTTCCTTCCTGACTGGTCACAAGGAAGCCAAGTTCTAGGCTCTGAGAGATAACAAGTTCCTTCTACTGAGTTAAGGGTAGGGGAGACAGGTCTTTTGTTTACCAGGGAACACAGGGAACTGGAAGCCCCTCCCCAAGTGGCAGTGGTTGAAAATGCCGTGGTCTCAGAGAGGTACACAGGTGACTGTAGACACCTGGACAGAAAGGGACAGGCAACAAAATGCTGGTGAGAAACTGGATTCTAGCACCTAGAACTTCTGCTAACAGGTACCAGCACTACAGAGGGGAGAGTCCAGGCTGGTTTCTGTTGCCACTGACAGGCAAGGAGGAAAGTACAGGAATCGGGGAACCTAGCACAGGAAGGAGCAGGGACAGGGATGCCAGGAGTTGAGCTCAGGATGGGTGGGCACCGGAGGAGGGAACAGCCTAAGGCATCCCCCAAGGAAGGGGTCTGGCAGAGGAAGAGATGAGGCCTGTGGTACTTGGTGGTCTGAGGACAGGTGTGGTGGTTAATCGTCATTGCCAACTTGACTGGATTAGGAATCACTTACAAAGCAAACCTCTGGGTCTATCTTCAAAGGCGTTTTCAAAGAGGTGTAACTGAGGAGGGAGCACCCACCCCAGGGCGGGAGCCATCAATCCATAGGTTTGGGTACCAGACTGAATAAAAAGAAGAAAGTGAGAGATGCAGCAGCATGTCTCCCCTCTCTCTCCCCCTCCCTCTCCCCTTCCCTCCATTCGCCTCCTCTCCTTCCTGACTGTGGGTGCAATGTGACCAGCCACTTCATGTTCCTGCTGCCATGCCTTCTGCACCATGATGGGCCATGTCCTCAAACTGTAAGTCAAAATAAACCCTTCCTTTTCTCACAAGTTGCTTTTGTCATGGTCCTCTGTTACCGCAATGAGAAAATCAATTAATGGAGCATAGCTTACAGACAAGGGTCTCCACAGACACGGGTTTGCTAACTCCCAGTGCTTCCTAAATATCTGCTGAGTAAATAAAAGAAATACAGTAGAGGAAAAGGATCCAGAAAAAGAGAAATGTGGGGGGGGTGTAGGTGGGGCAAGAGCAGGTGAGATCCTGGGGTAAGGAAGGATATGCTGTGGGGAGGGAGGGAAAGTGTCTCCAACAAGGCAAGAGGACTGTGTGAAAATGCCTCCATTGTGTGGGCGGCTGAGAAGAGGTGTCTTCTCAACAGAGACAGTAAGGGATAAGCTCATGCATTCATTTGTCTGTTCACTGTAGGAACCAAGGGTCACAAAGATGCATTAACATGTAATCTTGACAGCAAGCAGTCCCAACTTTGTTAGAGAAGCAGAATAAGAGTAAGGCAGTGACAATGGAGAAATAAAAGGAGCTCCTGGTAGAGTCAGACGGGTGTACTTGGTCATATCTAGAGTGAGAAGGAACTAACCAGGAGGAAAGAATGAAGGGCCTTTGAAGTAATAAAGCAGGGTGTGCAAAGGTCCAGGGGCATGGAAGGACGCCCTGTCTGTTGGGAACCACGAGGAACTCAACATAACGGGATCTCAAAATGTGTGCACTAGAGAAATAGGACAGGCAATGAGCTAAGGAGGTTGTGGGGAGAGCAGATTGTGATTCATAAGCCTTATTTAAACGTTGGGATTTCCTGCAGAGGAAACAGAAACACTGAAGCGCAGTAAAATGGCTGGATTTGCATTTTTATTCAAGTCTTTCTTGCTGCAATGAGGCACAGACTGGAAGAGAGAAGGGAAGTAGAGACCCACTAGGAGGTGCCCACAAAAGTTCAGGTGAAAAGGCTGCGAGGCAAGCGCAAGCATAGAGGTGATGGAGGAGATGGGATGAGATGTCAGGCACTGCTGGGGAGGAGGCAGAATCAACAGGTTCCTGGTCTTACAGTTCATGGCGAAGGGAGCGGTTACAGCTAATGTCCGGGTGTAAAAATAGTGACCTGGGGAAGGAATGATGAGTTCAAGTTTGTATATGGTAAGGGGTCTGTGAGCTATACATTAAGACCAAGTATGTCTCAGGTATATAGAGATCACAGCTCAGGGAAGAGGTATTTGGGACTCATCAGTCTATATATGTAAAACCATGGAAAGGAGTGAGATGGGTCATCAGAGGCTCATGTTACAGAGATACTCAGATGCAAACCAGAACCTTAAGGAACACCAATATTTAGGGGCCACGCAAAGGACCTCAAAGGTGACCCAGGACAGCCAGGAGGAGCTCTGTGAAGATGCACAGATCCCACCACACTGCCGTCAATTGCTTTTTGCCTATCTTGTTGCACTAAAGTGCCACCCTACTGAGGGTAGGAACAGTGGTTCTACCATTGTATTCTCATCACCTAGCAGCCTGGCTAGCATAGCAGTTCTTGTTTCAAGTTAAGAGAATAAAGCGGTGAGTCAGAAGCCAAAATCAAAAACAGCTCGGAGAGGAAGGAAAGCTCAACTATGTCAGCTCCTGCCAGGAGGTCAAGCAGCTGAAGACTTTTGAAAAAATCCCCTTGATTTGGCAGGAGAAGGTTCACTTTCTCTTAGGGAGAAGAGTGACATCAGGGAGTGGGAGTAAACGAAGTGACCGCAGCTTAGAAGATACAGAAGTCTCACAAAACGTGACAGTGAAGTAAACTGAGGAAGCCTCTTACCTAGAGGGGCATTACAGAGTTAAAGAAGGATACAGACAGAAGAATCTGATGTGTCCCCAGGAGTGGGAGCAAGATTAGAGACATGGGAAAGACAAGAAATCATCAGTCAAGTTGAATCTCCATGGAGGAGGGAGAGATGGCATCCTAAGTGCAGGTGGGGGTGACTTCAGTAGAAGAGAACCCTCCTCCTGATTAGGGGAGGAAGGATACAGGACTCAACAGGATGCCAGTGAGATGTGAGAAGGTACAAAGTTGAGGGAATGGATTCAAACCAGGTGCCTTTAGTTTCTTCAGTGAGTGAGCAGACCAGGTTTCTACTCTCCAGTCCTCCCTCTCTTCCAGCTTGCTGACCCCACTGCTAAAGAGCAGCCCTCTGCTGCCACTCCTCCAGTGCAAGCCAGCACTACCCCCCTTCCTGGGTTTCTACAATACCGTTCGGCTACTCTCAGGCGCCTCCCCCAGTCACCACAGACCTGCAGGAGTAGTGTTTCTACACAAAGCTGGCTTCAAATGATTTGATGACTTTCCATTATTCTGGGGTCAAATGCGCTTCCTGTGGCCATGGAGACCCTGAATGATCTCAGCTTCCTCCTGACACTCCCATCTCTCTCCTCACTTCTCGATGTAAGTGTCACAATCACTGGCTTGCTCTATCCCTCAGACACAAGACACATGAACTTTTAAATGCTGTTTTCTTGGCTTGGAAAATTCTCCACCCATTCTGTCTCATTTCCACTTCTCCTTTCCATGACTGACACATGGCTAATTCACCAATCCTAAGGCTTCCTCCAGAAAGCCTCTTCTGGACTTTGTATGCTGGCTTATGCTTTCTCCATGAGCACTGATGTGTTATGACACTCACCTGCCCCCCACCCCCAGTGTGTAAGCTCCTGAGCGTAAGGAATATGTCCATTTTTACTTTTGAAAAAGCCTACTCCACTGTAATTCCCGTCAGAGTAGATATTTTGTATGTGTTTGCTGAATGAGCCAGTAGGTAAATTCGTCTATTGAAAACAATGGGGTGAGTGATTTGAGTGGGGGTGGGATTCTTTATAGAAGGTCCTACGTGGAGAATTACAGAAACCAGAATTTCTAAATGCCACTTACTGTAGCTGAGAAACCAGTCTAGATAGGGTTGATAATTTACATGTGAAAAGGCTCAAAGACAATGGAGCAGCGTGTCAAGGGTTGTTTGGAGGGATGATTCTTCACCAGTGAGCTGGAAGGAGAGCCAAAGTCAAGCAGGAGCAGAGTAGGAAATAAGAGTTCAAGGGCAAGAGGTCAAGGGGGAAAGGTCCTATCTAAAGTTGCAGTTTCCAACATGTGGGCTTCACAGGGTCACCTAAGACCACTGAAAAACACAGATATTTACATTACGATTCATAACAGTGTTGAAATTATAGTTATGAAGTAGCAATGAAAATGGTCTTATGGTTGGGGGTCCCCACATGAGGAACTGAATTAAAGGGTCACAGCATTAGGAAGGATGAGAATCATGGGGTTAAAAAGTAAAGCCAGAAAAAAAGGCATCTGAAGGCTGCAGAGATGGGCATGTATGTGCGGAGTGGATGCAGGAGTTTAGCCCTGGGATTAAATCCTTCAAACTAAGTGAGTCCTGGGAAAAGAGAAGATACCAGAGGCTAAAGAGGTGAACAAACTGTCGAGCTGGTGTTCAGGCAGATGCCTAGGACCATGGCAGGGTGTAGGGTCAGGGAACAACCAGTGTAGCTCTCAGGGCCCAGGGGGCAGAAGTTCAGGAGGGCTGGGGCTTCTTTGCACTAGCAAAACTACAACTCTCCTTGTAATGTGGTTGTACGGTCCACAACTGTCTCCTAGACATTGTACAAGAGGCTGTGTGGTAAGGGCAGTTACCACACAGCCTCCTGTCAGTCCCAGGTCTCTGAAATACCTGTACTTCATGAGCAGACTGAGGAAAGAGATATAAATCCCTATGATGTGTTGCCTGACAGTATTTCCAATGGACGTGTATTGGTTTGAGAGGTGTTGGCAGGACCATTGTCTCCTGTGATATGAGTTGGCTGTGGCAGTGACTGTTGAGGTAACCTGGCTATGTTGTTTCTGTTGTATGTACACTGTACTGAGAACTTCTTCCACAGGTACATTCCAGCTTGACAGACACCTAGAGTGGGAGTAAGTTGGTTCTGACAGGACATCTTAGGGATGTCCGGTGGCTGTTGAGTGTATCTCTTGAGGGTATATGTTGCCTGGGACTGAGCCCCTTTGGGATTGAGTAGGGCTATAATTGTGTCCCCTGTGGATATTTGAAGAGTTGACATAAGCGACAATATTTTTTTGGCCTATGACCTGTGGCTGTGGGCCCAGCCCATGCACACTGAGTTCATTGTGCCTTTGAGTTCTCTCTCCCCACCCCCTCCACGTGGGACCTAGGCTTGCAGTGACCTCTCTCTGTCCCCTGACCAGGACTCTGATTTAAGCATCCTGGACACAAACTCCCAGGCTCTGGCACCAAAATGCACTCAAAATACCAGTTTGGGTGACCCACCGCCACATCAGGCTTCCTCCTCTCTCCTCCGCTTCTCTACTTCTGCCTCTTCAGTTTCTTTGTCTGTGTCTCTGTCACACACCCATCCCTACATTCTGACATATGGCTCCAACAGAGCCAGGTAAAATGCACACAGACACACACCCTCACAAGCACTGGCTAGACCTGACACACTCTCATTCTGGCCCACACCCCCTCCAAGTGACACGCACATGCACACACAACCTCGCGGGGACACTCACTGACTCACACTCGCTGCACACACTCAACCCAGTCCTCCCCCCCGCACACTCAAGCACTGCCACACACTCCCATTCGATGACACCCGCACACAAAGACCCCCCGGCCCTGCCCCCACGCTCACGTTCACGCTCGCCCTCTCCCGCAGGCCCCGGCCCCCCCTCCCCCATTGTCTCGGCTCAGAACAAAGCCCCCGGCTCCGCTGCCGCCGCCGCCGCCGCCGCAGTCGGGGAGGCCGACCGACCCCACGGGTGCGGCCGGACGGGCCGGGCACTGACCTCGGCGCGGTGCGGGCTCCCTTGCCCGGTGCTGGGGCACCGTCCGGCCGCGGTCAGCCCCCGGGACAGCGCCCGCCTGTGCGGGACCTGGGGCCGCGCATCGTCCGCCCGGGTTGGCTCGGGCTCACAGTGCCCTTGGTGCGGCCCGCCGTCTGTCTGCGCTCGCTCGGCCGTCGGTCGTCCGTCTGTCTGTCCGCCACCACCGCAGGGGCGCCGCCTCCTGAACAGCCACCCCGCGGAGGATGCAAGATGCGCCGCCGCGGCCCGAGCCCCCTCCCCTCCCCTCTTCTCCCTCCCTCCGCGCGGTAACCCGAGCCCCCGCCCTCCGCCGAGCCCCCGCCCCCGCCCCCACCCGCGCTGCTGCGGTCCCCGCGCCTCCCTCCCACCCTCCGCCCCTCCACTTCCCGGCCCCAGGCCCCGGCGCCGGATCCCGCCCCAGAGCCGCGCCGTCTCTGCTCCTCACCACTAACGCGCCAGATCCTCTTGTCCCGTCCAGTCCCCTCCATCCTCTCCTCTTTCCTTTCTCCATTCTGTACTGGTCTTCGCGTCTTCCATCCCTACTCCGCCATGGTCTGCTTCTGCCCCACTGCCCTGCTCTGTCTCGCCCCTTCACACCTCTTCTTTACCCTCTTCTCCCTTCCCTCTGCTCAGTGCTCTTTCTGTCTCCAGCCTCCCTCCATCAGATCCTCCCCATCTGCTTACTCTGTCCATCTGTCCGCCGGTCTTCTCGGCACCTTTTCTCCCCACCCCTTTTCCTAGGTCTTTCTTTTGTCCATCACTGCTCTAGCTTCACACCTTTCCCTTCCCCTCATCACCCTGTCCTTTCCTCTTCCCTTTCGTCCGTTTTAACATCCCCATTCTTTTCTGCTATTCACTTACTTCCCTGTGCTAGTCATCTCTTTCCCCATACAGCTCTGACTTCTTATTCTCTTATTTCCTCGATCGTCCCAAATTTGAATTTAGAGACTGAGAGGTATTGAACCTTGGAGTTTAGGGGCTGATGAGTATATTCCCCAGAAAAGTAATGAGAAACTGGGTAGGAAAAGTGACAAACGTCTAGAGGGACCAATTTGGGAGGATGTGTGTGTGTGTGTGTGTTCTGTCAAGTGGATAACAGTAAGCAACCTGGAAGCTTTGATACCTTGTCTCGGGTCTTTCCTTAGGACTATGAGCGACTGCGAGGGGAGAAAGGCATAAAGGCATCCTGGCAGATATAAGTGGCACAGAGAAACCAGGAACTTCTCGAACTTCTCGGGAGAGAAGACAAAGGGCCTCTCAGGCAAACGGAGGGAGCATGATGGTGGAAGAGTGGGAGGAGAGGCTAAAATCCTCAATGGCATCTGTGCTTCAGGCTTGGGCAGTCCGGTGGGTGGTGGTGAACAGGAGAACAGGAGTTCGTGGAAGGAATTGGTCTGGAAAGATGATGACTTGGGATTTGGGGCTGCTGACTTTGAAGTGCATGTTTGGGTAGGTAGATCTGCAGTTTGGAGGAGCGGTCTGGGCTGGGCATAAATATTTGGGAGTCATCTGCAAATACCGTATAAGTTTGAATATAGGGTGAGGTTTTTGCTTTTTTGTTTTTCCAAAATCATGTCAGGAAAGAGGGAGTAACCTTATATTTGAGTTCTTGCAAAGTCTCTCATATTACAGGGTTTGCTCTCATTTACTTTATTTTGAACAACAAACCACTGGATAGGGCAGTATGGTATGGTGACTAAGCTTGTGGACTCTGGAGCCAGACTGCCTGGCTCGGGGTCCAGACTGCCGTTTTCAAGCTGTGTGCCTTTGGGAGAGTTGGTTAACCTGCTTCTGCCTCAGTTTTCTTATCTATGAATTGGGTGTAATGATTTAATTATTTAATATAGATAAAGCACTATGTCCCTGGTATTTAGAAAGTGACCAATAAATGCTAAGTACTGTTGCTATCAGGACAAGACCTATTAACCTGAAATGTTCTCAACAACCTTTTTAAAATTTATTATTCTTGTAGAGGTCATTTGTCACAGAATCCCTAGCTAAAGAAATTTAATACAGTATGATAACTATTCCTGGTGGTATGACCTCACAACTGCATGTGTTAGATGGCTCTAAATATACTTTTTAATGATTGCTTTAAAAAGCCATAATGTCGTACTTGGGAGTGGCATCTAGGATGCTCAAAATGTTCTGTTTATTGACCCTAGTGACATTCCATGAATGTTTCATTTGAAGACAATGTATTGAGCTTAATGCTTGACTTTTGCCCTTTCCACATAAATGTTATACTTTAATTAAAAGGTTAACAATTTAAAGTATGACTTTAAAATGCAGTACATCTAATTCCAGCACTCCGGAGGAAGAGGCAGGTGGAGCTCTGTGAGTTCAAGGCCAGGCTGGTCTACAAAGTGAGCTCCAGGACAGCCTGGGCTGTTACACAGAGAAAACCTGTCTCAAAAAACAAACAAACAAACAAAAAATGCAGTACATCAAGTGATTCTATGAATCTACTCTTTCAGGATGCATGCCAAAAACTGACTGCCTAAGTGTGATGCAAATGGGACTTGTGACTTGGGATAAAGTTTCCAATGACTGCATCATTTGTGGATTCAAATTGTGCTGTGTTCTTCCCCAAACCCTTCACTTAGACTGAAGAGAAGGACTTCTATTCTGGGGAAATGTGAAAGACAACTAAAAACGTGACCTTAACAATGAGGAAGTCACTGCTTTTGAGGAATATGTTAAGTGTATTAAAGTTGTTAATACCTTAAGAGTACAAAGAGAGGCAGCACTTACAAATCAATGTTATTTTATTTGATATATGAATTTAAAAGCATGTATAATTACGTCTGTTAGGTAATAGGTGTAGAATTTTCCTTCATCCTCATCTTTACGGGAATTAAGTTTATTCTTTGAAAAAGATTTTTAATTGTATTATTTTTTAATTAGGTGTGTATTTGAGGGTGTGTCTGTGCATGAGTGCAGAGCCTGAGAAGGCCAGAGGCACTGGATGCCCATAGAGCTGGAGTTACTTCAAGTGGTTGGGAGCCACTTGAAGTGGGTGCTGGGAACCTAACTCTACAAGAGCATTATGTTCTCTTAACTGCGGAGCCAGCAATCCAGCCTCTGAAGCGCTTGTGTGTGTGCGGGGGGGGGCTTGGCTGCAGGGAAGGAGAAAGACCTATAGGGCAGGGGAGGTGGGTGACAGAAATTTTGGGAAGCAAGGTTAGTTTTTCCAAATTGGAAAATCTACATCTGTCTGCTCTCTTGCTTTCATTTGTGATGGCACCCATCAAAACATTCCAGTCCTGGGAGGTTAGGCAGGTTGATTACCACTAGTTTAAGATCAGCCTGTACTACAGAATGAATCCTTATTGGGGGGGTGGGAGGGAGGAAGAAGAAAGAAGAGAGGAAGGAAGAAATTTTCAGGTTGGCCAACATTTTTTCTTGTGGGAAAATGTGGGGTTAACCTTTGATTTTGGTTTCCTCATATGGTAAATGTGGCAGAAGGTGAGTGAAGCTAATGGACCCATTAAGGTCGCTCAAAGGGACTGTGTACATCAGAAATGGCCTTGTACAGATCCTGAGAATCTCTAGCACTTCAAGGATGAGAAGAAGGGCTAGGGAGGTTGCTTAGTGGTGAAAGCACTTGCTACTCTTCCAGAGGACCTGAGCCCAGTTTCCAGCACTCACATTGGGTGGTTCACAGGAGCTATAGTTACAGCTTCAGCAGATCTGACTTCCTCTCCTGGCCTCTACAAACAGCTTCATACAATTGGCGCATGCAAGTGATACCCTTTCTAGATTCATAATACACACACACACACACACACACACACACACACGCGCGCGCACACACACACACTCACTCACTCACACTCACACACACGGTTAGGGGAAGAAGTTGAGGAAACAAGCAGGTTTGTAGAAAGCTAAGATCATATGTTTTGTTATGGTGAGTTTAAGATGCATGTGAAGTATTTAAATGGAAAAGGTCTAAAAGATGCTTGTGTATAAACTTTATATTCCAGAAAGGCGCTGAGCTGAGGGCACATAATCTAGAGCCACTAGGATGGATATAGGAGGTAAGTGGATCATTGAGAACTAAAGTGCTCACTTAGCAAGAGTGACTAGTGGTTAGAGTGTCTAGCCACCTTTAAGGGGTGTGTTGCAAAAGAGTCGTGGAGGAGATTGAGAACAGCTACAAAGCAGAATTAATCATGAGAGCAGTGTCTGATGTATTTTACTAGAAACCAAGGAAAGAAACATCTACTAGAATGAGCATTGTCAACAGAATAAAAATACCACAGTAAGATGCATCCAACAGTTCTCCCATAGGGGGTCTGGGATAGATGATGACCTTAGTGATTATAGGAGAGGACATGAAGATGACAAGTTACTGTAATTTAAGGATGGAGTGGAGGTAAAACAGTAGTGACTGTGCACAGCAGTATAAAGTTAGTAGTGTATGGGATGCATACGTGTCTAATCCTAGAACTCAGGAAGGAGATTGAGGCAGGAGGATCATTAGTTCGAGGTCTGCCTAGGTTGAGGATCTATCTCAAAGACTAAGGGTTTGGGATGCAGCATGTAGCTCAGTGGTAAAATGCTTGACTCCTATGTCCTTGTATTTGATCTTCAACAATATCCTCCCTGCATCTCCTTGCTCTTGTAAATAGTTAATTGCATGTTCAAGAAGCCCAGTTTGCAATAGCTTATGAAATAAGGTAACTAAACCTAGATTCCAGAGCCCGAAAATGAAACGTTACCGAGACTTTGTGTCTAGCTCATGTTTTTTATTTCATTTCATTTTCCTTGTCAGCTTCATTTTTCTCCTACTGATTTTTTATACAAACTTTATTCTGGAGTAATTTTAGACTTACCGAAAAGTTGCAAACATAGTACCGGGAGTTTCTGTATACTCTTCACACAACTTCCTCTAATTAACATTGGCTAACACTGGTACATTGTCATTACTCAAACGCCAGACTTTGTTCTGATTTCACCAGTTTTTCCACTAATGACTTTTTTCTATCCCAGGATTCAATTTAGAATACCGCATTGCATATAGTCATCATGTTCAGTTTCCTCTGGTCTATGACAGTTTCTCCATCTCTCCCCTTTTAAGTGTCCTTGACAGTTCCAAAGAGTACTGCTCTGATATTTTTGTAGAATTTTCCTCAACTTACAGTTTGTTTTTAGGATTAGACTATGAGGAGAGAATACCATAGACTTGAAGATCCCTTCTTACTACATCCTACCAGGGTGTGTGTAATACTTTCTCTCCTGATTGCCTTGGTCACTGGTTTAAAGTAGTATTTGCCAGATCCCAGGAAAGGAGAGTCACAGGAGAATTATGGCCGAAGAGTCACCCAGGACAACAAGGAGGGTTTGGTTTTTACTGGAAAGGGGCATTCTTGACTCTAAAGTCACGGAGAAGATGGGGGATGGCGCAGATGTGTGCACGAGTGAGGGTGTGTGACACAATGTGTGTGTGGGGAGACAGTAGATGGCACAGAAATTTGAGGCCATTGAACTTAATCTGTCTCACTGGAAGGAGCGTCTATTTTGTGGGAAATGGGACACAAAGCAAGCAATTTGCTATAAATCTTGGGGAAAGTTTTGAAAAAACAAAACATTAGTTGTTTTGGGTTTTGTGTTTTTTTTTGTTGTTGTTGCTTTAGTTTTTGAGATGGGTTTCTCTGTGTAACAGCATTGGCTGGCCTGGAAGTTGCTCTGTAGACTTGGTCTCCAACTCACAGATATCCACCAGCTTTTGTCTCCTGAGTGCTGGGATTAAAGGTGTACGCCACCACTACCAGGCCAAAAACATTAGTTTTTTTAAAAGAAGGATGACTCATGGCCTTACAGACCTAAAGAACCAGGTAGTTGATGCTGGTGAGAGAAGAAAGACTCCCTTGAAATCTCTGATGATGAAGATGAGGGTCATTTCATGACTTCACTGGAATGGGAGAGACATGGGTAATAAAATGGCAGATTTACAGAGGCTGAGTTATGAGGATGGAGAACTAGTTGCCTTTACTCAGGCCTGGAGAACAATAGGTCCTTACTTCTTATCCCAAGAGGTATGGAGGAAGGTGTGGAAATGTGGTACTTGAGCAAAGTCAGGACTGTTATTTACCTGGAAGTGGAGGCTGGAGGGGGGTATATAAATGGACTGTTAAGATTTTGCCACCATGCTGGGCATTGGTGGCACATGCCTTTAATCCCAGCACTCCAGAGGCAGAGGCAGGCAGATCTCTGTGAGTTCAAGGCCAGCCTGGTCTACAGAGCGAGCTCCAGGACAGTCAGTCTCCAAAACAATACAGAGAAACCCTGTCTCGAGAAACCAGAAAAGATGAAGAAGAAGAAGAAGAAGAAGAAGAAGAAGAAGAAGAAGAAGAAGAAGAAGAAGAAGAAGAAGAAGAAGAAGAAGAAGAAGAAGATTTTGCCACCATGAAATGGAGATTCAGAACAGGCAATGTTGTGGGGTAAGTCCATGATGGAAAGGGCTAACTGTCAGGAAAGTAGCTGAGGCAGAAGGAGAAATAAGAGTGGATATGGTCAAATGGGAGAGGAAAGATGACAAAAAGGCCTGCCTTGTGCACAACTTGCGCACAAGCATCCAGAATGACAGGACTGCAGGCCTTCCTTACTCATTCGTTCTTTCTTAGGGAGAAGGCACTAGCTTGGAATCTGTGCCTTCATCCCCATTCAAAGCATTTCAAAAGGAGTCACAAGTCTTCAGAGTCTCAGTGAAGCCCAGGCCTGGAGGAAGTGAGCAGTATTGGAAAATGCCCAAACCCAGCACTGCTTAAGTTTAAGTCTTTCAAGAGTAAGAATGGCTTCCAGGCTTTGAAGGCATTCAGCTCCATACAGAGACTCTAGGGACAAACAAAGGAAGCTCCTGATTCTCTCCCCCAGAGCCAAAGACAGAGGAAGCATGACATGGGATCTAGAACACAGGTGGAGAGCTTAACTGTGAAGACCAGGGAGAACTCCTGTCCTCTGGGATGGAAAGTAAGGATAGCCAGTTCTGTGAATTTTAGCTCACAGAGTGGCCAACTTTTTAGAAATGACCAATTTTGTCAATTTATCAAAATTTTATTTCTCTAAATTATGTGTAAAATTTACAACAGTTTGCATTTTTGGGTTCATTTAAGCAAATTTTGAAGATTTCCACTCAGTATCAGTGTCATTTAAAGTTTAGTTTAATTTAATTTAGTTTTAGTTTTAAATTTATTTGCAGCTGTTTTACTGAAGTCATTTTGCCACAGCTGGCCAAGTTTCAGTGTATTCTAAGTTTTTCCTTACTTTGAAATTATAACTTTTGGGAATGTGTATTTTACTCCACAGTTGTTGTGGAATGACTCAAGTGTACAGCATTTTATAAACAACTGGGGTGAGGGTTCTTCTAAAATATTTTCAATATAATTTTTGTTTTTCCTCAGATATATATATATATATATAGATAGATAGATAGATAGATAAGGTCTTGTTTGTTATGTAGCCTAGGCTGAGCTTGAACTTGTGATTCTCCTGCCTCAGTTTGACAAGTGCTGGAATTACAGACATGGACCACCATGCTGGATGCGTGTACACTTTTAATAGATGTGGGATGGGGAAATAACTCATACACTGCAAGCATGAGGATCTGAGTTCCCTCTCCAAAACATATATATATATATATATTATCATTATTATTATTATGCAAAAGCTGGGTCTGGTGGCTTCTTTGTTATCCTAGTGTCAGGATGGCAGAGGGATTCCTAGGGCTTGTTGGTCTGGTGGCTTCCTTAGACTATTTGGTTAGCTCTAGGCCAGCAAAAGACACTATCTTTTAAAAAAAGTGTACACACACACACACACACACTCAAGCTGGATAGATAGATCAACAATTAAGAGCACTTGCAGCTCTTCCAGAGGACCAGGGTCCAACTCCTAGCATCCATATGGTTTATAACTTCAGTTCCAGGGGGATCTGACTCCCTCTTCTGTCCTCTATGTGTACTGCCTGCACACGGTGCAGAGACAAACATGCAGGCAAAACACCAATACACATAAAAATAAATACATCTTTCACAAAATGAAGGAAAGTTGATGGCATCTGAGGAACATGTGGGATTGTCTGCTGGCCTTCATACACAGGTGCACACAAGTGCACTAACTTACACGTGGGCGTGTGCACGCACAATTACACATAAACATTTTAGTAGATGTGTAGATATGACTCGAAAACTTAACTCATTCTATTTTTGTAAAAAGTATAATTAATATTTACTAGAAAAGGTATGAAATTAGTGATGTAAATTCTGTTATAGACTGTGGCTAGAAGTTTCTGTCTTGCATGGTCCCACAGCTGTTTAATCCCAAATAAACACATAGAAGCTTATATTGATTATAAACTGTTTGGCTAATGGTTTAGGTTTCTAACTGGCTAGCTCTCTCTTAATTATTAATCCATTTTTATTAATCTGTGTATCTCCACATGGTCTTGGCTTACCCAGTGATGCCCAGATGTCTTACTTTCTTGGCAGGTAACTGGCATCTCGACAGCGACTCACTCCCTGTGTTCCTCTTCCCAGCATTCTCCTAGTCTGGTAGTCCCACCTATACTTCCTGCCACATCCAGCCTGTCCATTGGCTGAAACAACTCCATTGATCAACCAATAAGAGAAACATATATTCACAGCATACAGAAGGACATCTGCCATCAATAGACCCATTAGTTCAAAACAACCATTCTAGGATATAATGGTAACTAATAAATGGTTTTTCTGCTGTTTCTGCTTTCATGTGGGTATTAGGGATTCAAACACGTATCTTCATGCTTGTTCATCAACCATTTTACCAATGGATCCATCTCCCCAGACCAGATTTCACTTTTTTTGCTCATATCATTTATCCTTCTTCCATGCTGTTTACTTATTTGTTCCTTTAGCACATAAACATAGTCATTTAAAACTCCCAGTCTGGCCGGGCGTTGGTGGTGCACGCCTTTAATCCCAGCACTCAGGAGGCAGAGGCAGGCAGATCTCTGTGAGTTCAAGGCCAGCCTGGTCTACAGAGTGAGTTCCAGGCCAGCCTCCAAAACAATACAGAGAAACCCTGTCTCGAAAAGCCAAAAAACAAAACAAAACAAACAAACAAACAAACAAAAACTCCAAGTCTGATAATTAAAAAAATCTGCATTATATTTATGTTTGGTTCTATATTGTTTTCTTAGATCATTAAAAAAAAACTTTTATCATGCCTTGTAATATTTTGTTAAAACCTCCATGGTGTGTTGATGTAAGAATCTAAGGTAACATTTTGTGTGTGTGTGAGAGAGAGATTTTAAATGCATATTTGGGGAAGACTTAGGTGAGTTTACTATTTTCTGTGACTGTGGTGATAAGATTAAGCTCTTTTCCTTGTTTTTGTCTTCTCTATTGTCAGAATTTTCCTAGAGATGCCTTCTTAAATAGGGTCAAAGCCTTGCAGTTCTTTTAATCCTAAATTCCTGCTATTAAACAGGAGCCCTGTTAATAAATATGAGGAGGGTGTGTGGAGCAAGGAAGTGTCCTGTAGTCTGATAATGTGTCAGTCTTTAAGAGAGCCTGTGTTCCTGGGCTGTGATAGTTACTATTGTAAACTAGCTCCATCCATACCCCTCACAGCTTAGACAGACAGGAAAGCTAAATACAGCTAAAAGTGGATATTTCTCTTCCTCCATATTGGTTGGGATTCAGTGCACCCCAAGTGGATCAGCCTTTGCTAAAGCAGTATCCCATGAGGTCAGGGCTTTTGTGAGAACAGAGGTCTGAGTGAATTTCAGAGTCATTGCTTTTCTTATCCCCCTACTGGAAGCAGGAGGGATTTTTTTTCCTAGTTCATGGTGAGAGCCTGTGGGGGCCCCAGTTCTTACCAAATCAGCAGTAAGTTTGTCAAGGCACATGTCTATTTAAATCCTTTGCCCATTTTTAAATTCGGTTGTCTTTTTATTGTTGAGTTGTATGGATTATTTATATTCTTTGTTGTTGAGACAGATACCTTCAACTCAGGGTTCTTCCACCACCATCCCCAAGTGCTAGAATTACATATCTATATACCCAGTTTACACACTGCTAGGGACTAAACTCAGAACTTTCTGCCTGCTAGCACACTACCAACAGGGCTAAACCCCCAACCCAAGAACTGTTTTTAATAGTCTCCATATAACTTTCTCATCAGATGTGATCTGCAAATGTCCCATTTTAGTGTATTACCTTTTTATTTATTGATGATGAGGACATGCATACAAGCACAGAAATATTTAATTTGATGAAGTTAAATTTATCTCACTTTTCCTTTGTTTCTTGAGCATTTGAGGCCATATTTAAGATACTGTTGTCTAAGATTAAGATTTATTTTTATGATTTCCCTCCAAGAGTTTTAATAACTTAAAAAGCATTTTGTAGCTGTTTCTTTTGTTTTTATTCTTTGACAGTGTCGTACCTCTATATAATGACCTTTAGTCATTACCTTCTTTCCTCTCCCACTGAAATTCTTCTGTCCCAAAGTTCCCTTCCTACTTTCATGTCACCCTTTGGGTGTGATCAACTGAGTTTAATTAGAGTTGCTTACATTGAGTATTGGTGGGAAGCTATTTACAGACACATGGTTACACCACTGAAGAAAATAACACCTTCTCCACCAGCAACCATTAACTACCATTAGACTCTCAGGGAGTGCTGGGACCTCATGGCACCCTTCCCTATCCACTTGCAATGTTGATGAACCTAAATCTTGTGCTCATCAGGTATCCACCACTGCAACATGTTTACCTTATATGAAAAAGACTATTAATTTGCTCCCCATCCCCTGGCTCTTACATTGCTTCTGCTTCCTCCTTGATGTGCCCTGAGCCTCGCAGGAAGTGATGTAGATAGTATGTTAACTAGTAACTTCAACTTCTACATTTAGATCAGTGATCTACTTGAGATAATGTTATTTGTGGTGTTAGGTAAGGGCCTACCATAGCTTGAATGAGTGTCCCCCAAAGATACACATGTGAAGGCTTGTTCCTATGATAGTGATATTGGAAGGTACTAAGGATCATTGAAATGTCAGGGCCTACTGAGAAGTCTTTAACTCACTGAGGGCACACTTTCAAAGGGGATTGTGGAAGCCTGCTGTGCTAGTTAGGTTTTTATCGGCTTGATACAACCTAGGGTCCTATGAGAAGAACCTCAACTGAGAAAAGGTCTCCATCAGATAGACCTGTAGACAAGTCTGTGGGGGCATTTTCTTGGCTATTGGTTGATGTGGGAGATCTCAGTCCACTGTGGGCAATGCCATCTCTGAGCAGTTGGTCATGGACTGTTTAAGAAAGCAGGCAGAGTGAGTCATGGAGAGAAAGCCATTAAGCAGCACTCCTCCATGGCTCCTGCTCCAGTTCCTGCCTCCAGGTTCCTGCCCTGACTTCCCTTCTTGATGGACTGTGAATTGAAATCTGAAATAAGCCCTTTACTTAACAAAGTTGCTTTTGGTCATGATCCTTATCACAGCAATAGAAAGAAAACTAATACAACCATCCATCCCCTCTCTCTCTGTTCTGATTGGAGAAACATTTCATTCCAACTGGTGCTGCCTACTGTTGCCCTCCACGACACAAGTTGATACAATCAGGGATAATCTTTACCTGCACTATTTAGTTTGAACATTAAATCTATCAAACTGGGAGCTAAAGAAAAAGTGTCTCTTTATAAAATCATCTCAGGTATTTCACTGCAGTAATGTGAATCTAAGACACAATCTAGCTTTATTCTGTCGCACATGGATATCTAGACCTCTGTCTTGGTTTGGGTTTCTATTACTGCGACAAAACACCATGACCAAAGAGAAAGATGGGGAGGAAAGGGTTTATTAGGCTTGCACTTCATCATTGCCGTTCATCACTGAAGGAAGTCAGAACAGGAACTCAAAACAGGACAGAATCTCAGAAGCAGGAGCTGATGCAGAGACCATGGAGGGGAGCTGCTTACTGGCTTGCTTCCCCTGGCTTGCTCAGCCTGACTTCTAACAGAACCCAGCACCAGTAGCCCAGGGATGCACCACCCACCATGGGCTGGGCCCTGCCCCGTTGATCACTAATTGAGAAAATGCCTTACAGTTGAATCTCATACAGGCATTTCCTGAAGTGAGTCTCCTTCCTCTGCTGATTCTAACTTGTGTCAAGTTGACAGACAAAACCAGCCAGTACAACTTCCCAGTGTCATCTGTTGACAAAGCTACTCTTTTAAATTTTCTTGTATATTTGTCAAAAATTAATGGGTGCACTGAGTGTAATGGCACATGCCTTTACTCTCAGTACTCGAGGCAGGTGGATCTCAGTGAGTTCAAGGTCAGCCTGGATTACCTAGTGCACTACATCCCATCTCAAAAAAAAATTGATAGTAACTGTAAGATTTTATTTTTCTACTCTGGATTCTATTCCATAAAGATGCATGTTTCTTTATGCTTGTATTACAATCTTTATTACTCTGTAGTAAGTTTTCAAACAGGGAAGTATCAGTCTTCCAACTTCATTCTTCTTTTTAAGGAATATTTTGGTTCTTTCAAGTCCCTTGACTTTCCATCTGAATTGCCTTTAGTTTTGTGTGTGCATGCATGCAGCTGTGATTTTGATAGGAAATCTGTAAGCCAGTATGAGGGGTACTGAAATCTTAATCATGCTAAGTCTGTTAATCCACAGCATGTGATATCTTTCCATTTATTTAGTCCTCTTAAAAGTACTCTCAAAAATGCTTTGTAGTTTTTGCTGTGTAAGTTTTGTCCTTTTTTTGTTAAACTTATTAGTTTATCAACAAGACAATTGCAAGTAGAATTGTTTAATATCTTTTTTGAGTTATTTCTATATAGAAATATAATAGATTTTTATATACAGATAAGTTTTAAGTACCAAATGGTATGCTGTAACTTTGATTTTTGTGGGGTGTGTATGTACTTAGGATTTTTAAAATATACATGTTCATGTCAAGTGTATCTAAAGGTAATTTATCTCTTCATTAAAATATTTATTATTTTATTTTTATTTGTTTGAGTATTTTTCCTATATGCATGTATGTTTACCACATGTGTGTCTGCTGCTGGCAAATCAGAAGAGGGCATTGGTTCCCCTGGGACTGGAGTCACAGATAGTCGTGAGACCCTATATGGGTGCTGAGAATTGAATGCTGGTCTTCTGCAAGTTCAGAAGATGTCTTTCATTGATTTTTTTTCTTGCCTAACTGCCTTAATGGAACCTCTAGTCTAGTACAATATTAAATAGAAATAACAATGATGAGCAATCTTATTTTGTTCAAGATGTTAGGGTACAGTGTCCTGTCTTTCAACATTAAGTATGGCATTAGGGGTAGTTATTATTTCAGACATGCCTCTATATGAATATTTTCATTAACTTTTTGAAAATTTCATACAGTGCACTTTGATCGTGTTCATCCTCCCTCCTCCTTCCAGATCCACTCTTACCTTCCTACTTCTCTCTCTCTCTCTTTCTCTCTCTCTCTCTCCCTCTCTCTCTCTTTCATCATTTAGTTCAATTTGCAGTGTCCATATATTCCTGGGGGTGGGTACACTGACAAATGTACCAGGGGCCACACCCTTAAAGAGGACTGACTCTCTATCCTCCAGGAACCATTGACTGTCCATAGCTCTCCAGAGATGAGGTTTCATGATCCCCCTTCCCCCTCCACACTAAAATGTTTACTGGCTTGATCCTGTACAGGCAGCACAGCTGTTGTGAGTTCATGAGCGCAGTGGTCCTGTTGTGTCCAGATGACACTGTTTTGCTCTAGTCCTTCTTGACTTCTGGCTCTTATCAATCTTTCCACCTCCTCTTCATGATGGTCCCCGAGCTTTGGGCAGGCGTGTGATATAGACAGACACACTTCTTCTTTGTTTTTCAAGACAGGGTTTCTCTGTGCAACCCTGGATGTCCTGGAAGTCACTATGTAGACCAGGTTGGCCTCATACTTGCAGAGACTCACCTTCCTCTGCTTCCCAAGTGCTGGGATAAAAGGCATGAGCCATCATGCCCAACATTAAATAGGTTAGAAAATTTTCATTTATTCCCAGTTTCAAAAAATATAGGAGTTTTTGAAATTCTTTTTGTCTTATGGTGTAGTTTCAGTGTTTTTTGATATTATAAACAATGTATTAATTGATTTTAAGATAACAAATCTGTCTTGCATTCCTAGCAAAAGCCCTATTTGATATAGTGTATAATTCTTTATATAACTGTAAGATTTGCTAGAATTTGTTGAATAGTTTTGTTTATATTATTAAGAATTTTTTTTGTTATCTTGAGATGTCTTCGTGTAGTTTTAGTATAAACAAGCAATATTTGCCTCATTGAAAAAGTTGGCTCACTTTAACTTTAATTCACAGATGTATTTACAAACTCAACTAAAGGGTATTTTTATTTATTTCAGGCATCTGAATCTCAAGTGTCTGAACTATGTATCACATACAGAATGAATGTGGAGTTTGACTTAAATCTATATCACCTATCTAATATAGAGACTTTGATAAAATTAAAGCTAAATTAAGTTGGATTGAAACTATTTTCCAAAGGTCAAAAGAAAAGACAATCTAAAAACTATTAAACTGTTTTATGTCAGTCAATTGTTTTGAATTTTATACATTTATGACAGAAGTAATTTTTGGGTAAATTGATAGTTTTAGCAAATTGAAAGTTGGTTTCCAAAGCAAATTTTTAAAAGTTGATAATTTTGCAAATTTGAATTTGCCTGTAGGTACCTTGATCATTGGATGAACTGTGTTTAACAAATACATTTCTAAACTAACTGATTAATTATGAGGAGCATATTATGGTCAAAAGGGTAGAAATTAAGAAGTTTTTGTCTGCTGGGTGTGGTGGCACATGGCTAGAGCAGGAAAACGATTACTTCCAGGCTAGATTGGGCTAGATAATGAGTCTGAAGCTAGCCTGGACAACATGGTGAGATTCTGTCTTGTACGCACACATACATACACACCCTCCCCTAGAGTCTCTATTATTTAACAGCAAATGTCCAAATGTCTAAGTCCAATGGCCAAAGATATTCATGAAACCTGTGCTCTAAATTCTGGCCAACTTTAGTTCTGAGAATACAAAAATGAACTAGTGTCTGCAGCCAAAGCTCATGATGTACTGGATGACACACACAGCTGACACTTTCATACCCTCTTCCAGATTCTGAGACTCCAGCACACAAGTTGCAGTGCTTCTTCTTTTGATCATCTTAACAGGGCTCCTCTTTTCTTCTGTCTAGCATTATTTCAGCTCTGTCCTAGATCCTTGCTTCCTTTTTCTTGACATTTTCAGTCTATAAAATCTCATCTAGTCCAGTTACACTCAGTTCCCATTTCATGTGTATGGTTCTCTAAGTTGCCTGCTCATGTATACCCTCTGAACTCTAGGAAAGCATCAGTGAGTGCATTCCTTTACAGGAATATACCTACCTGCAATATGCCACATCACAATAATCTCAAATCTGCTTCTGCTCTGCTAGGCCTTGTTTGTGACTAGAAACTTCTGGTCAACTGCATAATCAGAAACCAAATGTCATGCTTGACTTAAAATTGGGTGGGTGCTCTCTCTGCTCCCTGTAGTACCATCTTGCCTTGCCAGTGAACTTGTAGTGGTGGCCACATACTTTGGGAATGACTTCAGGTGCAGATGTGACCCATTATAAGGTAGAGGAGGGACTGGCTCTCCCTCTCTTGGGTTGCTGAGAGCATCAGAATGGCAGATACTACATCTTCTGGAGCAGGAAGACTGAGGTGGTTATTTACTCTTATCTGTGTAAGTGCTTCCCTAATAAATACCTATTTATCATTTATCTTGGGTCTGGTGGACTCATTTAAATCATGTCTCTCTGCTTCTCTTTGTCTCTCTTCCCATGAAGCAGCTCTGCATTCCCTTTCTCCCTCCCCCCCAAAAAAACTCTTCATGTGTGTAAGAAGGACCTTGGAAAAGTAGGGGGAGGGGAAACTATGATAAGAATATATTGTATGAAAAACTTATTTTCAATAAAAATATTAAAAATAACCAGAAAAAACAACAAAGTTTTTCATCCACTTTATGCAATCACGTACAATATTAGCCTCTTCTTTAGTTGTCTGGTCCTTCATCTGCTCCTTTCCATCCTGTCTCTGGGCTAGCCTAGATCCAACAACTTCTTGTGGGTTCCTCAACTAGCCTCCTATTTGATATTTCTGTTTCTTGTCCTGCCCATTGAACACATCTTCCACTTTGATATGAGAATAATCTTTCTGAAATGCAAATCTGATCCTTTTTTTCTCCATTTAAAAATCTTTCAGTGGCTTCCTCCAGTTTTCAGGCTGCTATCCAAGCACTTTATCATGTTCTACAGGATTCTTTGTAACCAGATCTTGCCTGGCTTTCCAGCTTCATTTCCTGCACTTTTTTCCTGAAGTATAAAATCCCAGCCGTACAAAATTACTTTTTTGGAATTTCCAAACCATTCTATGCTGTTTCATAATTCAGTGCCTTTACACCTGCAGATCTGGTTGCCTGGGATTTTGACTTCTTGTCCCTATTCTGTTTTTTTTTTTTTGACAGAATCTTACCATATACCCTTGAGTGGCCTGGAATTTGCATAGACCAGGCTGGCCTGGAATATAGAAGAGATATACCTGATTCTGCCTCCCTGAGTGCTGGGATTAAAGGTGTGTGCCACCATGCCTGCCTCTCCTCATCCTTGATGAATACCTATTCATTGAGATCCAGCAGTTGAAACGTTTCTTCTGAGTTCTACTTTGACCTCCTTCTTTCTTGATCATTAAGTGCACCCCATGTACAACCACTTTGATATAACTGCGTGACTGTGTTGTCCTTCTGTTTATGAGGTATCTTTTCAGTGAGCCATTGGACCTCTGAAGGTTTATCTCTGCATGCTCTATCATGGCAGTGGTTTGAAGGATTATGATTGATAAATTTATTTGGTAATTTTTTGAGTGTAAGCAGATGTGACTGTGTTAAGTAGTGTGGGGAATCTTTTGTGTCTTAATTTTTCAGCCTCCATAGGTTCCATATCCTGTCTGTCCTCCCAGTGTCTGACCTCAGCCTCTTTTCCTTCTGCATGTGTACTCTGAGTCACTCCATCCATTTCCTTAACTTTAATTGCTGACAACTCCCAAATCTGTTCTTCCAGCAAAGACCTCATTCTCAAGCTCCAGATGGTCCCAGGCATCTCAAAGTCAGCATGTAAAAAATGGAACTCTTTTCCCTTTCTTTCATTCTTTATGGGATAAAAGGAGAAGAAAACTGTAGAAAAGTTTGGAAACCATTGTAAAGAAAAATTGTAAGAATTTAAGCCAGGAAAATGTCATTAAGCTTTCAGTACCATCATGAGAGACTGGTTTTGTATTTTCATCTTGTAATGAATAGCAGTAAAACCCCTTTAATGGTGTGTTCTCACACTGGGTAAATAGTGGATTACGAAGATATATGTGGAGCTACAGCGTAAACAAACCTTATTTTGACAGAGGGTTTGTGTGTGTGTGTGTGTGTGTGTGTGTGTATGTGTGTGTGTGTGTATGTATGTGTGTGTGTAATAGACACATAACTCATAAGAACTAAAATGTTATTTTTATATTGAGCAGACACATTGTGGAGAAGAACGCAAATCTCATGAAAGTTTAAACTCTTTTCCTCTAAATGTAAGCACACAGACCACTTCTAAGATTAAAGCATCTTGGACTTAATTACTGAGTTTATTCTGAAGAGTCGAGGACAGCTGCATTAAGCCGGTGCATCTAAGAGCATACAGAAGGGAGCCTTCAGGGTACAGACATTATCCAGGGTGAACAATGGGGAATCAGCTTTGCAGGAAGTTCTTTTTTTCTGATGAAGTAGGAGGAAACAGGGGAAGGGAGGAGTTCATAAGTAAAAACTCTCAGATCCAGGCTGAAGAAGTCTGTAAAACACATTGATTCATTCAATAGACATTTGATGCCAATTTTGTCTCATATTCTTTACTGGGTAGTGGGAAAAATGAATTAGATGTGTTTTCTGCCATTGAGGAACTCACTATTATTGATGGGTTCTAAATAGTAGAACTATTCAGTCACTATGATAAAAGATGTACAGTGTGAAATTGGACCACTGGAAAAGAAACTAAAGAAAATGATTCCATTTGTAGTACTATCAGGGCTGGAGATGTAATTCAGTTCTAGAGTATTTGACTAGTATGTGCAAGAGCCTGGGTCCAATCCCCAGCCTAAAATACATATGAATAAATATAATTAAAGATGCAAAATATCTGTACCTAAAACTAAAGCACTGACAAAAGACATTGAAAATAACACAGATAAGTGGAATAGTATCTTGTGTTCATGGACTGAAAGAATTAAAATTATTGATCTATAGAGTCCATGCAATCCACGTCAAAATACAAATGGCTTTTTTTTAACAGATATAGAAAAACAAAGACAAAATTTATAACCAAAGAAGAAGTTATATAGCCAAAATAATGTCATAAAGAAAAAAAACTAGAGGTATCATCTTCCCAGATTGCAGGCTGTATTACAAAACTGTAGTAACTAAACAGTGTTGTCTTGGTATAACAACAGACACATAGGCTAATGGCATAGCATAGAGAACCCTGAAATAAATACATGCACATATACTTTTTTGTCAAACTTGCCAGGTGTGTACAATGGGGAAAGTCCCTTCAATAAATGTTGTTGAGAAGCCATATATCCTCAAGGCAAAGAAAAAAAATCAGAACCCATGTTTTATACCAGACTCAAAATTAACTAACTTGATTTTTTTCATCCTCCCTTCTGTTACCAGGGATTAAAACTGGGGACTTATTTTTATTAGGCACATTCTCACCTCTGTCTGTGATAAATTCTAAACCCCACATAAAATCAGCAGAAAATATATTAAAGATAAAGGAAAGTCTCAGAAGGATGAGGGCCTTAGTCCTGAGGAGATCACTAGAACACCCAGAAGAAAACACAAGGATAAACTTCTCCACATTGACCTTGGTCATAAATTTTGGACAAAACACCAAAGAATAGGAAAAAATATGCCCTTTGGATGATATTGAACCAAAAGCTTTCTAAATATAAAAAGGCAATTACAACACGAAAAGGTATCCCGCTGAAGGCAGAGAATATTTGGCATTTATGTATCTGATAAGGGACTAAATTTTAAAATTAAGGGACCTTGCCACCCACATATACCACATGATGCAGTTCCCAGCTGGTGTCTTGGAACTATAGGACCTCACATAACATACAAACAAACAAACTAGCTTGACTTAAACAAGGGTCATCGACATTTCAAGGACAAGCAAATATGCAAAAAGCATTTAAAAATGTGTTAAACATCATTAATCTAGCTGGGTGTGGTGAAGCACACATATAATTTCAGTACCCTGGGGGCTAGCCTGGGCTACACAGAGAGATCTTGTCTCAACAACACAGAGAGATCTTGTCTCAACAACAACAACAGCATCATCACTGATCATCAGCTTGACAATTTGAGTTTGATCCCCCAAACCCACATAAAAATGGAAGGAAAGAATCCACTCCACAAAGTTATCTCTGACTGCCACATGTGTGCCATGGCATGACTTTATGCTAACCCCCTAACCTCTGTACCCCAATGTCCTCCTTTCAGTTAGTACTTCTAAAAGTAAGGGAGGAGAACAGTGTAAAAATATGTGGAAAACACCCACAGCTAAACACTGAACGGAACCCCTGGAACCCAGTGACAGAGAGAGAGGAGCCATGAGCAAATGGGTAAAGAATGGGCTGGTGAAACCAGCAGACACAGCTGACCTGAACAAGGGGGAGCTCTTGGACCCCCTGAATGTGAGAGTCAGTGAGGAGGCCTGGGCAACCTATGGGGCCCTGGGCAGTATATCAGTATTTATCCCTGCCATACAAATGGACTTCGTGTGTCCATAACACAAAGAGAAATGCTCTCTCAGCCTGGACTCTTGGGGTAGGGCCTGAACCCAGCCCTGAACAAAATGACAGACTCTGGATATCCCCTATGTGGAAGGGAGTAGGGATAAGGTGGGAGGATGTGGGAGGAGGGGAGGGAGAGAGAACTGGGATTGACATGTGAAGCAAGCTCTTTTCTAAAAAAATGTAATAAGCCGGGCGGTGGTAGCGCACGCCTTTAATCCCAGCACTCGGGAGGCAAAGGCAGGCGGATCTCTGTGAGTTCAAGACCAGCCTGGTCTACAAGAGCTAGTTCCAGGACAGTCTCCAAAGCCACAGAGAAACCCTGTCTCGAAAAACCAAAAAAAAAAAAAAAAAAAAAAAAAAGGAATAAAAATAATGAAAAAACAAACAAAATATGTGGAAACTTCTGGAAAGTCTTTACTCTCGTGGAAGGAACAGTTGTATGCCAGAAAAGTGTGTAACATTCTTGCTAATTTTAAACTGTATTTTAGAGTATTGCTCAGAGATTTTGGGGTGTATTATTTTAATTATCCTAATTAAAACAAAAAAGTTAAAACAGGGGGAAAATAACAGACCTAAGGGGAAATGGGGTGACCTTGGTCTTAAGCTTTTTCTTTTCTTTTCTTTTTTTTTTTGCTTCTTCCTTTTCTTTATTTCCTTTTGGTTCTGGGAATTGAACTCAGGACTTGCTGAATGCTAAGTACACATTACCACAGAGCTCTAGCCTAGTCCTGGGTACAAACTTTGAGTTGTGGAATGAGTAAATTCCAGATCTAATATACAGTATGAGTGGTGGTCTATGTGGTTAAAAGACCATGTGAAGGGTTTGGACCACTGTAGTAACATTGACCTTTGCTTGAGGAATTCAGGGACTATATCATAAAATAGGCATCATTTCCATTTTTTTTTTTTGCCATTGTAGAAATGTATAGGTGTTTTCTGTTTGTGGCTTGGTTAGAAATATTCCAGGAAACTGGAACATGAAATGTGTGGGAAATTAATTAGACATATGTTTACATTCTTGACAATCACTATCAGCATTTAAGTCCCTGGAGAGGAAGGAAACTTTTTTTTTGTCTTGGATACTCAACAGTGTAGTTTAGCGTCTCCACACAAAGCACAGTTGTTTTATAAAGCTCAGCCAGAGTGGAATATGGCAGGGTTGAGGTGTGGCTGGACCATGCTGTAGCAGGACTGTCAAGTAATGTCTGGATTTTATCCAGCAAAGGCAATGCACCGAAAGGGTGACCGAGTCCTTTAAAAGCAGGTTGTAATTCATTACTAGGTTGTAAAAGTGAATTGGGACTGGCATTGTGTGTGTGTATGTGTGTGTGTGTGTGTGTGTGTGTGTGTATGCATATGTTCCCATGGATGTATGCACATGCACGTGGAGCCTAGAGGTAAACCTCATAGTTTTTGAGATAGGATTTCTTCCTTAGCTTCGAATTTGTTTTGCTAGGCTGACCGCCAGTGAGATTCTACGATCTATATGTCTGTGCCCAGTATCTCCAGTACTGGGATAAAGGACATACCACACTTGGCTTTTTAAATTTTTATTACTTGTACGTGTGCTGCAGCATGGTCAGTGTTGTGGGAGTCAGTTTTCTTTCTAGTATGTGGGTTCTAGGGACCAAATGGAGGTTAGCAGGCTTGATAGCAACCAACTTTACCCAATGAGCCATCTTCCTGGCTTCTTGTGGTTTGTGATCTAAACTCGGAGCCTCATGCTTGATAGGTGGGCACTATATCAACTGAGTCATCTCCCCAGCTCTGGAAGCAGTACTGTTTTGTGTTCTTTCGAGGCTTTGGAGCCTATCCTGGAACTAGCTCTTGTAGAGCAGGCTGGTCTGGAACTCAGAGATCTGCCTGCCTCTTTCTCCCGAGTGCTGGGATTAGAGGTGTGGGTCACCACCACCTGGCTGGAAGCAGTACTGTTAAAAGGTGATGCATATGTGTAGAGGATAATGTCTTGTACGGATATAAAATTATGTACTAATTCCTTTTTAGAACAGAAATCTTTTATTTTTATTTCATGGGCATTGGTGTTTTGTCTTCACTTACGTCTGTATGAAGGTGTCAGATATTCTGAAGTTACAGTTTAAGCTACCATGTGGGTACTGGTAATTGAACTCGGGTTCTCTGGAAGAGGAGCCAGTGCTCTTTAACTAATGAGCCATCTCTCTAGCCCCTATTTAATTTATGTACATATTTGACCACTGTGTTCTGATGCAAAATGCTTTTTCATCTGGGTCCTAGCAAAACATTTTTAAGGGGGTGAAGGGACACTGTTTTAGTGGTACAAAGCTTGATGTTTAGGTTGCTTTTGGTAGCAATTAAAAGAAATTCCAGTCTCGAATGGCAATAATCACACAAAAAATTAGTTATAACTAGGATTGCAGTTTGGGAGCACTTCTACTTGTTAGCTTTTAATCTGTCATTTCACTGCTATCTTCAGCCTGATGTCTTACACCACAGGGAGCTGTAATGAAATGTGGTAGTTTCAGTGTACTGCAGAACACTGTAGATATATCTTGTTTGACAAAGAAATGATTTTAGGAATGGGGGTGGTTAGAGGAGCCATAAACATTTGTGTACAGATTTATGGAGTTAACAGTGGAGTCTCTGGGTGATAGGGACCAAAAAGTGGTTAAAGGAGGGAGCTTTGCCAGGGATACCACCCAAGTCTGCTCTATGCATTTGAAGCATGAAATCTAGAGGGCTCCTTGTAGGTTGAACAGCAAGCAAGATACCTGGTGAGAAGGTAGCATGAGGGATCTGGATTCTGTACCATAGAAAATGTGCTACCAGAGACCCAAAAGGTAACTATGATCAGATTCCTATCAGTACAGCTTTTTATCTAGGGCTTCCCGCTAGGGAGAATCGCATATTTGTGAATGGAGATAAAGTAGGACAGGACTCCACTAGAAAGATAGAAGGAAATAGTTACTGGCTTAAAAAAAAAATAGGTATTGGGTTCATAGTGCCCATGTTTTAGTAAATGTGCTTAGGTTTTTGCTTTTTTGTTTTTGGGGTGGGTAAGGCACATTACTTTGTCAATTTTATTGTAAAGAACTGAAACTCAACATGGACAATCTTTCTTTCAAAATGATGGGGGGGGACCTCTCTTTGCTTTGGAATTTAAGCAGTGTCTATTCAAGGCATATTTTACCTGCTGAGATAAGGTATTTACTAACACAGGCAGATTATTTAGTTCATATCCTAGGATTTGTCAACTTTTTGAGGCCAGATTATTAAAGACACAGTGTCCCACACCATTTTGAGCTCCTTGATGGCAGGTACTTCACATTTGGCCAGGGCCAGATTTATTGCAAACATTTTCAAAGCATGATATCTATAGTGTGTAAGGTGATGCTGGGGACTGGGGCTGGGGGGTAGAGAGATGGCTTAGCAGGTAAAAGCAATTGCCATTAAGTCTGCTGACCTGACTTTGCTACCCAGGAACCACAGGCTGGGAGAAATGACTTGGGAAAATTGTCCTCTGGTTCCCATCTGCATCCCGCTCCCTCACAAAAAGTAAAGTTTAGGCAAACAGTAAAGCTCCAAAAGGATGTATTTCTGGGAATTCAAAGGAAAATCTTTCGGAACCTATTCACAATCCACCTATTGCTAAGTCTTTAAGATTTGGTTTTAAGGGCTTTTCCTAGAACAAGTCTACCTGGGATGAATGCACATAAAAAGGGTAAAGCCTTACAAAGCAATGTGTTAAACTTTAAGGGAAGAGGGAGAGCTCTGCTGGGATTAAGGTGAATTAGTCTAGGCAGCTGCAGGGAAAACTGCACCAGAACAGCTATGTGACTGAAGCTGCCTTCCTACCTCAGGCTTTGCATCAAGTCTTCAGGGCAGGAGTGAGAACCTCACACACCTTCCCATGACTGCCCCGTCAAGCCTCCGAACTACAGAATGGCAGCCAGGACGGGTTATGTCTATAGTACCCAGTAGAGATAAACAAGGTCTTTGCATCTCTCATGACCCAGCTATTCTGAAACCGGATTTCCTCTTTCCGAGTTCCCACAGAGGTCCACTTTTTACAACAAAAGCATCCAGGAAATTCCCAGCAGGCTTAACTTTCTAATGCTTCACTCTGCATCAGCCTTCCTCTTCACACCCTCCACCAAGAGGAAGGAACTTATCTGGAAGGCCAACATCCTGTCAGATGCCTACACCCCATCTATGTGCAGGGCGGTGGTGCATCTATTTGAGTCCACATTCAACACCCATTCAGACGTTGAGGGAAACACATAAACGGAAGTAACCTTGCCTAAAAACAATGCTTGCGGTATCCCCGTTCACTTTTAGGGATACCAGGTTATTTAAAGCTTCCCTTACACAGGTTGCTACTTATCAGGAAGCAATCTCTTGGGATCAAACACTTCTCCCATAGTAGCCTGTTAAAATACTGTCAAGGAGGGGGAAGAGGTTCAGGTGTCTCCCACCCCTCCTGTAGATCTACCAGCTGCCAAGGGAGGGAAATTTTCTTCAGAATAGCCATTGGTAAGACACCCACCCACCCACGAAAGTGGAAGGGGGACAGGTGCAAAGGAACAAGACAGACAATGGTATGTGTGGTGGTGAATATGATCAAAATACATAACTTACATCATAAAAACCAAACAAAAGGGGCTGGAGAGAGTTTAATTCCCAGCAACCACACGGTAGCTCACAACCACCTATAATGGGATCTGATGCCCTCTTCTGGCCTGCAGACAGACATATAGATAGAGCACTCATACCAAAACAAATCAAAAACCAAAAGAACCAAAGAGGCAGGGTGGTGGCGATGCACACACCTTTAATCCCTGCACTTGGGAGGCAGAGGCAGGCAGATCCCTGAGTCCCATGTCAGCCTGGTCTACACAGCCAATGCCATGATAGGCTCCAAAGTTACACAGAGAAACCCTGTTTTGAAAAACAAGAACAACAACAACAACAAAAAAAACCCAAAACCAAAAAGAAATCCCACCGGGCAGTGGAGGCGCACGCCTTTAATCCCAGCACTAGGGAGGCAGAGGCAGGCGGATCTCTGTGAGTTCGAGGCTGGGCTGGACCAACAGCCTCCAAAACAATACAGAGAAACCCTGTCTCATAAAAACCAAAAAAAAAAAAAAAAAAAAAAAAAAAAAATCCCAAGGGGTGGGTTTTCTGGGCTGGATATTAACCATAGTCACCACTAGTTTGGAATCAAGAGATACGGGGCCCACTTAAGTAAGTGTTAAGATAAGCAAACTGCGCCAGGTGTGGTGGCACGCGCCCTTTTAATTCCAGCATTCAGGAGGCAGAGGCAGGGCAGTCTGATTTAGTTTCAGGACAGCCAGGATCACAGAGGAAACCCTGTCTCAGAAAGATAAAAAAAGATAAGCAACCAGCCCTGTGTGGTGGCGAACACTTGAAGGCCGAGCACTGGGGAAGCAGGACAGGAGGACTGCAGAACGTTTTGGATGCAGCCTGAATTACAATAGCAGGACTTCCCAAACCGGGCAGTGGTGGCGCACACCTTTAATCCCAGCACTTGGGAGGCAGAGGCAGGTGGATCGCTGTGAGTTCGAGGCCGGGCTGGACCGACAGCCTCCAAAACAATACAGAGAAATCCTGGCTCGTAAAACCACCCCCCCCAAAAAACCCAACAAAACAATAGCAGGACTTCCCTCCCACACCAAGAAGCCAAGCAAAACTGGACCTAAGATTCAAAACCCAAGCTGTGAATTTACTATCTTAGGTGGCTGAGCATCTGGATGCCTCTCACTTTCCAGAAATCCTAGGGGAAGACAAGAAAATCAACTTCATATATCCACATCAGAAATTTATCTACTGTGCAAAGAGAGGACCATGACTTGGCAGGAAGGTCTGGCCCCGGTTTCCACTGTCCACTTGACAATGCTGCTTCCAGTTCTCACACATTACAAGAGCCTTGTACTTTCCAGCTTCAGTTAAGTCTTCGGTGTTTGAGCCCTGTGGGAGCCGTCGAGACTTGCTTCCTGGTTATGGCGCAGGTCCTGCTGCAGACCTAGTAGCAGCTGGTTCAGGAGAGTAAGGTTGCTGTCTCTGCGAGGCACTGGCAGGGGAGGAAGGCAGTTCCCTTTATATTCGATCACTGCCATCTTGGCCCGATCTTGCTCCTTACTATTCGGGATCTGCAGCATTCTTGTGTAGCTCCCATTCTGACCTTGGAACCGAGGCGCTAGTACTTTAAACAGCTTTGGGATTAAGTCCTTCTCCTAGATGGGGAGAATTAATCAGAAGACAACAGTCACAACAGCAGAGGCATCTAACTCTCGATTATTCCCCGAGGTAGGGTTCAAACAGTCTTCAGAGGCGTTCCCCACCAGCCAATCATGTATCAAGTTACCCAGAACCACTTAGAGGGAGTTGAGCAGGTGCACATCCTTTTCCGGTTCAAATAAGAGAAACATTCGCCTAAGGTAGTTCCATAACAGTGGCATACAAGCGAATACCCTGCCTTACATCTACCCGGTGCCCGGTCCTCTAGCGATTCCTTCCCCACCAGCAAGGCAGGGAGCACTCACCGTGAGCCAGAAGTCAGCCATGCGCATGGCTCGTTCGTTGGTGTCTCCTAGCTTTCCATAGTCGATGAGCTGTGAGAACAAAACAAACATCACGAATGCAACACGGAGCAAGAATCGGGGCACCCACCTTAGTCTTCTAACGTCTTACCTTCATCCAGTCACCCCACGCTAAGCTAATTCAGGGCGCTCCCAACTCCGCAGCCCCAACCCAGCCTTCCATCTGCAGCAGCGCGGGAGCAACGTGCTCGGCTGACGGACGGGACTCACTTCCGCGGAGAGGTTTCCCAGCCTGGCCCTAACCCTCGCGCGCACACACACGGCCAGCGCGGCCGCGGCTCTCACCTTCTCCGCGTAGCCCCTCATCTCGTCCACGCGTGCCCATGACGCCTCGATGCGTTCGTGGCGCACTAGGCCCGTGAGCAAGTTCCGCAGCAGGTGGATGCGAGACTCGGGGCCGAGGCCCAGGCGGCGGTAGACGCGGCCGTGGGAGACCGCGGCGGCGAGCGACAGCCTCATGTCCCCACTTGAGTCCCACCTCTCGGGGTGGGTGGGGCGGGCGGAAAGGGAAACTACGGCGGCGGAGGGGCGGAAACAACTCCCGGCGGAGGCATGCGCAGTAGCGCGGCGCGTGGCAGACGTGTGTGTGTGTGTGTGTGTGTGTGTGTGTGTGTGTGCGCGCGCGCGCGTGCGCGTCAGGGTCTGCCTAGCTGGCAGTCTGCGGGAGGGCGGGGCAGACGTGCTGACGTTTCTGGAGCGGCGGGCTGGGCGAGCCTCGGGGACTGCGGCTGCTCGGTGGCGAGCCGGGGATCTCAGCGCCCCCTGGCGGGTTGCTCTTGCGCTGCGGCAGCAGGCTAGCGCGTTCTCGGCGACGGCGACGTCGCCGTCTGGGTGGAGCGTGCCTGGAACTGCGTGTGAGGGGTGGGGCCTTTGTGGGATGTGGCCCTCTTGCCTGAGGAGATGTTGGCTAGGCCGGCCTTCTGAGAGTTTTAGTTTAAAAACCCAGTTTTCATTAGTGGCAGTGAGCTGAATGATGTCCAGGAAAGTCACAAATATTTCACACTTTATTGATGTAAATAAAAATTTAGCTAGATATTTAGTACTAAAAGCTAAAATAATGGAAAATACTTTAACTTAAAAAAATTATTCTGCTCTTAAACAGTACATCCTGACCACAACTTCCCTTCCCTCCATTCCTCCCACACACCCAACATCCTCTCTTCCCCAGAACCCCCCTCCCCAAAAAAAAGATCTGGTCTTCTAGGGACTTCAAACACTTTGCAAGAAGCTCCAAGGGGAGGGACCCAACGGAGGCCTCCAACCTGGGCTCTCTCTCTGCCTAATGTCTGGCTGTGGGTCTCTGTCTACATCTGCTCCCGTCAATTGCCAGAGGCAGCCTCTCTGATGATAACTAGATCAGTCACTGATCTATGAATACAGCAAAATATCATTACTAATCATTTCATTGGTTTCTTTGTCAGTCATGTTTGGTTCTACCATAGGTCTCTGGGCTAAGAAAAACTCTTTTTTTGGTTTTTCGAGACAGGGTTTCTCTGTGGCTTTGGAGGCTGTCCTGGAACTCGCTCTGTAGACCAGGCTGGCCTCAAACTCACAGAGATCCGCCTGCCTCTGCCTCCCGAGTGCTGGGATTAAAGGCGTGCGCCACCAACGCCCGGCCCTAAGAAAAACTTTTACTTAAAAAAATTATTTTCTCTCTGTGTGTATTTCCTCCCATGCTAGCTCAACATCTTTTTTTTTTTTTTCCAAGACAGGGTTTCTCTGTATTGTTTTGGAGGCTGTCGGACCAGCCCGGCCTGGAACTCACAGAGTCAACATCCTTACTGTAAGTGTTTCGGGCGGAACAGGATGGAATAGGAGTGAGTCAGGTATACTGGAACTCGGGAGTCACAGAATACTGAGTGTTTGAGTGTTACACAGCTCAGATGGAAAGGTATCCTGGAGCTCGGGAGCCAAGGACTACCACAGGTTGCAGTAAGCTTAGCTGTTTACAGCCCTGCCTCAGAGAAAGGCTTCCCAGTGTATCCGCTAGGCTCTGGCAGGACAGGGTCTTCCAGCTGGGGATGTTTGCCCAGTGTAGCAGTTTTGCTGGGCAGGAGGCTTCTCGGGAGAAGTTGCTACAGTTCAGCTCTGCTCCCTGAGAGCAGAGAGCAGGGAGCAGGGAGCAGAGTGTAACAACTCTGCTCTGCAAAGGGAAGGTTTCCCCGGGCAAAAGTGTTACAGCCCTGCTTGCTCTGCTCTGCCCAGGGTCGCCTCTGTTCCTTCGATGCAAAAGAAGATCTTCACCCAAAGCTCATCGAAGGGGTTTATTGGAAGGAAGCAGCTGGACCAGCCAAGCTGAACATACACAGGGTTTATATAGGGATTCTTGGGGGCAGGGAAGTTTTTCCAGGATAGGGATTGGTCCGATTTCAGTGCTGAGCTCAGATTGGCTAGAGCTCTGCTCGAGGATTGGTTAGTTTTCTGCACAGGATTAAGGTCAGATTTGGCTCTGGTTTCAGGGCCAAAGTGTGTTTCTTTTTCTGGTCCTTTTTAGCCTTTTGGCTCCAATTTTAGGGCAAGGGTGCATTTCTTTCACTGACTCAGATTCCAGGGACAAAGTGTGTTCCTTTGGCACTGGTTTCAGGGTCAGGGTACATTTCTTTGGTTCTGCTCAGGGTGTGTTTCTTTGACTGGTCCCTTTCCCCTACACTTACTGCTCTCTGAAAACAGTTTTATGGGAGGAATTGGGTGAAAACACAGTCTACCTCTAATGTCTAACAAAATGATGGTCATATTAAGGATTATTAAAAATGAATGTGCTGCAATAGGAGTTGCTATAAAATTGAGGGCAGCAACAAATAAAAACACATTACAAATGGAAAGAAGGAAATTTTAAGATAGTTTGATTTTAGAAAAATAAATTTCTGATCATGTACAATATGAAGTCGAGTTGGCCCAGGGCTTAAGAGGGACTCAGAGTTTGATGGGATCAACATAACCCTTCATATGGTGTTTCACTCTGGAAATAGTGACAAGCTGTTTCTAATTTGGCTTACATTCTTCATGGTATTCTGTCCCCTCCCTGTTTCATTTCCGTGTATTATTAGTGAGGTGAACTGCCTGTTGCTGAAATTGTAAGGTCCTTCAAGGTCAGAGAGGAACTAATTCATGCATTTGGCTTTCTTTGTCTTGCCTCCACCATCAATCCAGTACTCTACTTTTCTGTTTCTCTCAAGACTTAATAGATTAAAAAAATTTGGTGTTCCTTGATAATCTCACCTTTACTTAGAAAAATTATCTTTTCATCTTTCATTTGAAAGAAAATATTTTATCACACCTCAATATCAAATATTTCATTTGTTGTGCTTTTATGTGGTGCATAACCTTTTACTGCCAGGTCTCGATCCATTTCCCCTTTCTGTGAGCTTGAATTCAGAAATGTCATCCATTGCATTGTTTGTAGACTATCTGATTTGCTTTAGATCCTTCCCCTTACCCTAGCTGATGTATTTCTTCACCACTGAAGTTGGATTTTTCCTTTATTCCCTTCTGACCTATTTTTTCCTGACCATGACCAGTAAGAACTTGTAACCAATTCCCCTAAATGAACACACCAAATTCTACCCACCCCACTTCTTGGGACTGTGGGTGTCATGTTCTCTAGTCTACTTCCTGTTTCCTGGGGATGATGACATCCTTAGGGAACCCTGAGAAAAGTGGGATAATGATCAAGTCCTGGGAGAGCTATCTGTGTTGTTTGTTTTCTAGTCTCTGTATAATGGGAAGGTGTAGGGCTTATCTGAAGTCCTGGCTAGAGTAGTCTGTGAGGCTGGGCCATCTCATGTCGCAGCTTTGAAGTTGTTCTGAATGCAAATTTTTGAAGAAACTGCAACTGAGGCATTCTGAGAGGCTGTATCATCTGGGATGTTTGCCTTTTTTCAGATGAGATTGGGCATGTTCAGGGTTGTATGGCCATAGATGCTACTTGTCTTTTTCATTGGTGTCTGGTCCTTTCCTTCTGAAAATAATAAACTTTTAAAAGTAACACACATATCTGCATTAACACAAATATGGATCCTGTGGTGTGCACAATTCAGTTAAAGATGATTTTCTGTTTTATGTTTGAGCAGGTAAAATACAACTGTCAGTTTTATAAGTCTGCTTGGATTTCATAACCAAACCAAAATATAAATCTCCATCCATTGTTGGAGTATCCTGTACTTAAGGTTGCAGTATACCATGTCTGGACAGCTCTCTGGGCTCAGCCCAAAATGGAGGACTCCCTTTCCAGCAGGTCTCCCTGCCTACCTGGATAGTATCTCTAGGTTTGGATGCCTGACCTTTTCTGGAAGTTGTCCCTAAGCCTGGATGCCTGACTTATCTCAAGTGAGACCTTTGGCATAGATACCTGCAGATGCTTTTCCCCTCCTGCCCATATGATAATTAGGTTTTGTGCTTTCACAACTGTGTCGCCAAATGCAGATTAGGTGATGTCCCATCTGCTGTTTCCATCCTATATATTTCTCTTCGCTCTGGAATAAAGGTGAGCTGTAACACTGAAAACTGTCTCCTGGAAATCTTCTTTTGTCATACCCACAAGCCATGTGAACCCTGTTCCCTACTTCTGCTCCCTTCTCCTCCATGGACCAGTGGCCAATGATCCTCCCGAGGAAGGGGACCCACAATCCATGCCATATGAAAGGATGTCACTTAATAATAACTCATGAGGACTCTGTAGCCAACAAGATTTACCAAGTTTCATCTAGTATCAGAGCTGTTCCCATGTCAAGGGATCAGCATATATGTCACCTGTCCTGTAGTTTTTCTAGGTTTCTTCTGTCATGTCTGCAGCCAAGATTTTCAGGAGGTCTCTCCTGGTCAAATCTGGTCTTTATTAATTGTGAAGGAATCCATAGTTTTTTGTTTCCTATAGAAACAAAGGCATAACCTTTCTCCCAGTTCAACACATTTTTTGACTCTTCCCATTTTTTAAATGTGCATTAGTGTTTTGTCATGGGAAGTTTTGGGTCCCCTGAAACTGGATTTGCAGACAGTTGTGAGCTGCCACATGGGTGCTGGGAATTGAACCTGGGTCCTCTGGAAGAGCAGTCTAGTGTTCTTAACCTCTGAGCCATCTCTCTAGTCCCTTGACTTCCATTCTAAAGTTAAGACATCTGTGGTGATATATTGTTTATGATCCAATAAAGCCACTGGAGATCAGAATGCAAAGCCAGCCACACTCATTGGCTATAGAAGTTGGGCACTTCTATATCTCAGGACTCAGGAGACAAAGGCAGATGGATCTCTGTGAGTCTAAGACCACCCTTGGCTACACAAGAGTGAGTTAGTCTAAAAGAGCCCAGACCTTTAATCCCAGCACTAGAGAGGTACATAAGGAAGAAGCAAAGGGTCTCATGTGGAAATTAGTCTCCAGCCACAAAGAGGACAGGAAGAAGTTTAGTTTCCACTCACAGGGAAGACAGGGTTTCCATTTCAGCCTTGGTAAAGGTAAGAGCTACTGGCTAGCTTCGTGTCCTCTCTCTCTCTCTCTCTCTCTCTCTCTCTCTCTCTCTCTCTCTCTCTCTCTCTCTCTCTCTCTCTCCCTCTTTTTGAGACAGGGTTTCCCTATGTAGCTTTCTCCTGGAACTCGATCTATAGAGATCCACCTGACTCTGCATCCTGAGTGCTGGGATTAAAGGCGTGTGCCACCAATGCCCGGCTCTCATTCTTATGTGGTTTATTCTTTTTATATTACTATATTCTCTGTTTAAAGACTTTATTATATATATCTGTATATATATGTATGTATTATATATATGTATATATATGTATATATATATAATATATATATGTACCCATTTTCTTTTCTTTCTTTTCCACGTAAGTACATTTTCAAGCACACCGTAACCTGTGGCCTGGACATGGCACATGCGCGCGCGCGCGCGCGTGTGTGTGTGTGTGTGTGTGTGTGTGTGTGTGTGTGTGTGTGTGTGTGTATCTGCAGCGTTTTTCTGGACATCACATGGTGGCACTGCTTAGCACATGGTACTGGTGGCTGGCTCTACCTTCTTTGGGTCCGGGAGGCAGGGGCAGGCAGCTCAGGGGACCATACCTCTCCAGGCCTTAAGCAGCCTACCTGAGACTATGGTTGCCATGAAGTCACGTGCAACTCATGTTCAGAACTTTTTAAAGTTTTCTCAGGGCCTATGTAAATTTATGGACTATGTATTGGGCACCAAATGTAGTCAGACTTTCTTGTGGGCCTCGAGTTCCAAATAGTGACACAGAAACTTACTTATTAATTATGAAAGCTTGGCCTCTAGTTTAGTCTTATTCCCAACTAGCTTTTACAACTTACATTAACCCGATTCTATTAATCTGTGTCCTGCCATGGGGCCTTTTACTTTTCCTCCACTCTTATATCCCTTGCTCTATGTCTTGCAAGCATCTCCCCCATGCACCTGGATTCATTTCCTGAGTTCCTCTCTCTCCCCTGAAATCCCACTTATTCTGCAACAGATCTAGTGGTGGGTTTTATAATTACTATACTTTTAAAGTATTGGTGGACATTAACTATATTTTGAGGTATTTATAACAGCTGTTAATTGGTAGGAAAATTACTGACTTATACTGGTGAAGTACAATTGTTAGTAATAGTATTGTGGTTTGTTACCCACATACAAAATGAAAAAAGACTTACATTTCATTTACAAGTCAATAAAAACAAAGTTCCCCACCCAAGTTCATGAACTTACTGAATTTTATTCAATGACCCTTTTGGTTCTGTGGCCTCCGTGTTAGAAGCAACTGCATTATTGTGCATATGCAAGAACTGAGGAAGACCCCTTTGAAAAAAAGCAAAAAGAAACTACATTTTGGGAAGTGAAGAACTATATTACATTCTAGCATAGCTCAGCAATATTCAAGTGTGTACATCTACCCTAATAACACTGGCTTTCATTTACTCAGCCAATGTGCATAAGAACTTACAGTGATGTTGGGGATTCACTGGGCAACTGCCTTTTTATCTGTTATAATCTAATGGGCAGCTAAACATCCAACAAACATGGCCGTTTTATATGCATAGAAAGGGACAGTGTATAACAGGTGAATTTAAACTAGTTTAGTAGGTCAGGGAAGGCTTTGATGACAGAGTGGTGACCAAGCTGGAATCTGAAGACAATTTAGAGTCAGCTTGATGAAAAGTAAAGGAGTGGTATTCTAACTGAAAGAAATCCTATTGTAAGTAATGCCTGTATTAAGTACATTTTTTAAAACTTTGCATTTCTAAGTGGCCCACCAACTTTTTTTTGCTATTAATCATTGCTGAATTTGAATTCATTTTATTTTCCTATGTTAAATTCTTTTAAGGATAAATTAAGTACTTAAGAATTGTCCTGTCCATATATATATTACCTGTATTTTCAATGACAATTTTAACAACTATGACAAATTTGTAAAATAAATTATCACAAAATTTAAAATACTTTATTTTGCTCTGTTTATGATAACAAAATTAACATAACCAAAGCATAAAGTCAATTGCAATGCAAATTTCATTTTTATATACATATTTCAGTGGTGGAGAAGCAATGTATATAACACATAAACTTGACTAAGAGATTTCAAAAAGAACATGTAAAGAATTCTTAAGGCAAGGCATGGTGGTGCACACCATTAATCCTAACACTCTCGAAACAGAGACAGGCACATCTGTTTGAGGCTAGTCTGGTCTACACAGTGAATTCTGGACCAACCAGTGAGACCTTTTCTCAAAGACATAATAAACAAACAAATTATTAAGAAAGCACAAAATGACATCAGTGATTTATTAAGTTAATATCCATATAATCAGTAAAACATGAACACAGTCAACTTTATTATTAATAAGGTATATGTGTACTGAACTAATACTTTATATTCCAGAATGGCTAAAATTAAAAAGAATGATAAGGCCAAATGCTGGTGATATAAAAAAAAAAACAAGAATTTTCATCCATTACTGGTAAGAACAGAAAGTGTTACAGATACTTTTAAATAATGTTTCTATAAGTATTTTGCACACATCTATGACACACACACACACACACACTTCCATTAGGTATAATTAGGAGTAGATTTCCTGAAATTTCTCTATTTTTATATTTATTTACTTTTAAAATTTCATTTTATATTCCAGCCAAAATTCTCTCTCCCACCCCTTCTCCCACCTCCCCTCACCTCCCCCCAACCCACACCCCATCCACTCCTCCCAACAGGTGAGGGCCCCCATGGGGAGTTGACACAGTTTGGCACATTAACTTTGGGCAGGACCAAGCCCCTCCCCCTGTGTTAAGTCTGATTTTGGCATCCCCTCATAGGGAATAGGCTTCAACGAGCTAGCTCATGCACCAGGGACAGATCCTGGTCCTACTTCTAGAGGCCACAAGCTTCACAACTATCCCCCAAATACAGAGGGCTTAGTTTGGTCCCATTGAGGCTTCACAGCTGTCAGTCCAGAGTTCATGAGTTTTCAGGAGCTTGGTTCAGCTGTCTCTGTGGATTTTTCCATCATGATCTTACTCATGTATTCTCTCCTCCATCTCTTTGACTGTATTCCTGGAGTTTGACTTGGTGCTTGGTTGTGGATTTCTGCATCTGATTCCACCAACTACTGGTTAAGAAGGCTATATGAAAATAGTTGGGGTATTCACCTGTCTGATTACAGGGGAAGGCCAGTTTGGGCACCCTCTTCACTATTCCTAGGAGTCTTAGGTGGGTCATCCTTGAGGATTCTTGGAAATTTCCCTAGCACCAGGTTTCTCTCTAACCTCATACTGGCTCTCTCTATCAAGGCATTTCTTTCCTTGCTGTCCCTCTCCATCTGTCCTGCCCCCCACCATCCCATTTCCTCATGTTAAATTCCCTATTCCCTTCACTTTAGTGACCCCCTTGCTCCCAGTTTATCCAGGAGATCCGTATGTCCCTCTTAGTATTCTTGTTACCTAGCTTTTCTGGAGTTGTGTATTGTAGTCTGGTTATACGTTGCTTTATATCTAATATCCACTTACGATTGAGTACATACTGTGTTTGTCTTTCTGGGTCGGGGTTGCCTCAATCAGGATGTTTTTGTCTAGTTCCATTCATTTGCCTGCAAATTTCATGATGTCATTGTTTTTTACAGCTAATACTCCATTGAATAAATGTACCATATTTTCTTTATCCATTCTTTGGTTGAGGAGCATATAGGTTGTTTCTGGGTTTTGGCTATTACGAATAATACTGCTGTGAACATTGTTGAGCAAGTGTCCTTGTGGTATGATTGAGCATCCTTTGCATAAATGCCCAAGAGTGGTATTGATGGGTCTTAAGGTAGATTTATTCCCAATTTTCTGAGAAACCGCCATACTGATTTCCAAAATGGCTGTACAAGTTTGCACTCCCACCAGCAATGGAGGAGTGTTCCCCTGATTCCACATCCAACATAAGTTGTCCTCATTATATTTGATCTTAGCCATTTTGACAGGTGTACAATTGTATCTTTGAGTCATTTTGATTTGCATTTCCCTGATGACTAAAGATGTTGAGCAATTCCTTTAATGTCTTTCAGCCATTTGAGTTTCTTCTGTTGAGAATTCTCTGTTTAGCTCTGTACCCCATTTTAAAATTGGATTATTTTATATGTCTAGTGTCTTGAGTTCTTTATATAGTTAAATATATATATAAATATAAATAAATATATAAATTTATAAATATATAAAGATATATATAAATATATCTTTATGTACTTTGGAGATCAGCTTTCTGTCAGATTGGTGAAGATCTTTTCCCATTCTGAAGGCTGTTGTTTGTCTTATTTACTTTGCTGTTTTTGCCTTACAGAAGCTTTTCCATTTCAGGAGGTCCCATTTACTGATTGTTGATTTCAGTGTCTGTGCTACTGATGTTATATTTAGGAATCTATACTTCAAAAACCTGCATTCCGCAAATTTGGAAAAATGTAAAGAAATGGACAATTTTCTGGATAGGTACCATGTTCCAAAACTAAATCAAGGCAAGATAAACAAATTAAATAGACCTACAACCCCTAAGGAAATAGAAGCAGCCATTAAAATCTCCCAACCAACAAAAGCCCAGGCCCAGATAGCTTCAGCACAGAATTCTACCAGAATTTCAAAGAAGAGCTAATTCCAATACTCCTCAAATTGTTACACACAAAAGAAACAGAAGGAACATTGCCAAAATCCTTCTATGAAGCTACAGTTAGCCCAAACCACACAAAGATGCTACAAAGGAAGAGAACTACTGACCAACATCCCTCATAAACATTGATGCAAAAATACTCAATGAAATACTGGCAAACAGAATCCAAGAACATGTCAAAAAAATCGCTCACCATGATCAAGAAGACTTCATTGTTTCCACTGAGAAATTGGGTGTAATTATGATATTTTTTCCTTTATATGTCACTTGGCCTTTTTCCTTTGCAGATCTTAATATTCTTTTTTTTATTCTGTAAGTTTACTGTTTTGAGTATTATATGGTGATGGGATTTTTATCTTGGTTCAGTCTATTTGGTGTTCTATAAGCTTCTTGTACTCTCTTAGGCATGTCCTTCTTTAGGTTTGGAAAGTTTTCTTTCATGATTTTGTTGAATATATTTTCTGTGCATTTGAGATGGACTTCTTCTATACCTATTATTCTTAGGTTCAGTTTTTTCACGATGTCCCAAATTTCCTTGATGTTTTGTTGGATTTAACATTTTCTTTGACTGATGAATCTACTTCAGTGCTTGAAATTTTCTATTCCATCTCTTGTATTCTTTATTTATGCTTGCATCTGTTGTTCCTGATCTTTTACCTAGATTGTCCACTTCCAGAATTCCTTTTGTTTGTATATTCTTTATTGCCTCCATTTCAGATTTAAAGTCTTGAACTGTTTTCTTTACTTGTTTGTTAGCTTTTTCTTGGTTTTCTTTAAGGGATTTTTCGATTTCTTCCAATTTTTTGTTTGTCTTTTCCTCCATTTCTTTAAGGGAATTTTGCATTTCCTCTTCAAGGACCTCAATCGTTTTCATAATGTTATTTCTAAGGTCGTTTTCTTCTGCTTCATCTGCATTGGGGTGTTCAGGTCTAGTGTTGTAGAACCACTAGTTTCTGGTGGTGTTGTATTGCTCTTTGTATTGTTGAGTGTATTCTTACACTCTTATTACCCATCTCTTCCTCCAATTGGTACAGTTGGAACCTGTGCTTCAGGGGGTCCTTCTTCCAATTGGTGCAGTTGGGGCCTGTGGCTCCTTCAAGTGCAGGCAGAATAAAGCCTCCAGCGATCGCTCCTCCAGGTACAGGCAGGCCCAAGGCTCTGGTGGTCTCTCCTCCTGGTGCAGATGGAGCTAAGGCTCTAGTGGTCACTGATGCGGTGAGTATGTCGTACAGAGAATGGCACTGGATGCTGGCTGGGAGCACGGGTGCTGTTTCCCGAGGATCTTCAGGTAGTTTCTGGAAGCCGCTGAATGCTACTTCTCTGGGTTGCACGCCACTCTCCCAGGCTTCTGGCCTCTGATGCTCCCCTGGGAGGGCCAGAACAATTATTGCACTCTGATGTTCCCTGGAATTCCTAGAATTTATAGGCATAATTTGTACATATGTCTAACTTTAGTGAAGGATAATAGTTTTTAAAGTATCTGTGACATTTTTCTAGATTGGAGACTACCCAAATGCTAATCATTGGTAAAATCAATACAAACATTAACATATGATCATATAATGGAAAATTATGTAAGAATGTAAATAAACTAGTGCAGATCTCAAGTAGTAACATGGTTAAATATGAACATACTATCAAATAAAGGAAATCAAATGCAAAGGACAGTACTGTACTATTCATTTGGCTGTTTAAAACCAGATCTGATCCCTGGTGTTAAATTCCTTTTGGGAGTAAAAAAAGGACAAGTGATTAGAAGAGAGCATGGGATAACAACTATAAGATAATGCTCTACAACTTGATCTGGATGGTCCTGGAGTGTGTTTATCTTGTCACAAATTCACATATATAACCCTTGTATTTTAGTTAGAAATATAAAAGAAACTATCTATATGCTTTATAGCCTCTGACCCATGAGGGTTATTCTCTGAGTATGGCATTAATAAAGATCCTTAAGGATGGCCACATCCTGGTCTCCAGAACCTGTGAATATGTTACATGGAAAAATGACTTTGCATATGTAATGTACTATCATTGGCCTGTCATAACAGAGCTGACTCAACTATATGCTGGTGTTTTAGTTAGGATTACTATTTCTCTGATGAAACATCATGACTAAAGCAACTTGGGGAGGAAGGGGTTTAGTTCAGCCTACACTTCCAGGTAACAATCTATCACTGAGGGAAGTCAGGGCAGCATCCTGGAGGCAGGAGCTGATACAGAAGCCATGGAGGAGTGCTGCTTACTGGCTTGCTTCCCATGGCTTGCTCAACCTGCTTTCTTATAGAATTTAGGATTACTTGCTCAGGGATGGCACCATCACATGGGTTGCACCCTCCCTTGTCAATCACAGGATCTTTTTTTTTTTTAATTAAGTTAGAAACAAACTTGCTTCAAATGTCAATCCCAGCTTCCTCTCCCTCCCACACCCCCACCAGCCCTCAAGCCCCACACTCACACCCCACTGGTTCCCCAGGGAGGGTGAGGCCCTCCGTGGTGGATCTCCAGAGTCTGTCATTTCATTCAGGGAAGGGCCTAGGCCCTCTCCCAAGAGTCCAGGCTGAGAGAGTATCCGTCATTGTGGGATGGGCACCCAAAGTCTATTTGTATGCCAGGGATAAATACTGATCTACTATCCAAGGCCCTACAGATTGCCTATGCCTCCTCAATGACACCCATGTTCAGGGGGTCTGGATCAGTCCCATGCTGGCCTCCCAGCCATCAATCTTGGGTCCAAGAGCTCTTCCTTGTCCAGGTCAGCTGTTTCTGTGGGTTAAACCAGCGAAGTTTTGACTCCTTTGCTCATCAGTCCTCCTTCTCTGTCACTGGGTTCCAGGAGTTCAGTTCAGTGTTTAGCTGTGGGTATCTGCCTCTGCTTCCATTAGTCACTGGATGAAGGTACTGTTTCCCAGACTCTCTGACAGTGGGATTGTAGGCTGGACTCTTCTGATCCATGTCCAAAATCCATATATGAGTGAGTACATACCATGTTTGTCTTTTTGTGACTGGGTTACCTCACTCAGGATGGTTTCTTCTAATGCCATCCATTAGACGGCAAACTTCAAGATTCCATTGTTTTTTTTCCGCTGAATAGTACTCCATTGTGTAAATGTACCACATTTTCTCTATCCACTCTTCAGTTGAGTGACATCTAGGTTGCTTCCAGGTTCTGGATATTACAAATAATGTTGCTATGAATATAGTGGAACAGATGACCTTGTTGTATGAATACGCATCTTTTGGGTGTAAGCCTAAGAGTGGGATTGTTGGGTCTTGGGGTAGACTGATTGCCATTTTCCTGAGGAATCTCCATACTGATTTCCAAAGTGGCTGTATGAGTTAACACTCCCACCAGAAGTGGAGAAGTGTTCTCCTTTCTCCACATCCTCTCCAGCATAAACTGTCATTGGTGTTTTCGATATTATCCATTCTGACAGGAGTAAGATGGTATCTTATAGTTGTTTTGATTTTCATTTCCTGATGGCTAGGAATGTCGAGCACTTTCTCAAGTGTCTCTCAGCCATTTTAAACTCCTCTGTTGAGAATTCTCTATTTAGTTCAGTACCCCACTTTTTAATTGGATCTTTTGGTGTTTTGGACACATGCTTCTTGAGTCCTTTGTAAATTTTGGAGATCAGCCCTCTGTCAGATGTGGCATTAGTGATTATCTTTTTTTCCCCTTTGCAGTAGTATCTTATGGAGGCATTTTCTCAGTTGGAGTTCCTCCTTTCAGGTAACTCTAGCTTGTGTCAAATTGACATAATACTAGTCAGCACAGGTGGTATGGGTAGATGGACTCATTTTTAGGATGGGTGATGTAGCAATAAACTTGGGGCTCTGCAGCCAATATAATAATTTCTGCAATGACAGAACTGCCATGCTAACTAGCCAATTCAGCAGGGTTATCCTGCGGGATACTTAGATGGCAAAAAGACCTGTGGTCCAGTGATCAGCAGATGGCGCTATTATAACGTAAAATGCAGAGTAGTTGAGCTGCTGAGTGCCAGGAGATTGCATATACCACATTCTTTCCACCAAGCCTCAGGGAGAGGAGCAGGGAAAGGGTGAGTCTGAGTGAACAAGCATTATTTTTATCTGATAGAAACTTAATTCATCCCAGAATATATACGTCCAAACTGTCAGATTGAATTAAGTTTAAGCTAGATTGAACAGTTAATATTTTTTTTTCTCCTGTTAATCAATGCATGGGAACTTAGATAGGATATCAGGTTATAGAATAAAGAGAGAAAAATGTTCTTGTACGTGATTTCAGCTGTAGTCCAAGGTTACCCTTCTTCAAGGCTGCTGAGATTTCTTCCTTCCTTCCTTCCTTCCTTCCTTCCTTTTTTTTTAAAACAGGTTTTTAGAAGATGAGAGAAAGGGTTGGAGAGCGCGTGACAACTGACCTTTCCCTCTTCCTCTCTTATCCTTGTTTCCTGATTTTTCTTTGAGTTTTGGAGAGCCAGAGGGATTTGAATATGCATCGATAGTTTTCTTAAGTTCATGTGATTATCACTTCTTCCTTGTAGAAAATGATCTCTGGGTTATAGGACTTCTAATAAGACCCCCATTAAGTGTGATGTGTACTAAAGGTCCATTAAGCACAGGTTCTGTACTAGATATAGAGTACATGAAGAAGAAAAATCCATCTATGTGCTGCATACTGGGAGTAGGAGAAATAGGAACAGACTGTTATGGCTATTACACAGAAAAGGTTGCTGTGACTGACTTTAATACTACTTTTGCCCCTAGACTCATATTTCATGACATTCCTGACTCATAAACTATTATTTGTTTATCTTTTGCTAACATTTTCATCTTGCATTGAAATGATATAACCTTATTTTAATCTGTTTTCTGTGTTTTTGCTATAACTTGTATACATCTCTTGGAAGAGATCCATGTTTAATTCACTTTATAAAGCTCTGAATCATGGCAAAATTATGCATTTATAAGCAGTATTTGGTGTGAAACACTGTAGGTATTGAGTTGTGCAAAGTTATATGTTTGTACATGTTAACTACAATTTTACTTGAAGTAAATTCAGGAACTTAAGGTACCTCCAGAATGGAACTGGTAATTATATATACAGGAATATGATAGAGGTGTTGATCTAGAAAGATATCCATAGTAGATTTTTAGTGGGAAAAGAGACTGATAGGTAAGTGTGTGTAAACTTGCCATGTATATAAAATTATGTTTTTAACCTGGAAGGAGAATGAGTCCTAAAAATTGCATAGAAGGATTGATTTTTACATTTTTAATGTTTCTCCACAGTTTTGAAATTTTCAAGTGAATGCATTATTCTATTAGAAAAATAACCCATCCAAAACTTTGCAGGCAAATGGACAGAATTAGAAAGAAACATCCTGAGTGAGCTAATCCAGTACCAGAAAGACATATATAGTACATACTTACTCATAAGTGAATACCAGACATAAAGCAAAAGATAACCAGCCTACAATCCACAAACCAAGAGGAACTAGAACCCTCTTCCTGATGGAAGCAGATGCAGAAATCCACAACTAACCATTGGGTCAAACTCCCAGAGTACAGTGGAAGTGAGGGAGGAGTGATAATATGAACAAAGGAGTCAAGACCATGATGGGGAAACCCAGAGAATCAGCTGACCTGAGCTAGTGGGATATCACCGACTCCATTCTGAAAAATGGGGAACCTGTATCAGACTGAACTAGACTCCTTAGGTAACAATGGTGTGACTGGGGCAATATGAGGCCACTGGCAGTAGATCCAAGATCTAACTCTAGTACACAAACTGACTTAGTGGAGACCATTCTATACAGAGAGATGCCTTGCCCAACCTAAACACAGGAGTAAGGGTGGTGGAGAGATGTCTTTGTCCTGCCTCAACTAGATGATGGGGTAGATGTCCTAGGGGAGGCCTTACCCTCTCCAAGGAGCAGATGGGAGGTGGGCAGGGGAAGTAGACAGGGTGGGAGGAGAGGAGGGAGGGGGAACGGGATTAGAAAGTAAAAAATAAATTAATAAAAAAGAAAAAAACCCAGATTTTCAAATATTCCAGTAGCATTTGATTTTATTTTCCTATTCAAAATTCTTTTGGGTTTTATTGTATATTCTCTTCCCCCCAACTTTACCTCTTTTTCTTTTTTTGGAAATAGGCTTTTATCTTGTAGCCTAGACTGTGTTTCATCTCGTAACCCAGACTGGCTTCAAATTCTCAATTATTTTGCATCAGCCTCCTGAGTGCTGGGACTACAGGTTCTGCTACCACACCTGGCTATGTAAAACTGCAGTGCAAATGTTTCAAAGCTATGTGGCAATGACTGGGGACTTTTTTTTTTTTTGGTCATGACTGTTGGGAATTCTATCAGCATGCAATACATAGAATCTAGAGCTGTAATGCATAGGATAGTCCACCACAACAAAGAATAATATGGCCTTAATTCTTCTTAGTACTGAAGTTGAAGTATCTTGGATTCTTTAGCCTGATGAAATACATTACCACCATCTGGTGGTGGCAGAAGGGTCTGCAACTTTCATGTTGTCTGAGGGGGACTCTGGATGAACTAAGATCTCAGAAGTAAATTGGGAGACTGTAAGAATGATAGTAACAGATTATGAAATACATAAGTGGCAGGGAAAATAATAGTTGTAAGGGTGTTTGAAACTCTTACTAAGATGTTTAGTTTCTCCTGTAGTTTTTGTACCATTCAAATTTACATCACAGTTTCTGTTTTCTCTTCCCATGGGGTGTGTTAAGACAATCTTTGCAGAGGAGAAGTGAACGTATGTCCCAGTTCTTAACCCAGAAGTTACCTCTAACTGATAACCACTTGCAAATGAAAAATTAGTTTTCTCCAAGGGGTCTCACTGGGGAATAAACCACTCTTAAGGTTAGGCCTCATGCTTGTCATAAAAAGAAAGCCTGTGGGTGGGGGAAGAGAATTTCTACTTGCATCTGTAGGTATCTTCCACCACGTATCATGATAAAGCTTCAGTATTAATGGGAGTAATTCCAGCATGAAACACACGGGGCCAAGGCCAGGCTCCTATTTAGGCTCAATTTAACTATCACTCCATTTCACTCCTCCTAAGGAATGCCTTTACAATGCCTTGACTTTTCACCTTGACGGCAATTCAAAGGCTAATGGAAAAGATCTGCTCTTTCTCTATTCATCAGTTTGACTTCTCTTTATAGTCTAGCTTTTCTGTCTAATTGTCACTTACTAATAAGTTTCATACCCAGCAGCTGTGTTTCTTGCTCCTCTCTAATACTTTAAAGAGGGCAGATGGCTTACTTTGGTTGTCTTGGTTACCATTTGGTAGCTCTTTTGAGGGGTTGTTAGGGCATGAAGGTACTAACCTCAGAAATGGGTCACTCCATTGATAAATTTGTAGCTGAATGACATATGAAGAGGTAGGGGCTATTTGGAGGAAATAGGTCGCTGGGGCCAATGTTCAAGGAATAGTATTTTGTCCCACTCTACTTCCTTGCAAACATTAAATAAACAGCTTTGATCTGTCATATCCTTCTTGCCATGGTATTCAACCTTACCAAAACAATGGAGCCAAGTGATCACGGACAGAAACCCCTGAAACTGAGCCCAAAAGACGGCATCCGTCCTCATTCATAGTTGTTTTCTCAGGTGTTTGCCACATCAATGAAAAATTAGCATAGGCCTAGTACTCACTTCCTGCCTGGTGGTAACTTGTGGAAGGCCTGGAAAGGATAGGTTCTCTTCCTGCATTTTGGGAAGAGAATGTTAGGTTGCCCTTATTTTCCTTTTATGGTACATCTTTATGACCCACAACAAACTTTTCTGTATTTAGCAGTCTTTACTAGGGCCTTCAGGATGTCACAGATTGGTTTATACAGAGGGTGGTGCTGAAAGCATTGTGAGAGATACTTGTTAGAGATCAACACTTGTGAACAAAGAGAGGCAGAAGGAAGCTTTGGTAAAGGAAAAACCGAATGGTGATGCAGGCTTCATAAACTTTATTGAACCAGGTAGAAACTCTACTGTGTTAGGTCGCATGGCTGGGTCTTCGTGTCTTGCTCAGTGTGTACCGAGAGCCCTAGAAGGGGCTTGACCTCCAGTGAAGAGGCTCTGTGGGTTTGAGGCAGATTTGAACTTCAACTTGACCCCTGAAGGAAGAGTGGATGCTACTGCATTCTCCTTAGGTGGCCAGCAAGCTCTTCCTTGAGGTAAACGTTTGGAGGAAACTTTTCTGTTTTGCTGTTGAGGAGTTGATAGGAGGCTGTTCATAGAAGGACATGCTCTGGCTCACATCTTTTCCAATTTAGAATAAATGCAAATCCTTTGGACTATATTAAAAGTATTGATAACATTAGAGGTTATCTGATAGCTGCTATCAAAGAAATTTAGTGATGCATTTATTCTGCTTTTCTTCCGTTCTTCATACTCATTTTGAACTTGAAAGTTTTCTTTTTTTTTTTTAAAGAGATAATGTTTAGTGAGAAAAAACAGAAAATAATAGTTCCATTACTTGGTTCCAAATGTAGAATTTTGACCTGATTTTTCATGAATTATAATTGTGTATTATATGAACATAAACACATTAAGGCATAATAGTAACAATAATTATAATGTTAAAAACCTATATAATTATGCTAATGTGACTTTTGCTATTCGTTTTTGCTGGTACCAGTTACTACTAACATAAAAACACATACCATGTGCTGGCATGTGTATTTTATTAAGTTATTCTCATACCTGGAATGGTATCATTTTGTAGATGAAGAAATTGAAGCAGAGATTGTTCCAGGGTCCCATGACTCATAAGAGTATATGCATAGCTAAGCAGTCTAAATTCAGAGTTGAGTGCTCTTTACTTATTTAAAAAAATTATTTTTCATTTTACACACTAACCCCAGTTCCTCCTCCCTCTCCTTCCCTGCTTCCTATCCTTCTCAACCACCTTCATCCACTCCTCAGAGAGGGGAGACGGCCTTCCTGGGGGAGTCAACAAAGTCTGCCATATCAAGTTGAGGCAGGACCAAACCCCTTCCCGCTGTGTCAAGGCTGAGCAAGGTTACCCACCATAGGGTGTGGGCTCCAAAAAGACAGTTGATGCCCCTGGGATAGGATCTAATACCACTGCCAGTCTCCCCCCCCCACCAGATCAAGTCTCATAACTGTCACCCACATTCAGAACGTCTAATTTGGTCCCATGCAAGTTCCCCAGCTCTCAGTCCTTAGTCCATGAGCTGCCTCTAGCTTGGGTCAGCTGTTTTTGTGGTTTTTCCCATTGTGGTCTTGACCCTCCATGTTCATATGACCTTTCCTCCCCTCTTCAACCAAACATCAGGAGCTCAACCAGTGCTTGGCTGTGGGTCACTACATCTGCTTCCATCAGTTACTGGATGTAGGTTCTATTATGATAATTAGGGTAGTCATTAATCCAATTAAAGGGGAAGGCCTATTCAGACACCCTCTCCTAGGAGTCTTAGTAGGGGTCATCTTTGTGGATTCCTGAGAATTTCTCTAGTACCGAATTTCTCCCTAACCCCAGAATGGCTTCCTCTATCAAGGTATCTCTTTCATTGGAGTTTAGTGCTCTTAATTAGAACTGCAAGGTAGCTTCCCTAGATCTCAGGACTTATATCTACAAATTTGCAACTTCATGTACCATCTTTCCTTTCCTCCCCACCTTTTTTTTTTTTGAGACAGAAACTTTCTGTGTAGTCCAGGATACTACATACACTGGATTTCTTTGCCTCTGTATCCTGAGTGCTAGGATAATAAGCATGTACTACTATACCTGGTTCCTTTCTCTTCTTGCCTACCATTTCTTTAATAAAACACTTGTATATAAAACTATGCTTCTGAGAATACAAGACAGCATTTCTATACTGATAAAATAATAATTGTAGTGATTTTGTTAAATGTTTATTTGATTAATATTGGAATCATTGTAACTACTAATAAATTCCCAAAAGACTTAAATAAGCTGTAGTGCATTTGAACTATTACATTACAAGTGCATTTATTAAGGACTAACTATATCGTCCAATGTGATTTCTCAAGGAGTCATAGTGAATATTATTCCTAGTAAGGGGTGAATGAAGCTGTTTAAGCCTATTCAGAGTGTCCTAATAAGTTGTTGTTAGAAAGGAACTGAGTAAGGAGAGGTACTATAATGTAATAACTTATGCTTATACAGACTTGCTCTCTGTTTTGCACTGTTTCTATTTTATTTATAGGAATTAACTTATCCCCTCAAAAAGCATGCAAAATCTACTATTTAAGACGACTATATTTCCACAGGTACTATTATTACAATGGTAGTACTAGTGATTATTATAGTATCTAGGATAATGTCACACTTCTCCTCCACTCTCTTGTCAACTCATGTAACACATCACTAATGTAAAGTGTTGAATTATTTCCTTAGATATTACTGAGGTGTTGGAATAAAGAGAATTGCAACTTTGAGGGGAAGGTGAAATAAAAATTGTGTGCTTTACAGATTTTTCTCCATAATCCAAATGAAAAGCATTCTTAAACTTAAGGAGGTAGTTCTTAGCCAGTCTCAACCCCTAGACTTTGTATTCATATGTCCCTCCCTCTAAGAAGAGAAATCCTTTCAAAGCTTCCAAGAACCTCCCTGGATATGCAGCTCAATTGGTACAGTGCATGTCTAATACAATAAGGCTCTGGATTTCATCCTTATCACCACATAAATTGGGCTTGGTAACCAAAAGTTATTGGTCGTCTTCAGCTACACACTGAATTTGAGGCCAGGTTAGACTACATGAGACCCTGTTTCAAAACAAACAAAATAAAAACAGCCCCTCAAAATAACTTCCTCAAACAAACAAAAAACTGAAAACCTTCTTGGTATAATTGTTGATCTTCACTTAAGAAACTCACATTTAAAAAAAATTTAATGTTTTTATTGATATTTATATTTATTAATGGGTTCAACCCAGTAATTATTATACATTATGGAATGATCAAATAAGCATGTAAACATAAGAACAAATAAACATACCCATCATCTCATCTCTTAAGCACTTTTCAGTGCAAGAACATTTAAAATTTACTGTTTCAGCAGTTTCAAAATGTATGTTATTAACCATGGTTAGCAGAGCTTGTTCCTTTTGTCTGAGACTTTTGGTTCTTTGAACAGTCTCCTTTCTCCTATACTTCCCTCAGCCCATGGTAGCTCCCACTATATTCTCTACTTCTATATAGTCTATATCCTAATGTTTGGAGCCCATTTGTAAGTGAGTAACTGACATGAGATTCAATGATGTAGAATGCTACAGATGTACTTACTATATATACAGGCCATGGTGGTTCTTTTCCTGCCCTTCCTGGTATGTCTGCCTTAACTGACAGGAATGTCTCTAAATGTATATACTATAAAAATATTCATAGCCATGATTTGAAGTATGATTTAGGTCTTTTAAATGGATTTTATTTTATTTGATCATATATTGGTAATTGATTTTTTATGTTCTGATTACCTCCATCTATATATGTATATCATGTGTAAGGCCAGAAAAGGGCATCAGATTTCCTGGACCTGGAGTTACAGATGGTTATGATATGCCAAGTGGAAGCTAGGAACTGAACTGGGTCCTCTACAGGAACAACACCTGCTCATAACTTTTGAGCCATCTTTCTAGCTCTGATAATTTGATTTTAAACCAGAAGAAATTGAGACAAAGAGATTAAAGACATTTTTACAGGGAAAGCTTCAAGCTCTTCCACATTTCATCCTATAAATGGAAATATTGGAGACTCTTGTTAGGAGGAGGAGTTTTAGAAGTATTTAGGTATGCTGTGGCTCTGTCTGATATTGGGTTATTCACTGAATACTATTGTTCTTTCAAGTCATTGAGCACATCCTCCTTTGTGATTTTGGCCCATGCCTCTGGGATTTCACCTGTGTCTGTAAATTTCTTCTGGTATTTTTCCTCTAGTTTTGATCTGAAGTGTGAGACAAACCATTTCCAGTATGACTGGGTGGATGAGTCTGGAGTAATACTCCATGTGGCATAATCCCCTCCTGCCTGCCGGTAATTCTTATAAGAGATTTCTCGTTTATTTCCCAAAAGCATGAAGCGGTCACTTGCTACTGAACTGGTACAGCAGTCAATGACAAAGTAGTCTGTTTTATGCTTATGCCATCCGTTGACAGCCTGAGGACGGTGGAAAGGCACACTGTGGTCTCCTTCATGCTGGGGAATGGTGTTTGTACAAATTGCATTACACAAAGGACACTGTTTCCAGCAGCCACAGAGATGTTCAGAGAGAATTTTCTCAATGTCAGGAACCATTTCATCTATGGGTCTCCCTGAGCAGTCCTCTTCTACTTTCCTCATTTCAGGATCCAAAGCTGCACTCATGGCTTCTTTGAGAAATTCAGTATCCTTTATCTCCTGGTGCTCGATGCTTATCAGGTCTTTTCTTGGAAAAATCAGGTTGCTCCCTAAGTGATCACAGAACAAATCCAACCAGCCAGAAGCAGTGCTGCCTTTATCTTTAGCTACTGCTGTGGACTCATGAATGGCAGAGAGGATGGCATTCTTGATGTCACCTAAACTTATTTTTAAAAAAGTCTTTACTTTTTGACTTCCTTCCTCTGAACAGTATTGTTTAATACGGCTTTCAATATAGCTGCTAAAAAAGGACTTTGTATAATGAAGGTACTGCCAGTAATTATCAAAGTTTTCTTCTTCTGCCAGAGAAATGAGAATATGTTTCTCCAGGTTAGCCCTGTTTCCATTGAATGCAGGGCAGGTTGCTCTCATTGCTCCAGCAATTTTAATAACCATTTTCCCCCGTATGGTGGCAGAGATAGCAGGGGTAAGCTTGTGCCAAAGAAAATCAACAAATGTTTTGATGGAAGTGGCACCTTGGCAGGATATCTTAAAACTCATGAAGAAATCATCTTTCTTCCTCTCCAGATAGTTTACAGGATCATTTGCTCTCTTGAATGCTTTGTGCATTTCCTTAAAACTCTTAGATGCTCTTTGGAATAAGCATAATGACAACTCAAGGATATATTTGCTTGTAAATGTGTATCTTTCCTCAGTAGGTGCAGATTTTACTTCTTCTTCTATTATCCTCAGGATTTCATGGAAATAGCTTGTATTGTAATCACATTGTTGCCTATGAATATTGTTGATCATTTCATTAAATCTTGAAATAATACGGTCAGTAGTCATGTTAATGGATTCCCTATCACAGACCTTTAGTGTCCTAGTCATGAAGTTATACTTTTTATTCATTTTTACATGTTCATCATAATTTATTTGAAATTTATCACCAGAATTTCTCATTAGTATGTCCACCATGTTTATCTCCTTTTGGAAATAGTCCCAAAGAATGTTTTCAGAATCTGTGTCAATGTCAGGTTCTATGACTGGAGGAAGATCTGAGGACACATCACAGACCCATTTTTTCCAAAGTTGATCGAATTTTTCATGTAATTCTTCTTCATTTAATTCCTTACCCTTTACAGTTAAAGCCAACTTTCTGCTCCTTTCCAATAATTCATTTGCATAACTTGACTTTTTCTTATCCAGCCTTTCTTGATTTTTTTTCAAATGAACAAGTTCATTGGCTTTCCTTCTGGTGTCTGAAATAAGTGTCTCTTTTAAGATTATTAGCTTATTTTCAAAATTTGATTTCCATTGAACCAGTATTTCATTGTCTGGATCTTCATTAAAATATTTTTCAAGTTCTTGTTTAATTGCTGTATACTTTTCTGTGACTGGAGCCTCAAATATGCTTGTTTTGAGTGCCTGAATTTTCCCATTCTGAATCTGATTGATCAGCTGGTTCTGAAAGTCCAACATGTGACTCCTTAGCTCCCAGGTCCAATGGTTATACATAGTTTCCAGCTTGCTCATGGCCATGATCTCTCTAGTGTTCCTGAAGCTGAAAATAAAGTTCTCATTTACTAGGGCTTTCCACAAATCTTGAACTCTAAATTTGACATCTGAGATCTTCATGATGCTACCTCTGGATTCCTGTTTGGCAGTCAAAATAATTACACTCTTCAGTTCCTGGACATTGTGACTATAACGAGGATTAGGAGGGGCCATTGGGGGATTGCCATCCCAGAGGTGGGCAAAGTAGTAGACATGATTATTGACATCAAACTTAATGACATCACTGAAGTGGGATACATTTGAGCACTCTTCTTGTTCTGCGGCTGTTACTGCCATTTCATCCAGTCTCTGTTCTAAGCACCTTCGCCCTTCCACATTTTGGTCTTTAGCTGTAACTTCTCCCACATTTTGATGGACAAAGAGGCAACTAGGGGAGATTTTCACTTGTTTCATCCTTAGAAAGGCTTGGACAGCTATCTGTAGGATGTCTTGCATCTCAGAGGGATTCTCCCCAAAAATGTTTATCAGAGTCAAGTTTCCAAGGCCAATGACAAAGGTTGCCAATTCATTGTCCCAATTCTGGGATTTGTTGTTGAGTTCTGGAGCCCGAAGTCCTTCTGTGTCTACAACAAGAACAAAATCAAAGCCAAGTTCTTCTGTGAATGTTTCTTCCACCTTCAGGAGCTGCATATAGGCCCCTTTTGTACATCTGCCTGCACTGGCTGTGAACTGTAACCCAAACAGTGCATTCAGTAGTGTGGACTTCCCTGAGCTCTGTAGGCCAAGGATAGAGAGAACAAACAGCCTTTTATCTCCAACTTTCTCTGAGATCTTGTCAAAAACAGCTGCCACCCACTTTAGAGGCACATATGAAGCATCCCCATCCATGAGCTCAATGGGAACACCAGCTACCATCAGGTCTGCAGCTATTTGGGGGAGGCAGAGGAAAAGGCTATCTCTAGAGGAGGAAGTTTCTTCCAGAGCTTCATAGATCTGGCCAACTTCTCGGAGAAGGTGCTCAATTCCTAAAGTGCAGTTAAGAATCTCAGTAGAGATGGCTTCTATCTGCTTCTGCCAGAGTGTCAGGGAGCTGCTCTTTGGTGCTTTTTGTTTTTCTCTTTGTGCCATTAACCACAAAGATCTTTGCTTTTCATGCAACTTTTCTAGGTGTTCTGTAGTCAGGTTGTCAAAAAACAGACTTAGCCACTGCAAAAAGTAGAGTTTGTCATGAGTTTCTGAGTATTCTTGGAGAACTTCAAGAACAGAGCGCATTAAATCATTGAGAGGAAAGGCTTTTTCCAGTTGCCGACATCGAATTATTTTTTTATCTGTCTCAATCTCACTCTTGTGTTGTTCAATGCTCCGATTCCCCTTTTCTCTCAGATGATAGAATTCTTTGTCCTTCTTGCACCAAAGGTGCCAAAGTTGTCCCTGAAGGGGTAATAAATTTTCTTTTGTCTGTGATAACTTGGATTCCTCCAGGAGGGCCATTATAGTCTGTGCCTTTTCTTTGGCTTCCTTGCAGTTTTCCTGGTCCTCATCAATAAGGAATCCTTGTTTTTGAGCCATCTGTGAACAGTCCTCTAAGCTGAAAGCAGTATTAGAGAGTTCTAGAAAATGTTTGATGGCACTTGTGAGTTCCTCTGTTAATTCTGCCTCATTTCTATTCCTGATGCCAATTCTCATTCTTTTACCAGAATTATTGGCTATGAGCTTTTCTTTGTCATCAATCAAACATATTAGAGGTCTTGATGACTGACAGAGGTGTCTGACAAGTTTTTGATTTTCTTTATTGTCATCAGAAGCTGACATGTGGATCACGATGAGAGAAGAGACATCCTGCAGGAAGCTGAGTTGTTGTCTGTGTTCCTTGGCATCTCCATGAAGATTGGTGAAGGTCACACACTTGTCAAATCTGTCCTCGCCTTGGCCCCCAGGACAGAACCAGCAGATCTCCACCACTCCTTCCATCAAAAGACTGTCTTTGCTGCTTCCTCGGCAGTGTCTGTGAAAAAACACATCATGCTTATGTTTACTGAGGAGAGAGTTCATGATCTGAGACTTGGAAGCAGAGAGGCCATTTCCAACTCTAATGAAGGACACAATGGGAGTGGAAACACGGCACATCTGCTGATTCTTGTGACTGTAGCTCTTGTCCTGTAGTGATTTACTTTCATTTTGCCAGCTTCTCCTAATTTGTCTGAGAGACCAGAGAGAAAATTCAACCTGAGAAGTGGTGGGATTTGGCACCACAAGAGGGAGTGCAAATTGACAAATGGAAAGTTTGGACAAAATATATTGCCTGGCAAGATCATCTGCGCAGTGAAAAATGGCCATTTGGATGTCCATTGGGTGAATGTGGGTCCAGGACTCAGTGGATGAAGGATAGGTAAGACTGTCATTTTCTTTAATGATATCTTCATATGGATCAAAATCTTCATTTTCATGATCGAAAGAAACTACAGAGATCTGGTTTTCTATGTTTTTGTCATTTTTGAAGACCAGATGTCTGAACCCACAATCTAGCATCAGTAGTTTTTGTAGGAAATAGAAGGGAAGTTCCTGTTCAGATCTTGGCTGTGTATTGTACACAGAAGTCTTGTAGATCAAATGGAAGTCAGCTCTACTCATCCTTTTAGGGTAGTGATGTTCTAGACCTAGACGCTGGAGTAAGTCTAGGAAAGGTCCTTTTTCTATCATATCCTTTTTGTCGTTTTCATTATTTTGTTGTTTATAAGTCTCTTTCTTTTCAGGGCAAAGACTTTGCAATTGTTTTTTTACCTCATCCATTTTCAAGGAAGGAATGGTGGCTTTATAGTCCCCATCAATGAGTAATCTCAAATCGTTCTCCAGATTTTCCCAATCATGATGTGCTCCATGTTTTGTGAGAACATGTGCAACTTCTTCAGACAACAGTTGTCCCATATGTTGTTTTATTAATGTCAAACGTTGTCTTTTCTCTTCTGTAGAAATATCTGTGATTTCCACTGTGGCTCTGAGAGCTGTGAACACCAGGAATGCCTGTCCTCTGTAGCTGCAAATATTTTTAAGTTCTTGGTATTTGTGTTGGATAGCTTGCATTTGATCCAACAGGAAGTTTAACTCATTACACCCCAGAAGATGCTGAAAAATATTGTTTTCCAGCTGATAGCCTGCACCAGCTGCAATGGAGAGTAACATCAGCTGTATGTCTGGTTGCTCTGTTTCTCTGAGGTACTTCAAGAAGGAGCCAAGAGCTGTGGTCACCTCATATGTAGCCATTCTTTTAGCTTCTTCCACTGTTTCTGGGGACTCATTTCTTATATTCACTTCCATTAGGTTTTTGTGGATTTTCTCTAAGTTTTTAATGAATTCAGAAAATGAGGGAATTTTGACTTGTTCTTCTTCTGACTCTGACTGATTGATCCATTGTATAATGGATTGTGCCTGAGGAAAGTTTGTTACTTTGTAGACATGAGGTTCTAGAAGGCTGCGGAACTGAGATTTAATAAACTGAGTTTTGTAAGTGGGAGAATTTTTGCAAAAGTTGACAGTGTTTATTAGAAAATTCTGCAGATCCCAATCTGTGAGGCATGTATTAATCCAAATGTTATAACTTTTTATTTTTTGACTCAATGTTTGCATGAAGTCTATCAACTTATTAAGCTGTTCTTCAGGATCAGATACTTCCCAGGATTTCACATCCTCTAGGAAAAGTCTAGCTTCTTTTCCAGCAGTAAGAAATTCCTCTCCTTCTTGAATCTGGGCAGTGAGTCCAGTCAGGGCAGTGTAGCTGTCTTTCAGGCAGTTAGCCACTTGAAGGGCATCCTTAAAATCACTTCTGTGGCTAGAGAGGATGATGTCCCAAATAGGTACCAACTGAAGTCCCCGGTCAATGACAGACCATGATTGATTGCTAGCAACAAGACCGGCTGTCCACTGAGCAATTCCATCTGCTTCTGCTGGTCCACCTATCTGGGCAACAGAGAGTTTCACCTTTGTTTGAAAGTTTTGATGAGTTGAACTGTAAGATACTGTTTTTGCATGCAAGTCTGACATATTCACGGTTGTACCAGCTTTAACTCCAAAGCCACCATAGCTGCCCCTTATGTAAATATTCAAGGAGTCTTCTGCCTGCTGCTTTACATCGGCCAATTGCTCTCTTTTGAAACCCTCTGAAATGGCCTTCCAACAGTAGATTCCCCCCAGGTGCAGTGGGCCTTGGTTAGCATGAGAGCCAAACCTGTGAAAAAAGTTTTCAGCCCTGTGCTTCATTAAGGGGAATCTGTCTGAGTGTGTCGTTTGATTCAGGAGTTCGTCAATAGTTTTTAGCTCTTGGAGCGCAGCCTTGGAGAGTTGAAGCTGATGGATGGGAAAGTGGCAGGTGGCCAGTGGGATGTAGCTAAACTTGGCTGAGCAGAAATAAGACTGCTTTGAATGTGATTGTTGAGTATCCCCAGATTCTGTATGTCTGCTTTGATCCATACCAGCTTCTAGATTAAGTCCCCAGCCTTCTCCTTTAGCTGAGAAGGTTGGACTGAAGCCCACCTTCTCCATAGTCTGTGTGAACATAGCTTGTTCTTGAAAAGAGGAAAATTCCTTTGTTTCCATCCGTGTGCCGTGCTCTGGGCCAACAAGCGAAAACTCCATAGGGACACTGAGTAGCTCTTCTTTCTTCTGAATCAGGCTTCTTTGGTCGCTGGTCTTATAAATTCCTTGCAGGGCCAACCCTCCAGATGCCCATCTTACCAGGTCTCTATCTGCGAGATTTTCACTGTTTGCCAGTGTCTGTTCTATGTGACTGAGATGTCTCTCCATTGTTTCAGTGACGTCTTTTAGGGGCACTTCGGGTCCAGGCCAGCACTCTTCAGGGATCTCCATTGCTTGTCTCAGCTCTGCTTCTTTCCTCCTCACTGCCTCTTCCTGTCTGTGCTTCCCTTGTGACTGCAAGGCCCTCAGTTCCTGCAGTGCCTGTCCTGCTTGCCCCTGCCTGTTCTTTATCATCTGTCCTGGAGTCTCCTGGGACTCTGCAACACTATTTGGCTGTGAGAGGTCAAGCAGCTTCTCTAGGGCCTTTTTCTCCCATGTGTGTTGTGTCTGGGACTTCAGCTTCTGGAGGTCTTTTTCTTTTAAGTGTTGTAAGGCCTGGACACAGGTCACGCCCAGGTCTTCCTGAAGCTTAGGCAGCCAGTATTCAACAGACAGCCCCACTTCTGTCAGCATCTCTTGGAGATCTTGCCTTCTTTTAGGCTGAGGCTCATCAAGGGTACAGTTTGTTGTTGCCATGGCTCTGTGATAAACAGATATGTGGTTAGTCTCGTTGGTGTACGGAACTTAGGAACTTGTGGCCAGAAGGGTGAATTATTGTTAGACTTTTTCATCTCTTGTGTTGTTCCAATGTATTTTAAAACAACTTGTGTGTGTGTGTGTGTGTGTGTGTGTGTGTGTGTGTGTGTGCATGTGCATGTCTGTTAGCAACCTATGATTGTGGGTTTTCTCAGTATGTTGTCTTGTCTTGTTGGAGACTATGGTGAGTTATCACTTTGCCTGATTTTTTTTTTTTTGAGATAAAGTTTCTCTGTGCAGCCCTGGCTGTTCTGGAACTTACTCTGTCTATCAGGATGGCTTCAAATTCGAAGATCCACCTGCCTCTGCATCCTGAGAGCTGAGATTAAAGGTGTGTGCCACTACCACCTGGCACTTTGCCCAATATTTAAGCTTCCTCTTCATAGAATCAATTGCTTTGAGGGAATTAACCTGAAGGATAGTGTTTGATAAAATACATGAGTTCGCTTGATGTTTTTTTAAAAAAAGTGGTATCAGTTGATTATGTTTTCTCTATTAATTTTTGCGAAACCACTGTTGACTGGTTCCATTCCTATTTCTGTCACTTTTCCCTTCCTCTTCAGTCAGGGTTGTACTATGCAGCCTATGCTGGCCCGGAACTTGCTATTTATCCTAGGTTGGACTCTTACTCATGACTCTCCTTCCTTGGCTTCCTGATTGCTAGGATTACCAGTGGGCATCACCATGCCTGGCTCCACCACTGTTTTGTAGGTTGTTTTATAATATTAAATTTCTTTCCTGGCATTTAGAAACACTACTAATTTGTGTTGTGCTAGTTACTCTTATTCGTTATCTTTCTTTTGTTAATACCATCTTCAAATTACATGAAGAACTATTTATTAATAATATCCACACTTATGTATGTAGACCCAAATACTCTCCTGAATCCAGTATTTTATAAAATTTATGAAAATCTCTCACTCATTGCCTCCAAAGCAGTCAGTGAGATAAGATTTCACAGTGCTGGAGGGATATCTCAGCCATTAAAGGCTAGGCTCACAACCAAAATATAAGTATGATTTCACACTTTACTTTCATACTTACTGAAATTTTCTTTCCTCCTATCACCAAAAGATACAATTAAATAGTAGGGTACAGGGCTGGAGAGATGGCTCAGCGGCTAAGAGCACTGTCTGCTCTTTCAGAGGTCCTGAGTTCAATCCCCAGCAACCACATGGTGGCTGACAACCATCTTTGATGATATCTGGTGCTTTCTTCAGGCATGTAGACATACAGAACACTGTATACATAATAAATAAATCTTTTAAAAAAGTGGGGTACAGAACTAAATAGAGAATTCTCAATAGAGGAGTCTAAAATGGCTGATAGACACTTAAGAAAGTGTTCAACATCCCTAGCCATCAGAGAAATGCAAATCAAAATAACTCTGAGATACTATCTTACTCCTGTAAGAATGGCTAAAATAAAAAACACCAATGACAGTTTATGCTGGATAGGATATATAGAGAGTGGAACATTCCTCCACTGCTGGTGGGTGTGCAAACTCGTACAGCCACTTTGGAAATCAGTATGGAGATTCCTCAGGAAAATGGCAATCAGTCTACCACAAGACCCATCAATTCTACTCTTAGGCATATACCAAAAGATGCACATTCATACAACAAGGACAGAGGTCCCATAGACTGTCCAGGCTTCCTAACTGACACCCACATTCAGAGGGCCTGGCTTGTGGCCTATGCTGGTTCCCCAGCTGTCATACTCAGGTCTGTGAGCTCCCCTCAGAGGAAATTTCAAAAGTCAGAAGAGCCTGGAGTAATGTATTCCACATCCTAAAAGACCACGATGGTCAAACTAGACTAATATATCAAGCAAAACTACCTGACATAGTTAAAGCAGGAATAAAACTTTCCATGATCTAAGTACCTTAAAATTTTATATTCAACAAGTCAAACCTAAAGAAAATAAACAAACTGATATTTCAGGCTGAAGAGAGGAATGGGTGTAGTGAATAGGCTATCAAAATAAATATAAAGACATAATTACTAAAACATAAAGTACCATTGGACCAACACAACATTAGAAATGACAACACAATTACTGCAACAAACACACAGACATTTCAACAATAACTTTAAATATTAATTATCTTGATTATCCAATCAAAAGATACAGCCTGGCTGAATGGATCAAGAAACAAAATCATGTATCTGTTTTCTGTAGGGAGAGATCTTATGTACCTGTATCGCTGACCACGCCCATTTGGGTTGGTTACAGGTAAGTAGAATGTACCAGGGGTGGGGGATGGGGGATAAAAGTGCTGGGGGGAAGGATATGTGCTTTTTGGGTTCTGGTCCAGTCTCGGAGAGCAGTGAGTGGACCTTTGGTTCTCGGCTTTCTTGGCTTCTCATGTAAGTGACTTCCCCTTCAATAAAATATCATGGGACATCCCTACTTTGTATAGCTTAATATTTCCATGATAGTTGTCTATAAAAATGCTTCTTAGTTTTATTAATAGATATCCCATTAGAGCAAAAGGATAGACAAAAGTACTCCATCAAGCAGGCATCACAATCCTAATATCTGACAAAACAGAGTTCAAATTAAAACTAATCAGATTAGAAAGAAGGACTCTTATCCCAAATGACTTTACTATCCTAATCATATGTTCACCAAACTCTGGTACACCAAGGTTCATAAAGAATGTACTACTGGATTTAAAGGCACAGATTAATAAATTACTGTTAATAGTTGGTGATTTACAGCTAAACACTGAATTGAACTCATGAAATCCAGTTGCAGAGAGGGAGGAGTAATGAGCAAAGGGTACAAGACCGAGTAGGTGAAACCCACAGAAATAGCTGACCTGAACAATGGGGAGCTCATGGACCCAAGACTGATAGCTGAGAGGCCAGCATGGGACTCATCCAAAACCCCTGAATGTGGGTGTTAGTGAGAGGCCTAGGTAATCTATGGGGTCTCTGGTAGTAGATCATTATTTATCCTTGGCATACAAATGGACTTTGGGAGCCCATCCCCCATTGAGGGATGCTCTCTTAGCCTGGAAACATGGGGGAGGGCCTAGGTCCTGTCCCAGATGATATGACAGGCTTTGGAGATTCCCCCATGGAGGGCCTCACCCTCCCTAGGGAGCAGAAGGGGAATGGGGTGGGGGGTTGGGGGTGATTGGTGGGGATTGGGGGGAGGGGAGGGAGAGCTGGGATTGACATGTGAAGCAGGCTTCTTTCTAATTTAAATAAAAAAATAGTTGGCGATTTCAATACCACACTGTCTCTAATGGACAGCTCATCTGGGCAGAAAAAAAAAAGCAAAAACACCAAAAGCGTCATAATTGACTGACATAATACATTAAATGGACTTCAGGACTTCACAAAATCAAAGAATACACATTCAGCAGCACATGGAATCTTCTCTAAAATAGACAACATTCTGGAACACAAAACAAATCTTCACAAATTCAGAAAGACTGAAATAATTTCATGTGTACTATCTGACCACAAAGCCATAAAACTTAAAATTGACAGGAAATAAATATGTAATAAATACACAAACTCATGGAGATTAAACAATTCATTGCTCAATGGTGAATGTGTCAAAGAACAAATTAAGAAAGAAATAAAAATTTCCTGGAAGTAAATGGAAATGAAAAAAAACACAACAAAACTTCTGGGACATATTGAACTTAGTTCTATAAGGAAAATTTATATTTCTAAATGCCTTTGATTAAAAAAAGCCAGAAAGAGTACAAATAAACAATGATGCAACTCAAAAAATTTGAAAAACAAGGACAAACCAAATCCAAACCCATTTGACAGCAAAAAACAATAAAAAATTAGAGCTGAAATCAATGAAATAGAAACAAGGAAACAATACAAAGAATTCATAAATCTAATACCTGAGAAGACAAACGAGATTGACCGACCACTGACCTTACTAACCAAAAGAAAGAAAGAGAGGACCCAAATTAGCAGAATCAGAAATGAACAGGGAAATATTGCAATAGACACCAAAGAAATTCAGAATATTATAAGTGAATACTTTAAAATTTGCACTTCATTAAGTTGGAAAACCTCAAAGAAATGAATGACTTTCTATATTCAGCCAACTCACCAAAATTACTTCAAGAAGTAGTCAACAGCCTAAGCAGACTCACAACACATGAGTAGAATAAAATAGAAATAAAAAGTATTCCAATTAAAAAATGTTCAGGGCCAGATGGACTCATAGGATAATTTTATCAGATGTTCAAAGAAAGTCTACACCCAATACTTCTAAACTATTAAAAAACAAAACAAAACAAAACAAACCAGAAGGCACACTCCCAAACTCCTTCTGTGATGCTAGTGTCAGAACGATGACAACAATAAAAAGGAAACCACAGGCCAGTATACCTGATGAACATAGATTAAAAAATGTTCAATAAAATATTTCTAAACTGAATACAAACATGTTAAAAAGATTACACACCATGACCCAGTTGACTTTATTCCCAAAATGCAGACAAGACTCAACATTCACAAGTAAATAAATGTAACAAACCATATAAAGGGAATTGAAGGCAAAAATCATACTATCATCTCAATAGATATAGAAAATGTCTTTGACAAAATCCAATATGTCTTCACAATAAAAGTTTGAAAGAGATTAGAACTAGGGGAATTATCCTTCAATATGACAAAAGGTATGGATGTAAGACCCACAGTCAGCATCATCCTAAATGGAGAAAGATTGAAGAAATTCCATTGAAGTCAGGAATGAAACAGCTGTGAATTGTCCTCACTCCTTTTTAGTACTGTACTTGAAGCATTAGCTGGAGCAATAAGGCAAGAGAAGGAAATTAAAATGACACATATAGGAAAGAAGTCAAATTATCCCTATTTGTAGTTGACATGATAATATCCATAAGAGATTTCAAAAATTCTATAAGACAACTTCTAGAGACAATTAAAAAATCACCGTTGTGGCAGGATACATAATCAATTTGCACAATTCAACAGCTTCTCTATATACCAACAACAGATACACAAAGAAAGATATTGTGGACACATTCCCATTCACAGTAGCCTAAAAGAAAATAAAATATCTAAAAGCATCCAACAGAAGGAAGTAAAGGAACTTTATAATGAAAACTTTAAATATATGAAGAAAGAGATAAAGATACTACTAGAAAATGGAAAGACATTGCATGCTCATGGATTGGTAAAATTAATTTTGTGAAAGTGACCATTTTGTTAAAAGCCATTTACAGATTCAGTTCTGTCCCAATCAAAACTCCCATCTCTTTCTCCACAGGAATAGAAAAAGTATCCTAAAATTCATATGTAACCACAAAAGACCCTGGATAGGCAAAAGATAAAAAATGACGAAGAAATATGGAGCAATAAGAACAGTGTTGAAAGGGTTATCATTGTAGATCTTGATTTCTATGAATTCATAGTAATAGGAACAATACAGTACTGCTACAAATACATACATGTAGACCAATGGAACAAAATCAAAGACCCAAAATGAGTACATACAACTACAGCTCTTTAATATTCAATAAAGATACCAAAAACTTCTACTGGAGAAAAGAAAGCATCTTCAACAAATGGTGCTAGGCAAAGTGTATGTCTACATGCAGAAGAATAAAATTAGACCTATATTTATCACATTGCATAAAAACTAACTCCAAATGGATCAAAAATATAAAGGTCAAACTTGAAATATTGAAAGTGATAGAAAAAACATAGGTGGTACTCCTACATCGTATAGGTAAAGATAGGAAAAAATTTTTTCTAAATAGGATTTTATTTGTTCAACAATTATGGCAACAATTGATAAATGAGACTTCATATAACTAAAATGGTTTTTCACAGCTAAAGAAATAATCTATCAGGTGAAGAGGAAGCCCCTAGAATGGGAATGTTTGCCAGCTGTACATCTGAGGCAAGAAAACAAGTGACCTATTCAAAAAATCGACCTGGGATCTGAACAGAGAGTTCAGAAGAAATAAAATGACCAAAAAATAACTAGGAAAATGTTCATCATCTGTGGCAATTGGGGAAACTAAAATCATAACAATTTTGATTGTTGTATGTATGTATGCATGTAACAACAATGAAAAATGAGACCACGAGTTTGCAAAAGAGCAAGGAGGGATATAGGGAAGGGTTTGGAGGAAGAAAAGGGAAGGAGAAAATGATTTAACTTTATTATAATCTCAAAGATAAAGAAAAAAAGCAACAACAGCAAAAACAACCATTTTGAGATTTCATCCTACCCCAGTCAGCATGGCAAAGATTAACAAAACAGCTTGTAACAAATGCTGGGTAGTGGGGATATGGGGCAAAGAGAATCCTCATTTGCTGTTGGTAGGATTGCAAACTGCCCCAGCCACTTTGGAAATCAGTATGGAGAATCCTTAAAAAACTAAAAGTGTGTCTATATGAGCCAACTATGTCTCTTCTCACTTGAAGGTCTTGACATCTATTTTACTTGCTCAACCACGTTCATTGCTGCAGTGTTCACAATGGCTAGGAAATGAAAACAATCTAAATAGCCTTCAACCAAGCAAATGGATAATGAAAGTGTGGTACATATACACTATGGACTACTTTTCAGTCCTAATGAAAAATGAAGTAATAAAACTTTCAGGTAAATGGATGGAACTAGAAAGGATCATATTGGGTGAGACAAGTCCAACAAAAACAAGCAGCGCTTGTTCAGTCTCATCTGAGTTTCCTAACATCAAATCTTCAGATTGAGTATAAAACCTGAAGTAACTGCAGAAACCAGAAAAGTAAAAGTAAAACAGACCTGTGTGTGTGTGTGTGTGTGTGTGTGTGTGTGAATAGAGGGGGGATAATGAACAAGGCACAAGTGATCTGAAGGAGGAAATGGGAAAAATGGGAGGGGTCTATATAAGTAGGTGGGAAGGAGATAAATACAAAAAAGGAGAGTAAAATAACAGTGTGAATGCCTGAAAAAGTCACAAGGAATCATGCTATTAACTTTCTACCTAAAAGTACCTATAACCAGGAGATCTCATTTCTTCCACCTCCCAGGGAAATCCATGTGTCTCTCTCAGGTCCTTCTTGTTACCTAGTTTCTCTGGGGTTGTGGATTGCAGACTGGTTATCCATTGCTTTATATCTAATATCTACTTATGAGTGAATACATATCATGTTTGTCTTTCTGGTTCTGGGTTACCTCACTCAGGATGATTTTTTTTCTAGTTTCATCCATTTGCCTGCAAATTTCATGATGTCATTGTTTTTTACAGCTGAGTAATAAATACTCCATTGTGTAAATGTGCCACATTTTCATTATCCATTCTTTGGTTGAGGTTAATCTAGTGTGTTTTCAGGTTCTTGCCATTATGAGAATACCGCTGCTATGAACATAGGGGACAGGGATCAAGGGAAGGGAACATGAGGGATCAGGTTGGTCAAGTTAGGGCAGTACAGGAAGAGTAACGAAACAGATATCTTGATAGAGGGGGCCATTTTGGGGTTAGGGTGAAACCTGGTACCAGGGAAACTCCTAGGAATCCACAAGGATGATCCCAGCTAAGACTCCTAGCAATAGTGGAAAGGGTGCCTGAACTTGCCTTCTCCTATAATCAGTTTGGTGACTATTCTAATTGTCGTTAGAGAGCCTTTATCCAGTAACTGATGGAAGAGATACAGAGATCCACAGCCAAGCACTGGGCCAAACTTAAGCACCAGACTGAGCTCCTGGAGTCCAGTTGAAGAGAGGGAGGACTTGTACCAGCCAGGAGGTCAAGAGCATGATGGGGAAACTCAGAGATATACAGATAGCCGAACTGAGCTAGTGGGCACTCACAGACTGAGCTAACAGCTGGAGAGCCTGCATGGGACTGACATAGAGCCTCCTCAAGTGGGTGACAGTTGTATAGCTTGGTCTGTTTGTGGGGACCCTAGTAGTGAAATCAGGACCTGTTCCTGGCACATAAGCTGGCTTTTTGGAAACTATTCCCCATGTTGGGATGCTTCACCCAGCCTTGATGCAGGAGGAGGAGCTTGGTCCTGCCTCAACTTGCTATGCCATGCTTTGTTGACTCCCATGGGAGGCCTGCCCCTTTCTGAACAGAGGAGGAGAAGATGAGGGGTTGGGGTGTGATGGGAGGTGGGAGGATGTTGGGGAAGTCTTATGCTAATAAAGCACTGTCTGGCCAATAGGAATCTAGATAGGTGGGGCTAGGAATCCAGGAGGATTCTGGGTAGGAGAAACACAGGAGAGTCAACATGTGACGCCATTGGGGTAGGAAGTCCGGAACTATTCTCCGGTAAGAAACATACTTAGATTAACAATTATGGGGTAATTACTTAAGGCAGAGCTAGCCAGTAAGGGACAAACAAGGCCAACAGCTTCATAATTAATACAGTGTCTTGTGTGTTTATTTGGGATTGATGCGGATCTAGAACCAGGCTGGTGCGGCAGAGCCCAGGCGACTGGCGGGGGATAAACCAAAGTGGTTAGCAAAGGAAAAAGCTTCCCTTAACAGAATGGTTGTCAGGAGCGGGATTGAATTTCCACGCAAAACAACAAAAGCTTTAAAGGAATTTTAGAAACAGACGAATGGAGAGAAGCACAGATTTTGGTAGCAGCATTTTTCTCAGGTGTGCTCTGTTTTGCTATCGACAAGCCGAGATTCACGTGGCTCACTTACTGGAGTCTTCCTGACTTGGCATAAAAAAAAAACCCAGCAAGGTTGTTTTAAGAGACTCTGCTAACGATTTAAAGGGGTGTACGTACAGCTGGAAATGGCAGCATTTGCTGGATGTCAGCATGGACTGAGGCGGTAAGCTGGAGTCACGCTTACGCCTGCCATCTTGAAAACAGCAGTTTAAAGCAGCCTCGGTTTTACAGATAAGACACGTGGTCAGAAAAACATAAAGATTTACAGTAAAGTCAGACTTGGATGAAGAAAACCTCTAAAGGTTTACAGTGTGTTTACAAATATATGTGAGATTGAGAGAGAAAATGAAACGGCAAAGTGGTATATAAATACAAAAGCTGGCGTTGTGGTGGCACACGCCCGTAGGAATTGCTCCAGAGGCAGAGGCAGGCAGATTTCCAAAGAGAAATCCTGTCTCAAAGAAAAATAAATAAAAGTGAAATAAATAAAGTAATAATAAATAAATAAATAAGCCATGTAAAGATGGAAAATACACAGAGAGTCTGGATACTGTACGCTATTATGTTTTTCAGTTTTTTGATTGCTAAGGAAGAAACAGCTGCTAAAGTACACTTGATTATAAATGCTGCTGAATTAATCCAATTTCTATCTTTTGAAAATGCCTTGACTTCAAAATTTAAGTATAAGGATATGTTACTTGGAAAAGGAGTTTTCATTTATGTTTCTACAGAAAATGAAAAGCTGAGAATTCCTTCCAGGCTTTTGTGGTTTGACGAACCAAGACCCCCGGAAGCAGTGGACCAGGTGTTCCAACAATCGAAACAGCGAAGATGATGCAGTCTTACAGACCCCGAAAATACGGACTTATACAGGTTTCTGAGTTTTGTCATGATCCCCATGGTAAAAACAGCGCCCCCTTCCAGCAGGAAGCAGTTTGGAATGAGCGACGTCCCAATTCCCATCTTGTTTATAAATCTTTGTTTTCATTTAAATGGGATTGTTTATAATTGGCTAGTGATCACAGCCAATCTTTTTTAATGGTAAAAAGGGGAATTATGGTATGGGTATTGTTTTTAATTTATTGATACAAATTCAAGGTCAATTTTGTGATGTTTATATTTTTCCTCTTGATTAAGTATTGTGCTTATACTGATCTTTTACAACGTAATGCATAATTGAATACAGACTATAGATAGTTACTTATAATAGAATTTCTAGTTACATAAGTTAGGTTTCTAGAGATACAGAAATATATTTGAGATAGATAAACAGTCTTCAAACCTCTCAAAGACCTTCAGAAAATGGCATTTAAAATGGTTTAGGGCTTTTCTTGACAATGAGAAATGTCTGCTCCTGGCAGCACCAATTATGTCTGAGAGGAAGATGGGCATCGAAGAAACTTGTTATGGAGTTTGCTTTCAACATGGCAAGATTAGCCATTTGGGCAAGAAACTGCTCTTGCCTGTACTGCTTGACTGTTGTTGTATAATCTGGACATGCAGAACCCACAGGAAAGTGACTGCTGAACTCAGTCTTACAGGGTTCCTGCTTCATGGAAGAGTCTAGGAGACGTTCTGCAGGACACAGAGAAATGACTGACAGACTGCCAGCGCAGATGGACAGTTTGAAATTTCCTGCTTTGCTTAGAAGTGTTCTAGACACATTGTGGCCTATGGGCTGAAGATGGATGCCCCAACATTACAGAGGAACTTTGGATGACTGTCCAGGCAGTAAGATACCTCTGTCAATCCTAGTGTTTATATATTATCCTTCTGTGGTCTTTGATGGAGTTGAAGACAGATAGTTATAGTTTTCCTTAGTTATGATAAAAGATAAGTTACATATAGAACTTTGAACTCACAAGGATGGTATGGATGATATTTTCTTTAAATCTTGCTAAAATATTGTAACTATGTTCTTATTTGATAACTGTTCTGTTATATTCAATTTGACTGTGTTAAAGTTAAGACCTTTCTTTTTGTTTAAACAGAAAAGAGGAAGTCTTATGCTAATAAAGCACTGTCTGGCCAATAGGAATCTAGATAGGTGGGGCTAGGAATCCAGGAGGATTCTGGGTAGGAGAAACACAGGAGAGTCAACATGTGACGCCATTGGGGTAGGAAGTCCGGAACTATTCTCCGGTAAGAAACATACTTAGATTAACAATTATGGGGTAATTACTTAAGGCAGAGCTAGCCAGTAAGGGACAAACAAGGCCAACAGCTTCATAATTAATACAGTGTCTTGTGTGTTTATTTGGGATTGATGCGGATCTAGAACCAGGCTGGTGCGGCAGAGCCCAGGCGACTGGCGGGGGATAAACCAAAGTGGTTATCAAAGGAAAAAGCTTCCCTTAACAGGAGGAGGGAACACTAAGAGACCACGGATGCCAGCCCAGACTACTATACCCGGCAAAGCTCTCAATCACTATAGACGGAGAAAACAAGATATTCCATGACAAAACTAGATTCAAGCAATATGTGTCCACTAACCCAGCCCTACAGAAAATTTTGGAAGGAAAACTCCAACCCAAGGAAGCTAACTACAACCAGAAAAACATAAGCATTAGAGAATCTCTCTCTACCAACAGCCAAAAGAACAAAGGGGTGAAATTCCACACATAATTCCACCAACAACAACCAGCGCAAATCGAAGAAGGATGAGCAATCATTGGTCATTAATATCCCTCAATATTAATGGCCTTAACTCACCCATAAAAAGACACAGACTAGCAGATTGGATTCGAAGACAGAACCCTTCCTTCTGCTGCATACAGGAAACACACCTCACCCTTAAAGACAGACATTACCTGAGAATTAAAGGTTGGGAAAAAATTTTTCAATTGAATGGACCCAAGAAACAAGCCGGGGTAGCAATCCTAATATCTAACAAACTAGACTCTAAAATAAAATCAATCAAAAGAGATGAAGGAGGTCATTACATACTCATCACAGGTGAAACCCACCAAGAGGAAGTGTCTATTCTGAACATCTATGCCCCAAATACAAAGGCATCCACATTCGTTAAAAAACATTATTAGAACTTAAATCTCATCTAAAGCCCCACACAGTTATAGTGGGAGATTTCAACACACCACTCTCACCACTAGACAGGAATACCAAACAGAAACTCAACAAAGAAGCAAAAGGGCTAATAGAAGTAATGACCCAACTGGGATTAACAGATATCTATAGAACATTTCATCCACATAAAAAAGAATATACCTTCTTCTCACCACCACATGGAACCTTCTCAAAAATCGACCACATACTTGGGAACATATCAAACCTCAGCAGCTACAAAAAAATTGGAATAACTCCATGCATCTTATCAGACCACCATGCTTTAAAATTAGAATTCAACAACAACACAAATTGCAGAAAACCTACAAACTCATGGAAATTGAATAATGCTCAACTGCACCATCCCTGGGTCAAAGAGGAAATAAAAAAGAAATTAAAGACTTCCTCGAATTCAATGAGAATGAAGACACAACATACCCAAACCTATGGGACACTTTGAAAGCAGTGCTACGGGGGAAGTTCATAGCGCTAAATGCTCACATGAAGAAAGAGGAGAACAGTTATACCAGAGAATTAACATCACAGCTGAAAGCTCTAGAACACAAAGAAGCACACTCCCCCAGGAGGAGTAGACGCCAGGAAATAATCACATTGAGGGCTGAAATCAATAAAGTAGAAACCAGGAAAACAATACAAAGAATCAACGCAACGAAGAGTTGGTTCTTTGAGAAAATCAACAAGATAGACAAACCTTTGTCTAAACTTACCAAACAGCAGAGAGTGAACACGCAAATTAACAAAATTAGAAATGAAAAGGGGGACATAACAACAGACTCTGAGGAAATCCAGAGAATCATTAGGTCATACTTTGAAAACCTGTACTCCACAAAATTCGAAAATTTAAAGGAAATGGATGACTTCCTGGACAGCTATCAATTGCCAAAACTAAATCAAGAACAGATAAGCAATTTAAATAGACCTATAACCCCTATGGAAATAGAAGCTGTCATCAAAAGTCTCCCAACCAAAAAAAGCCCAGGTCCAGATGGCCTCAGTGCAGAATTCTACCAGAAATTCAAAGAACAGCTTATACCAATTCTTCTCAAAGTGTTCCACACAATAGAAGCAGAAGGGTCTTTGCCAAACTCTTTCTATGAGGCTTCAATAACCTTGATCCCCAAGCCACACAAAGATACAACTAAGAAAGAGAACTTCAGACCAATATCCCTCATGAACATTGATGCAAAAATACTCAATAAAATACTGGCAAATCGGATCCAAGAACACATCAAAACAATCATTCACCACGATCAAGTAGGTTTCATCCCAGGAATGCAGGGATGGTTCAACATACGAAAATCCATCAACGTAATCCACCATATAAACAAGCTGAAAAACAAAAATCACATGATCATCTCACTAGATGCTGAAAAAGCCTTTGACAAAATCCAACACCCCTTCATGATAAAGGTCTTGGAGAGATCTGGGATAACAGGGACATATTTAAACATAATAAAAGCTATATACAGTAAACCAACAGCCAACATCAAACTAAATGGACAGAAACTCAATGCAATTCCTCTAAAATCAGGAACAAAACAAGGCTGCCCACTCTCTCCATACCTTTTCAACATGGTACTTGAAGTCCTAGCCATTGCCATACGACAACAAAGGGGGATCAAGGGGATTCAAATTGGGAAGGAAGAGGTCAAAATTTCACTGTTTGCAGACGATATGATAGTTTACATCAATGACCCAAAGAACTCTACCAGGGAACTCTTACAGCTGATTAACACCTTCAGCAAAGTGGCAGGCTACAAGATCAACTCAAGAAAATCAGTAGCCCTACTATATACAGATGATAAAAGGGCTGAACGAGAAATCAGAGAAACATCACCCTTTACAATTGCCACAAACAACATAAAATACCTTGGGGTAACGCTAACCAAACAAGTGAAAGACCTGTATCGTAAGAACTTTGAATCTTTAAAGAAAGAAATTAAAGAAGCCCTCAGAAAATGGAAAGATCTCCCATGCTCTTGGATAGGTAGGATCAATGTAGTAAAAATGGCAATCCTGCCAAAAGCAATCTACAGATTCAATGCAATCCCCATTAAAATCCCAGCACAGTTCTTCACAGACCTTGAAAGAACAATAATCAATTTTGTATGGAAAAACAAAAGACCCAGGATAGCCAAAACAACCCTGTTCAACAAGGCAACGTCCGGAGGCATCACCATCCCTGACCTCAAGCTCTATTATAGAGCTATAGTCCTGAAAACAGCTTGGTATTGGCACAAAAATAGACAGGTAGACCAATGGAATCGAATTGAAAACCCGGGTATTAATCCACACACGTACGAACATCTGATCTTTGACAAAGAAGCTAAAAATATACAATGGAATAAAGAAAGCATCTTCAACAAATGGTGCTGGCATAATTGGAGACTGGCATGTAGAAGAATGCGGATCGATCCATGTCTATCGCCATGCACAAAACTTAAGTCCAAATGGATCAAAGACCTCAACATAAATCCAGCCACACTGAACCTCTTAGAAGAGAAAGTGGGTGGTACCCTTGAACGAATTGGTACAGGAGACAGCTTCCTGAACATAACACCAGTAGCACAGGCAGTAAGATCAACAATTAATAAATGGGACCTACTGAAACTGAGAAGCTTCTGTAAGGCAAAGGACACAGTCAGCAAGACAAAAAGGCAGCCCACAAAATGGGAAAAAATATTCACTAATCCCACGTCTGACAGAGGGTTGATCTCCAAAATTTACAAAGAACTCAAGAAGCAAGTCTCCAAAACACCAAAGGACCCTATTAAAAAGTGGGCTGCAGAACTAAATAGAGAGTTTTCAATAGAGGAGTCTAAAATGGCTGAGAGGCACTTGAGAAAGTGCTCAACATCCTTAGCCATCTGGGAAATGCAAATCAAAACAACTCTCAGATACCATCTCACCCCTGTCAGAATGGCTAAAATCAAAAACACCAATGACAATTTATGCTGGAGAGGATGTGGTGAAAGGGGGACACTCCTCCATTGCTGGTGGGAGTGCCAACTGGTTCAGCCACTTTGGAAATCAGTGTGGAGATTCCTCAGAAAAATGGGAATAAACCTACCACAAGACCCAGCAACTCCACTCTTAGGCATATATCCAAAAGATGCCCATTCATACAACAAAGAGGTCTGTTCCACTATGTTCATAGAAGCTTTATTTGTAATTGCCAGAGCGTGGAAGCAACCTAGATGTCCCTCACCCGAAGAGTGGATAGAGAAAATGTGGTACATCTACACAATGGAGTACTATTCAGCAGAAAAAAATAATGGAATCATGAGATTCGCAGGCAAATGGATGACACTAGAAGAAACCATCCTGAGTGAGGTAACCCAGTCACAAAAAGAGAAACATGGCATGTACTCTCTCATATATGGATTTTAGACATAGATCTGGGGAGTGACAGCCTACAATCCTATGGCCAGAGAGTCTGGGAAACAGAAACTTTATTTAGTGGCTGATCGAAGAAGAGGCAGACTCCCTTGGTTAAGTACTGAGCTGAACTCAAGAAAGCCAGTAACAGAGAGGGAGGACTGAGGATCAAAGGGATTAAGACTGGGCTGGTTTAACCCCCAGAAACAGCTGACCAGACAAAGGTTAACTCTTGAATCCCAGGCATTAGCCTGGGAAGCCAGCATGGGACTGATCAAGACCCCCTGAATCTGGGTGTCAGTGAAGAGGCCTAGGGAATCTATTGAGCCTTGGGCAGCAGATCAGTACCCATCCCAAGTATACACACGGACTTTGGATTCCAATAGAACAATGTGAGGTGCACTCTCACCCAGAACTCTTGGGAAAGGGTCTAGGCCCTGCCCTATATGAAATGACACACTATGGACACCCCCATGGAGGGCCTCACCCTCCCTGGAGAAATGAGAGGATAACGGGGGGGGGCGGGTGGGGAGGGCACGGGAGGAAGGGAGGGAATGGGAGAGGGTCCTGGAACTGATTTGTGAAGCAACCTTGATTCTTATCTAAATTTAAACTGGAAAATAAAATTTAAAATAAAAAAAAACAGGAGGAGGGAACAGGAAAAGAGGAGGGAGGAAAAACTGTGGTTGGTATGTAAAATAAATGAAAACAATTAATAAAAAGGACCTATAACATAGAAGTCAGTATGTAAATGTACATACATAGTTTAAATGAACATTTTCCAATCTGGGCTGACAGTGCTTCCCCCAAGCTTTAGACTGTCTAATAAAATCCCCACAGAAGGCATGAGAAGCTGAGAAGCCCTCTTCAGGTCAGGGTTGTCCAAGGCAGGCAGGTCAGTGTTGACTCTCAAAACATTGTGGGCCATTTCTGTTGCCCTTAGTTGCTCTCCACACCCTTAGAGGTAGAAGATAGCTCCCTATTGCTGAAGATAGCATGCACTTCCAACACAGGGCCCAGAGGACCTGAGCTGGATCTGATCGGAAGGATTCCTCCCTGAGAACTAGCTTTTCTGTTAGAAGGAATTGTGCAAGCTTCCCAAGGATAGAAGCAAACAACAGTCCTACCTAGTTATCATGCCTATGGACCACCACAATAACCTGCATGGCATGAATGCTGCAGTTGTGTCACAAATATCTTGGCATTAAACAATAGCTCTCTAATTAAACTCAAGGACTGCTCAACAAGAGGGACATTTTGCCTGGTGCTGGAAACCTAGCCAACTACTCTGTGCTAATGAAGTCACTGATCTAGGAGGCGAACCTACAACTGCTACTCTGCTAAACCAGCACAATCCCTAACTACATTCTGAATATTTGTCATTATACCCATAGATAAGTGTAGTCTCTCTCCTCATCAAGAAAACCTTGCAACAGACTGAGACAAGTACAGAAAACCACAGCAAATCAAAACGCAGAATTGAGGAGCCCAGTCCAAATCAAAATGCGGAATTGAGGAGCCCAGTCCCATAAGATCCATCTGCAGTACAACTCCTGCACCTAAGGCTAAGGGATCATTGCAGAGAAGGCTATGGAAAAATTGTAAAGGTCAGAGGAACAAGGAGTTTGCTGTGAGATTGTGTCTATTAGGAATATCAGAGGCTATCCTTACAAAGTGTCACTAACAGGACTGCCTAAATCTGTGCTGAACAATGACAACAAAAGCATGAGGAGAGAAGGTCTCAGCTTTACACAGAAGTATAAGCAACTACAGAATATTGAGAGCAGGAGAAGTAGTCTTACCTAAGGAAAGGGAAAATGATGTAATTATAATCTCAAAGACTAAAAAACTAAAAAAAAATCCACATTGAAACCAAAACCAAACAAACAAAAACTAAATATGGTTGCAATTACCTGTAACCTCAGAATAGAGGGGTAGAGACATGTGGATCCTAAGATCAAGCTGTCCAGCAAGCCTAATCATAGCATCAAATTTCAGTTTTGTGAATGTACTGTACACAAATATACTGTATATAATCACACAATGACAAAACAAGCAAACAAGTATGGGGGAATATTGTGAAAACATACAAACCAATAAATTAGATAACTTTAATTAAATAGAATAAAAAGAGCACTGAACAAAAACTGAAGCAGGGATGCAAAAACCTCAATAGATGCAACAAAGAGACAGACTTAACAATCAAAACCTTCCTAACAAACCAAATGTGTTCACTGGTAAATCACACCAATTACTTAACCAATTAGAACCAGTCTTTAGCACATTATTACAAAAATGGAACAGGAGGAAACATTTCTTAACTCATTCTTTGAGGTCATCACTACCTTAGTGCCAAAGTCAGATAAGGATGTTATGGAAAAAAAAACAACAAAAAACTATCGATAAATGAATATCCTTCATGAATGCTGATGTGAAAAATATTAGCAACTGGAATTCAGATATATATAGATTATACACTACATGACATGTGATGAATGTAATATAAGAAAGTATAATGAATGATAATGAATGTAATATATTCACATTAACAGGATGAAAGGAAAGCACTCCACACAGTTACTTGAATTCATGCAGTTAAAGCATTTTACAAAATCCATCCCAGTTTCATGACAAAAATAATAAAGTGGGAATTGAGGATACCTTCTCAGCATGGTAGAGGCATGAAACCCCTGTTAGTTCCTGAGCAAGTATAGTATTGAATTTATTATACTGACTGGGGATTCTACTGCTAGATATATACTCTAAAGAGCTGAGCATGAGTGTTCAAATATGTACTTATAAATAAATGTTCATAGCAGTACTAGTCACAGTATCTAAAAAGATGATTACAACCCCAAAAGCCCATCAACTGATGGTAAACAAATTGTGGAATAGTCACAATAAAAATGAAGTCATAAAAATGAATAAAATACTGGCATGGTACAATATGGGTGGACTTTGCCAACCTTGTTCTAAGGGAAGGAAGCCACAATGTCAAACACTACATGAAAATCTGCAGTAGTAAATCCTAGGGATTAAAGGCCAGGGAAAAGGAAAGGCAGAAATGAGAACAGATTGCATTTGTGACTGTGGGGTTTTCTTTCAGGATAGGAAAAATATTTTGGGATTTGCTAGAGATGATTGTTACACAACTTTATTGTTATGCTAAATGTCACTGAATTGTGTAACTTGAAATGATTAATTTTATGTTGTATAAATTTCACTTCAATGAAACTAAATTCCATAGGTATATGTAAAACAAGGGTAATAAAACTCAAAGCCCATTCCTTCCCAAGGACTTTGGCTATGCTCGGGAGCTCACCTTGTTCTGTTGTATATGTATAACAGATATGATGTAGAATTTGGTGCTAATGTGCATTCCTTCCCAAATTTCCAATGGAATTAGGAACTTGAAATTGACAACAGAAGGAGGATGTCTTTTTATAATGTAAATAGCCAAATGTTGCAAGCCTAGAATTTCCTTTCTTTGAAAGTTGATTGTTAAACATTTGCATCATTGACTTCAATCTTTCATAGTTTTGTTTTTTCTTTCCTTAATTCTGGCTGTAACCTTTTACTTAGTAGGAAATAGCCAAATGTAACAGAACAGACTAAAAGCTATAGAGCTAAAATAAAAGTAAACTTAATAAGATAGGAACCATATCTTATCAGAGAATAGCCTTTCCTTTGTCAGCCTTTGGCATGCAGTGTAAACAAGGTCCTGCCTACCAGTCCTTCCTTCCAGTTGCCTAAGCTGTGCAATCAGTCCTACAAGGCTCTAAATCTCAGGCAGAGACACTTGTGATAGTTGCTTCTTCATTTGTACAAGCATTGGTGGTTTTAACCTGCAAATTAAGTATTTTAACAGGGCCACAGAAGATCAGGCCTGAAGGTGAATTTCAAAGAGAAAGATAAAGTTAGTTTCTGTTAAGTTTCAAACCCAGGACAAATTGAGGTGCCTATTTAACACATCAAAGCAGAGCTGGCCTCTAGGTTCCTCCAGCATCCCTCAGTCTCTTCCTGTTATAGGGTATGGCTACTATACCCCATCCTCTACCCTGAAATTTCCAGCCAGGGGTTGGGCTGCCCTTCCCCCAGAGGCTCTTCCCTACATAGTCCAGATATGTTGGCTACTTACCTTTTTTTGTACCTTTGACATCCTGGCTGCTGAAACTGGTTCCACCTTCCCCACATGGCTCAGCTCAGTCTGATCATGTCCACTTTGAACTCTCCCAGATGTCCCTGCCTCTACCTATGCTGTCCCATATATATTAAGCTTTCTCCTCCACCATACCTAGAAACAATCATGTCTTTTCCTTTTTTATTTCATTTTTCAAGTTTCTGCCCTTCATATCCTCCAAAGAATGTATCAAAGACAATGGACCTCTCTAAGCACAAGGTTCTTCTACCTTTCAACTCAACAACTCCCTGTTCCCTGCAGACACTAATGGAAATGCCTTTCTCTGAGACAAATAGTTTGTCTAATTTTCCAAAGCTAGACTTTCAAAAACACCACCATATTCTGTCTCCTGGCTGATTTTCATGAATGCTTCAGGTAAAGTAGAGTTAGTGGTTAGTTAGACATCTAGGCTTGGTAAAGGGTTGCCATTTACTTAGTGGCTCTGTGTATCTGACTGACTGTATTTAAATTATATGTCTAATCTTATCTTTAGAACTTGATAAGGAGGTGCAATATGGTGTTCTGTCTAACTTTATCTTTACAACTCTGTAAGGAAGTAAAGATAAGGAGATGCTATATGCTCAGAGATCTTCCAGGTGCTCATGGAGGAAAATTAACCATCTGTGCTCCGGGGCCATTTCACATCAGGAGAATGGCAACATAGAACAGCAATGCATTTTAATTGTTTAACTGGCAGAGAAAATGAACTCTATCAACACACCCCCATCACCCACCCCCAATATGAGTGATTATATCTTGGGAACATAGATTTAGGTTACCCCAAATTCATGAAGTTTTTATAATAACAACGAGGAAAGTCATAAGTAGAGACATTTTTCAAACGCATTGGGTGAAACATTAATCAGGCAGTGAAAGCAAACTGGAGAAATCTCAGCCATAGGTCTCATTGCTGATTGCTACCTGGTAACTCAGTGCTTGATTGATAGAAGCTAGGTTTATGTTAACACATTCCAAAGGCTTTCATGTGTTAGTCTCTGGATTTTGGGTCTAATAGTGGGAAAGGCTATTTAGGGGGCTAAAGATAGCCCAAGGTAATTTTTTGTTTTTGTTTTTGTTTTTCGAGACAGGGTTTCTCTGTATTGTTTTGGAAGCTGTCCTGGAACTCGATCTATAGACAAAGCTGACGAGGCTTCCAAGGTAAATTTTAATTAGGTGGTGAACCTGAAACATTCCAAACTCTCCACAATTGTTGAAACACTAAATCAGCCTTCCAACCTTCAACCTCATTCTCCTGTATCTTTTTTTTTCTCTAGACAGAGTTTCTCTGTGGCTTTAGAGACTGTCCTGGAACTAGCTCTTGTAGATCAGGCTGGTCTCAAACTCACAAAGCTCTGCCTCCCGAGTACTGGCATTAAAGTATAATACTATGGTCAAAAGGATATAGGAGAGCCCGGGCGGTGGTATAAGTTAAAACATCAAAGGGTTTTGCAGTCAGAATGCCCAGAGTGTATGCTTCCATACTCTAGATATCAGGACTATAGAAGTAGGGCACTCCAAGGAATTTCCTCCAGACCACCTTGCTGGACAGACTGGAGTCTAAACAATTATGGGTCAATACTTAGAATTACACCTTGACCAGGAAAGCTAAAGCAGAAGGATCATGAGTTTGTAGCCTGTATTTCATATTGAGACTTTGTCTTAAAGCTAACAACACAAATGGAGGCACTTTTTTTTAGCTTTTCCAAAGGCAACAAAAGCCAAGCAATTGCAGAATGTGATTCTGGGACAGGGCAAGGCTATGATGAGGTTCCCCAATCTTGTATTCTTTTTTTTTTTTTTTGGTTTTTATGAGACAGGGTTTCTCTGTATTGTTTTGGAGGCTGTCGGTCCAGCCTGGCCTCGAACTCACAGAGATCAGCCTGCCTCTGCCTCCCGAGTGCTGGGATTAAAGGCGTGCGCCACCACCTCCCCGGCCCCAATCTTGTATTCTTTATGAGGTCATTTCAGGTTTAAATAGAATCTGATTACCCGGATGGAGAATTCCATGGAAAATTATCTACCTCTATTCTAAGACTTGAGGCCAAGGTGCCCTAGCTAACTTAGCTTCTGTCAAACTGTCTGCTTGTGCAACTCCTACCCCTTAAGCTGGCTGAAATAAAGACTTTCAATTGGCTATAAATTGTGTCTGAGAGGTTATCTCTCATGGTCTCCCCGTAGCAGTTTTTATGTATAGTTACCTAACACTGAATGTCTTCTGCTTGTATTATGTTTTTGATATTTATTTTAGTCACAGACATATTTTTAGGAATTTTCACTCCAGTAAGAAAATTCCTCCATTATACAGAGAAACAAATGGACAGATGTTTGTACTACTCAGGCAGCACTCCAGTAAATGCAAGCACATCTCACACACCAAGAAGAAATGGTCCTCCTAGTGAGAATATAGACTAAAATTGACTGTTGAACTCAAGAGAAACATGAGTCTGTTCTACCAAACAAAACAAAATAATTGTTAAGTGATATCATTACTAGTCTAAAAATAGCTACTGTCATTGCTATACCTTTTGAAAAGAGATTGATGTTAACAGTTTAGTGTATGCTGTATTGTTTTGACATCTCATGTCATGATACCATTTCTATCATATTCTATCAAATAAAGATTTTAAGATCTCTAAGCTCAAGGTCTATTCCCCCTTAGATCAGGCAGACAGATTTATTGATCCCTTATAGACAGGATCAACACTCAGCCCCAACAAGCTTTAGAAAATATTTTTTTGACCATTGCCAATTCCTAAAATTAAAGGATTAAAGTCTCAGAAGGGGAACTAGAGGCCAGATAAAAAGACAAAAAAATTAATGGGCCATGAGAAAAGAAAGAAGTTTCTTACCGTGGGATCTAGTTTGACTTTCCTTATGACTATCAGAAAAACTTCCATACAACCCATAAAGCCATAAGTAACTATACAGATAATGTTTTCCTGAAGACATCTCAAAAGGTGAAAACATTAACAAATGAGCTATATTTACTCAGGGGGCAGAATGTTTGTAATTTTGAGCTTGCCAAATTATCACTTCTCCATTCACAAAACCGAAGGAAAATTCTTTAAGATAAAAATAAGTAAGCCACCTTATATATGTTTAGCTTTTAAATTTTTCTTAAAAGTTAAGCTTAGCTGATCTTAAACCTTGATATAAATGATATCCTTTGAGGAATGTAATTTAGCTGCAGGGTAGTATAGTATATATAGCTATTGTAAAGACACCTTGTCTGGGATGCGGGAGTGGGGCATGTTACTGTCCTTTTCTTATGTCCTTATGTCTAATACTTAATAAACTCATAAATCTTGTTTAATTCTGGCTCATCCTGAAGTCCTTTGTGCAATGTAGTTAAGGTCCTAACTTTGCCTGAGTAGAAAGTCCTTAAGGTTAAAGTGAACTGGTCAGGATGCTGGCGTCTGTCTTCTCATGCTACCTTGTGCTATTACTCCTGACATTCCCAGTTTTTACTAAAAGTGTAAATAAATTCAGTTTTCAACATATATATATATATATATATATATATATAATTTTTCCTTAATGCAGATGGACTTTCATATGCATACCCAAACCTTTTGGTTAGGGGCTATAATAATATACTCTTTTCTTACATGACACACTCTGCCATCTTCCTTCCTCTTCATGGTGTTTGTTGACCTTGTACAATATTGCCTTCTCTGTTTAGGGCTCTATATTACTATCTCAGTGGAAGTGTCTCTTTGTGATATCTTTCACAGACCATACTGGTCAAATGATTGGCTCTCTTCTATGTTAACAATAGTCTCTGCCATTCATCTGACTTGTAATAACAATGTTATAACTCATTTGAATCCTTTGTTCCTTCAAAATAGCTATAGTTAGAAACAATCCATTCCTCCTTTTGTGTTTTGATAAAGTGCCCATTGCAGAATCTCATATGATTTAGATATGATTTATGCCTCACCTTATTACTAACAACAGGCCAATTACAGCATCTTTCAGTCCCCATTCTTTGCCTCATAGATTCGCTGAACTATTTATCTTTCAAGATTAGTGGAAACAAACTGCTTGTTAATTTGACCAAACACTGGTTAAGTGTCTTCCTCTGGATCCTGAAGTTTGACTTACCACTATTTTCTGAAGCAGTGTAGAAAGCTCCCTTAAGGATTCCTCAGAATCAGAATCTACTGACTTTGGGAAAAAAATTTCCCAGATGATCCCACAGCTCTTTATCAGGCATTTTCTAGCCTTGCTGGGCCTTCCCCTAGGGAAAAAATCCTATTCTTCATAACCTTTGAGCTGTTTTAACCCTTATGGCTGTATTGTTCTGTCTATTCCATCAATCCCCTTCCTCTTGTAATACTTCTTTTGAAAAAAAATGTCCTCATTCTGGATTTGTTTTCATTTGAATGCCAAAGTACCAAAAATACTTTTCCTGCTTCTCCTGATGTGCACTTTTGTTTTGAGATAGGGTCTTATCATGTAGCTTTGGCTGTCCTGGAATTCAGTCTGTAGACTAATCTGACTTTAAGCTCACAGAACTCCACCTGCCTCTGTCTCTCAAGTGCTGGGACTAATTTCCTGTGCCATGACACCTAGCTTTTTTTTTTTAACATTATTGATTATGCCAACTTCATCTGTGTTTTTAGCATGTCTTAATCTCTGTGTGTCTCTGACTGTTCTCTCTGATCATTTTAGTCAGCTGCTCTTTCTATTTTTCTCTCTAGGTCTGTGGGGTCTCTGTCTACCCCATTTCCCATATTCTTTTCACCTACTTGTCTCCTTGAGGCCAAATTCCTGTGGCATGCTGCTCCCAAGAGACCTGCATGGAGAGTAGGATCTTTCCCAAGGCTGATAGTCTGTTAACTCACAGCTTCAGCTCAGGGTTTGGCTCTTTGTGTGAGAGGGGACTGAATTTATTTATCCTCAGAGCCAGGAAAAAAAAGGTTTAATTTTTATGAAGGGGTTTATTGTGATTTGCTTCTGCTTTATTGTGATTCTTAGGGTTAAAAATTATCAAGAATTTCAAGTACACACCTTAAGTGTCCCATAAATCTAACCGTTCTAAATCAAACAACACAAAGTTCAGGTAATAAAGATACCATAACAGAAGTTTAGCCCATCTGGTCCTGGGTTTTCTTTAGGCCATGATGGCAATTCAGAACAACAGCTCCAAAGAAAATGAGTTGATAGAAATATACATTTATATTTTTCTGGTTAGCCTGACAACACAAGTCAGAACAAGGCAATCCTGAGACCTAGTAAAAATGTGAAAATTTGAAACAGTTTGGATAGCCAAGTTTACTACCTACTGCCCAGTATTCCTGCACCCAGACTGTTCTCTGCTCCTGTAAATGTATTCTGTGTGTTTTTTCCCCTGTAAGACTTTTTAAGTTAAGCTTTCTGTAAGTAGTAAAAATCAGAAAAGAGAAAAGTATAGCATTTATTTTGCTTACCACCACACATGTTCCGCACATGAGAAAAAAAACCCTAAAGTTTTGTGATATTTCATTGAATGTTTTTGTTGAACAAATGTTTTTATCTTCCTTTTGAGGTGTCTTCTGTCTGTGAACTTGTAGCATGTCTGATTGGCTGTGCTATTAAAACTTTCCCAGTTTACAGTTTAACATCAAATTCCATATTATTGACCTCCACAACTGGCAAAAGTGAGCACTCAGGCACTTCCTCAGTGGAAATACTCACACTTTCATGTATTTTGAGGTTGGAATTAATTTCAGTTGTTAAGCATGATTATGGGATTATTAGAGAATCCTTTAGGGGCTGTTCAGAACTATCAGAAGGCAGGAGTGAACTAGTCCAAATGCCAAGCTTCCAACCAGCAAGGAGGCAGAACACAGTATTATCCCAGACCCTATGTAGGACCCGAAGGGATGGAAAAGAGGTCATCTAGTAGTGTTCAAAGTGAGGTCAGGTAAATTCTCCCATGTTTGTGTAGCTTCCAAAGAAGGTCCAGGAAGAAACTTAGCAAGAAAAAAAAAGATTTGTTTATTTTTTTGTTAAGTATATGTGTGAGGGCCTGCATGTATGTATGTGCTCCATGTGCATGCCTGGGGTCTGTAGAGTCTAGAAGAGGGTATTGGATCCTCTAACTAGGGTTAGAGGTAACTGTCAGCATCCTGGTGTGTGCTGGAAAACAAACCCTGTCTTTCTGCAAGAGTAGCAAGTACTTTTAATTCCAGTCCCAAGAATTTTGTGGTCCCTTGGCAACATTCTGTAAGGAAATGCAATCACATTTAGTGGAAATGACCAATTACAGAATGCAATTATACAGGAATACATGATGTCTACAAATACAATATATATTTCCCAAGACTGATATAACTTGCTAGAGTTCTGTAGCCTACCAAATCAAATGAAACCAAACCTTGGTCCCCAATCAAAACACTGCTACCTAAGAATTTAATTTCCTCTCAGAAGGATGATTCTGAGCATTCAGCTGCTGTATTTCTGTTTATAGAGTATATTCTTTATTAAAATGCTCATAATACTTCTCGTCTGGAAATTCTTTTACCCTGTGCCATGACTTCATCCTTCATAGCATGACCTGGTTTATTCTATTCAACATGATGATTGGCAGTTATCCATGTTGTCACAAGCAGCAGGAGTTCATCCTCTTTTATGGCTTTATGTTATTCCATTGTGTATACACCAAATTTTCTTTATTCACTCATCATTTGGTGAACTCCTAGATTAATTTCACTGTGGATACTGTTCCCAATACATGGATACAATTTTATATATACAGTAGTGAGACTGCTAGATCACTTGGTGGTTCTATTTATCTTTTGAGAAACACACATACTATTATAACAGCTATCCCGATTTGCATCTTACTTTCCCATCCTTTTTATATCTTGACAAACAACTGTTTTTTTTGTCTTTTTAGTAGTAGTAATATTTATACATTATATGATGATAATAGCTTTCTGTGAGTTTGATTTTAATTTCTCTGAGGATTAATAATATTGAATTTTTTTTTTCTGAATGTCTGTTGGCCATGTTTTAAAAACAGATTTATAATGAACCTGTTGAATGCCATTCACACCTGAGTGAAATGATCCATAGTCCTACAACATTTGGCATGGTTCACAGAAGGTCAGTAGAGACTGGGCCTATGTGGTAGTAGAAGTTCTTTTGAAATGCTGCTCTGTTAGTTGCCAGGGCCAAGCAGCCAGCACCAGGGGATGGGTTTTTCTCATGGTTCTTTTTCTGCTTTGCTGCTGTCCTGGGTGAGACCCTTCCCCTAGCTTGTTAGAGTGTTTGCTGCTTTTCTGATTCAGTTTTTCAGCTTTCCCCAGATTGTTCTGGAGACACTGGCTGACTGAGCCTAGGAGTTGTCTGCTATTTTGAAACTGCTTTCTTTGTTTTCTAATTTTTTAAGTAGTTTATTTTTTTCTTCCCTTCTTATAGTCTTCCGTGGTCAAGTGATTTTATAATATAGTATGTTCTAGCTCCTTGTTATTTTTGGTGTGTCTACTATAGGGTTTACTTTGTAGTTACTATGAATCACATTAAAACCCTTTTGATTGTTACATGCTATTTTGAAATTTTAGAGGCTTACCATAACTGTAGGGCTAGGAGGAGGTGTGTGTGTGTGTGTGTGTGTGTGTGTGTGTGTGTGTGTGTGTGTGTGTGTGTCAGAGAGAGAAAGAGAGACAGAGACAGAGACAGAGACAGAGAGACAGAGAGAGACAGAGAGAGATGGGGGAAAGTGGAGGAATGCGTCTGTACACTTGCACTCCATCCCTCCCTATACTCTGAAAATTTTTTGGTAGAGCTGTGGTTCAAATACAGGTTCTTGTGCATGATAGACAAATATTGTTTTTTTCAGAAGGTCACATCCCCAGCCACCTTTGTTGTCTCAACTTATATTGCTTTATTTTTCTCATCTCTATTAGGAATATTAGGTTTCTAAAATTTGATTATATCATTTGAAACAATGGCCCATTCATTCCCATAAAACTGAAACTAAAGAAATCTTAGCATTACTTGTTATTTATATCTTTATATAACTTATCAAATAATTTTGACTAGTTTAATCTCTATAACTTCTTTCTGCTGCACCCACTGCATAGCCTGGCTGAAAATCTGCGGAGGGTGTCGGGATTGATGACACAGAGACCAGTCGGTGGTGAAAGAAGGCTTCAAGAAGGCTTCCAGAAAAATTCAAGAAGCCCCTCAGAGAGCTTCGCTTTATTCTTACCCTGGCTGGTTATATGCCCTTGACACCAGAGTTGGTGGCGGGGGGGTTGGGGGGGGGTTGAGGGGGGTCAGGAAGAGGCGGTTAGTCATTGGAAAGGTCAAGGTCAGGGTGTTCCTGTGGGCGAGCCCTTATCAGGAACTTATTGCTCTGGTAAACATTTCTTATAGGCCCTATATTGTTTTTAGTAAACATGTTTTTAGTAAACATGTCTTCTCTGTGGTCGGTTACAGCTGCTTGCTCCCAGGCTGATGGGGAAGTGGGCCTCTGGCCAACGTCGTTTGTTCCCACACTTTCTAAATTAATAGAGATATTCTCTTGGAATTCTCAATAATCTACTTAGGAAATCCCAATATTAATTTGAAGTCAAGAGAAAGAATTCAAAATTTTAAAAGTTAGTAATTTGTACTTGGCATATGATATTATTTTTTATGACATATGTATTATGTTTTGCTCATATTCATTCTGCAATTCCATTCATCTTTTCCTCCTGGTTCACTTTCTCCATCCAAATAGTAGTTCCTCTTTTCATGTATATACATGCAGACCTACATGAGGGAAAACATTGTATTTTTCTTTCTGAATCTGGATTTAATTCACTTATTATGATGATATACAGTTGCATCCATTTCCTTACAGATGAGAAAATTTCATTCTTGGTTTTTATAAAGGCTTTCATTATTTATTTTTATTTGTGTTTATGTGACTATCTATGTGTATGTATGCCATTTGTGTGCAGGTGCCCACTAAGGCCAGAAGTGGGCATGGGGTTCTCTGTAGTTATAGGATAGCATGAGTCATCTAATATGGGTGTTGAAAACTGAACTTAGGTACTCTAGAAGAGCAGGCAGTGCTCTTAACCACTGAGTTCTCTTCAGCCTTTACCCAATGGAGTTTTATTTCAGATATGAAGAAAAATAAAATTGATGCTGGAGAGATGTCTCTGCAGTTAAAAGCTCTTGCTGCTCTTCCAGAAGACCCCAGTTGGCACCCATATGGTGCCTTATAACTGTCTGTAACTCTAGTTATAGAGTATTTGATATTCTATTTTTGGCCTCTGTGGCAGCCAGACATGAGTGTGGTACACATAATACATGTAAGAAAAACACTCATAAAAATTGATTGGATATGCATGTCACATTTTCTTTATCCATTCACCTATTGATGGGGATCTAGTTTGGTCCCACATCTTGGCTACTATAAATAAGTGCAACAATAAACATGGATGTGTGGTGCCCTTAGATTCCTTTCCATATATGCCCAAAAGTAGTGTAGCTGGATCATTTGGATACTGCATTTTATTTTGTTTCTAGTTTTTTGTTCCACTGGATTTTTGTTCCACTAGCTTTTTGTTCCCCTGGTTTACATCCTGTCAACAGTGTAGAAAGGTTCCTTTTTGCCCACATTTTCACCAGCATACGTTGCCATTTAATGATCCCCATTCTAACTGAAATGAGATGGTATCTCCATCTACTTCAATTTGTATTTCCTGGATGGTTAAGGATTTTCATATTTTTTGGCCATTAGTATTTCTACTGACATTTATTTATTCAATTTATTTACTCAATTGTTTATTGATTTGTCGTTGTGTGTATTTAATTCTTTGAGATCTTTATAGATTACAGACATTAATCCTCTCTTAGAGGTCTAGTTGGAAAAATTTTCTCATATTAAGTAGACTGTTTTTTAAGTATTTTAAATTTATTTTTATGTATGTGTGCATATGATATGTGTATTATATATGTTCATGTGTAAAAAATGCACATTTCCAATATACTTGTGTGAAGACCAACCTTGAGGGCCAGTTCTTACCTCCTATCTTGTTTGAGATAGGGTTTTTCTCTCCCTCTATCTTTTTTTTTTTGCATTGTAATGCATAGAGACTAGTTGGCTAATGCTCTTCTCTTCCCATCTTGCCACAGGAATGCTAAGCTTATAAGGACACACACCGCTGTGTCCTGCTTTCACACGGCTTTTGAAGAGACAAACTCATGTTTTCAAGCTTTCACAGCAAGTACTTTTACATGCAGAGTCTTTTTCCAGACCTAGACTCTCTTTACTCTATTTGTTGTTTCCTTTGCTATGCAGAAACTTTTTAATTTCATGGAAATAGTTCTTAGAATTAGTTCTTGAACTGTTAGAGTCTCTTATAGAATACCCTTGCCTATGCCTGTAACTTGAAAAACCTTAATTAATAGTGAAAAGTATAAAAAGAAGACTTATTCAATGAGCCCCACTGGGAAAAGGGACAAGAGGATTCAGAGATTGCCTTACGCCTATCTTTGGATACCTAATAGTAATTTTAGGTTTAAATAGAAGGCAAGCGCTAGCAGAACTAAGTAGTATGGTCAAGGAATGGTCCCACCTATCACCAGCCCATCATTGCCTCTGCTCCAACCTGTTCTTAATAGTGATCTAGTAAATTTGTTCCTTTCCTGGCTGACACCAGAGCCTCAGCATGAGATTCGAGGGGACAGCCCAATTCTCTGGAGTTCATTGTTTGAGAGTCTATAGCTTTGAATACATGTCTTCTTTTAGAATATCTTCACTTTTGCCATGATGCTTCTAGTTTGGTTTTTCATTTGGACAAGATGTCTGTTTCTCCTTCACTAGGGTGTTTCCTCCTGAGCTCTGTGCTGCTTACTCCTTTTCACAATCTTCTTCCTGTTCTTTGCACTTTGCAGCTGTTCTAACACTTTGTGATTTCTATAACTGTTCATCATTCCTCTTTTGGGAAAAAGAGTCTTTTCTTTGTTATCCCAACTCTTCTTGCTTGGTACATCACATAAAGGCAGCTGTTAATTTCAAGAAACTAGAATTGGATATTAGGTAACGGTTTGGCAAAAATATCAAGGGTTAAAAACCTGGTGGGGCACAGACCACATGCCTTTAATCGCTGTACCTGGGAGGCAAGGGCAGGCAGATCTCCATGAGTTTGAGGCCAGCCAGGTCTACATAGTGCATTTCAAGAAAGCCAGGGCTATGTAGAGAGACCTTGACTCAAAAAAAAAAAAAACCAACAACAAACAAGCACAAAAACCACTTGACCAAGAAAAAAAAAAGACAAAACAAAACACTCAAACTAACCTGGAGTTGTTGACATACACTTGTACTCATGACACTCATGAGGCCGAGATGGGAAAGGATGAGTTCTTGCCCAGCCTGGGACACTTAGTATATTCCAGGTCCACCTGAACTGTATAATCAGATGCCATCTTATAGACAATATAGGACACACACAAAAGAAACAGCACAACAACCTAATAAGATTACATGTTTTTGTGACATAATATTCATTTACTTAACAGAAATCATTATTTGGAGACTTGAAACACAAATACAAAAAGTTACACAGTTTTAAAAATGCTGTGATTGTTTTAATAGAGTGGACTTTGTTTTTAAAGTAATCAAAAATCTAACAAAGATAACAGGGAGAATAGGAATTATCTTGGTGAAGCACAATCTCTGTTTCACTGGCTAACTCCCCAGAGATAAAGGAGCTATTTCATAATTTCCCAGTTAGAGAAGATGAGCCAAGGAATACTTAGTTTAACAGAAATCACTGAACCTAAATTCTAACATAGTATTCAGCCAAACATTTTGCAGTCACTTAATGGAAATATAACTCTTTCAGGAAATGTTAAAAATAAAAACAATTATTTGAAATTTATTAATTGACATTAGTACTAAGCCCTGAAATCTTTTGTTTTTTGAAATAATTAGTTGACATCAATACTATGACTTCAAAACCCTTTGTCTTTTGTTTTTGTATTTATTTTAATCAGTAAAATGTGACTGTCTTATGTTTTTATGGTTGTGAAGAGACACTATGACAACTCTTTTTTTTATTAATTGAATTATTTTTATTTATTTTGCATACCAACCTGTTTCCCCTCCCTCCTCTCCTCCAGTCCCGTCCCTTCTTCTACCCTCTCCTCCCTATATGCCCCCCCCCCCATCTACTCTCTCTTCACATCCACTCCTCCTCCATCTCCATTAAGAAAGGGATAGGCCTTCCATGGGCCTCAACAAACCATGGTATACCAAGTTAAGGCAGGGCTAAGCTCCTCTCCTACATGAAGGATGGGCGATGCAACCCAGCTTGGGGTATAGGTTCCCTAAAGCCAGCTCAAGCGCCATGGATAGGTCCGGATTCCACTACTGGAGACCCATGGACAAAGCTATCCTACTCTTTTTTTTTTTCCTTTTTGGTTTTTCAAGACAGAGTTTCACTGTGCCGCTTTGGAGCCTGTCCTGGCAATCGCTCTGCAGATCAGGCTGGCCTCAAACTCACAGAGATCCTCCTGCCTCTGCCTCTGTAGTGCTGGGATTAAAGGCATTCACCACCACTCTCTGGCTGCTACACAATTCTTACACACCTGCAGAGGGCCTAGGACAGTCCCATGCAGGCTCCCTAGCTGCCAGTCTAGAGTCCATGGGCTTCCACATGCTCAGGCCATCTGTCTTAGTAGGTTCCCAGTCATGACCTTGAAGTCCTCCTCTACCACCCGTATAATCCTTCCTCTTTCATTTCAACAGGACTCCTGGAACTCCAGCCAGTGCTTTGTTGGCTATGGAAATCTGCATTTGCCTTCATCAGCTACTGGACAAAGGCCTAATTGATGACAATTAGGGAAGTCACCAATCTGATTACAGGAGACAGCCAGTTCAGGAACCCTCTCCATTATTGCTAGGAGTCTTAGCTGGAGTCATCCTTGTGGATTCCTGGGATTTTCCCTGGCACCAGGTTTCTCTCTAACCCCTGAAATGCTCTCCCCCAATCAAAGACAACTCTTTGATTACTCTCTCCATCTGTCCTGCCCCCAATCTGCCCAACCAGATTCCTCATGTTCAGGCTCTACCCCCAGTTTACCCAGGAGATCTCTTCTACTTCCCATTCCTAGGGAAACCCATGTGTCCCTACTCGGGCTCTCCTTGTTAACTAGCCTCTCTTGGGCTGTGGATTGTAGCTTGGTTATCCTTTACACATCATATTCACTTATGAGGGAGTACATACCATGTTTGTCTTTCTAGGTTACCTTACTCAGGATGAACTTTTCTAGTTCCATCCATTTGCCTGCAAATTTCATGATGTCATTGTATTTAATAGCTGAGTAATACTCCATTATGTAAATGTACCACATTTTCTTTACCCATTTTTCAATCGAGGGACATCTAGGTGATTTTCAGTTTCTGAATATTATAGATAGAGCAGCAATAAACATGGATAAAGTTGAATGAATAGAACTGTAATGAACATAGTCGAGAAAGTGTCCCCATCATATGGTAGAAATCTTTTGGGTGTATGCCCAAGATTGGTAAAGCTGGTTTTGAGATAGATTGATTCCCAATTTTCTGAGAAACCACCATATCGATTTCCAAAGTGACTGTACAAGTTTGCATTCCCACCCTCAGTGGACGAGTGTTCCCCTTACTCTGCATCCTCCCCAACTTAGGTTGTGATTAGTGTTTGATTTTCGCCATTATGACAGGTGAAAAATGGCATCTCTAAGTTGTTTTGATTTGCATTTCTCTGATGGCTAAGGATATTGAATATCTCCTTTAGTGTTTCTCAGCCACTTGAGAGTCTTCTGTTGACAATTCTTTGTTTAAATCTGGACCCCTTTTTAATTGAATTACTTGGTATTTTGATGTTTAGTTTCTTGAGTTCTTTTTTTAAATTAATTTTTATTTAAGTTAAAAACAATCTTATTTTACATACCAATCCCAGTTCTCTCTCCCTCCCATCTTCCTACTCTCCCCACCAACCCCTCATCCCACCCCTCATCCACTCCTCAGGGAGGGTGAGGCCTCCCATGGAGGATCATCAAAGTCTGTCACATCATTTGGGGCAGGACCTAGGCCCTCCCCCATATATCTAGGATGAGAGATTATCCCTTCCTAGGGAAGGGCTCCCAAAGCCCATTCATGTAGGGATAAATACTGGTTCCAGTACCAGAGGTCCCACAGTCTGCCCAGGCCCCCCAACTGACACCCATGTTCAGGGGGCCTGGTTCAGTATTATGTTGGTTCCCCGGCTGTCAAACTGGGGTCGGTGAGCTCCCACTTGCTCAGGTCAACTGTTTCTGTGGGTTTCCCCAGCATGGTGTTGACCCCTTTGCTCATTACTCCTCCCTTGCTACAACTGGATTCCAGGAGTTCAGCTCAGTGCTTAGCTGTGAATCTCTGCTTCTGTTTCTATCAGCTGCTGCATGAAGGCTCTGTGGTGGCATTTAAGTTAGTCATCAATCTCATTATAGGGGAAGGGTACTTAAGTAGCCTGTCCACTATTGCTTAGATTCTTAGTTGGGATCATCATTGTAGATCCCTGGAGATTTTCTTAGTGCTAGATTTCTGGTTAAGCCCATAATGGCTTCCTCTATTAAGGTATCTCTTTCCTTGCTCTTTTTGTTCTTCCCCAACTCAACCTTCCTAATCCCTCAGGTTCTCATCCCCCACTCCCTTTCTCCCCTTCTCTTTGTCCTACTCCTGCCCCCATGCTCCTAATTTACTCAAGAGCTCTTGTCCCTTTCCCCTTCTTGGGTGTTTATGTATGTCTCTCTTAGGGTCCTCCTTGCTTCCTAGCTTCTCTGGGGTTGTGGATTGAAGGTTGGTTATCCTTTCTTTGCTCTATCACTTAAGAGTGAGTGCATACTATGTTTTTCTTTCTTTATCTGAGTTACCTTACTCAGGATGGTTTCTTCTAGTTCTGTCCATTTGCCTGAGAATTTCAAGATGTCATTTTTTTCTCCATGTGGAAATATACATTTTATTTGTCCATTCTTTGGTTGAGGGGCATCTAGGTTGCTTCCAGGTTCTGGCTATTACAAATAATGCTGCTATGAACATAGTTGAACAGATGTCTATTGTATAAATGTTCATTCTTTGGGTATATGCCTGAGTGCAATTGCTGGATCTTGAGGTAGACTGATTCCTATTTCCTGAGAAACTGCCATACTGATTTCCAAATTGGCTGTACAAGTTTGCACTCCCATCAGCAATGGAGGAGTGTTTACCTTTTTCCACATGCTCACCAGCATAGACTGTTGTTGGTGGTTTTGATTACAGCCATTCTGACAGGTGTTCATAGGTGTGTAGATTTATACTAGGGTCTTTGATTCCATTTATCTGCATGTCTGTTTTTATGCCAATACCAAGCTGTTTTTATTGCTATAGCTGTATAGTAGAGCTTGAAGTAAGGAGTGGTAACCTCTGGAAGTTCCTTTATTGTACAGGAAAGCTCTGGCTATCCTGGGTTTTTTGTTTTTCCATATGAAGTTGAGTATTGTTCTTTTGAGGCCTGTGAAGAATTGTGTTGGTATTGACAGGGAATGCATTGACTCTGTAGATTGCTTTTGGTAAGATTGACATTTTTACTATGTTAATCCTACTGATCCATGTGTGTGGAATATCTTTCATTTTTCTGATATCTTCTGCAATTTCTTTCTTCAAAGACTTAGAGCTCTTGTCATGCAGGTCTTTCACTTGTTTGGTTAGTTACCCCAAGATATTTTTATATGATTTGTGGCTATTGTGAACGGTGTTACTTCTCTGATTTCCTTCTGTTTGTTTATCATTTGTATATAGGAGGGCTACTGATTTTTTTGAGTTAATTTTGTATCCCACCACTTTTCTGAAGGTGTTTATCAGCTGTAGGAGTTGTCTGGTAGAATTTTTGGGGTTACTTATGTATACAATCATATCATCTGCAAATAGTTTGACAAGAAAAATCTACTGTACTCATCCCAACTCACTTACTATTAGGAGATATGCTTGGATTACTTATGAAGATGAGACAATAAAGAAGTCACCATTTTAAATTATTTTTCTGGCTGTTTATTTTATAATATTTTGATAGCAATCACAGGCATGGAAAGCCATACATTGTGTCACAGTTAATGGTAAAGCTCTTGAGACGTATCTGCTTTAACGAAATCACCAATATTCATAGTTTCTAAAGATTAAATAAGATTTCTGTGAACTTGAAAACATTTTGGGTTCTGTCATTTTTTTTCAGTATTTACTGAATCTGGCACAGATACAGAAGGAAGAGGTTTATTCACTTCGTGCTTTTGTGTCTGTATCAGCTGAGCTTTGGTGAGGGCTGTATCTCAACATGTCAGTAGGGGTGGTTACATCCTGACTTAATGGGATAAACCTTACTCCTTTTAGAGCAGTCGTCTTACCAGAGTTAGTAATAACCTTACTGGGTCCTGCCTATAAAGTTCCACTGCCTCATGATATTGTCACTCTGGACACATGAATATTTGGGGAACATAAGCTGTTCTTAATTCTCTGCAGCAACATTTTACTCATATGTGTACTTGTTTTCATTTAGATCATTAAATTATAGTTTTTACAATTTAATTTTGACAACTTTGTAAGGGGTTAAGGAAGTACCTTATATGTCCTGTAAGACATATATAAACAGATCTTAGAGCTTCCATTTAAATGGTTTTTAGGCATATGCTGGGTACAATGATACAAAACTAATTTATTAAAGGGTACTTGGATTCAAATTATCTTTTCTGATAAAGAGAACATGATTCCTAGTTAACCAAACCTTCTACATAATTGTTAGAAAAAAGATCCCCCCATTTTCCTTTCCAAGAACTTTGAAAGCACAATCTTTGTATCTTTTGATGTTTTGATGCCTTTGTGTATCAACTAAAAATGTACCTCATTGCTCTGGTAGCATCGTAGATCATTAAAAAAATGTGTTGTTATGCAATAATTATAGTAGATCAAAGATCATTAAAATTTAACAGTAAAACAAATAAAACATAAAATTACTCTAAAAGGGTGGTGCAGCTTTGATTATATACAAATACCACACCTGCTTTAAAGCTTTTTATTATAGCATTCTTTGACCCCTCTTAAGTAACAGAAGACTGGTGCTTTGATAAGACAAGGATGTGAAAATATTTTAAAAATTAGTGAGAAAATTTTAAATTAGAAATGAAGTTTATATTTCTGAGTATCTAAAATACACCAGACCTTTTCTGGATGTTGCTGTGTATGATATGAGAGAAAGATGTGATTATAGATCGCTAGACTAAAGATTATCCACCAGAAGGGCACATAGAGCAATTTAATTTGTTTCAACAGCTTGTAATTTGAAGTAGATAAGAACTCTGGGGCAGTCATTTTCACCAGAGTAGAAAAAAAGCGCTAATCTATAACTTCATTTGAATTGTTAGCATTTAAGTGCTTTATGTGTTGTGCTCAAAGTTTAGTGTGTAAGTCTTCCTTACAAATATGAGTGTCTCTCTTCCACTTTGGACTTTTATGTGAATGCTCCTAAATTCAATGTTTTAACACTTTTTCTAATAACTTACCAACATTGACCATTTGAAGTGCTTTAAGAAGATGGAACAGGATGTAGGCATTTTTTTTTCGTAGACAAATCTTAAGAAATATAATGCACTTTCTTGATTTTTCAGGTAAGTTGGTAAATGATTCCTGGAAATAATCAAGTTGACATACAGCTCCAATTCAGAAACTGAAGATTAATATAATATCTAAATAAAGGCTCTGTACAAAAACTTTTCTTTAAGTTTTTAAAATTATCAATGAAAGATATCAACTTACATCTAAAACGTTCCAGGTTTGGACTTCAAGGGGGAACATAGAGATAGTCTGTCTTTTTTATTTTTTATTTTTTAAATTAATTTTGAGGTAGGGTTTCTCTATATAGCCCTGATTGGCCTCAAACTTTCTGAGATTAAAGACGTTTTCTTCAAGAGATTTATTAGAAGAGACAGTAGCTTGGAAGGGGCTCCAAGAAGAGATCTGGTTCCTGTGGGACAATGGATATTCCTCTTATAGGCTGTCTTAGTTAGGGTTTCTTCTCCCCCCCCTTTTAAAATTTAAAATAGAAACAAGCTTGTTTTACATGTCAATCCCAGTTCCCTCTCCCTCCCCTGCCACCCATCAACCCCCTATCCCATCCCCTTTCTGCTCCCCAGGGAGGGTGAGGCCATCAGTGGGGGAATCTTCAAAGTCTGTCATATCATTTGGAGCAGGGCCTAGGCCCTCCCCCACGTGTCTAGGCTAAGAGAGTATCTCTCTATGTAGAAGGGCTCCCAAAGTCCATTTGTATACCAGGGATAAATACTGATTCACTGCCAGAGACCCCATAGATTGCCCAGTCCTCCTAACCGACACCCACTTCCAGGGGGTCTGGGTTGGTCCTATGCTGGTTTCCTATCTATCAGTCTGGGGTCCATGAGCTCCCCCTTGTTCAGGTCAGCTGTTTCTGTGGGTTTCTCCAGCCTGGTCTTGACCCCTTTGCTCATTTTTCTCTCTGCAATGGGGTTTCAGGAGTTTAGCTCATAGTTTAGCTGTGAGTGTGTGCTTCTGCTTCCATCAGCTACTGGATGAAGGCACTAGGATGGCATATAAAGTAGTCATCATTCTCATTATCAGGGAAGGGTGTTTAAGGTAGCCTCTCAACTATTGCTTATATTGTTAGCTGGGATCATCCTTATAGATCTCTGGACATTTCCCTAGTGCTAGAATTCTCTTTAAACCTATAATAGCTCACTCTATTATACTATCTCTATTCTTGCTCTCCTCTATTCTTCCCCTGACTCAGTCTTCCTCCTCCCTCCTTTGCTCCCTTTGTCTTTCCCCTTACTCCTTCTGCCCTCTCCCCCATGCTCCCAATCTGCTCAGGAGATCTTGTCCCTTTTCCTTTCTCTGGGGGACCACGTATGTCTCTCTTAGGGTCTTCCTTGTTTCCTAGTTTCTCTGGTGGTATGGATTGTAGGCTGCTAGTCCTTTGCCCTATGTGTAAAATCCTCTTAGCACTACATTCAAAGCATCCCATAAGTTTGGGTATGTTGTGTCTTCATTCTCATTGAATTCTAAGAAGTTTTTAATTTCTTTCTTTATTTCTTCCTTGACTTAGGAATGGTGCAATTGCACATTGTTTAGTTTCCATAAGTTTGTAGGGTTTCTGCAATTTGTGTTGTTGTTGAATTCTAGCTTTAAAGCATGGCGGTCTGATAAGATACAGGGGGTTATTCCAATTTTTTCTTATGTGTTGAGATTTGCTATGTTGCTAAGTATGTGGTTGATTTTAGAGAAGGTTCCATGTGGCATGGAAAAGAAGGTTTATTCTTTTGTATTTGGATGGAATGTTCTATAAATGTCTGTTAAACCCAATTGGGTCATACCTTCTGTTAGTTCTTTTGTTTCTTTGTTAAATTTCTGTCTGGTGGTTCTGTGTAGTGGTGAGAGTGGGGTGTTGAAGTCTCCCACTATAAGTGTGTGAGGTTTTATGTATGATTTGAGTTTTAGTAATGTTTCTTTTACAAAAGTGGGTGCCTTTGTATTTGGGCCATAGATGTTCAGAATTGAGACTTCATCCTGATGGATTTTTCCTTTGATGAGTATGAAATGACCTTCTTCGTCTCTTTTAATTGATTCTAGTTTGAAGTCTAATTTGTTAGATATTAGGATAGGTATACTAGCTTGTTTCTTGGGTCCATTTGATTGGAAAATCTTTTCCTAATCTTTTACTCTGAGGTAATGTCTGTCTTTGAACTTGAGATGTGTTTGTTGTATGCAGCAGAAGGATGGATTCGTATCAATTCTGTTAGCCTGCATCTTTTTATAGGCAAGTTAAGACCATTAATACTGAGGGAAATTAAAGGCCATTGATTCTTGTTTGTTTTGGAGTTTTTGTTGATGGTGGTATGGTGTGTGGATTTAAGCTGCTGTTTCTTTTGACTTTGGTAAAGTGGGGTTATCTATTTGTGAGTGTAGTTAACTTCTTTGGGTTGGAGTTTTCCTTCTAGTACTTTCTGTAGGGCTGAATTAGTGGACATGTATTATTTAAATCTGGTTTTGTCGTGGAATATGTTGTTTTCTCAATCTATAGTGAGTGAAGGCTTTGCTGATATAGTAGTCTGGGTTGGCATCCGTGGTCTCTTAGTGCTTGTAGAATATCTATCCAGGACCTTCTGACTTTCAGAGTTTCTGTGGAGAAGTCAGGTATAATTCTGATATGTTTGCCTTTATATGTTACTAGGCCTTTTTCCTTTGCTGTTTATTCTTTCTTTATTCTGTATGTTTGGTGTTTTGATTATTATGTGGTGAGGGAACTTTTTTTTGTGTTCCACTATATTTGGTGTTGTGCAAGCTCCTTGTACTTTTTTTTTTGGTTTTAAAGACAGGGATTCTCTGTATTGTTTTGGAGATTGTCCTGGAACTCACTCTGTAGACCATGCTGGCCTGGAACTCACAGAGATCTGCCTGCCTCTGCCTCCTGAATGCTAGGATTAAAGGTGTGCGTCATCAATACTGGGGACTTCTTGTATTTTTATTGGCATGTCTTTCTTTAGGTTGGGAAAATTTTCTTCTATCATTTTGTTGAATATGTTTTCTGCAACTTTGAGTTGGGTTTCTTCACCTTCTTATAAACCTATTATTCTTTTATTTTTGTGGGGTGCATTTTTTATTATTTTTTATCTTTTTTAATTTTAGAAGCACTCTTATTTTACATATCAGTCTCTGCATTCCCTTGCCCTCCCATCCTTCCTTTCCCCCACTGACCCCCCACAACCTACCCTCACCCACTCAGCAAGGATAGTGAGGCCCTCCCACAGGGCACCATAAAAGTCCTTCACATCATTTAGGGGAGAGTCTAGGCCCTCTTTTGTGTATCTGAGCAGTGAGTATCCCTCCACAAATCCCAATGGCCATTTGTGCACTAGGGATAAACACTGGCTCTACTGTTAGAGGTCCTGTAGATTGCGCAGGGCTTCTAGGTAGTACCCACATTCAGAGGGCTTGGTTTGTATACCTATTATTCTTAGGTTTGTTCTTTTCACTGTGTCCCATATTTCCTGGATATGTTGTGTTAGGGGTTTGTTGAACTTAAGATTTGCTTTGGTCAATGAATCTATTTCTCCTAGTGTATCTTCAATGCCTGAGATTCTCTCTTCCATCTCTTATATTCTGTTGGTTATGCTTGCATCTGCAGTTCCTGATAGTTTACCCAGCTTTTGTATTTCCAGCATTCCTTCAAACTGTGTTTTTTTATTGCCTTTATTTCAGCTTTCAAACCTTGCACTGTTTTGTAGGAGTGAACCCCACAAAGCTACCCGCCCAACAGGGCGGGGTCAAGGTAGAGATAAAAGGTAGTGAAAGGAAAAGGGGCCTCCCTCTTTTTCTCCTGGAAGCCAGCCACGCTTCTAACTCCTGGTATGTGCGACTCTCTCTCTCCCTGATAAATAAATATATTGTTTTTCCCTATATAGCCTCGATTACCGCGATATCTGGTGGCAGAAGTGGTTTGGAATTACAGCCCACGCCTGGGAAACCGCCTAAATTCGGCATCCCGAGGTGAGTGCTAGTTCGCTCCAGCCACAGTGGGTACATCGCCCGCGGCCCCGCTGCCCGCCCCAGTCGGCCGCTGCGCGTACATGCAGCTGGACCGCGTAAATCAGGAAATATAAGTAAAGTAGTTCAAAGCCCTTACAACTCCGTACAAAAGGCAGAGTTATATGCCATTCTCATGGTACTTAAAGACTTTACAGAGCCTCTCAATATAGTCACGGATTCTCAGTATGCGGAAAGAGTTGTCTTGCATATTGAGACTGCAGAATTTGTTCCTGATAGTACACAATTAACCTCATTATTTTTACAATTACAGGAAACCATCAGAAACAGGACTCATCCTATATATATAACACACATCAGGTCCCATACAGGTTTGCCAGGTCCTCTGGCACAAGGCAATGATGAAATTGATCGTTTGTTAGTAGGTAATGTGTTGGAAGCTTCAGAATTTCATAAGAAACACCATGTCAACAACAAAGGTTTAAAGAAGGATTTTTCTATCACCTGGCAACAAGCCAAAGAAATAGTAAAAAATTGCCCCAGTTGCTCCTTCTACAATCAAACTCCATTACCAGCAGGTTGTAATCCTAAAGGTATTCATAAAAATGAACTTTGGCAAATGGATGTATTTCACTTCCCAGAATTTGGCAGTTTAAAATATGTACACCATACCATAGACACGTTCTCAGGATTCCAATGGGCTACTGCCCTGAGCTCTGAAAAAGCTGATTCTGTTATTACACACCTCTTAGAGGTGATGGCTGTTATGGGTATACCTAAAACGATAAAAACTGACAATGCTCCAACATATGTCTCCAGTAAATTGGAACAATTCTTCAAATATTATAATATAAAACATGTAACTGGTATACCTTACAATCCCACAGGACAAACAGTGATTAAAAGATCTAACCGAACCTTAAAAGAAATGCTTCATAAGCAGCCGGGGAGAACAAAGACCCCTAAACACAGGTTACACAATGCTTTACTAACATTGAATTTTCTTAATGCTGATTTGATGAAAAAGGACAAACTACAGCAGAAAGACACTGGACTACAGAGAAGACTTCTAAATTGAACCAACCAGTGTATTTTAAGGATGTTATGACCTCAGTCTGGAAACCAGGATATGTGTTACGTTGGGGAAGGGGCTATGCTTTTGTTTCCACAGGAAAAGAAAAGCTTTGGATCCCATCTAAATTAATTAAGATTCAATCAGAACAGAAAACGTCTCAGGAGGAGGAAGGATGACAGCTCATCTACAAGGTCTGCTAAGCATAAGGAGACCTCATAAAAGGAAAGAGAAGTATTCTATTTGTGTCTTTACAGGACAATTAGAAAACCCTAGGTATATGGATACCTAAAGAAGAAAGGATAGCTACTCAGAGGACCACCAAACATGAAATAATGTGATGTGTTATCAATGTCTACATCTCTGTATTGTGTTATTATAATTTCTATTTCTTCCACTTCTTAATATGCCTGAGTCCCAATTCATTTAATTATTGCTGGCTTTGGAGTTGGATTGGCTCTCCTACTTTAAACCCAAGCATATTGTTAAAATGTAATTCAGACTTTCTGTATTATATCAAAGAGCCATTGATATAAGACAGAAACAACATCAAAAAAAGACATACATATATGGGGACTGTCATCTGTGTATATTTGATTTTTCTAAAACTCTAATCTCCTTCATGTGTATTATCTTCCTCAGGGTTGCCTTTTCCAGTATTCATACACATAGAAGTTAAGAATTTCTGTGTTAACATTAATATTTCAGTTTTCTAGAGACAAAGGGATTTCTTGACAGTGATCTTCAACTGCTTCAGAAAGACAATGTGGATTCACTTTCCCAACTCTGCCTGATTCGACTGGATACATCTGAACTGCCCCACATCATCGACCCCACCTGACAGGCACCATCCTGAAACCAGCTTGGAACTACATCACCCGACACATCGTCAGGCCAAGAAACTGATACAGTGCATCTTCTACAATCTGATCAGAGCTTCAGACAAGAGCTTCAATCAAAATCAGAAATCTAATCCAGAACTTCAGTCAAGCCTCTCCTGCAAAACGACCTATTTAAGACTCTTGTTATACTAACAATTTTTTCCCACAGGTCCCCATGATTGTCATCGTCCCACTTCAGCAGGAAGTAACTTTGAGAATTCCACGTCCCCTCTCCCTACTATTGACATAAAAGGATAGTTTACCCCTGTTAGTGTAATTTGCAATTATTTAGGGTTGGAACCGGAAGGAGGTGTTCAGACTTAGGCATCCCTTTCGGATAAGTTTAGAATTTAGGTGGAATGGATATGTTTAGTTTAGGATAAGTAGATTATAACTTAATTATCACCCTCTATGTATATATGTTGCATATGTTTGAGTTTGTATCAAATTTAAATCTTCTATTTAGACTAAAAGGGGAATTGTAGGAGTGAACCCCACAAAGCTACCCGCCCAACAGGGCGGGGTCAAGGTAGAGATAAAAGGTAGTGAAAGGAAAAGGGGCCTCCCTCTTTTTCTCCTGGAAGCCAGCCACGCTTCTAACTCCTGGTATGTGCGACTCTCTCTCTCCCTGATAAATAAATATATTGTTTTTCCCTATATAGCCTCGATTACCGCGATACTGTTTGAATTGTTTCTTGCAATTTTTGGTTTGTATTTTCCTCCATTTCTTGAATTTTTTCCATTTCTTTAAAGGACTTTTTCATTTCCTCTTTTAGGGTCTCTGTCATCTTCATGATGTTGTTTTTAAGGTTGTTCCTTTCTGCTTCATCTGTGTTGGGATGTTTATGTCTTTTTTGTGTTGAGTCCCAAGACTCTGGTGGTGTCACATTGTTTTTTTGTTGTTGTTGAATGTGTCCTTATATTGTCGTCTTCCCATCCCTTCTTCTAGTGGGTGCAGGTGGGATCTCTTCCTCTCCTGGTGGTTACGGGTCCAAGATTTTCTTCTGGTGGATGCAAGCAGGTCCAATACTCCAAAGAGTCTCTCCATGGATGCAGGTGAGTCTGAGACACTCCCTTTCTCGGTGGGTGGTGGTGGGACTAGCACAGAGATGTCGGTAGACTCTGGATGCCTTGATCCCCCTGGGGTTACTCGACCTCTCCTTTGAGTGGGGGCAGGACTAGCACAGGGATGTCAGCAGAGTCTGGATTGCTTGGTCCACTGAGGGCAAGTTGACCTGCCCACAGTTCCCAGGCCAGGAGATCCCAAAGGGGGAAAGCGGATTTAGTTAGGCTTTGTATTTCTGAGATCAAGCACTCTGACCAAAATTAACTTGGGTAGGGGAGGGTTTATTTGGCTATAGTTCCACAGCACTGTTCATCATCAAGTCAGGAATTCAAAACAAGACAAGGATTTGGAGATAGGAACTGATGCAGAGGTCATGGAGGAGTGCCACTGACTGACTTGCTACTGATGGCACACTTCAACGTTCTTCATTTGTGGCTGAGAGCTGAAAGGCAAGGGAGGAATGTGGTGGGGTGGGACCTTTCTCTCTTGGTGGTGGGGAGAAGAATGGATAAATATGTAGCTAAAGGGATTCTTGCTGACCATTTAAGTTGTCTGGAAGTCTGAGGATTAAACACAGTTTAGCTTTGAAAAAAATAGTAACTCAAGGGGTTAGTCAGGTAGGGGCTCCAAGGAATAGTTACAAGTCAGTAATGAAGCAAGGTTGGTAAAGATAGGTGTAACCATTTTGGGTAGGCTGAGAATTTGATATTTGTTCTGATCTAGAAGTTTGGCTCAGAGGAAATACATATGGAGGCACAGTGGGTTTTTCCATGAGGAGAAGCACTGGCTGGTTCTTTGGCTTTTATCCAAAGCTTGGCCACATGGAAGTGAAGAATGACCATGAGTGAGTGTTAGTGCCCCTGGACCAGGGCTATAGGATTGGGAAATCAGGGTTCCACCAAAGAAAGAGGACCTGGGTGCTGGTGGCCAGGTCAGAGGAGCAGCAGGTGTCAATTGAAGTTCAAGGTGTAAGCCCACTGGGAGGCAATTCCCAGATGGGTGAATCTCAGATAGGCAAGGCCCAGAGAACACAGACCCTGGAATGTCTTTTGCTTCTCCTGTGCCTTTACATGTTTGCTGCTGCTATCTTTCTCTGGTATCTGGCATGGTGTGAATGTGTGTGGGGAGATCCCCATTGCCTGTAATGTAGTGTGTTTATCTCATGGAGATATCATTCTACTGTACGTTTTTACCTGTGGATCATAAGATGATTTCTTCCTAAGATGTATGTGCAAATGATAATAATAATGTTAGTTTGTATAGATTTTGATGAATAAATATATAAGGAAGTGTCACATGGCTAGAACACATGGCCGTCTATTGAGGAACAGTATAGGCAGTGGCATAGGTTAATAATGAAGAAAAACAAAATGATTCCCAGTAGTCCAGCTAGTTTGAAATCTTTTTATTTTTTATTCTTATTTTTTTCATATGTCAATCCCAGCTCCCTCTCCCTCCCCTCCTCTCACACCTCCTCTCCATACCCCCAGCCTCCCACCCCATTCCCACCTCCCTCCTCACAGAGGATATCCAGAGTCTGTCACCTCACTCAGGGCAGGGACCAGGCCCTCCCCCAAGAGTCCAGGCTGAGAAAGCATCCCTCCCCATGCCATGGATACACTAAGTCCATCTGAATGCCAGGGACAAACACTGATCCATTGCCCAGGGCCCCACAGGTTGCTCAGGCCTCCCCACCGACTCTCATACTCAGGGGGTCTGGATCAGTCCCATGCTGGCCTCCCAGCTGTCCGTCTGGGGTACAAAAGCTCCCCTTTGTTCAGATCAGCTATCCCTGCTGGCTTCACCAGCCCATTTTTTGCCCATTTGCTCATCCCTCCACTCTCTCTGTCACTGAGTTCCAGGGGTTCATTTCAGTGTTTAGCTGTGGTTGTTTGCCTCTGCTTCCATCAGTCACTGGATGAAGGTTCTAGGATGGCATATAAGGTAGACATCAAGTTCATTATCAGGAATGGGCACTTAGGGTAGTCTCTCCACTATTGATTAACTTGCCAGTTAGTGTCATCCTTGTAGATTGCTAGAGGTTTCACTGGTGCCAGATCTCTCTTCAAACCTATGACACCCTATATTATGGTATTTCTCATCCTGTTCTCCCTCTATTCTACCCCAAACTCAACCTTCCTGTTCCCTCATGACCTACTCACTCCTCCTCTTCTCCCACTCTCTTCTTCTGAGGTCCCACTACCCGTAACCTCCCTCTGTGTTCCCTATCTGTTCAGGAGATCTTGCCTTATTCCTCTTCTCTGGGGTATCATGTATGTCTCTCTTAGGTTCTTTCCTGTTTCCCAGACACTCTGTCAGTAGAATTGCAGACTGGCACTCCCCTGATCCATGTTGAAAATATGAGTGAGTTCATACCATGTTTGTCTTTTTTCTGACTGGGTTACCTCACTCAGGATGGTTTCTTCTAGTGCCATCCATCTGCCTGCAGATTTCAAGATTCCATTTTTTCCCCGCTGAGCAGTACTGCATTGTGGAAATGTACCACATTTTCTCTATCCACTCTTCAGTTGAGGGGCATCTTGGTTGCTTCCAGGTTCTGGCTATTACAAATAATGTTGCTATGAACATAGTGGAACAGATGTCCTTGTTGTATGAATTTGCATCTTTTTGATATATGCCTAAGAGTGGAATTGCTAGGTTATGTGGTAGATTGATTCCCATTATCCTGAGGAATCTCCATACTGATTTCCAAAGTGGCTGTACAAGTTGGCACTCACACCAGCAGTGGAGGAGTGTTCCCCTCTCTTCACATCCTTTCCAGCATAAATTGTCTTTGGTGTTTTTGATTTTAGTCATTCTGACAGGAGTAAGATAGTATCTCAGAGTTGTTTTGATTTGCATGTCCCTGATGACTAAGGATGTTGAGCATGTTCTCAAGTGTCTCTCAGCCATTTTAGACTCCACTATTGAAGATTCTCTATTTAGTTCTATACCCCACTTTTTCATTGGATCCTTTGGTGTTTTGGAGACTTGTTTCTTGAGTTCTTTGTAAATTTTGGAGATCAGCCCTCTGTCAGATGTGGTGTTAGTGAATATCTTTTCCAAATATGTGGGTTGCCTTTTTGTCTTGTTGACTGTGTCCTTTGCCTTACAGAAGCTTCTTAGTTTCAGGAGGTCCCATTGTTGATCTTAGTATCTGTGCTACCGGTGTTATGTTCAGGAAGCGGTCTCCTGTACCAATTCATTTAAGAGTATCTCGCACTTTCTCTTGTAAGAGTTTTAGTGTGTTTGGATTTATGTTGAGGTCTTTGATCCATTTGGACTTAAGTTTTGTGCAAGGCGATAGACATGGATCTATCTGCAGTCTTCTGCATGCCAATATCCAGTTATGCCAGCACCATTTGTTGAAGATGCTTTCCTTTTTCCATTATACAATTTTAGCTTCTTTGTCAAAAATCAAGTGTTCATAGGTGTGTGGGTTAAAATCAGGGTTTTCAATTCGATTCCATTGGTCTACCTGTCTATTTTTGTGTCAATACCAAGCTGTTTTCAGTAATAGAGCTTGAAGTCAGGTATGGTGATGCCTCCTGAAGTTCCTTTATTGTATAGGGTTTTTTGGATTATCCTGGGTCTTTTGTTTTCCATATAGTTGATTATTGTTCTTTCAAGGTCTGTGAAGAATTGTGCCAGTATTTTGATTGGGATTGCATTAAATTTGTAGATTGCTTTTGGCAAGATTGCCATTTTTATTATGTTGATCCTACCAATCCAAGAGCATTGGAGATCTTTCCATTTTCTGGTATCCTCTTTGAGTTCTTTCTTTAGAGACTCAAAGTTCTTGATATATAGGTCCTTCACTTCTTTGGTTAACATTATCCCCAGATATTTGATGCTGTTTTTGGCTATTGTAAAGGGTGATGTTTCTCAGATTTCTTTCTCAGCCACCTTATCATCTGCATAAAATAAGGCTACTGATTTTTTTGAGTTAACCTTGTATTCTGCCACTTTGCTGAAGGTGTTTATCAGCTCTAGGAGTTCCCTTGCGGAGTTTTTCGGGTCACTTATGTAAACTATCATATCATCTGCAAATAGTGAAAGCTTGACTTCTTCTTTTCCTATTTGTATCCCCTTGATCTCCTTTTGTTGTCTTATTGCTCTAGCTTGAACTTCAAGTACAATATTGAAGAGATATGGAGAGAGTGGACAGCCTTGTCTTGTTTCTGATTTTAGAGGAATTGTGTTGAGTTTCTCTCCATGTAGCTTTATGTTAGCTGTTGGTTTACTGTATATTGCTTTTATTATGTTCAGATATGTTCCAGTTATCCCTGATCTCTCTAGGGCCTTTATCATGAAGGGGTGATGGCTTTTGTCAAAGGCTTTTTCAGCATCTAGTGAGATGTTATGTGGGCTTTCTTTTTCAGTTTTTTTATATGATGGGTTACATTGATGGATTTTCCCATGTTGAACCATCCCTGCATCCCTGAGATGAAGCCTACATATCATAGTGGATGATGTTTCTGATGTGTTCTTGAATCTGATTTGCTAGTATTTTATTGAGTATTTTTGCATCAATGTTCATGAGGGAAATTGGTCTATAGTTCTCTTTCTTAGTTGTGTCTTTGTGTGGCTTGGGTATTAAGGTAATTGTAAAAAGAGTTTGGCAGTGAACCTCCTGCTTCTATTGTGTGGAACACTTTGATGAGTATTGGAATTAGCTCTTCTTTGAATTTCTGGTGGAATTCTGCACTGAAGCTATCTGGGCCTGGGCTTTTTTTGGTTCGGAGACTTTTGATGACTGCTTCTATTTCATTAAGGGTTATAGGTCTTTTTAGATTGTTTATCTGTTCTTTATTTAGTTTTGGCAAATGATATCTATCCAGGAAATTGTCCATTTCCTTTAAATTTTCGAATTTTGTGGAGTACAGGTTTTCAACGTATGCCCTGATGAGTCTCTGGATTACCTCAGTGTCTGTTGTTATGTCCCACTTTTCATTTCTGATTTTGTTAATTTGCGTGTTCACATTCTGCCGTTTGGTGAGTTTGGACAAAGGTTTTTCTATCTTGTTGAATTTCTCAAAGAACCAACTCTTTGTTTCACTGATTCTTTGCAATGCTTTCCTGTTTTCTACTTGATTGATTTCAGCCCTCAATTTGATTATTTCCTGGTGTCTACTCCTCCTGGGTGAGTTTGCTAGAGCATTCAGTTGTTCCCTTAATTCTCTAGTGTGACTGTTCTCCAGTTTCTTCATGTGAGCACTTAGTGCTATGAACTTTCCACTCAGTGCTGCTTTCAGAGTGTCCCATAAGTTTGGGTATATTGTGTCTTCATTCTCATTGAATTCCAGGAAGTCTTTAATTCCTTTTTTTTATTTCTTCCTTTACCCAAGGATGGTGCAATTGTACATTGTTCAATTTCCATGAGTTTGTAGGGTTTCTGCAATTTGTGTTATTGTTGAATTCTAATTTTAATGCATGGTGGTCTGTTGGGGAAGTCCTGTGTATTTGTCAATAAAGCACTGTTGGCCAATAGCGAACCAAGATAGGTGGGACTAGGAGTCCAGCAGGACTCTGGGAAGGAGAAACACAGAGAGTCAAGATGTAATGTCATGGGGTAGGAAGCCCGGAACTATTCTCTGGTAAGAGAAATACTTAGATTAACAATTATGGGGTAATTACTTAAGTCAGAGCTAGCCAGTAAGAAACAAGCAAGGCCAACAACTTCATAATTAATATAGTCTCCTGTGTGTTTATTTGGGACTGATGCGGCTCTAGAACCAGGCTGGCGGGAAGGGTTCTCTCAAGGAAAAGGCTTCCCTTTACAGTGGTCTGATAAGATACAGGGGGTTATTCCAATTATTTTGTATCTGTGGACTTTGCTATGTTTCCTATTATGTGGTCAATTTTAGACAAGGTTCCATGTGGCGCTGAGAAGAAGGTATATCCCTTTGTGTTTGGATGGAATGTTCTATAGATGTCTGTTAAACACAGTTGGGTCATAACTTTTAGTTCTTTTGTTTCTTTGTTAAGTTTCTGTCTGGAGGTCCTGTCTAGTGTTGAGAGCAGAGTGTTGATGTCTCCTACTATTAATATGTGAACTTTTAAGTGCGATTTCAGCTTCAGTAATGTTTCTTTCATGAATGTGGGTGCCTTTGTATTTGGGCCATAGATGTTCAGAATTGAGACTTCATCTTGATGGAATTTTCCTTTGATGAATATGAAATGCCCTTCTTCATCTCTTTTGATTGATTTTAATTTGAGGTCTAATTTGTTAGATATTAGGATTGCTGCACCCACTTGTTTCTTGGGTCCATTTGATTGGAAAGTATTTTCCCAACCCTTTACTCTGAGGTAACATCTGTCTTTGACTTTGAGATTTGCTTCTTGTATGCAGCAGAAGAATGGATTCTGTTTTCTTTTTTTTTAAATCCATTCTGCTAGTCTGTGTCTTTTTATAGGCAAGTTGAGACCATTGACATTGAGGGATATTAATGACTATTGATTGATGATTCTTGTTTGTGCTTGACTTATTGGTAGTGATATTATTGTGTGTAGTTTCTCCTCCCTTTTTCTTTTGGTGTTTGGTAAAGTGGGATTATCTATTGCTTATGTCTTTGTGAGTATAGTTATATTCGTTGGGTCTAGGTTTTCCTTCCAGCACTTTCTATATGGCTGGATTTGTGGATATATGTTGTTTAAATCTGGCTTTGTCATGGAATATTTTGTTTTCTCCGTCTATAGTAATTGAGAGCTTTGCTGGATATAGTAGTCTGGGCTGGCATCCTTGTTCCCTTAGCATTTGTAGGACATCTGTCCAGGATCTTCTGGCTTTCACAGTTTCCTTTGTGAAGTCAGGTGTAATTTGGATAGGTGTGCCATTATATGTTACCTGGCCTTTTTTCCTTAGCTGCTCTTAATATTTTCTCTTTATTCCGTTGGTTTGATGTTTTGATTATTATGTAGTGAGGGGACTTCTTTTTCTGGTCTAGCCTATTTGATGTTCTGTAAAAGTCTTTTATTTTCATAGGTGTATCCTTCTTTAGGTTAGGGAAGTTTTCTTCTATGATTTTGTTGAATATATTTTCTGTACCTTTGAGCTTTATTTCTTTGCCTTGTATTATTATTCTTCTCAGGTTTGGCTTCTTCACGGTGTCCCATATTTCCAGGATATTTTGTGTTAGGGATTTGTTGGTTTTGAGATTTTCTTTCGTTGATGACTGTATATCCTCTAATGAGTCTTCAACACATGAGATTCTCTCTTCCATCTCGTATATTCTATTGGTGATACTTGCATCTGTAGTTCCTGATCATTTACCCAGCTTTTCTATTTCCAGCATTCCCATATTCTGTGTTTTCTTTATTGTTTCTATTTCAGCTTTCAATCTTTCAACTGTTTGAGTTGTTTCCTTCATTTGTTTGGTTGTTTTCTCTTGGTACTCTTTAGATTCTTTAAGAGATTTGCTTATTTCCCGAATCTTTTTGGTTCACGTTTTCCTCCATTTCATGTATTTTTTTTGTTTGTGTTTTTCTTCTATTTCTTTAAGGGATTTCCTCATTTCCTCTTTGAGGTTCTCTGTCATCTTTATAAAATAACTCTTAATGTCTGCCTCTTCTGTTTCATTTATTTTGTGCTTTTCAGCTCTTGCTGGCATGAAGTCTCTAGATTCTGGTGGAGTCATTTTGGTCTTTCTATTGGTGAGTGAGCTCTCATTCTGTCTTCTTCCAGTGGGTGCAGGTAGGGTCTTTCTGTCTCCATTGATCTCCTTCTTTCCTGAAGCTGAAGCTGGGCACGCCAGAGGGTGGGGCCTGGAAGAGCTTATGTCTTTCCTGTGTGGGCTGGTCCTCTTGATGCCAGGAGAGGGCCCCCAGAAGATTGAGGGAGTGGGTGGTGGGCAGGGGAGGGTTCCCAGGAGGACCCAAGGTCACCTGGGCCTGGGCGCACTGGTGTGGGGATACCTGTGGGTTGGGTGTGTGAGGACTGATGTCTTTCCTGTGTGGGTAAGTCCTCTGAAGCTGGGCAAGCAGGAGAGTGGGATCTGGAAGGGCTTATGTCTTTTCTGTGTGGGTGGGTCCTCTGGATGCCAGGAGGGGGCCTTGGAGATTGAGGGAGTGGTTAATGGGTGGGGGAGGAGTCCCTGAAGCTAGGTATGCTGGAGGGTGGGGTTTGGAAGGATTGACCACTTTGAAATCTTTTTAAGTTGGTAGATGTTTTCACCGGTTTTGGTGTGCATCATTAACTGAAAGAAAGTCTTAAAATAATTTCAGGTTAGATAAGATGCTTTGACAATAACTTAAAGATGAAAAATACCAGAAAACAATTTAAAATTTATGTGGATACAGCTGAGGTAAAAAATATAAAGCAGCTGTGGAAGTCCACAGAATTCTGACTCCATTCCATTTTGACTTAAGGTCAGAGAGTTTTTAACTGCCCTTGCTATTCCAAGGTGAAACAACAAGGATGTCTGGCCTAAGATGTAAGTACAACAGGATACTTGGCCTAAGGCATAGTTTCTGCAAGTCCTGCCTAAACAACAGATTCCTAACCTATTCCTTTAATATTCCTTCTAAGATTATCTTTCAAGGTAAATAATAAGGTGATTGACTCTTTGTAAGATTATCTTTCAAGATAAATAATAAAGTGATTGATTCTTTGTAACTGCAATATGTAGCCTGCCAACAAAAGAGTTGATTGAGGAAAAATATATTCTGCTTGATCATGTTCTGTTAATCTGTAACAAATTACTTAGGTGTAAATATATATGGTTTATTGGGGTGACTTTAGTCTTAATCATGTAAGGGAGATAAAAAACATGATTTTACCTGTACTCATATAATCATCCACTTCAAAAATAGAATGTAACAACATTGCGATTTCTGCATTGCCTGAAAGATTTTGTTGGGGGTATATAAGCTGTAGAAAAACAGAAGAATAGAGAATAAAGAATGACATCATCAAGTGTGTGTGTGAGTGTCTTTTTCCACAATCTCCTCAGATAGAGAAATCTAGTGTACACCAACTCTGTGGGTTTCCCTTTGAGCTTTGTGCTGCTGGAGGCTGCCTCCCAGAAAGAACAACCTGGTAGTCACTGGGAGAAGTTAGACTTGATTAGAACAGGGAGTTTATCTAGGAAGGAAACCTGTGTGAAGCATTGTGTTATCTCAGGGAAAAGTTGTTTAACCAAAATGGAGGTGCTTTACAAGATGGTGTGCCATGGTTCACAATATCCACATTTCCACTTCCCTAGATGTTTGCCTATATGTCTTTCTCTCTTTCCTAGAATCTTCAATTATATATTTAAAATTTTAAACATAATTTCTTTGTTGATTCTTGGGGAATTTTATATTATATACCCTAATTCTGCTCATCTCCCAGTCCTGCCATATCTGCCCCTTACTCTTGCAGCATCCCCTGAAAAATAAAATAAGAAAAAATAAAACCAACCAAACCAAACCAAACCAAACAATTCAGATCAACCAACCAACCAAACAAAAAACCTCTCTTCTCTACGTCATTTCTGCCTCTCCAAAACCTCTTCAGCCATCTTAGTGGCATTGGGAGCCATGGTATGTCACACAGTGTCTTATTTAGGGTTTCTGTTGCTTTAAAGAGACACCATGACCACAGCAACTATTATAAAGGAATACATTTAATTGAGGTGGTGGCTTACAGTTTCAGAGATTTAGTCCATTATCATCATGGTGGGACATGGTGGCATGCAGGCAGACATGGTGCTGGCTACATCTTGATAAGAAGACAACAGGAAGGGGACTGAGACACTGGGCAATATCTTGAGCATATAAGAGACCTCAAAGCATACCTCCACAGCAGCACATTTCCTCCAATAAGACACGCCTACTCCAACAAGTTCATGTGTCCTAATAGTGCCAATCCCTACAAGATTATGGGAGCCAATTATATTCAAACTACCACACACAGTATACACTTTTGTTCAATCAGCCTTGCTTGCAAATGTTTATTGCAATGAGTAATTGGTTTGATTTAGGTCTCTGGTTTCTGGTACACCATCATTACTAAGCCCTCATCAAAATTCCTCTGGGATATCTTGAGGCTACCCCAAGTCATGGAGATCCTGCAGCTATTGTTCCACTAGACTAGGCCCTTTCCACACTCCAGCAGGACACAGATGGGATAGATGTTAGCGTGGGTCAACCCAAAGCCCTAGATGTAGGCTTGGATGGCAGCTGAGCTGGTCAGTTTGGGCCATTGGGGCTGACCCCCTCAAGTGAGGGGTGAAGCCAGCTCATCTGTGCCCATGTCATCAGGGCCAGTTCTCCCATGGCTGTGGTGAGGGGTTGGGCCATCTCTTCTGAGTGTGGGGGCGAGTTCTCCTGTGAAGTTCAGGCCCAACTCTCTTGCTGTAGTATCCAGTAATGCACAGGCTTTTCCCAGGGCCAGCAAAGGGTTAGTTTGGCTTAACATGGCTCTCAGACTTCATCACATATGGTTCCTATTGTCCCTTGTGGTAACATGGCCATAGACATTAACACAGACCCCAGCTGCAGTAGTACCATGGACCCAGACATGGCCCTTATCAGAACCATAGGCCTAGATGATACTATGGCCCCAGGTGGTATCACAGGCCACTCAGATCTGTATGGCTTTGGCTACAGTATGGTCTGAAGACTCCAACAAGGCCACAGGTTGTGGCTCAGACCTCAGGCTTCCATGCCAAACAGGCCATACACTTCATCACAGACCCTAGCTGCAGTAGGACTATGGACTCAGAATGGTCCATGGCAGCATATCAGGCCTGAATGTCACCATGGCCCCATGTTGCAGCACAGACCATTCAGATCAACATCGCCCCAGTGACAGCATGGTCTTCAGACACCAACAAAACCCTAGAGAGTGGCCCAGAACCTGGGCATCCACTCAGCCTTCTATGGTAACAAGGACATCAGCATAGATCCTGACTGTAGTATGGCTAGACTCAGACATGGTCCCCAGCTGCAGCTTTGGCTTGGATGTCATCATAGCACTTGGTGGTAGCACAGGCTACTCAGATGTGTACAGTTCCAGTTGTAGCATGGCCCTTTGATGTTTGGCCTTGCTGATTGGTCAGAGATTGCAGTCAATCATGGCCTGGCAGCTTTTTCCAAAAGCTTGGCAGTATGGAGACTCCTTCCACAGTGAAACCTCCTGATCTCTACCTACGCTTATGTGGAGAATGTCCCTGGCCTGGAGGACTGACATTATTTGAGAGCTGTTTCAAAGTCAGATGCCTGGATTTATCTGTCTTGAGCCTTGTCATAGATTCCTGCTAGAAGACTTGTGCTTGGAACTTGGTTATAGGACCCTGTTGCTACATATGAAGCCTTGTGGTTGAAGAATGCAACTTAATGCAAGTTAGGGTTTGTCCCCAGGCTTCATAATTCTATATATTTCTTGTACTCTGGAATGAAGTTGAGCTGATTCGCCACAGTCTGTCTCCATTGTACCCATAGCCATCCAAACCTTGTTCCTGACTTTTGCCCCCTCCTCTCTCATAGACCACTGCAGCCCGTGATCCTGAGGAAGAAGCAGAACTACACCCAGACACCAACATTGTCTCAGGTGGGTGAGCAGATTTTGGGCAACCACAAAGCTCTCAGTAGCAACAGGAGCCATGGACATCAAGTCAGACCCTGGATGCTGTAGAGCCATTAACCCAGACATGGCCCTTGGCAGCAGCCTGGGCCTACATATCACCATGATCCTGGGTGGAAAGCAGGCTACCTGTAGCAGCCTATTCCTCATCACATTGACCGTCTCCTCTTCTCACAGCATATGAACTATTCTGCTTCTCTTTCTCTCCCATGTCTCCACCACACATCATAATGGCATCCACCATGTCTTCTCACCAGCCCGAGCATTGAGGACCCAGGCTGGCCTGTGGGTGGCTTTTATCCACCTGAGCAACATGTACTGTGGATGTCTTCTTCAATTGTATTTTATTCCCATAAATCCTTCTATTTTCATAAGGCATATAAAGCTCTGTACTTTTACTAATATTTACTAACAAAATGGCATGTTATTAAAAACTGTGGCAATTGTGTGTTGCTTTGAAAGAAAATGGCCCCCAAGGGAGTGGCACTGTTAGGAGGTGTGCCCTTGTTGAAGTATGAGTGGTCTTCTTGGAGGAAGTGTGTCACTGTTGGGGTGAGTTTTGAGGTCTCTTTTCTCAAGCATCACTCAGTGTGGCAGTCAGTTGACTTCCTGCTACCTTCTGGTCAAGATGTAGGCAGCATTACATCTGCTTGCACACTACCATGTGCCCCATCTTGATGATAATGGACTGAATGAACCTCTGAATCTGTAAGCCACCACCTTAATTAAATGCTTTTTTAAAAATTTTTGTTAGAGTTGCCATGGTCATGGTGTCTTTTCACAGCAATAAAAAAGAAGCCTAACTAAGACAAATTATTAACTAATTCCATCAAAGAAATTATGTGTTTAGATTTCATTGACAATTTTCCTCTAAGTGAATAAACTTTCAAATGCTAAATCCTATGAAACAGAAATGAACTTATTTTGTCTTTTGACCTGGTTAATTTTTAAATATTTGGTTATTATTTTTCTTCTTTCCAGCCCCATTTTTTAAAAATTGACTATCACTATGTAGGTTTGACTGTCCTTCATCTCACTAAGTAGACCAGGCTGGCTTCAAACTTCAAATCCACCTGCCTCTGCCTCTTGAGTGTTGGGATTAAAGCTATGTGCCACTATATCTGACTTATTATTAATAATAATGCCATCTTCCCAAACTTGAATTCACTAATGTTTATCTCCCTGTCCCCCTTTTCTCCCCTCCTTTTCTTTTCCTTCCCTTCCCTCCCCTTCTATTTCCTCCTCTCCCCTCCCCTCCCCTGCTTCCTACTCTCCACTTTTGTCCTCCCCTCCTCGTTTCTTCCCCAGCCATTTCTTTTCTCAGTCTCCAGAAGTAAGTTATGCCACTCAAGCATGCACTTCTCCCCAGCCTGTGCTAATTTCATTTAGAGTATCCTACTCTCCAGTTTTTATAGTCAAGGCCTCATATTACTGTGTCTTTAGTCCTCATCAGTGTTTTCTCAACAATTTTACCACCTTTCCAATTAAATAAATTATTAAGACACTCAAGTCCTTTTTGTTGCTGCCGTATTTTATAACAAGATTCTCCAAAGTGCAGCAGTTCTGTTTCAACTTATATTGCAACATCTGCCTGACATTTTTCTTCTACTTGAAAATCCTCATTCTCTTAGATTTGATTCAGTCCTCACCTTTCTCTACTGAAAGGCATTCTCTGGTGGTTCTCCCATCCACGACCAAGCTAAACCCTACTTCTTCAGCTCTCTCTCTTTCTGTTGTCCATCTCAATAGCAAGTGTTATTTGTTATTATTGGTTACCAGAACAATTTTTATTTCTTCCTTTCAAGCAGTGCTTAAAAAAAACCCAAGTGAATCTTAGGATAGAGGGACTTGAGGCTGATTAGGAAACATGATCACAAGATGGCAGTAGAGCAGCACACATGAGTTTTATTAATGGAGCTGTACTTTGCTCACACTATCACGCAGAAGCTATGTCCTTTACTCTTTACTCCAGCCCTATCCAAACTCTGCCTCATAGTTTATCTGAGGATTAAGGAGAGAGAGAGAGAGAGAGAGAGAGAGAGAGAGAGAGAGAGAGAGAGAGAGAGAGAGAGAGAATGATGCTGGCTGCCACTGGTTGTTGTAGGCAAGGAGGGATGCTCTCTCAGCCTGGACACTTGGGGAAGGGTCTAGGTCCTGCCCTGGATGAAATGACAGACTCTGAAGATCCCCCCAAGGAGGGCCTCACCATCCCTGGGGAATGATGTGGGGATTGGGGAGCTGGGGGAGGGCTGGTGGAGGGGAAAGGGAGGAGGGGTGGGAAAGGGATCTGGGACTGACATGTGAAGCATGCATGAATGTTTCTAAGACATAATTTATTTTAATTAAAATTAAAAAATGATTATAGAATATATAGAATGTATACTACAGGGGGAAATTGAGGCATTTTCTTCATTGAGAACCCCTCCTCAGACTACTTTAGCCTATGTTAAATTGACCTAAAACTATTTGGCATCCAAACAGATACAGGGAGGAGAAGTTGAGGAATGAGATACATTTGGTATTTCTAATGTATTAGTCCAAGTTGGAAATAATAAAGGTCAAGGATTGTTTTAGGAGAGATTGGGGAAAATATACTGAAATAAAGAATATTTAAGTGTTTAATATAGCAGAAAAATTTATTATTTGTGGAAATGGAAGTATTGGAGACTCTGAAAGTGTCTCCTAACTTTATGCACAGCTGTCTACTGGGGTGGAGGTGTGTCTATAGAATTGACACAGGTTTGAGCAGATTTGGAGGTAGTCATGCAGGAAGATGATTGATTCAGCTTGATAAACTGCATTCCAGATTAATATAACGATCAACACGAATGCTTTGCTTTATATGTAGTACTAAAGTGAATATGAAGAATGTATATATAAAATACATGAATCACAAGTACAACTTGTTCTTAGATTTGTGAAAATTTGTTTCTATAACCAATGCAAGTAATTTCCACATCAACATTGAAAACAACAACAACAAACCTCCAAAGCCCTAGTATTAAACTGGGCAGGCTGTTCTGAGTTTGAGAGGATTTTGTGGGCTGATGATTTAGAATACAGAATCATCAGCCTATAGATAAGAGTTAAAATCCATAAATAGCAAAGCACCATAATTCAGGGAAAATCTGTTGAGATTAGTAAACCAGGGGTTGTATATATGCAAAGTCAGTGTTCATTAGAGTGTGAGATGATCTTATCTGCTGCCAAATATAGAAATGTAGTGCTTTCATACTTGATAAATAGCAAAAAAGAAGTGGGAACATGTAACAGTATTCTCTGGAAATAAGCAAGAAGTGAGTCAGTCAGTGGCGGGAAATTTGAAGTGACTTAGGGTTGCAAATTTCAAAAGTCCATTAAAATGATAAAATTGCTATTCCTGCATCTTTTCAGAGCAGAAGAATATTTGCAAAGTGTTAAACATTTTTTCACTTTTTCATCTTCATTCTTGACTGCATCTATGCAGCTATTTCCCACTACCAAAAATATCCCAGGCTTACAAACATTTTTGAATCACCTTTAACCATTCTGTAACCATTTTTTATTTTTAATCATCTACTCTTTAATTAAATGTCTTTTTGTAAAGGTCATGTTAACAAAGTCATTCCAAGAGTCAGCATTCTACATTGCACAGGGACAAAAAAAATCTAGACAGTTGAAAAGGCTCATTCCTCGGAAGTTCTGTGCCATGGGCTAAGAAAGATTGAATGATTTTATTAATTATTAATTTATGTTACTTATGGTACTAGGGATTGAATTCAAGGTCTTGTGCATGTTAGGTAAAGCACGCCAACATCAAGCTATATTTCCAACCCTTAAGACCTCTCTTAGTTATGTATGTTCTAGTCTCCTCTGGGAGAAGGGGAAGTTAACCTCACTATGGGATCAGTCCTGAGGGAAAGGGATTCTTACCAGTTTGAATCCTAGGTCTTCTTCCAGTTCAGTCAGACCAGGGACAGAAGATTTGTCTTCCAGGTAGAGATTTTTTTGCTTTGCTTTTCTGGATCCAGTTGCAAACAGATAAGACAGTTCCCTTAAAAAAAAAGACTAAATAATGAGAGCTGCCATAAAGCAACTCTCCAAACTCTATCAGTCCACATCCACTTATCTGCTGCTGATAGAAAGATGGAACCAAATGAAAGCCAGAGGCAACTGCTTCTTTCTGGGTTAAAATTTTGTCAATTGCATCTCATTGCCTATTGAGTTGTATTCAATATTGGAATGGTCAAGAACATGAATCGGGTTCATACTGATCCACGTTCAAATTTAGTGCCATTGCTATTTGAATTGGACTAATAGATTAATTGACCTATCGCAATCTCTGTGCTCTCATTTTTGAAAGGAATTCCAACAGTATTTTCCTCCTGGAATTGTTTTGAGAATTAAGTAAAGGGATTATGAAAGTGACTTGGATAGTTATTGTTCTTTATTGAGTACTCAGCAAGTAGTAGCTGCTGTTTTCCCCACAGTGTGCATTAGTAACTGTTCTCATTGTTGTGACCAGAGTACCTGAGAAGAAGTTTGATGAGCGGTTCATGCTAATATTATCATTCACATTCCACTGATTAGATCAGCTACACATTCTCTTTTTATTTTGACTGTCTCATACATATATTTTCTATTCTCTTACCAAATAGAAGGGTATAAAAAGGAACATTTTATATTCAACCACTGTTTTTTCCTTTTATATTATTTAAATTAGAAACATGCATGCTTCAAATGTCAATCCCAGCTCTCCCCCCTTCTCCCTCCCAGCCCCACCCCTGCCCACCCACCCCCAGACCTATCCCCACATCTTTCCCCAGGGACGGTGAAGCCCTCCTTGGGGGGATCTCCAGAGTCTGTCATTTCATCCAGGGCAGGACCTAGGTCCTTCCCCATGTGTCCAGGCTGAAAGAGCATTCCTCCATGTGGAACGGGCTCCGAAAGTTCATTTGTGTACCATGGTGAACACTAATCTACTACCCAAGGCCCCAGAGATTTCTGAGGCCTCCTCACTGACACTACATTCATGGAGTTTGGATTAGTTCCCTGTTGGCCTCTTAGCGATCAGTCTGGGGTTCAAGAGCTCCCTGTTGTCCAGTAAGCTGTCTTTGTGGGTTTCAGCAGCATGGTCTTGACAGCCTTGTTCATCACTCCTCCAACTATATTAGTGGGTTCCAGGGGGTCAGTTCAGTGTTTAGCTGTGAGTATCTGTCTCTGCTTCCATCAGTCACTGGATGAAGGTTCTAGGATGCCACATAGGTAGTCACCAACCTTATCATCAGGTAGGGGCTATTAATGTAGTCTCTCCACTATTACTTAGTTTTCTAGTTGGCATTATCTTTGTACATCTGTGGGAATCTCACTAGTGTCAGCTCTCTCCTCAAAGCTATAATGACTACAACTATTATGGTATCTCTCATCCTGGTCTCTTCTATTCTTACCCCAACTCAGCCTTCCTGCTCCCCCATGACGTCTTCTACCCTCCTCTTATCCCCCTCTCTTTTTTCTGGTTCTCTCTCTTCTCCCCCCTTGTTCCCAATCCGCTCAGGAGATCTTGCCTCTTTCCACTTCTCTGGGGTATAATGCATATCTCTTGGGAACCTCCCTGTTTCCCAGACTCACTGGCCCTGGGATTGTAGGCTGACACTCCCCTGATCCATGTCTAAAATTCATATATGAGTGAGTACATACCATGCTTGTCTTTTTGTGACTGGGTTACCTCACTCAGGATGGTTTCTTCTAGCACCGTCCCTTTGCCTGCAAATTTCAAGATTCTGTTGTGTGTTTCCACTGAATAGTACTCCATTGTGTAAATGTACCACATTTTCTCTATCTGCTCTTCAGTTGAAGGACATCTAGGTTGCTTCCAGGATCTAGCCATTACAAATAATGATGCTATGAACATAGTGGAACAGACATCCTTGTTGTATGAATGGGCATATTTTGGGTATATGCCTAAAAGTGGAATTGCTGGGTCGCGTGGTAGACTGATTCCCATTTTTCTGAGGAATCTCCATACTGATTTCCAAAGTGGCTGTACAAGTTTGCACTCCCACCAGCAATGGACAAGTGTTCCCCTTTCTCCATATCCTCTCCAGCATAAGCTGTCATTGGTGTTTTTGATTTTAGACATTCTGACAGGAGTAAGATGATATCTTAGGGTTGTTTTGATTTGCATTTCCCTAATGGCTAAGGATGTTGAGCATTTCCTCAAGTGTCTCTCAGCCATTTTAGTCTCCTCTATTGAGAATTCTCTATTTAGTTCAGTACCACACTTTTTAATTGGGTCATTTGGTGTTTTGTAGAATAGCTTCTTGAGTTCTTTGTAAATTTTGGAGATCAGCCCTCTGTCAAATGTGGTGTTAGTGAATATATTTTCCAAATCTGTGGGTTGCGTTTTGGTCTTGCTGACTGTGTTCTTTGCCTTACAGAAGCTACTCAGTTTTAAGAGGTCCCTTTTATTATTTGTCGATCTCAGTATTTGTGATACTGGTGTTATGTTCAGGAAGCGGTCTCCTGTACCAATTCATTCAAGGGTACCTCCCACTTTCTCTTCTAACAGGTTCAGTGTGGCTGGATTTATGTTGAGGTCTTAGATCCATTTGGACTTAAGTTTTGTGCATGGTTATAGACATGGATCTATCTGCAGTCTTCTACATGCCAATATCCAGTTATGCCAGCACCATTTGTTGAAGATGCTGTCTTTTTTCCATTGTATAATTTTAGCTTATTTGTTGAAAATCAGCTGTTCATAGGTTTGTGGATTAACCTCAGGGTGTTCAATTTGATTCTACTGGTCTACCTGTCTATTTTTGTGCCAATACCAAGCTGTTTTCAGGACTACAGCTCTATAACAGAGCTTGAAGTCAGGAACGGTGATGCCTCCAGATGTTGCTTTGTTGAGCAGGGTTGTCTTGGCTATCCTGGGTCTTTTGTTCTGCTATATAAAGTTGAGAATTGTTCTTTCAAGGTCTGTGAAGAATTGTGCTGGGATTTTGGTAGGGATTGCATTGAGTCTGTAGATTGCTTTCTGCACAACTGCCATTTTTACTACATTGATCCTACCTATCCAAGAGCATGGGAGATCTTTCCATTTCCTGGTGTCTTCTTTAATTTCTTTCTTTAAAGACTCAAAGTTCTTGCAATACAGGTCTTTCACTTGTTTGGTTAGTGTTACCCCAAAGTATTTTATGTTGTGTGTGGCAATTGTAAAGGGTGATGTTTCTCTGATTTCTTTCTCAGCCCTCTTATCTTCTATATATAGAAGGGCTACTGATTTTCTTGAGTTGATCTTGTATCCTGCCACTTTGCTGAATGCATTAATCAGCTGTAAGTGTTCCTTGGTAGAGTTCTTTGGGTCACTTATGTAAACTATAATATCATCTGCAAATAGTGAAAGTTTTACCTGTTCCTTTCCAATTTGCATCCCCTTGATCTCCGTTTGTTGTCTTATTCTCTAGCTAGAAATTTGAGTACAATATTGAAGAGGTATGGGGAGAGGGGACAGTCTTTTCTTGTTCCTGATTTTAGCAGAATCGCCTTGAGTTTCTGTACATTTAGTTTGATGTTGGCTATTAGTTTGCTGTATATAGCTTTTATCATGTTTAGGTATGTTCCTGTTATCCCAGATCTCTCCAAGACCTTTACCATGAAGTGGTGTTGGATTTTGTCAAAGGCTTTTTCAGCATCTAAAGAGATGATCATGTGATTTTTGTTTTTCAGCTTGTTTATATGGTGGGTTACATTGATGGATTTTCATATGTTGAACCAACCCCTGCATCCCTGGAATGAAGCCTTCTTGATCATGGTGGATGAGTTTTCTGATGTGTTCTTGAATCCAATTTGCCAGTATTTTATTGAGTATTTTTGCATCAATGTTCATGAGGGAAATTGGTCTGAAGTTCTCTTTCTTAGTTGTGTCTTTGTGTGGCTTGGGTATCAATGTTATTGAAGCCTTGTAAAAAGAGCTTGGCAAAGACCCTTCTGCTTCTATTGCATGGAATACTTTGAGGAGAATTGGTATAAGCTGTTCTTTGAATTCCTGGTAGAATTCTGCACTGAAGCCATCTGGCCCTTGGCTTTTTTTGGTTGGGAGACTTTTGATGACTGCTTCTATTTCCATAGAGGTTATAGATCTATTTAAATTGCTCATCTGTTCTTGATTTAATTTTGGCAAATGATATCTATACAGGAAGTCATCCATTTCCTTTAAATTTTCGAATTTTGTGGAGTACAGGTTTTCAAAGTATGCCCTGATGATTCTCTGGATTTCCTCAGTGTCCGTTGTTATGTCCCCCTTTTCATTTCTGATTTTGTTAATTTGCATGTTAACATTCTGCCATTTGGTGAGTTTGGATAAAGGTTTGTCTATCTTGTTGATTTTCTCAAAGAACCAACTCTTCGTTGCATTGATTCTTTGTATTGTTTTCCTAGTTTCTACTTTATTGATTTCAGCCCTCAATTTGATTATTTCCTGGTGTCTACTCCTCCTGAAGGAGTTGGCTTCTTTGTGTTCTAGAGCTTTCAGCTGTGCTGTTAGCTCTCTAGTGTAATTGCTCTCCAGTTTCTTCATGTGGGCACTTAGTGCTATGAACTTCCCCTATAGCACTGCTTTCAAAGTGTCTCATAGGTTTGGATATTTTGTGGCTTCTCATTCTCACTGAATTCCAGGAAGTTTTTAAATTCGTTTTTTTATTTCTTCTTTGACCCCAGAATAGCGCATTATTCAATTTCCATGAGTTTGTAGGGTTTCTGCAATTTGTGTTGTTTTTGAATTCTAATTTTAACTCATGGTGGTCTGATAAGATGCATGGAGTTATTCCAAATTTTTTTGTACCTGCTGAGGTTTGATATTTTGCCAAGTATGTTTTCAATTTTTGAGAAGGTTCCATGTGGCACTGAGAAAAAGGTATATTCTTTTGTGTTTGGATGGAATGTTCTATAGATGTCTGTTAATCCCAATTGGGTCATAACTTCTATTAGACCCTTTGCTTCCTTGTTAAGTTTCTGTCTGGTATTCCTGTCTAGTGGTGAGAATGGGGTGTTGAAGTTTCCCACTATAAATGTGTGGGGCTTTACATGTGATTTGAGTTTTAGTAATGTTTCTTTTATAAATGTGGATACTTTTGTATTTGGGTCATAGATGTTTAGAATTGAAACTTCATCTTGGTGGATTTCTCCTGTGACGAGTATGTAATGACCTCCTTCTTCTCTTTTGATTGATTTTATTTTAAATCTAGTTTGTTAGATATTAGGATTGCTACCCCTGCTTGTTTTTTTGGGTCCATTTGATTGGAAAATCTTTTCCCAACCTTTGACTCTGAGGTAATGTCTGTCTTTGAGGCTGAGGTGTGTTTCTTGTGTGCAGCAGAAGGATGGGTTCTGTCTTTGAATCCATTCTGCTAGCCTGTATCTTTTTATGGGTGAGTTAAGACCATTAATATTGAGGGATATTAATGACTATTGATAGCTCATTCTTCTTTGATTTGGAATGGTTGTTGTTGTTGGAATTTTGTGTGGAATTCCACCCCTTTTTTCTTTTGGCTGTTGGTAAGCTGGGATTATCTAATACCTATGTTTTTTCTGGTTGTAGTTAATGTCTTTGGACTAGAGCTTTCCTTCCAGGACTTTCTGTAGGGCTGGGTTAGTGGATACGTATTGCTTGAATCTAGTTTTGTCATGGAATTTCTTGTTTTCTCCATCTACAGTGATTGAAATCTTTGCTGTGTATAGTAGTCTGGGCTGGCATACATGGTCTCTTAGTGTTGGTGGAATATCTATCCAGGACCTTCTGGATTTCAGAGTTTCCATGGAGAAGTCAAATATAATTCTGATAGGTTTATCTTTATATGTTACTTGACCTTTTTCTTTAGCTGCTCTTAATATTCTTTCTTTATTCTGTATGCTTGGGGTCTTAATTATTATGTAGCAAGGGAACTTTTTTTGTGGTCTACTCTATTTTGTGTTCTGTAATCTTCTTTTACCTTCATTGGCATGACTTTCTTTAGGTTAGGAAAGTTTTCTTCTATGATTTTGTTGAATATGTTTTCTGCCCCTTTGAGTTGGTTTTCTTTACCTTCTTCTATACCTATTATTCTTAGGTTTGGTCTTTTCATGGTGTCCCATATTTCCTGGATGTTTTGTGTTAGGGATTTGTTGGACTTAAGATTTTCTTTGGTCGATGAATCAATTTCTTGTAGTGTATATTCAACACCCGAGATTCTCTCTTCCATCTCCTGTGTTCTGTTGGTTATGCTTGCATCTGTAGTACTTCACCATTTGCCCAGATTTCCTCTTTCCAGCCTTCCTTCAGATTGTGTTTTTTTAATTGTCTCTATTTCAGTTTTCACCACTTGCACTGTTTGAATTGTTTCTTGCAATTTTTGCTTTGTCTTTTCATCCATTTTTTTCATTTTTGGTTTGTTTTTTCTTCCATTTCTTGCATTTTTTGGTTTGTTTTTTCTTCAATTTCTTTGAGGGATTTTCCTATATCCTCTTTTAGCACCTTTATCATTTTCATGAAGTTGCTTTTAAGGTCATTCTCTTCTGTTTCATTTGCATTGAAATGTTGGATTCTTGCTGGTGTTGAGTCTCTAGATTCTGGCGGTGCCATATTTGTTTTTCTGTTGCTGAGTGTGTTTTTGTATTGTCTCTTTCTCATCCCTTCTGGTCTGGTGGTTAGGGGACCAGAGTTCCCTTTCGGTGGATACAAGCAAGTCCAATACTCTGGTAGTTCTCCTCTTCCTGATCCTAGTCCTGGACCCATGGGTGGAGAAGAAGACTGGGAATCTGGGGTGTGTAGGCTCTCACTGGAGTTCTTCAGGCACTGGTCCTGGTCCCCTGGTCTTGTTGGTGGAAGAGAAGACCAGGAATCTGGGGTTTGTGTCTCCTGCTGGGAGGAGAGGCTCTCTGGTAGTCCCCAAGCACTGGAAGACAGGCTAGGATACAGGGCCTGGTTTATCTGGTCCCCTGGTCCTGTTGCTGGTCCTGTTGGTAGAAAATAAAACCAGGAATCTGGGGTGCATGGCTCCCACTGGGCAGGGAGGCTCTGTGGCAGTCCCTAGGCAGTCCCCAGGCACTGGAAACAACCCCTTGTATCTTATCAGACTACTATGCTATAAAGTTAGAATTCAACAACAACACAAATTGCAGGAAGCCTACAAACTCACGGAAACTAAACAATGTGCAATTGCACCATTTGTGCATCAAGAAAGAAATATAGAAATTTAAAACTTCCTCGAATTCCATGAGAATGAAGACACAACATATCCAAACTTATGGGACACTTTTAAAGCAGTTCTAAGAGGAAAATTTATAGCACTAAGTGCTCATATGAAGAAACTGGAGAATAGTCACACTAGACAATTAACAGCACAACTGAAAGCTCTAGAACAAAATGAAGCATACTCATCCTGGAGTAGTAGACACCAGGAAATAATGAAATTGAGGGCTGAAATCAATAAAGTTGAAACAAAGAAAACAATACAAATACTCAATGTAATAAAGAGTTGGTTCTTCGAGAAAATCAACAAGATAGACAAACTATCCAAACTAAACAAAAGGCAGAGAGAGAAATGCAAGTTAACAAAATCAGGAATGAAAAGGGGGATATAACAATGGACACTGAGGAAATCCAGTGTGGTTCAACATACGAAAATCTATCAGTGTAATTCACCATATAAACAACCTCAAAATAAAAACCACATGATCATCTCACTTGATGCAGAAAAAGCCTTTGACAAAATTCAACACCCCCTCATGATAAAGGTCCTGGAGAGATCAGGGATAACAGGGACATGCCTGAACATAACAAAAGCAATATACAGTAAACTACCAGCTAGCATCAAACTAAATGGAGAGAAACTCAGTACAATTCCTGCATAATCAGGAACAAGAAAATGCTGTCCACTCTCTCCATATCTCTTCAATATTGCACTTGAAGTTCTTGCTAGAGCAATAAGACAACAAAAGGAGATCAAGGGGATACAAATTGGAAAGGAAGAAGTCAAACTTTCACTATTTGCAGATGATATGATAGTTTACATAAGTGACCTGAAAAACTCTACATGGGAACTCCTAGAGCTGTTAAACACCTTCAGCAAAATGGCAGGATATAAGATTAACTAAAAAAAATCAGTAGCCCTATTATATACAGTTGATAAATAGGCTGAGAAAGAAATCAGAGAAATATCACCCTTTACAATAGCCCAAAACAACATAAAATATCTGGGGGTAATGCTAACCCAACAAGTGAAAGATCTTTATAGCAAGAACTTTGAGTCTTTAAAGAAAGAAAGAAATGAAAGAAGATAGCCAGTAAATGGAAAGATCTCCCATGCTCTTGGATTGGTAGGATTAACATAGTAAAATGGCAATTTTGCCAAAAGCAATCTACAGATTCAACACACTCCCCACTGGCACAATTCTTCACAGACCTTGAAAGAACAATAATCAAATTCATATGGAAAAACAAAAGACCCAGGATAACCAAAACAATCCTCTACAATAATGGAACTTCTGGAGGCATCAATATCCCTGACTTCAAGGTCTACTATAGACTTATAGTCCTGAAAACAGCTTGGTATTGACACAAAATTAGACAGGTAGACCAATGGTATCGAATTGAAAACCTTGATATTAACCCACACACCTATGAACACTTGATTTTTGACAATTAGCTAAAATTATACAATGGAAAAAAGACAAATGGTGCTGGCATAACTGGATATTGGCATGCAGAAGACTTCAGATAGATCCACGTCTATCACCTTGCCCAAAACTTAAGTCCAAATGGATCACAGACCTCAGTGTAAATTCAGTCACACTGAAACTCTTAGAAGAGAAAGTGGGAGGTACCCTTTAATGAATTGGTACAGGAGACTGCTTCCTGAACATAACACCAGTAGCACAGACACTGAAATAGACAATTAACAAATGGGACCTTCTGACCTGAGAAGCATCTGCAAGGCAAAGGACACAGTTAATAAATCAAAAAGGAAGCCTACAGAATTGGGAAAGGATATTCACTAATCCCACATCTGACAGAGGGCTGATCTCCAAAATTTACAAAGAACTCAAGAAGCAAGTCTCCAAAACACCAAAGGATCCAATGCCTGGGCAACCTATGGGGCTCTGGGCAGTGGATCAGTATTTATTCCTGGCATACAAATGGACTTTGTATGTCCATAACACAAAGAGGGATGCTTTCTCAGCCTGGACTCTTAGGGGAGTGCCTGGACCCTGCCCTGAATGAAATGACAGGCTCTAGATATCCCCTATGTGGAAGGAAGTGGAGATAGGGTGGGTGCTGGAGGGATGGTGGTGGGGTACAGGAGGAGGGGAGGGAGAGTGAACTGGGATTGACATGTGAAGGAAGCTATTTAAAATTAAAATAATAAAATAAAAAAATAAAAAAAAGAAAAATTGGGGGTACAGAACTAAATACCGAATTCTCAATGGAGGAGTCTAAAATGGTTGTGAGACACTTGAGAAAGTGCTCAACATTCTTAGCCATCAGGGAAATGCAAATCAAAACAACTCTGAGATACCATGTTACTCTAGTCAGAATGACTAAAATCAAAAATAACAATGACAATTTATGGTGGAGAGGATATGGAGAGAGGGGAACACTCTTCCACTGCTGGTGGGAGTGCCAACTTGTACAGCCACTTTGGAAATCAGTATGGAGATTCCTCAGGAAAATGGGAATCAATCTACCACAAGACCCAGCAATTCCATTCTTAGGCGTATTCCCAAAGGAGACACATTTATACAACAAGGACATCTGTTCCATTATGTTCATAGCAGCATTATTTGTAACAGCCAGAACCTGGAAGCAACCTAGATGTACCTCAACAGGAGAGTGGATAGAGAAAATGTGGTACATTTACACAATGGAGTACTACTCAGTGGAAAAAAACAATGGAATCTTGAAATTTGCTGTCAAATGGATGGCACTAGAAGAAACCATCCTGAGTGAGGTAACCCAGTCACAAAAAGACAAGCATGGTACGTACTTACTCATATATGGATTTTAGGCATGAAACAGGGGAGTGCCAGCCTACAATCCCACAGTCAGAGAGTCTGGCAAACAGGGAAACCATAAGAGAGATATGCATGGTACCCCAGAGAAGGGGAATGGGATAGAATCGTATGCCTGGATTGGGAGCACGTGTGTGGGGGTCGGGGAGGAAGCTGGAAACAAGAGAGGGGCTGAAGATGAGGGGAGAGGAGGACATTGGGGAGCAGGAAATTTGAATCAGGGGAAGAATAGAGGAGAGCAGGATGAGAGATACCATAATAGAAGGAGCCATTATAGGTTTGAAGAGAGATCTGACACTAGTGAGATGTCCAGAGACCTACAAGGATGACACCAAATGGCAATCTACAAAATATTGGAGAGGCTACCTTAAATGCCCTTCTCTGATATTGTGATTGACGACTTCCTTATTTGCCATCCTAGAGCCTTCATCCAGTGGCTGAAGGATGCAGAGGCTGACACCCACAGCTATACACTGACTGAATTCATGGTACCCAGTTCCAGAGAGGGAGGAGTGATGAGCAAATGGGTTAAGACTTGGTGGGTAAAACCCACAGAAATGTTTACCTGAACAATTGGGAGCTCATGGACCCCAGACTGATAGTTGAGAGGCCAGCATGGGACTGATCCAGACCCCCTGAATGTGGGTGTCAGTGAGGAGGCCTCAGAATTCTCTGGGGCCTTGGGCAGTAGATCAGTATTTATCCCTGGCATCCAGATGGACTTGGGAGCCCATTCCACATGGAGGGATGCTTTCTCAGCCCAGACACATGGGGGAGGGCCTAGGCCCTGCCCCGGGTGATATGACAGACTTTGGAGATCCCCCATGAAGGGCTTCACCCTCCTTGGAGAGTGGAGTGGGGATTGGGTGGGGAATTGGGGAGCGTTGAAGGAGCCAGGGGAGGCAAGCAGGGAGATCTGATGCAAGCTTGCTTCTAATTTAAATAAAAAAATGGGAAAAAAGGAAATGGAGATCAGAAACAAACAAACAAACAATATACCCAGAAGGTGCAGGTTAGGACAGGTTAGGTTAAGAAAGGCTTTTGTTGGAAGCAGAGATTCACAGCTAAGCACTGTGCTGAATTCCTGGAACCCAATTGTAGAGAGGGAGGAGTGATGAGCAAAGGGGTCAAGACCATGTTGGGGAAACCCACAGAAACAGCTGACCTGAGCAAGTGAGAGCTCACTCACTCCAGACAGCTGTGGAACCTGCTTAAGACCGAACCAGGCCCTCTGAATGTGGGTGTCACTTTTGTGGCCTGGACAGTCTATGAGGCCTCTGGCAGTAGAACCAGTATTTATCCCAAGTACATGAATGGACTTTGGGAGCCCATTCCCTATGGAGGGATACTGTCTTAGCCTAGATGGGGGGAAGGATGTAGGTACTTCCCCAAATGATATGAAGGACTTTAATGATTCCCCATAGGAGGCCTCACCCTCCTTGAGCAGTGGATGGGTTTGGGATAGGGATATGGTGTGGGGAATAGAAGGACAGGAGGGAGAGGGAACTGGGATTGGTATGTAAAACAAGACTGTTTTTAATTTAAATAAATATTGAGTAAAAAAAAGCTTTTGCTGAGCCTCCAATATCTCTTCTACTTCATTTTTTCCACTAGGAGGTAAAGGGGGTTTAATTAGACCTCAACTTGTGGTTGTGGAAAGAGGCTTCACTCAAAGGAACAATTCTGAATTTGATAATGTGCACAGTGAAGTTTGGAACAGAGAAAAACTGAAAAATTAATCTTTTTGATTCTCTCCCCTGGTAGACAGGAAGCCTACCAAAGACTTGAATAGACAAACATACTTGGATCATTTTTATATTTACATTGGGCTAACAATATTAAACACAGAGTTACAACTTTTTTCTTAAAGATGCTCATTTTATATATGCTTTAATATATAGTAGAGACCTACAAAGTCTTGTTATAATAACTCATGTTCTGTTATCAGAGGATTTTGATTCACCAAAAAAGAACACATTTTCCTCCTCAGATAAGGTCTTTCTCTGTAGTCTTGGCTTTTTTGGAACTCCCTCCATAGACCAGGATGGCCTCAAAGTCACAGAGATCTGTCTGGCTCTGCCTTCCATGTGCTGGGATTAAAATTATGCACCACCACTGTCCAGAAAGAACACTTTTATGATTATTCTTCATAACAATTTCAGTTTACTAGGTGATATAATGATAAAGGCATAGCACTAGAAGTTCCATAATCTAATCAATTATCACTGTCCTCTGAAAGGGTTCCTGCAGGTGGCAGACAGGGAAGCAAACCTCAACAAGGGGTTTCAGTTAATACCTATCAGCGTCCTGAAGCTTATATATGAGAGACAGGATAATAATAGAAATGTAAGGTCACTCTGGAAAGAACCATAATAATTGAATTACATCTAGACACGTGAGGATTATTCACCTAATTGTTGAATGGGACATTACACAGTATAGATAATAAGATGCTTTATTCTAACCATAATATTCACTTACATATTCATTCTATTGCTTACTTTTACTCATATGAATGTTAATTTTTCTCCATGGAAAACTTCAAAGAGAACTTGACAAGACTGTCAAGTGTTGAAAGTGCTCTTGCTCAGAACTGCAGCAAGTACTGAAGGCAAGAACCAAATTTACAAAGTTGTCTTATTGTTAGGTTTCAAACCCAGCACAAAAGGCTGAGGTGCCTACTTAACATGGCAAAGTAGACACTGGTCTCCACGTTCTCCCTGCATTCCTCAACTCCTATCTGTTATAAGGCCTTCCTGGCAGGCATATCTTGCCTCTACCTTGACTCTACAGCACAGTGGGCTGGGCTGCCCTATGTTATCCAGCCATTTTGGTTATCTGCCCATTTTGTCTGCTCTTTTTGGCCTCCAGGCTGCTGGACCTGCTTCTCCTTTGTCCCTCTACCCACTCCTCCTCCTCACATGGCACAGCTCAGTCTGGTCATGTTCACTCTGGACTCTCCCAGGTGCCCCTGCCTCTTCCACATATCTATGATAAACTTTCTCTTCTACTATACTTGGGACTAGCCATCTCTCTCTCTCTCTCTCTCTCTCTCTCTCTCTCTCTCTCTCTCTCTCTCATCTATGGCATCCAAAAATTTTTCCTTGACTTCCACATATAAGCTATGGCATGGACATACATCCATACCACACCCCCCACATCACTCATGCAAACAGAAAGAATTTAAAGTTCAAATTTTAAAACAATATAGGTTAGATCCCAAGTGGGAAAGAGACAAGAACTTTAAAAAATAATAAGACCACATCAATTACGTATAAAGAAAAAAATGTAAAAAAAAGCACAAAGCAAAGTGTTTCATAATAAAATAACTGAAAGCAACCATCTATTTGTTTCATAAATCTGCAGTTTTGATAGGGACAATGCCATGATGTTTAGGGCCACAAATAATGACCTTTTCTAGGTATATATCCAAACGAGTGCATCTTTCTTTCCTTCCACAAGTCTTCTCAAGATGGGCTAATGTGGGTTCTTCTTAACATTATGACATCAAGATGAATTTTTTTGGCCTGGCTTCTCAATTTCAAGATGGAGTGAAAAATATCAGGATGAATGCTACAGGTCTTTCTTTGTTAGACTCATGCACTTCTTCTTTATATCACATGCAAGGTCAGTCTGAGTACAATGTAGAATGAGACAATGTTTGACTTGAATGACAGGAGGAGGACCTATCAATTTAAATTGAATCCAAAATTTATTAAAACTACAATAAAAGTAGGAAAGCATAAAATTATATTGTCTATTCCCCCAAGACACTTGAATCCCTGCAAACCCAAATCCAGAAGGAGAGATCAGAGCAAGTAGAGATCAAAGAAGGCTTAGAAATAAGAAATTCTTTATGCTGATCTGTTGCAGCAGCACAGTGAGCAGCAGGAGAAGAAACAGTGGGTTTATGGTGCCTGCAAGAGCTGTGCACAGTTGATTCTGCATCACCCAGCCTTGAAGCAAGGGCGGGGGTGGGATTGGTGGCAGCCAAAGCTCCACGGTCAGAGACAGGAGCCAGCTGGAAGACAGGGCAAACAGGAAAAAAGACATTCTTTCAAAACAGAGGGAAGGGAAATGATTGAAAACAGAAGGGTATACATAGAGAAGTAACTTATGTGGAGTCAGGTAGAAGTCTACCTCCTAGAAATCCTGAATATGTGGCATGCATCTTACAGGCAATGTGACTGTGCTTAATATGATTTCCATCTCTGCAACAAACATAAAAAGTCCAACATAAAAAGCCAACACAAGAACACAATCAGGGAAGACCAGATGAACTCAGTTATGCAGTGGCTACCTTCATTCACACACTAACACCACAAAGACAGTAGAGAATTCACTTTGTTCTAAAGACTGGTCTAAGATCTTGTCTGATCCCCACTTGGTCTCTCCAAATATCTGGACTCAGAAACAGAAGTGAACAAGTCACCAATCACTGTGAACTTCAGCATGATTTTTCAGCAATTCTTAATTTTGTTTTTGCTTTCAATTTGTAAAGTTGGGGCAGTTGTAATATGGACTCCCTGGGGCCTAACTAGTCTCCTTTGGACTTGCTTCTTTTGGGGTCTATCCCTACTAACAATGTTTAATTTGTGGAGCCATGATTTTGGGCTCCCTGGACTTCAAAGTACACTGAGGTCTATTCCCAATCCCTGGTGCTGAGTCTAGGGTCTCCCAAGAAATCTTGTAGAGGCCTCCAAATGTTATGGAGTTTGTGACACCTTGGAAAAGACCATAAACTCAATCTAGTTATAATTAAATGTTTTATTAATTAGCTGATAGCAGGACAACAATATCTGAAACAAACTTGAGGTTGATAAGGGGGTGAGGAAAGGATTCTTATGTTAAAAACCTTTAGAAACTTCCAATATCTACATAAGCAAGCAAAAACTGGTCTATTCTGCTAAGTTTAAGTGGTCAAGGTAACCCCAAATAATCACTGGCTATCTGCACAAAGAAGTTACAGAAGCAGAAAAAGTAGTTATTCATATAACAAGTAGATGATCATTGCTATACATTTTTGGGTAGGTGGGGTCACTGAGTTTGGGATTACTGAGAATTTACAATCCAGGGATTAGAGTCAGAGACAAATGGCTAGTGAGTTCCATGATCAATGGTCAGCATAAAATGGAGTTATTTAAAGCCATCATACAGCCTCCTCTTCCTTATAGCTTCCTGAGTCTTGAAAGGGACTTAGGAAGACATCCCTTTTAGGACTGAGTGATCCAAAGTCTCTTACTCTCTGCACATTGTCCAGTTGTGGGTTTCTGTGTTAATTCTCATCCATTATGAGGAGATGCTTCTTTGATTGAACAAGGCACTATTATGAGTATAATAACATTTTATTACAATGTTGTTTAGCCAAATAATAGCAATAGGCTTTCCCCTAAGCCTGAGTGACCTTAGACTCTTGGTCACTTTAACAATGTTAGTATGGGTTACATCTTATGGAGTGATTCTTAAACCCAATCACAAAGTGTTTGGTTAGCTTCACAAAATTTATGTAATTATCACACTAGTGTATAGCTTACAGGCAGGTCATAGTTATAAGTTGCAGGGTTTGTATCTGGGTAACACTGTGTTTTGTATATCAATTTTGGTGATTTTTTTGTTTCTTTTCCTATAATGAGCAGAAAAATGCCAAGATAGAAGGAGTGAAAAGAATAACAATAAAATCAGGAAAATAAATTTTATTTATCTTTTCTTATTTGCTTGATAATATTTTCTGAAGACATGGCTTTCTCCTGATCAAATCTGCGTTATTCTTTTCCAGAGCAGAGTCTTCTTAAATTTCTCTGCTTTGGAATTCTTATTCTCAATGAAGGTTGTTACACTGAGGTCAGCTATTGTCTTAGGGGTTCTATTGCTGTGAACAGATACCATGACCATGGAAACTTTTATAAGGAAACATTTAATTGGGGTGACTCACTTACAATTCAGAGATTCAGTCCATTGTCATTATGATGGAGAGCATGTGGGGCAGGAGTAGTGGAGAGTGTTATATCTTACAGGTAACAGGAAATTGACTGAAACACTAGGTGGTATCCCGAGTGTAGGAACCTGAAAGCTCACCCCAACAGTGACACACTTCCTCCAAAAAGGCTATGCCAACGCCAACAAAGCTACACCTCCTATTAGTGCCACTCCCTGTGGAATTATGAGGGCCAGTCAGATTCATACTTCCACATTCTACTCCCTGACCCCCATAAGCTTGCAACCACAACGTAATACAAAAATCATTTAGTCCAACTTCAAAAGACTCCATAGTCTATCAGTATCAACAATGTTTTAAAGACCAAAGTTCATAGTCTCTTCTGAGATTCAAGAAATCTCTTAACTGTTATAATTTATAAAAATCAAAATCAAATAGTAGACCACATACTTCCAATATATAATGGCACAGGATATACATTATCATTCCAAAACCTGGGGAAGGGAGCACAGTGAGGAAGTACTAGACCAAAGAAAGACAGAAACTCCAAACTCTTCATCTCCATATCTGGTGTCAAAATGCTCTCAAGATCTCCAAGTCAGTTCGGCTTTGTTTACTGCAACATACTTCCTTCCCTTGGACTGGTTCTACTCTCTGTTAACAGCTCTCATCAGCCGGTATTCCACAATTCTGGTAACTCTAACATTTTGGGTTCTTCAAGGCAATCCAGCTTCAACTTGACAAATATGCCTTTCTACTAGGCCCCTATTTAGGGACATCCCTGACACATGCCTGTCTTCAGTGGCTTTATACCGGCACAGAGACAAATTACATAACCCATTTCTTCTATCCTTCATTCTAAAGCCAGAATATGGCCTACTTTTTTAATTATATCATCACTAGCTTTCTGCCTTTTACTCCCTAAGCTTGTCTGTCCTGAAACTGAATCTATAGACCAGGCTGGCCTCCAACTCAGAGATCTGTTAGTCTCTGCCTGGAAAACCAAAAAAATCTGTATATTAGTAAATCTTCAGGTCTTGAAATAGTAACTTATTTAAATTTACATACTTCATTTATAAGCTACAATCTTGAAGGAGCCACCTTCACCTAAATTGGTATTAGGTTCCCTTAGTTAATATGAAATTTTCCAGTTTTATACTTTTGCAATTATTTTCCAAGTCATTAAGTACTTCTTGCTTTGTGATTTTGTTCCATGAATCTGGAATAGTACCTAAATTTGTAAATTTTTTTCCATATTTCTCTTCTAGTTCTGATCTGAAGTGACAGATAAACCACTTCCAATATGGCTGGCTAGATGAGTCTGGTGTGATGCTCCATGTAGCAAAATTATCTCCTGCTTCTCGATATTTCTTGTATGGGAATGTCTGGAGGTCATCTAAAATAAATGAACGATCACTTGCTACAGAAGTAGTACAGATGTTAGTGACAAAGTAGTCTGTTTTATGATAATACCAACCATTGACAGCCTTAGGGCGGTGGAAAGGCACACTGTGGTCTCCTTCATGTGAGGGAACAGTGTTTGTACAAATTGCTTTACAAAAAGGACACTGCTTCCAGCAGCCACAGAGATGCTCAGAGAGAATTTTCTCAATGTCAGGAACCATTTCATCTATGAGCCTCCCTGAGCAGTCCTCTTCTACTTTCCTCATTGCAGGATCCAAAGCTGCACTCATGGCTTCTTTGAGAAACTCACTATCCTTTATCTCCTGGTGCTCGATGCTTATCAGGTTTCTTCTTGGAAAGATCAGGTTGCTCCCTAGGTGATCACAGAATGAATCCAACCAGTCAGAAGCAGTGCTGGTTTTATCTTTAGCTACTGCTGTGGACTCATGAATGGCAGAGAGGATGGCATTCTTGATGTCACCTAAACTTATTTTTAAAGAGGTCTTAATTTTTTTACCTTCTTTTTCTGAACAGTATTTTCTAATGTGTTCACTAATGTAATCCCTAAAGAAGGATTCTGGCTGATGAATGTATTGCCAATACTTATCAAAGTTTTCTTCTTCAGCTAGAGAATAGAGAATATGATTCTCCAGGTTAGCTCTGTTTCCATTGAATGCAGGGCATGTGGCTCGAATGTCCCCAGCTACTTTAAGACCCATTGTTACCCATACGGTGTCATAGATAGCAGGAGTGAGCTTGAGCCACAGGAAGTCAACAAAGGATGTGATGGAGGTGGCACCTTGGCAGGAGATCTTAAAACTCAAGAAGAAATCATCTTTCTTGCTCTCCAGATAGTTCACAGGATCATTTGCTTTCTTGAATGCCTTGTGCATTTCCTTGAAACTTTTAGATGCTCCTTGGAATAAGCACAAGGATAAGTCAATGGTGTAGTCTCTTGTAAATGTGTAGTCTTCCTCTGGGGGAACAGATTTCAGTTCATTTTCTATTATCCTCAGGATTTCATGAAAATCATTCTGACTGTAATCACGCTTTTGCTTCCAAATGTTTTTTATTGTTTCATTCTTTCTTGAATAAATGTTATTAGTAGTCTTATTAATGGACTCTTGATGACAGGTTTCTAAATTCTTTGAGCATATCATATACTTTTTTTTCATTTGGACATGCTTAGAATAATTGATTTCAAACTCCTCTCCAGACTTTACTTTCAGTCTTTCCACAAAGTTTTTCTCTTTCTTAAAATACTCCAGAAGGATATTTTCAAAATCCAAATCAATGTCAGGCTCTTTGACAGGAGGTACAGTCAAAGACACACTGTCGATCCAATTTGTCCAAAGTTGATTGAATTTCTCATGCAACTCTTCATCACTCAATTCTTTACCTTTCACATCTAAAGCCAACCTTCGGCTCCTCTCTAATAATTCATTTTCATACTGTGACTTTTGGTTATCTAGTCTTTCTTGACTTTGTCTGAGACTGATGAGTTCATTGCCTTTCCTTCTGGTATCTGAAATAAGTGTATCTCTAAGAACTAGTAGCTTATGTTCAAAACTTGCTTTCCATTGAATCAATGTTTCCCTATCTGTGTCTTCTTCAAAATATTTGTTAAATTCTTGTTTGATGGTTTCATATTTCTTATTAATTGGACTTTCCAGTTCATTAGTTGTGAGTCTCAAGGTTTTCCCATTTTGAATCTGATTGTTCAGCTGATTCTGTAATTCCAGCACATGATGCCTCAGCTCCCAAGTCCAGTGGTTATACATGGTTTCCAGTTTACTCATGGCTATTACCTCTTTGGTGTTCCTGAAACTGAAAATGAAGTTCTCAGTGACCAGGGCTTTCCACAAATCTTGAACTCTAAATTTGACATCTGAGATTTTCATGATCCTTCCTCTGGATTCCTGCTGGGCAGTTAAAAGAATACTATTCGTTAGTTCCTGGACATTGTGACTATAGAGAGGATTGGGAGGAGCCATTGGGGGATTGCCATTCCAGAGGTGAGCAAGGTAGTACACATGAGTATTGACATCAAACTTAATGACATCGTTGAAGCAGGTGATATTTGAGCACTCTTCCTGTTCAGCAGCTAATGCAGTCATTTCATCCAGTCTCTGCTCCAGTCTCCTTCGTCCTTCCATAGTTTGGTCTTTTGCTGTTACTTCCCCTACATTCTGATGGACAAAGAAGCAACTGGGGGAGATTTTCACTTGTTTCATTCTCAGAAAGGCCTGGACAACTATTTGAAGGATGTCCTGCATCTCTGATGGATTCTCCCCAAAAATATTGATCAGAGTCAAGTTTCCAAGGCCAATGACAAATGTAGCCAACTCATTGTCTCGATTCTGGGACTTGGTGTTGAGTTCTGTAGCCCGAAGTCCTTCTGTGTCTACAACAAGAACAAAATCAAAACCAAGCTTTTCTGTGAATGTTTCTTCCACCTTCAGGAGCTGCATATAGGCCCCCTTTGTACATCTGCCTGCGCTGACTGTGAACTGGAGCCCAAACAGGGTATTCAGTAGGGTGGACTTTCCTGAGCTCTGCAGACCAAGGATAGAGAGAACAAACAGCCTTTTATCTCCAACTTTCTCTGAGATCTTGTCCAAGACAGCTGCCATCCACTTTACAGGCACATATGAAGCATCCCCATCCATGAGCTCAATGGGAACACCAGCTACCATCAGGTCTGCAGCTATTTGGGGGAGGCAGAGGAAAAGGCTATCTCTGGAGGAGGAAGTTGCTTTCAGAGCTTCATAGATCTGGCCAACTTCTCGGAGAACATGCTCAACTCCTAAAGTACAGTTAAGAATCTCAGTAGAGATGGCTTCTATCTGTTTCTGCCTCTGGGAGCTACTTTTCGGTGCCTTTTGCTTTTCTTCCTGTAACACTGTCCACAAAGATTGTTGCTTTGCATGCAAATTCTCTAAGTGTACAGAGGTTAGGTTTTCCAAACCCACACTTAACCAGTGTAGGAAATAGAGTTTGCGGTAAATTTCTAAATCTTCCTTGAGAATTTCTAGGACAGAAACCATTAAATGGTTGAGAGGAAAGGCCTTTTAAAACTGCTGACATCGTATTTCCTGTTTTTCTTCCTCAATCTCACTCTTGTGTTGTTCAATGCTCAGATTCCCCTTTTCTCTCAGATGATAGAGTTCCTTGTCCTTCTTACACCAATGATGCCAAAGTTGTCCCTGAAGGGGAAGCAAGTTTTCTTTTATGTCAGGTAACTTTAATAGCTTCAGAAAGTCCATTATAGTCTGTGCCTTTTCTTTATTTTCCCTTATCTCTCTTTTATCTTCATCAATCAGAAATCCTTGTTTTTTTGCTATCTTTGAACAGTCCTCTAAACTGAGAGTTGTATCAGAGAGTTCTAGAGAATATTTGATGGCGATTGTGAGCTCCTCTCTTAATTCTGCCTCATTTATATTTCTGATGCCAATTTTCATCCTTTTCCCAGAATTATTGGCTATGGCCTTTTCTTTGTCATCAATCAAACAGATCAGAGGTCTCAATGACTGACAGAGGTGTCTGACAAGATTCTGGTTTTCTTTGTTTTTATCAGAAGCTGACATGAGGATCACGATGAGAGAAGAGACATCCTGCAGGAAGCTGAGTTGTTGCCTATGTTCTTTGGCATCTCCATGAAGATTGGTGAAGGTGACACACTTGTCAAACATGTCCTCGCCTTGACAACCAGGACAGAACCAGCAGATCTCCACTACTCCCTCCATAAGGAGACAGTGTTTGTGGCTTCCTCTGCAGTGTCTATGGAAGAACACATCATGTCTACTTTTACTGAGGAGAGAGTTCATGATCTGAGACTTGGAAGCAGAGAGGCCATTTCCAACCCTAATGAAGGACACAATGGGGGAAGAGACTTGGCACATCTGCTGATTCTTGTGACTGTAGCTTTTGTCCTGTGGTGATTTACTTGACTCTTGCCAACTTCTTCTAATTTGTCTTAGTGACCAGAGAGAAAATTCTATCTGAGAAGTGTTAGGATTTGGCACCAAAAGGGGGAGTGCAAATTGACAAATGGAAAGTTTGGACAAAATATATTGCCTGGCAAGATCATCTGCACAGTGAAAAATGGCCATCTGGATGTCCATTGGGTGAATATGGGACTGGAACTCAGAGGCAGAAGGATTAGTGACTTCATCTCTATCATCAAACAACTCTTCATATGGATCAAAAGCCTCATTTTCCTGGTTGCAAGGATATACAGAGTTTTGGGCTTCTGCATTTCCAGCATTTTTGAAGACTAGATGTCTGAACCCACAATCCAGCATCAGTAGCTTTTGTAGGAAATAGAAAGGAAGTTCCTGTTCAGATCTTGGCTGTGTATTGTATACAGAATTCTTATAGATCAGATGGAAGTCAGCTCTGCTCATCTTTTTTATGTAGTGTTGCTCTAGACCTAGACGTTGGAGTAATGCTAGGAAAGAGTCATTTTCTTTGATTTCCTTCTGTGCGTTTTCATTGTCTTGTTTATTATAAGCCTCTTTTTCTTCAGGGTTGAGACTTTGTTTTTTCACCTCATCCATCTGCAAAGTAGAGATAGTGTCTGCATAGTTCCCATCAATGAGTAATCTCAAATTATTCTCTAGATTCTCCCAGTCATGACCTGTTTCAAATTTTTTGAGGACATGTGCAACTTTAGTAGACAGTAAGTGCTCCATGTACTTCCTTGTTAATGTCAATCGTTGTGCCTTTTCTTCTGGAGAAATGATTGAGACCCCAAATGTTGTTGTCAGAGCTTTGAGTACCAGGAATGCCTGTGCCCTGTCAGTGCAGATAGTTTTGAGTTCCTGATATCTGTGCTGGACAGTTTGTATTTCATCCAGAAGAAAGGTTAACTTGGCATACCCCAGGAGAGGCTGAAAAATACTGCTTTCTAGCTGGTAGCCTGCACCAGCTGCGATGGAGAGTAGTAACAGCTGCATATCTTTCTGCTCTGCTTCTCTGAGGTAGATCAAGAAGGAGTCAAGAGCTGTGATGACCTCACAGGTAGCCTTTCTTTGAGCCTCTTCTACTGTTTCTGTGAACTCAGAGTTGATATTTACTTTCATGAGAGCCTTTTGGATTTCTTTCAAACTTTTAAGGAAGTCAGACAATTCAGTGATTTTAACTTGTTGTTCCTCTGAGTCTTTCTGGTAGATCCACTGCATGATTGACCTTGCTTGAGGAAAGTTTTTCACTTTGTTGACATGAGGTTCTAGAAGACTACAGAACTGAGATTTTATAAACTGGGTCCTTTTAATAGATGTATTTTTACAAAAGTTGACAGTATCTATAAGAAAATTCTGCAGGTCCAAATCTGTGAGACACCTATTAATCCAAATATCATAGCCTTTTGTTTTGTGAGCCAATGTTTGCATGAAATTCAGTAGCTTTTGAAGCTGCTCTTCAGGGTCAGAGACCTCCCAGGATTTCATATCTTCTAGGAAAAGTCCTGCTTCCTTTTCAGAGACCAGAAACTCTGCAGCCTGGATGTGGGCAGCAAGTCCAGTCAGAGCAGAGTAGTTATCTTCTAGGCAGTTAGCCACCAGAAAGGGGTCCTTAAAATTGCTTCTGTGATTTGATACGATGATGTCCCAAATGGGCACCAGATGAAGTTCTCGGTCAATGACAGACCAGGTTTTATTGCTAATGAGAAGGCCATTTGTCCACTGAGAAATTCCATTTGCTTCGGGTGGTCCACCTATCTGGGCCACAGATAATTGGACTTGGATTTGGAGCTGTTGATTAGTTACATTTTGGCAGTATTTTATTGAATATGAACCTGATGTTGTCATCTCTCCCCCAACTTCACCTCCAAAACTGCTTGAACTTTGCCTCATGTAATTATTCAAGGCTTCTGCTGTATGCCATTTCACATGATCCAGCTGGTCACTTCTGAAACCCTCTGAAACGGCCTTCCAGCAGTAGATTCCCCCAAGGTGCAGAGGACCTTGATTAGCATGAGAACCAAATCTGTTGAAGAAGTTTTCAGTCATGTTCCTCAGTGAGAGGAATCTGTCTGGTCCATCAGTGAGTTCCAGTTGCTCTTCAATGATTTTCAGTTCCTTGAGTGCAGCAGTGGAGAGTTGCAGCTGATCAGTTCGAAAGTGGAACGAGGCCAGGGGCACATAGCTGAACTTGGATGAACAGAAATAAGAATCCTCTGAATATGAGTGGTGAATGTCTTTAGATCCTGAATGCTTGCTTTGATCTATACCATCTTCCAGACTAAATCTCCAGCACCCACCCTTGTCTGATATCATTGCTCTAAATCCCTGCTTCTCCAAAGTTTGAATGAACAGGGATTCTTCTTTGGAAGATGTGAATTCTTTTGTTTCCATCCATTTCCCTTGCTCAGGTCCAAAAAGGGAGAATTCCTTGGGGACTCTGAGCAGTCCTTCTCTTCTTGTTACCAGGTCCTTTTGGTGGCAGGTCTTGTAAATTCCCTGAAGGGCCAGCCCTCCAGATGCCCATCTTACCAGGTCTCTATCTGAGAAGTTTTCACTGTTTGCCAGTGTCTGTTCTATGTGACTGAGATGTCTCTCCATTGTTTCAGTGACGTCTTTTAGGGGCACTTCGGGTCCAGGCCAGCACTCTTCAGGGATCTCCATTGCTTGTCTCAGCTCTGCTTCTTTCCTCCTCACTGCCTCTTCCTGTCTGTGCTTCCCTTGTGACTGCAAGGCCCTCAGTTCCTGCAGTGCCTGTCCTGCCTGCCTCTGCCTGTTCTTTATCATCTGTCCTGGAGTCTCCTGGAACTCTGCAACACTATTTGGCTGTGAGAGGTCAAGAAGCTTCTCTAGGGCCTTTTTCTCCCATGTGTGTTGTGTCTGGGACTTCAGCTTCTGGAGGTCTTTTTCGTCTAAGTGTTGTAAGGCCTGGGCACAGGTCACACCCAGGTCTTCTTGAAGTTTAGGCAGCCAGTAGTCAACAGACAGCCCCACTTCTGTCAGCACCTCCTGGAGATTTTGCTGTCTTCTAGGCTGAGGCTCATCAGGGGTGTACTTTGCTGTTGCCATGGCTCTGTGAAGAACAGATACTTATTTAGTCTGTGTCTCAGTTTTAAGCAATCTTCTACACACAGTCCAATGTGTGAGTGTTCTAAGGAGGCATGATGGAGGAAATCCTTCTGCATATATGCTTCTCTTGTTAGTTGATGAACAAAACATTAATTGGCAAGTAGACAGACAGGAAGTATAGGTGGGGCTACCAGACAAGGAGAATGCTGGGAAGACAAATGCAGAGAGAGAGAGCCCTCGGGGAGATGCATTGTAGCTGCTTGGGAGATATGGCATTCTTCGGTAAGCCAAAACAACATGGAGATATATAGATTAATAGAAATGGGTTAACAATTAAGAAAGCTAGCCAATAAGAAGTCTGAGCCATCAGCCAAACAGTTTATAATTAATATAAGGCTCTGTATGTTTATTTGGAGTTAAAGTGCTGTGGGACAAGGTGGGAGAGAAACTCTGTGTACAAATGGCACCCTCAGTGTGAGGCAAGAATTTCCAGATTAAACGGAACTGCAGTGGGCTTCCTTGTCTCACAGTCTCATGTAGCCATGATGCAGAGACACTGTGGCAGTCGGGCTTGAACACAGCATGGCAGATTCTTGCTGTGGTGCACAGAGGCTGCTTCTCTGAGTTGCACAGCATGCTGCACGGCAGACTTAGCTTTTACTCATGCAGACAAAAAAGGTCTGTTGGCAGTATGCTACAAGCTGCTTGATGACAGCATATACCAGAGTAGAGGTGGTAAGTGCAGCTCCCAGAGCTGGTGGTAAACATACCCACCAAGTTGGAAAGCCTACCTGGTTGGAACCAAAGCCAAACTGTCTGCTTTAATCCTAGCAATGCTGTTTAGCAGATGAAACATTCGTGGTCAGAAAAAGATAGAGATTTACAGTAAAGACATATTAAAAAAACCTCTAAATGATTTGAAGTGTGTTTAAAAATATATGTATGCTTGGGAGAGAAAAGGAATAGGATAACGTGGTTAAACACAAAATAGAGTGACTAGGTGTGGTGGTACATACGTTTAATCCCAGCACTCGGGAGGCAGAGGCAGGCAGATTTCTGTGATTTCAAGGCCAGCCTGGTCTACAGAGTGAATTCCAGGATAGCCAAAAATACACAGATGTTGAGGAAGTCCTGTGTCAATAAAGCACTGCTGACTGCTGGCCAATAGGAATCTAGATAGGTGGGACTAGGAGTCCAGGAGGACTCTGGGAAGCGAGCCTCATGAATCTCCGCTTGTCGCTAGCAAAACAGAGCCCACCTGAGAAAAATGCTGCTATCAAAAATCTGTGCTTCTCTCCGTTCTTCTGTTTCTAAAATTCCTTTAAAGCTTTGTCATTCTACCTGTAAATTCATCATCCCACTCCTGATCACCATTATGTAAAAGGAAGCTTTTTCCTTGAGAGAAGCCTTCCTGCCAGCCTGGTTCCAGAGCCGCATCAGTCCCAAATAAACACACAGGAGGCTATATTAATTATGAAGCTGTTGGCCTTGCTCGTTTCTTACTGGCTACCTCTGACTTAAGTAATTACCCCATAATTGTTAATCTAAGTATTTCTCTTACCGGAGAATAGTTCCGGGCTTCCTACCCCATGGCGTTACATCTTGACTCTCTGTGTTTCTCTTTCCCAGAGTCCTTTTGGACTCCTAGTCCCACCTATCTTGATTCCCTATTGGCCAGCAGTGCTTTATTGACAAATGCACAGGACTTCCCCCAACACACAGAGAAGCCCAATCTCAAAATAAAAGTAAAAAAATAGAGTAACAAAAAATGCCATGTAAGAATGAAAAATACGATCTTGGATCAGCCGGAGGAAGATCCTGAGCGACTGCAGCCCTAGTGTCTGCAACCTCAGGCCGGCCTACCTCCCTGCTGGGGTCTCGGCTGCTGGATCCTGGCCGCCCTCCAGCCGTGTCTGCTCTCTGCTTTCTCTGCTTCCTTGTCCTGACATCCCCCTCCCATCCAGAAAGCTGCCCAGCCACCAGCAGCCCCCAGTGCCACCATGGCAACTGCACCATACAACTACTCGTACATCTTTAAGTATATTATTATTGGGGATATGGGAGTAGGAAAATCTTGCTTGCTTCATCAATTTACAGAAAAAAAAATTATGGCTGACTGTCCTCACACAATTGGTGTTGAATTTGGTACAAGGATAATTGAAGTTAGTGGCCAAAAAATCAAACTGCAGATTTGGGATACAGCAGGACAGGAACGGTTCCGAGCTGTTACACGGAGCTACTACAGAGGGGCTGCAGGCGCACTCATGGTGTATGACATCACCAGAAGAAGTACATATAACCACTTAAGCAGCTGGTTGACAGATGCAAGGAATCTCACCAATCCAAACACTGTAATAATTCTCATAGGAAATAAAGCAGATTTGGAAGCACAGAGAGATGTTAGCTATGAAGAAGCCAAACAGTTTGCTGAAGAAAACGGCTTATTGTTCCTTGAAGCAAGTGCAAAAACGGGAGAGAATGTAGAAGATGCTTTTCTTGAGGCTGCCAAGAAAATCTATCAGAACATTCAGGATGGAAGCCTGGATCTGAATGCTGCCGAGTCTGGTGTACAACACAAACCCTCAGCCCCGCAGGGAGGACGGCTAACCAGTGAACCCCAACCCCAGAGAGAAGGCTGTGGCTGCTAGTGACCTCTTTGCTCTTGCCCCTCATTTGACCTTTCACATCTGTCTGTTGGGAGCAGTACTTTTTACTGTTTCCTTGTCTTCTGTACATCTTACTGGGTTTAATTAAAAACAGAAAAAAACAACTCTTGTAAAAACAGTTTAACAATACCAAACTGCTAAACAACTAGATGTAATCAGGTTATCAAAGGCAAGTAGAGTAATAAATCTCTCCTGCATGGTAAATCTAGACTTTCCCCCTTTGATTGTCCTCGTGATAGGTTTGTCACCAATATATGATTTAAAATGAGCACTGATGCGGGACTCGATTTTTACCTTCCCCTTTGGCATGGCTTTGTCTCACTGTACGGTTAGATTCGATCTCTTCGGACTTTCTCCCATCTTTAAACTGTTCAAGTATGTCTGTTGTAGCAAGAAAGTTCATTGCTGTGAAATGACTTCCGATGGTAGAGAAAAGGGGGTCTGCAACTGCTTTTGTTTTTGTTGGATAAATTCCCTGTTGTAGAGGTGGCATTTTTCTTGATGAGGTTTGCTTGTCTTAGCCTTGCACAGGGAATAATACCCATTTACCTTTTCTTTTGCTTAATTAATAGCTTTATTTTTTTGCACCATTTTATCCTTTTCTCTTTAACAGAAAGTAAATATGTATAAAATTTGAAGAAACCTAACTAACAATACCTTCTGTGTATATTATTGTAATGAAGAAAATAAATTGATTACTGGCATTGGAACAGTATAAAATACCAGTTTGTACAGTGTGACCTATTGTGACTATGTTACTCTCTTCCATTTCACACAAGGAAATAGACACAACTGCAGTTTCACAAGTAACACTGGCTCCACTCCTTGGTGCTGGCAGTGACTGGGGACAGAAATAGTGCTAGAAAGAGCTCCTGGCATCAGCGGAAACACTAGTGGATTCTAGTCCATCTTTGCACTGTGGCTTACCTGCTGATTTTCTTAACTGTTCTTGTATAATCAACAATGTGCTAACCTGCTTTTCTTTTTGTAAACATTTTGTGTTACAGGCTGCATTCTTGCCTTACTGTATAGAAAAAAGGAAGAAGGCTGGGTTTAATATTGCACATTTTAAGCTTTTATACCTTTATTTTGGAATGGTCAACTTCTGGACAAGATAGCCAGAACCACAGGTCTGCTTTTAAGGGAATTTAAATTGTGTGTTTTTAACACTACAGTGAAGTAATTTAATACTATCCCTTGTGTTCATAGGGTTGAGGGGCTATTTTATGTCATGTTGGTCTAAATTGTTTAGTAAAAGGGAAAAATGTTTCTAAGTGTGTGTGCTGACATAAAGTTACTACTTTTCACTGGGTGGTCTGGCCACAAGAACACCTTGCAAAGGAAACAAACCTTTAGAAGGAAGGCATATGCTTTCCTCAGTTGTTCAGTCTGTGGTTTCTAGCTGAGTTGACAGTGGCTGGGAATCAAAAGGTCATTGAAGTGCACGCAGGGAAGCCCAAGCACATTATATAAAATGCTCTCAGCTAGATGCTGTGTTTAAAATTCACAGTTTAAATCCCTCTTTTACCAGACACTAATGTAAGAATACATCTTTCTGGATTATAAACATGTAGTAGGTCCAGAGTTTTGTATAGTTGATGTTAAATAAAAGCCAAAACTGGAATGTGCAGAAAATAGGATTCGGTTTATTTGTGAATTCATCTTTTGTCTTTGTTTAACTTAAAGGATTCCTGGAGTAGATTGGTATCTTCTGTTAAAGACTTACAGAGATCCATTTGCTTACACTGTTGCATCGCAAGGGATTCACCCAGGGACCATGACCTGCTGGTGTGTATGTATATATTTACAAAAAAAAAAACCAACCCCACCCAAATCACCCATCGGGATATAAGGTAGCAATCACAAACTAAAGACGACTTCAGCTTGGTGAGGTGCAATACCCTGACTCAGTTAGTTACAGTGGGTCTTGATTGTTTTTGTGACAGGATTTATTCAGACTGCTGTACTCTTCATTTGATGTAACAAAATGCTATTATCTAAATATTTGTAAATAAAGTACCTGTATGTAGATTAAAAAAAGAATGAAAAATACACAGAGTATGGATACTGTATGTTATTATATTGTCTTTGAATTGTTTAACTGATGAGGAAATAGCAACAGCTTCTAACAGACTTTGATTATAAATGTTGTTGGATTAATTCAAACTACCCATTTTGAAAATTCCTTGTCTTCATAATTTAAGTCTAAAGGCAGGTTACTTTGGAAAAGGGGTTCTGCTTTTATTTCCACAGAAAATGAAGAGCTATGGATCCCTTCCAGAGTAATATGATTTGATCAAACAAGACCCCCTGAACCAGTGGCCCAGGTGATCCAACATCCAAAACTAGTGAAACAATTCAGCCTCAGACTACTACAGTCAAGATTTGGCCATGCTTCTGGGTTTTCTCAGGATCTCCTAGGGATTTTCAGTGCCTCCAAACAGCAGGAAGTAGTTTGGAGAGAACTATACCCACATTCCCAAATATTGTTTATAAATGTTTGTTTTCATTTAGTTGGGGTAGGTTAGAAATGGCTAATGAACACAGTTAATTTCTTTCCAAAGAAAAATAAGGGAATAAGATATAGAAATGTGTTTTTTGCATTGGTATGGATTTTGGTTTATTGATACAAATTTAAGGTCAATTCTGTTATATGTATATTTCTATTCTTGTTTAGGTATTATGTTTATACAGATATTTTAAAAATGTAACATACAATAAAATACAGATTACAGATAGCAACCTATAATAGTCAAAACGTACAGTTATGTTAGTTAGGCTTCCTAGATATACAAAGATATACTTCAAATGGATAGGCATTCTTTAATTCCTTTCAAAGAGCTACAGAATATGGCATTTAAAATGGTCTATCAAAAATGGTTTATTAGGGTTTTTCATGACAAAGAGACACAACTGCTCCTCACATCACCGATTACATCAGAGAGGAAGATGAGCATCAACGAAACTCATTATGGAGTTTGCCTACAACATGGCATTACTAGCCACTTGGACAAGAAACTGTTCTTGTCTGGACTGTTGTATAAACTGGAAAGCAGACTAGTATTCTGAAAGAGTAGAAGGAGCCTGAGTTTACCAATGGTTGGTTTCAGACAAACTGAAAAGTCAGCAAAATTTTATGAGATATCTGGAATGTCCTTTAGGAGAAAGTTAAATAACATTAAAAAGAAAAATCTTTCACTCATTAAGGATTGGAAATATCATTGTTGTAATTTAAAGAGTAGCATGTGAGAGGAAGATGCCATGCAACATTGACTTCAAGTGGAAGGGATTTTTATTAGGGAAAATGGTTCATAAAAAGGGGAAAGGGGAGGGAGGAGATCAACTGTAATGCAGGCATGTGGTAATATTTTGTTTGTGACCTAACAAATAAAGCTTGCCTGAAGATCAGAGTGTGGAACTAGGCACTAGTTAGCCATAGCGGCCAAGCAGTGATGGATGCAACACAGCTAAACTTATGGGATACTATGAAAGCAGTGCTAAGAGGAAAGTTCATAGCACTAAGTGCCTACATGAAGAATGTGGAAAAATCTCACACTAGAGGCTTCATAGCACATCGGAAAGCTCTAGAACAAAAAGAAGCAAACTCATCCAGGAGGAGTAGACAACAGGAAATAATCAAATTGAGGGCATAAACCAATAAAAAAAAACAAAGAGAACAATACAAAGAATGATGGCACATGCCTTTAATCCCAGCACTCAGGAGGCAGAGACAGGTAGATCTCTGTGAGTTCCAGGCCAGCCTGGTGGGGTGAATGGGAGGACAGGAGGGGAAGGGAACTGTGATTGGTATGTAAAATAAGATTGGTTTTAATTTAAATAAAAATTAAAAAAAAGAGTTCTATGACCATCTGAGTCTTAAATAAAAGTATGCTCACTTTGGAATAAAAAAAGATGCATTTAATGGGTCCCCCTAATTCTTCCCAAGTGGTTTATGATTTACAGAAAGAAATTAAAGAAACTTTTGCAAAAAAGTTACTGATAAGACAGGAACACACATTATGGAAAGTCTTTCAGATACCATAGCATCATTCAATCCCACTTGAATAGACTGCTTATTATAGCAGGCATTGCTATTGTCCTAGGTATAGTAACTTTATTGGCTTTAAAATGTTCCATTTTAAATTAATTTTTAAAGATGGAGTCCTATGTTAAATTATTTTACTGTATGTAGATTTAGATGTGTTTACACTACCATGTGTTGAAAAACATCATTTCTGAACAATATTGTCTTTGATTTTTTTGAAAAAAAATAGGTGAGTCTATTTATGTGATTTTTCTTTCTGGACCCTACTCTTTGCCATTCATATCTTAAAATTCTTCCATCAATACTATATGTCACTGATTGGTGTATTATTGTATTAAATCTTGAAGTGTCAGTATTCTGTTTTTCCTTTATTTTTGTATTGGTTGTTCTCTATATTTTCTTCTTTCATATAAACATTAGAGTCAGTTAGTAGATATTTAGAAAATAATTTGTTAGGGGGAGGTGTTGAAAATTCATTGAATCAAGCTGGGGATACCTAGTGTGATAGTTGTTATAATCTGTCAATCCAGCTGGATTAAAGGATGCCTAGGCTGGCGACGTGCATCTGTGGTCTGTGAAAACTGTTCCAGAGAGGACTGACATGCTGAACAGTGACTGCAAAATAGACCACCTTGAATAGAGATGACAAGTGAGGAGATGAATGGAATGATGGTACACACATGTTCATAAAGTCTCTTTCATTAGTGACTGTTTCTATTGTTGTCAGTAGATATCAGATTCCAGTTCTTCAGACTTTCTCAATGCCAGCAACACTACAGCGGACTTGCAGGCTTTTGGCATTGATTTGGCTGCTAATCCATCTTCCTAAGTCAGGAACCAGGAGCTCCGCCTCTCCAGTATGCAGATGACCATGGTTGAACTAACCAGCATCTGCCACATAAGCCAAGTTCCCTTTTATAATATGTGTATACATAACTGTATGAATTCTTTCTCTTTAGAGTTAGACCCATGCCAACATTATACAATATTTAGCTGTTATAAGTTGAGTTCTCTGTAACAATTTCTGTCTTGTTTTATTTCACATTATTATAACAAACTGCTTGGGATTAAAATTACTAATGCTCAAATACCTGAATATTGGGAAGTTCAAGATTAGCACAATAGCACCTGAGAAGAGATTTCTTTTACTGTATCATCATATATAGAATGCAAAAAGGGCAACTAGGCAAAAGGTAGTTGAAATTATTCTTCTAGACTGACATTAATCCTACCAACTGAGATATGGATTGACTAGCATGCTGGTTAGTTAACTGTTAACTTGACACAGCCTAGAATTGTATGCAAAAGGTATTCATGGTAAACATTCTAAACCATGTTGGCCTGTAGGCATGTTTATATGTAGTTGCCTTGTTTGTTAACTTGTGTAGAAACACCTAGCCCACTGTGGGTGGTAATGTAAGTTGGTCTTGACTCTGTATCATATAAGATTGCTAGCAAGTAAGCATTTAGGCAGCATAGGTACCTTTGTTTCTCTGTGCTCTTAAGGTGATATGATTAGCTCTCACAAGCTCCCACCTCTTTGAATTTCCTGCATTGATAGAGTTGTCAGCTAGAATAAACTCTTGTTCCCTTAAATTATTTTTGTAAGTGTATTTTATCACAGTAACAGAAATGTTCAAAGGAAAGAACATAAAGTAAAGGCATGAAGGAGTGTTGGGGAAAAATAAACTATATCCTATAATGCATACAATTTTTAGGCATGGTATCAATAATCACAAAATTACATTGACAGGGAGAAGTCTCAGGTTTCAGTAGTCCAGGAGGAGGACACTCAGGTTGCTTGCTTCTGTATACACTGTCAACATTTGCACTCAGATCAGAGGAAGGGTTTGCCACTGCCCTCTGAGTCTCATCAGCAGAAGACTGATACTCCCAATGGGTCTGAGGTACTATGTCATGGGTTTTTGACATAGTAGTGCCATGTCAACAACATACATTCACTAAGGACTTCATCTTTTCTTTACAGAGTCAGTCAATTCTTCCCTTCCTTCCCTGAAAATAGTTACCAACCTTACCTATTTTGAGAACCTTGTAAGGTACATTAATGACCTTCCTTGTAAATGCAGTAGTGATATGAATTTAACTGTAATCAATCACTTTCTTATATTTTGCTTGCGAGTCTATCCTTTAATGGCTGAGCCATCTCTCCAGCCCAATAAATCACTTTCTGTTCAGATTTAATTCCTTGACAACACGGTATCATTATTAGAATCTGTGACTAGACATGTCATAGAACCTAAAGGAGAACTTACCCCTGTTGTTCTAATAAATGGACATAGTATTGAGCTGACTCTTGATGACATCATTAGACCTATAGATTAGTGTATCTCTCAGGCTTCATCAAAGAGTCTGCTTTTTATTTTTTATTTTTAAGCCAGAAGTAATTAACAAAGAGATTCAGAAGTTGTCAGGGATCAGAGAACAAGATACTGTGGAGTTCCCAGCCTTAACTGTGACATCTATATCATACCCACACCTTCCAAGACTTAGGGATTCTTTCAGCATATGAGGCAGAAAGATTGTAAGAGCCAGAGGTGGTGAATAACTACACAAAAACTGTTTACTAGACACAACAGAGAAGGTGAATATGAAAACTTATAACAGTTGTGACAGCATACACATGATTTACATAACCCAGGCCTGACAAAGTCCCATAATGGAGAGCAATGGTAGGCACAAAGTCACAGTACTAGCTGTGGAAGTATTAGTGTTTGATAGCTTCAGAGATAGTAAGAGTTAATTTTCTTTAAAGATGTGGCCCTTGATAGGTTGATCATGTTATAGCATATAGCCACACACCCAAGAGTATATGGCCAATGCAGTCTAGACTGGCTGAGTTTGAAAAAAAGGGAACAAAGTTATGCCAACAGAGGTAGGTCTGACAAGAGTTGGTGGAAGTAGATAAATATGATCAAAATCTATTGTGTGAAATTCTAAAATATTTGGTAATCATTTGTGAAAACAAAATAAAATGAAATATTGACTTAGACGTTAAGCATAAAACTCCAGTATCTTAACAAGCAAAATAGTAGAAATCTTAGACTTTTCTTGGTATAATTATAACATTTTAGATACAAGCCAAATTGAATAAAGCATTGATTGGTCAGTATTATAATTTGTGTCAATACTTTGTTAACAGATTTAGGGACCACTGGTCTCCTGTATGTGTTCACCTATCATGGCCATATAGAGTAAATTTCCTTTCTCCTTTTTTACCACTATACATCTCTTTAACTGGTAGCCAAGCCAAGATCTTGGGACTGCTGGGTCTCTGGTTTTATCCTAAAAGCTTTGGTGGTATTCTTAGTGCCAAGAATTATTGTTACATAATGACCTTCCTTTCTATGTGAATTAAAAGTATAAAATACTGGATGAAGAATTATGTAAGAGTTAGATGAGACCTGTGTCTGCTCATCCCCCATTTTTAACTAACCCTATGAAAATACCATTCATTGTCTCATAAAAGGTTAGTGGAATTATTTACTCACATTGATCTGTTAAAAGTCAAATAGTAACTGACAACTTTAATTTCTCCTCCCTCATAGCTCCTGAACTCTGTCTGGCCCTCCTCCAGAGACAGACCTTAGCTAACTCTTCCTTCTTCTCTTCTAGGTCAAGTTATTGGCCGCAGAGAGAACATTGTCTAATTATCCAACTGTCTCATGTTGGCCTCTTCCTCATCGTGTCTGTCCTTCCATATAAGAAAGATCCTGCTCTGGGCCAGCACTGTGGCTCAGTGAGTACTTGCCACATAAGCCTAACAACCTGAATCAGATCTCCACAACCCACATAAATGTTAAAGGAGAGAAGATAATCCACAGGAGGTGGCACAGTCATATCTAATGGGAATGGCAAAAGTCATGAGGCTAGCACCGCTGCTTGACAATTATCCAGCAAAGCTGAGCCTCCTGATCCCATTGTGACCATCTTTCACTTTTGGTTTTGATCTTCCATGTCTCATGCTTGGGGTTTTTTAATATTTATAAAACTTGGGGATATTGAATTGATGGGAAGTTTCTTATGAATCATTTACACCTTCTCCCAGGAGTACTGCTTCTAAGCTTCCCCAGGATAGTCCTTATCTATCATACAACTCCCCCCCCCCGGTTTAGGGAGATACATTTATCTATTTGAAGATTTTTCTTGGACCCTGGAGGTCATGACACGTGCAAAGATGCCAAAGATCTCTTTATGAGATTCTGAGATATTCTTGAAATATCTGACCCTGTATTTACTCAGGAAGAAGTTAATTAGAACAAAGCAAGCTTAAAAGGATCAACAAGAGTCTGTGGGCTAGAGGAGTTAGCAATTTCAGATTATAAGCCTCTTTCTACTACATATTCAGGCAATTACATGGCATATATAGCAACAAAGTTACAGTGGCTGGAGTTACCTCTGTCCTACACAGAGGCTTATATTGATGGGAAAAAATGGTGTTGAAAAGTGATAATAGAATGAGAAATCAGGACCTCCCTTTCTTAGAAAAGCTAACTCATTCACAGCCACTATGGTGTCATATGACCAAGGAACAAAAGAGTGCCCCGATTAGACATATAAATAATATCTACAAAGATATAAAATGTAAACATTGTATTATGCCAGAAATTGAATAATAACTCCAGCAGCTTTGGCTGAGAATTTTTCTTGGGTCTATTACCAGCTGGCACTCTGATCATTAAGAGTTAGTAATACATAGCTCTGGACATGGCAATCTGCCCAGGCTGGCTTGGAGATTTTCTTTCCATCTAGAGTCCTAGAAACCACAAGAGCTGCCTAGAAGTTGGGTTATGGGGTTGATGAGAAAATTTATCATCACAGTTTATTAATGATGACTAAAAGATGTGCAAGAGGAAGCTAACCACATGTCTGAGGACAGAAACGATACCATCCGTGTTTTGGAACAGCATGAATCTATCCCTGATTACTGAGTTCTGTGTATAAAGAAGCACTCTGATTTCAGTCACTCAGGTTACAAGATTCTCTTGACCACCATGCCTGGCTCACTTCTCTCACCTATTCCTTGCCTCCTTTCTGGAACCTTTCAACTGCTGGGGCAGGCCAGCAAGAAGAAGAAACATTTTTTGTCTTCTGTCACCTTTTAATGACCCATCTCTTTTGCATGGTATGCTAAGGTCTAAAGAGCAGAACATGTGTCACTCTTTTTCAATTCAACTTGCCTTGGTCACTTGCAAAAAAGCAATGTGTTTGTTTGGGAAGAAAATGCAGCTACTAGCATCAGGAAGTAAAGGTCTTAGGTCCAACTAAACCTGGTAAGAAAACAAGAACCTCTGTGCTTGAAGAGGAAGACTGTCCCTTGTTCCCCCTGGGTGACACAAAAGTCTTTCACATCACTAACTCTTGTAGGTGGAAGTTGGACACAGTAGAGCTTGTTGTCCTCAGGGTTGGCTTTATCTCATGTTTTTCAGTGGAATAGTTCATAATGAACTTTAGATTCACTGCCAAATTATGTTTGTGGCATCAACATGTCATAATCACTGTGTCTTCAACAGCTCCTCAACATTTTCATCAGTTTATCTTTTGCATTGTCTATTCAGTTTATGTCTGTTTTGTACTTATCTCTCCACCCCTCTTCCCTCCTACTCATCCACTTACTTGTCTCCTTGAGGCCAGGTTCTGCACTGGAGAGACATGCAGAGAGAGTGTGATCCTTCCTGGAGGAGGCAAGACTGCAGTCTGTCATTGACAGTACAGACAGGGTGCCTTATCTGAGGGCAGGGGCTAAATTTACCCTCAACAGGGCATGCCTCCAATTCCTCCTTTATGCTGGAAGGAGTTTTGTGTTATTCCTGTTTCTATTATTAGTAGTGTCTCTAGGGAGTACAGAGTACCATTTATAAGTAGCTAATCTCACATAAAAATAAGAATCTAATTTTTTTGGAGTTTGAGTGAAAACTAACAAGGACAGGCAAAGCTAGAGTCTTAGAGGCTTTCAGGAAGATTGTGCTAGATGAGAAAATAAAGTCATGCTTTCTGAGTCAGAGGCAGAAAATCAGGCAGATGTGTGGGAGATGGTTCAGTGGATGAAACACTGGGTATGCAAGGATGAGGATCAGAGTGAACACTCTCAGAACTCACATAAATGTCAGGCAGGTACAATGGGTGTCTCTGATACCAACCCACAGGAGACAGAAACAGTGAGGATCAAGCTAGCTAGCTAAATTAGCCTGAATTGGTTAACTCCAGCTTCAGTGAGAAATTTCTGATAGTCATACTCTATCAGAAGGAAGTTTACTGTTGTATTGGGCTTCAACAAAGCCTTGCTTCCTCACCTGTCCCCTCTGTCATGGTGTTCTGAAGCTGAGTATGTCTCCCAATGTCTGTGCAGCCTAGAAGTTAGAACCCTGATGGCAGTGCCAAGTTATTGGGCCTCCTTGAGTTTCTTGACATGATCCCCGGAATCACCAGGGCATGAAATCAGAGATCCAAGGCAGGTCAGAAAACAACTGGTGACTCTGGCTGAACTCCCAATTAACCAGAAATAAAACCAGAAATAGCTGGAGGATCTTGGGGCATCTCCCTGTGTCCTGAACAGGGGTGTATAGACCTCATCAGATCCTCCTCATTCATCAGTAGGTTACTCCAAAACCAGAATCCAGAAACAGGCAAAAAAGTATCACAGAGCTAAATTTTTTTTATGAGTTACCAAAAAAAGGAGGCATTCCTTAAAATGCTTGCTACTTCCTTTTCTGTTCACTGTGAGGATGGGAAGTGGGGTGGTTCTTGGAGTAGAGTTTCAGAATTTGGGATGGGATTATCTTCCTGCAGGCTTCCAAATGTTAATCCTGATATTTGCTGGAGGAAAAAAAGTTCCATCATTATGGGACAAATTAAAGTAAGTATTATTAAAATTTTATACACTGGAATTTGGTCAGAACCACTCCTTGGAAACTTTCCAGCTGAATGTCCTCAAAACATGTGTTGTTGGAGCTTTTATGGGCAAAAGCCATAGGTCAGCATACTTTCCCATGAGGCTTTGTTGCTATTTTTCAAGAACTAGGACTTCCAGAATCCCAGGAAGTTACCTGGTCTTTGGGTAGGTGGTACTTACTGGTTAATTTGGGGTCTAACACTTTCTGTCTGTTCTAATTTCTAGGCAGACTTTATTGCCCCTTGGATTTAAAATAATTATTTTTATATCACCCTCAATCCCCTCACCTCCCAAAGGTCTTGAGGTATAGAGCATTGCATTCCATCAAGAGCTGACCAAGGTCAAGTTTCTCCATGGATAGAAATACTATTTTTGTATAGGGAAAGGCAGAAGGAAGAGAAAATACACAGAGTTAACATTTAGGTGTTACCTATTTCTTAGTATTAGTTTGGATTACTATTTCTGCGATGAAAGACCATGACCAAAAGGGGATTTATTTGGCTTTATTTATTTAAAAGGCGTATTTGACTTATACTTCCACATCCATAGACCAGCAACAAAGGAAGTTAGGACAGGAACTTGCACATAGCAGGAATCTGGAGGTAGGAGCTGATATAGAGGCTATGGAGGGGTGTTGCTTACTGGCTTTCTTATCATGGCTTGTTCAGCCTGCTCTCTTTCTTTTTAAAAACTTATTTGATTATTTATTTGCTTTGTTATTTATTTTTTAAAATAATTCTTTATTTATTCTTTGGGAATTTGACATCATGCACTATAATCCCACTCTCCTTCCCACCCCTCAATATCTCTGCCCCACTCCAGTACAGCATCCTCCTCCAAAAAGACACCCCCCCTAAATTAGTGGCACACATATTTAATCCCATCACTAAAGAGGCAGAGGCATTCAGATCCCTGTGAATCTGAGGCCAGCCTGGACTACAGAACTAGTTCTAGGACAGCCAGGGCTGTTACACAGACAAACCCTGTCTCTAAAAGCAAAAAACAAAAAAGAAAATTAATTTGAAACAAAGAAAGGAATAAAAAACCCCTCCTTGCTTTTCTGTTTTTCCTCTCCAACACCTCTTCATTCATTCTAGTGGCATTGGGAGCTCCCGTGTGTTGCTCATTGTACCCTTTTGTCCAATCAGCCCTGTGCACAAATAGGTCATTGTGAAAGGTTCCTTGCAATAGGTTATTGGTCTGGTTCTAGGCCTCTGGTACACTGTTCTCACTAGACACTGAAACTCCTCTTGGACATTCTGCTGCTACCTCAGTCTTGGAGATCCTGTGGCTAATGTTCTGCAGGACCTGCCCCTTCATGCACTCCAGCAGGTCAGGTCATAGATGCAGTAGATGTTAGGGCGGACCAACCCAAACCCTAGGATGTGGGTCTGAATGGTAGCTGATCTGATCAGTTTGGCTGCTGGGACTGCTTTCCTTAGGCCAGGTACAGAGTCAGCTCTCCTAGGTCCATGCCAAAGGGGTCAGCTCTCCCAGGCCAGTGGGGTGGGATGGGGCCATCTCTTCTGAATGCAGAGGGTGGGAAGGGAGGTCACAAGGGGCAGGATCAGCTATCCTAGAGTCAGTGAAGAGCAAGGCTGGCTCAGCACAGAGCTCAAATTTCAACACACATGGCTCCTGTGAACCACTGTGGTAACATGGGGCATGGACAGCACGTAGACCCCAGTTGCAGCAGGACCATGAACCCGGACATGGCCCTCTGCGGCAGTCTTGGCCTAGAGGACACCATGACTCAAGGTGACAACACAGGACTCTCAAATCAGTATGGCACCAGTAACAGTGTGGACCTTGGACACCAACATGGTGTCAGGTGACTGAGCATACCCCAGGCATCCTTGTTGGTACTAGGAGTTATGAACATCAATTCAGACTCTGGATGCTACAGGGCCATGAACTCAGACATGGCCTAGATGCTATGGCCTCAGGTAACAGCACAGGCCACTCAATTACACATGACCTGTACACCAACATGGCCGAAGGTTGTGAACTAAACCCCAGCATCTCTGTGACCTTTGGTGGCAACATGAGCTACAGACATCAACAGAGACCCCTGCTGTTATAGGATCACAGACCCCAACATGGTCCTCCGCAGCAGCCTAGATCTGTATGCCACTCAGATCTGTATGGCCCTTACTGCAGTGTGACCCTCAGAGTCACACCTGGCCTCATGTGATGGCCCTGATCTCGGGTATTTTGCAAGGCCTTCAGTGGTGACAGGAGCCATGGACATCAACACAGACACTGACTGCTGTAGGGCCATAGACCTAGACATGGCCCTAGGCAGTAGCTTGGTCCTGGATGTCACCTTGGTCCTGGGGGTAAGTAGGCCATCCTCATCAGCCTGTTCCTCACTGCTCCTGCTTCTTTAGATTTGCCTTTCTCCACTGCACATGGACCATTCCATTTCTTTTTCTCTCCTAGATCTCCATCATTCTTTTGCTCATCATAGTGGTACTTTCCTTCTTGGTACCTTATGCCAGCCTGGACTGTAAGAAACAAGGCTGGTCCATGGGTGTCTTTTGTCTGCCTGAACCATATAACTACATCAGCATGCTTTCTTATAGAACCCAGGACCACCAGCCCAGTGATTTTACCACCTACTATGGGCAGGGCCCTCCTGAATCAATCACTAATTTAAAAAAATGCTCTACAGTCTTGCCTACAGATCTTATGGAGATATTTTCTCAATTGAGGTTTCCTCTTTTCAGATAACTCTGGCTTAAGTTGAAATAAAGCTAGCCAGCACACTTGTAAACACAGCTTTGGACACAAGAGGCAACTGTTCCCTGGAAAACATGGAGAGACAGAAGATGACTCCTTTACCCTGAATACTCAATGGGATGAAAGAGAACATTTTCTTCCTTTCCCCAGGGTTCTATCATAGTCAGACCAATGTGCTAGAACATGCCCAAGGGGATATTGCTAGGAATGGAGGCTGTGCCCCCCCATGTAAACAATGAAAGTTCTGAAATTATTTAGATATAACAGCAGAGCAAACAGCAGAGCAGAGCAGAGCAGAAAGGTTCCTTCAATCCAGAGGTCCCACAGGTTGTAACTGGGGAAGGAGTATAAGACAGACCAGAAAACACTTTTGAGGCAGAGGCAAAGAAGCTTTAACCCAAAAAGAAAGAAAGTACAAGAACTCAGATTGTTATTTGAAACTTTCTAGCCTTTCAGGGATCCAGGAAATGGGAAAGTACTGAAGTGAAATCACCTTGCATCAAAGAGGATTTTTCTGCCTGGAACCCCAGGGCTCCCTAGTCACAAGCAGCTGTGGGGATTTCTGGATATTATCAAAGTTGTCCTGACACACATGTCACCAGAACATTAGTTTTTTTTTAACTTGAGAGAGAGAGAGAGAGAGAGAGAGAGAGCAAGCATGTGGTGTGTGTGTGTGTGTGTGTGTGTTCCAGTAAAAAAAATTACACACTAAGATTAACCAAATGCCAAATCTATACAATTCCTTGAACTTCTGTAAATCAGAATTTGCTTTATGAAGCCATGGGGCTTCACATCAGATTTCACACTTTCACTGATGACTATGCTTTGATTCACTTGTCCACCAGCAAAAAAACAACGAAATCCATGACAGAGTTAGAATTAGAAAAACAATCAGGTTAATATCTTGTTTCATAACTCATGTCCATTACCTCCATCTAGTCCTTCCTCATCTCCTAGTATTTAGTCTCTGTTCTTTTTCCTACACGTTATACTATCACATGTCCTAAGTGATACATATAAGGGAGACCATGAGATTTTTTTGTATTTTCTGAGATTGTGTGACTTCACTTAATATTATACATTTTAAGTTCATTAATTTTTGTGAAATCCTTTGTTTCATTTTTTTAGCTGAATAATATTCATATATGTACAATTTTTATTATCCACTTATCTGTTGATGGACCTTTAGGTTGATTCCAGTGTTTTGCTATAGTGAGCAAAGAAGTGATAAACATGAGTGTGTAGGGTGGTGCCATTCCTGGGCTGATGGTCCTGGGTTATATAAGACAGCGGCTGAGCAAGCCATGTGAAGAAATCCAGTAAGCAGCATCCGTCCATGACTTCTGCATCAGCTCCTGCCTCTAGGATCCTGCCCTGTTTGAGTTCCTGTCCTGACTTCCTTCAGTAATGAACATCAATATGGAAGTATAATCCAAATAAACCCCTTTCTACCCAACTTGGTTTTTGGTCATGGTGTTTTGTCAGAGCAATAGAAACCTAACTAAGACACTTAATATCTAGGTCTTTGAATTCTTATATATTTTAGATATTAACCCTCTGCTGGGTGTAAAGTTGATAAAAATCTTCTCCCATTCTATAGGCAGCCACTTTGTTCAAATAACAGTGTCCTTTACCTTGTCAAAGCTTCATAGTTTCATGAGGTTTCATTTATTAGTTGTTGATTTTAGTGTCTGGGCTAATAAGGTTCTGTCCAGAAAGTCTTTTCCTGTGCTAAATGAGTTCAAGGCTATTCCTCACTTTGTCTTCTATCAGGTCCAGTGTATCTGTTTTTATGTTGAAGCCTTTGGTCCATTTGAAGTTGTGTTTTATGCAGGGGTGTAAGTGTGGATTTATTTAGGTTCTTCTACCAGCCATTCAATTTGACAAGCACCATTTGTGCAAGATACTGTCTTTTCTATAGTGTATATTTTTGTCTTTGCTATGAAAATTTTGTTGTTCATAGGTGTGTGGATTTATGTCTGGGTCATAACAGGAAGGCTATCAGTTAATATTGAAGGCCACAGTTTATAGATAGATCATCTTAAGTAACCATCGAAAGGTGGGAGCAATGGCAGAAGACATCTGTTATCATGTACAAAGGGCTGATTGCAAATATTTCCCTTAATTCTAGAGACATTCTTTAGTAGCACATACTCAAGCCCTCAGGTACCCCACACTCACATGTCTTACTAGCCCTCGGGGTGCGTATAGATTTGCCCTGGCCCAAGTCTTTTTGTTTATCATAATAGGACTCATTCCCCACTGAGGCCAGGCCATCCGGCAGTAATCAGCATACATCTAAAAGACAATAGAAATTCTGAGCTCTCAGAACTCATGGCTGAATGGAGCATATTTCCAAAATATTATGTGTGACCCAACACATGTCCTCATGGAGCTGCTCATAATGTGCACCTGTACATTCCTTTTACAACACAAATCACAAATGTGTTGTCATAGTATAGAAGACAAAATTTCTCTCTCTATCTGTCCTTTCTCTATTTTAATATCATTTAATTTTATCATGAAAAGAATGTCTTTTGCCAGATAAGTGTAACAGAAAGACTTTTGGGATATATAAACACCTATGATTAATATATTGATAAGAGCCTTATTAGAGTTCATAATTAGCGATTATATGTATATAATCTACAATTGGAAAGAAAATGACAACAATATTTCAATAAAAATATTTTTAATGTTTGCATTGTAAAGGTATTTTAAATTGATGGACAGACAAAAACTCACTTGTTATCATAAAATTTTATTGTTTAAACACTGTTTTCTCTAAGACACTGACTTATAGGAGGTGAAAAAATACTTTATACAAAGTCCTCATTTTCAGATACTTGTTTTAAAACATGAGATTAGGAAAATATCATTAGATAAGCTATATCTAAATGGCATACCAAAGTGATTTTGTATATTAATGTGTCATAAAACATAGTAGATCCAAACATATAATTTTAAATGGATTTTAAGGATTATAAAATCAAATATAAAAAATATTTGAATTCCCAAGATAGAATAATGCAGGCTTGTAGCCAGTCTTCTCTTGTCTGTTTGTCTGGTAAACCCATTCTTCTGTCGAACATGTTCTCCGCCTACTTTTACATCATCTATACCTATAAGGCTTTTATAATGCATTTAATTGGGGCTATTTGCATGAGTGTGGGTAGTGGATTATTTCTTAGAGAAAGACAACTATTTACTGGCTATATCACTGAGGAATATGATTCTCCTTCCCTAAGGGACAGGTAGGGCCTCATGAGCTCTATTTTGTGTAAGTAACCACAGTTGTTCTGAGTTTGAGTTCAACTACACTGTCATATCCAGAACAATTTTCTACCTTCTAGCTTTTGAATTATTTTCCCACCCCTTCCCAGGATGTTCCCTGAGCCTTGGAGACAGTGATAAATATTTAGTGCTTAGCACACACTTACCAGTCACTTTCCCCATGGCTTTGACCTGTAGTGAGTTCTGCATTCACTGCCTCCCACTGCATGCAGAAGCATCTCTAACCCAGACTGAGACTTAATGATTTGTGTGTATAAATCTGTCTCCATTTTCCCGGCTCTGCACTTGTTAAAGGCAGAGCCACATGTTATATGTGTCCTATTGAGCAGCATTGTTAACCATGTACTTGTTAAAGGCAGAGCCACATGGTGTATGTGTCCTACTGAGCCAAGGTTTCTGGAATTCTAAACACAAAGAAAAAGCCTCCTTGATATTTGTAAAGAACTTTTGTGTGGTTACATGCCTAATTACTGGAGGCTTGTTCGTGTGTTAAATGTGTTTGTGTCCCCAAATATGCAATCTTTCTATGCAAAGCTTAGGATAGAGTAGTTTCCAAGTTGGTTTCCTCCAAAGTAAATTTTTAAATTAACAGTCATTTTTAGGCACATTTTTATGTGCTCATAAAAGAGTATTATTTTTAAAACAAAAAGAAAAGGAGAAGAAGAGGAAGAATTGGCTAAATAGAGCTTAGTGGTAGAACCCTGGCCTGACATTCTTGAGGCCCTGGTTTGATTCCTAATGCCTTTCCCATTAGTTGAGTAAATCCCTTAAGTATACTGTTTTCTTGTTTCTGTTGTTATAAATTACTACAAATATTAGCTTAGAACAATAAAAAATATTCTCAGGTGCACCTCTGAAAAGTCATAATTTTATTAGCTTCGAAAACGTAACAAAATGTGTTTTGCTCAGATTCTCTGCCTCCAATTCTTCACATATCCCACCCTCCATCCTCATGTACCTTACCTACACACCCACTTTGAGTTGGTTTTGTCCCCTTCTCTTCTTCCCCCACTCCATTTCCTCTTCTTTCTACTTCTTCCCCCCCCCCCATTGAATCCAGTTGGTGTTGCTTAACTACTTTGGGGAGTGGGGCCTGCACTGGAGTGTGGCGAACTACCAGTGGTCACATCCCCAAAAGCTGTCAGATGCCATAGAGCCTCAGCTAGCAGAGGGATTTTATGCCCAACGCCTCCCTCTGTGTTGTGATGTTTTGTTTGGGCTAAGCTTGTGCAAGACTCATTCCAATTCCTGGAAATGCCTATTATTGCCACAAGTGAGCCAGTATCTTATTCAATTAATGAATTACAGGGGTCCAGCTTGTATCAGTGCTAAGCTACAGGGGCCATCTATTCTGGACTGATGTCTTTGGGGCTGTGTTTGGAACCAGCTGAACACCCCTAGGTCTGACTCTGAGTCTGGGAGTGTGGATTAGGGAAGTCTTAGCTACCCAGTGGTGTTAAGGACAAGACAGAGACATTATGTCATTTCAGGAGGGCTCTCAGTCAATACTGGAGACCATGGTTTATTCAAGCATCCTCTTAAATAGCTTTCTAAAATCGGGGGTACTGGCAGAAGACATCTATTATCATGCATATAGGACTGACTAGGAAACACTTCCTTTAACCCTAGAGGTGGTCCTAGAATGCATGTACACAAGCCCTCAGACATTACATAACTGAATGTCTAACCAGTCTTCAGGCATGTCCCACTAGTCTGCCCAGTCATGTCCCACTAGACCTCATGATGGGCTTGGGGCCTAGGTCTATTGTTATGCAAACTAGAAGGCATTTTCCACTGTGGCCAGGCCATCCTGAGGTTACCAGCTGACATCTAAAAGACAATAAGAGATTCGAACTCCTGGAATTGGGCTGAGGTCTATATCTGAAATATCATATTCAGGCCCCAATAATGAATGTTCTTGCAAACTGCTCCCTACCCCTCTTACAGGCATTCCTATTTCTTGTTAATACTTAATTTTACTTTCAGTTTCCAATCTTAAAAGTCTGGCCTTGCCTTGGTACATTAAAGTTAAAGAAGTTCCCTCAAATCTCTTCAAGAAATCTTAGTATCTAGCTCACATCCAGGTGAAGCACTAGGATGAGAGCATACAGATATTAGGTCTTCAAGACACAGCCTCCAAAATCTCAATGCCAATGGCAACATTCTAGTACGATGGCCCAGTTATTACCAGGGCTAGACCTTGCTAGAGACTTGTTTTTGCCCAGAAACAAAACTGAATCATTTCTCAGAAAGCCTTTAAGAGCTGTCTGAGCACTCCTCAGGGCAACAGTCATACCTGAATGCTCCTGATCATGACTGGCCTGTCTCTTCTATCTGGCAAAGTTCCCACACTGGCCTATCTGGCTATTCCAGTGTCTGAGCTAGATGAACAAGGGAAAATATAATGTTAAGTGAGCTATTGAAAGTCCAGAAATAGAAAACAACATGCTCTCCCTCATGTGTAGATCCTGGCCTATAATATATACATGTATAGATGTAAAGATGCCTAAGTGTAGGTAATATCTAAAGAAAGAACCTTTTAAAAAACACTTTGAGTATCTCAGGGAATAACCTGAAAAACAGAGAAATGAGATAACATAAAATCAAAATGGTTTTGTCTTGTAAAGAAAATAAACACAATAATGAACGACAACCCACAGAATGGAAGAAAAGTCTTTGTAAGATATACTTCAGATAGTTGATTCATACTGAGAACATACAATAAAAAAATTACAAAATTAAACATCTCAAACTCTAGCTCTTCAAGTGATTAAATGAGATAATGAACTGAGACCTGGAAGAAAAATAACCAATTAAGCTTAAAATCACATTATTTTTTGATATTCAAAGAAGTATATAATGTTTTGGTTAAATATGATCCACCATTCTCTTCTCTCCAACTCATCAACCCCCTTCCACCATCACATACTGCCTTAGTTTTTAAAAATACACACTTGTTTGGCCTCTGTATTGATTACTGATGTGGGAATATGGTAGCCTTTCAGAGCCCACATCCCTGAGAAAAAGGGACTCTTTCTCAGCACAGCAGCTATCAACTGCCAGTAGCTTCTCACACAGAGACAGGACTTCAAGAGCCCCTCCCCAGTCCAGGCGTTTTTATGTCAGTGAGGTAGGTCTGTTCCTGGCAGGACCAAATCTACTTCAGAGAAGATTAGCGGCATCAAAGAGCCTCTATATGGAGTTTGCTTTCATTGTGGCAAAGCTATTCACTGGGCAAGAAACTACCCTTGCCCTGACTGCTGACAGTATGCTGTTCAAATTGGACAAGCAGGACACAAAAGGCAACTACCACACTTCACCAAGATAAAGTAGGCCAGTCCTCCAAAATTCCTGCTTCACAAAAAAGTCTGTTAGATATTCTAGGCCTACAGGCCGAAGATGGATGTCTCAAAGTTTCAGAAGAATCTTGGATGATTATCTATACAGCCATCTTTCTTTGTTATTTTTATAGTTTTTGGAAGTTGCTTGCTTTGCACTTCCTGTTTACTCAGGAAATATTTTATCTCTCAGGTCTCTGATGGGGTTGAAAACTAAATAGTTAACACTATTTTCTTTGTTGCCAAATTTAGAAAAGACACATATAAAAGACATAAAATTTGTAAGGTTGAGGGACATAAAAGTTCAAATTGTTTATCTAAGGAAATGTTTTAAGGCGTAAAAAGGTATGTTTAGGTTGGTGATGTAATTATGATAGAAAATGGTTTTTGGACTCACCAAGATCGGATAGATAATAGAGTATAGAGTACTTTCTCTGAATTTGCCAAATACAAATTAACTGGACATTGATAATATATTCTTACCTGATAATTATTCTTATTTTATGTACTTTTACTGTGCTATAGTTAAGCCCTTCCTTTTTATTTAGACAAAAGGGGGAAATGTTGCAGGATATTTGAAAATGTGTTGCTGTTTTATTCAGATTGG